>NC_134701.1:284611753-285211753 GCF_043290135.1 Rhipicephalus microplus
GCATATTGAATTACGCTCTATTTATGCTGTATGCTACTGCAAAAAAAGCACTTTCGTGTTAATATATTAAGTGGTGTACAGCAGGAGCCTAATACATTACAGCTTTTCCCCTTGAAGTCGAGGGCAAGAACAAATACCTCTGGAGTGAATTGATTACAAGATGAGCATCACGCCAGTAATTTCTGTCACTTATTTTTGTTGTATGTGCGCTTCCTGATGGGACGTGGAAGCGCAGCTGCAACGCTGATTAATGTCTAGCGTTACTTAATGTGGTACGCAAGCCAGCAGCCCTTCTTGTCCCGCAAAGTAGAGAACAGGTGTGACACACGAGGGTGAATTAGAATTTCCTTGCCTCCTTTTTGTTAAAGAGAAAAATTGGTTTATTCCGGTAACTACAAATTCTTACGTCGATTTATACAATTGTTTCATCGCAGCACTGATTCTTGGATGCCCTATGGTGGAATACGCCAATCTGGCCATCGAACGAACATAGCACTGCTGCAATGGCTTCATTTATGCGCGTAAATGCCTGTACATGGACGCATTTTTTTTAAATGAGGCCCATTTATCCATATGGGGACCACATTTTCTTGTGCATTTTGGTAGGGGGAAAGAGGTGCGGGGCGTTTGTACTTTGCTTCACAAAAAACGAATCACACTACGATGCTCAAGTATAGGCAAAAGACGTGTGATGCACAATAGCCTTCTTTAACAAGCAAAAGCAGAGCCATGTCCAGAAGCTGTCAGCAGAAAGTCGGGGCTGGACTGGTTCTAGAAAGGTTCACTGTTGAGAATGGACACCTTGCTTTAGCATTACCGATCTTGATGTTGAAAAAAAAAGGGGGGGGGCAAATATTCCCTCTTAGAATCAAGTCGTTCAAGGTTATGCAGCTCCTCACGCGGCTTTTTAAAACTCTAGAGGTTATCTATAAGTATATATGTTTAGTAATTAAACCATTATTGTACTCCCGCATGGTGACTGGGGAAACGGTACACTCGTATTTATATGGTGTGATACAAGTGTTTAGGGATGACTTCACGAAAGATAGTCGATAGTGAGTACTTGTCCGTATCTACCTTTCGTTTGCGTCTCTCTTTACTCTGCTCTATTTCATTCCCTTCGATTCGTGGTTATTACACTCCTTATAAACTCCATGACAAGTCATTATTGTAGTTCTCGCTTATCACTTGGCGCGATGTTTTTTTTGTGTAGCAACTGGTTTAGTGCCCATAAAACAAAGAATGCAGAGATTGCTGACTCTTCAGTCTTTCACAATCGACTCTATCTCCAAGCTGCTCAACTGACTGGAGTGCCTATTTAATTTTTTAAATGACTTTGAAAATAAGATAGGTACCTCATAAATCAAACGACGTTGACAGTAGTGGGCGTAGAAACGTAGAAGTATACATACTAATAGCGTTTAGTATTGTTACAGGTCTTTCTGTAACCAACTCTCGTACTCTTTCAAAGCGCGCGCAACATCGGAATAAACCGTACTTAGCCCGCTTTCAAAATTCAGCTTGTGGGATTTCATGTCAACGCAAAAAGGAGGAATCCCAACATAAAACATAACAAACGTTTATTCGATTAACAGGAGCAACGGGCAAGCGTTCATTCTTCATAGGTACCGACGCAACGCATAATCGTCCAACCTTAGCAACTTGGTTTTGTAGCCACCGCCGGTGACGTAATCCCCAAGAGAAGTTGCGGTGACGCTGTCGCTTATCAGAGACTTTGTGCAGCGTGTATCTGTGTGATGCCGGGCTGAATGATAATGAGGGGAAGGTTGTGTTTTAAGATGCAGAAAGTATATCGCTGCAAACTCTTTTCACTTACCAGCTTGTTAGTTATTCCTTGTTAGCTTAAAGCAGCCTGGTAAGCATTCTGAAATCTGACGTCAGGTAATAAGACGTTTGATTGATTTGTGGGGTTTAACGTCCCAAAACCACCAATGATTATGAGAGACGCAGTAGTGGAGGGCTCCGGAAATTTTGACTACCTGGGGTTCTTTAACGGGCACCCACATCTGAGTACACGGTCCTACAACATTTCCGCCTCCATAGGAAATGCAGCCGCCACAGCCGGGATGTGATCCCGCGACCTGCGGGTCAGCAGCCGAGTACCTTAGTCACTAGACCACCGTGGCGGGGCAGGTAGTAAGACGTTTTTGAATCATATGATAGATTGATTTTTTCATAAATGTGTCACATTGAAGGAAAATAGAAAAATGTTAAAAAGAACAATTATGATGACTAAGTTCAGCTGTCAACGCTTCAGTGATGAAAACTAATACAGAAAAGTGTTACTAGTTTCTCAAGTTTTACCTCCTGAACTATGATATGTATATGAGATGTACCATGATGGGAGATAATTTTTGACCACTGGTTGTTTTTAGCATGCACCCAAACCAAAGTACACGGGTGTTCTTCTTAAGCTTCGACCCCACCGATATGCGGTCACAGTGTTTTGGAACCAAACCCACGTCCTCGAGCTCAGCACTGTGACAAGTCAGCTGCTAAGCTTTCATGACAGTTAAAGAAAAATGTTAGGAGAATCAGAGATCACTCAGACTGAATTTCAGACTTGTCTGAGCTGTGCCAGGATATACGTAGCGTGATCTTCGGACGGACGGACGGACGGACGAATGGACAGACAGACATACGAAAAGACAGACAGACAGACAGACAGACAGACAGACAGACAGACAGACAGACAGACAGACAGACAGACAGACAGACAGACAGACAGACAGACAGACAGACAGACAGACAGACGCAAGGATAGACAGATGGATGAACAATTGGATGGAGAAATGGGCGGACAGAGTAGCGTGCGTGCTCACGCGAGTCAAGCACCAGCGTACTGATGACGCGCCACTCCATGCAGGAGCTCCCAGGCCTTCCGCGGCGCGCCAGATCTGCGCCGTGAGTAGTCGCTGCTCCTCGGACATTCGCAGTGCGGCCCTCGATAAGCCACGCGAAACTGCTCAAGCTAGGCCAGTGTATAGCTCACACTACAAAAAGTATCAGCCTCCAATCATCGACCACCACTCGGTCCACTCGGCTTCAGAAGCAGCAATGCTTCTGTGGCTGTGCGCATGCGTGACAACTCGTGGCTCAAAGGTATTGCCAATTATTTGATGATTGATTTATGTGGTTTAACATCCCAAAACCACCATATGATTGAGAAACGCCGTAGTGGAGGGCTCCGGAAATTTCGTCCACCTGGGGCTCTTTAACGTGCACCCAAATCTGAGTACACGGGCCTACAACATTTTCGCCTCCATTGGAAATGCAGCCGCCAACACTGGGATTTGATCCCGCGACCTGCGGGTCAGCAGCCGAGTACCTTAGTCACTATACCACTGTGGCGGGGTGAAGGTACTGCCAAGAAGAAAAGTACTCTGTCTGGGTAATTTAGAATGGTCATTTCAGCAAAACGAATAACAGGTTGTGTTGCGATTCATTAACAACAACGTAATTTTGGGCAGAGGAAAAAAACAGTGACATACGTTTATACCTTGCTTTTTGGGCACCAGAGCTAGTTCATGTTGTAAATTTCGAAAGCAATCATTTAATTTTAAAAATATGAACAGCAACACATCAGGAGTTTCTTTGAAGATGCTGACAAAGTTGAAGGAATACATGCTTCGCTTTGTTTTCCTTGCACTCGCTGCCGACGCCCACCCTATCTAAAAACTTTCGTTCGCCCTACCAGGCACATTGGTGCACACAGTGTCAAGACGAAAGGGAATTGAAATCTCGCTTTCGAAATACAATTTTCTGAGTAAGAATTTACATTTACGCTCTACCATCAAGTGGCATATTTCTAAAGTGATGCATCTGAGGCAAATCTAGGATAACACGGCTCTCTTTAGTGCTCAACCATTACTCAAGCATGCAACTTACTTTTCGCCTTAACTAGATAAAATGCGAAAGTTAAGCATTTCGTCAGAATAAAATGACAAATTAGATGAATGAATTTAAGGGCAGCATATTTCGCAAGCCTGTCAGTTCATTTTTTGATAATTTGCACTTTGGAACAAGATACGTGGCAGGTAAGGTATATTTCGACAGTAACTGTTCTTTGTATCTGTTTTTCTTTTCGTTCCATATCTCTCACTTTCTTTTTTTCATATATCTCTGCTTTTTTTTTCTTTTCATCCTTTCAACTGCACTCATTTGTTTGCCCATATCTGTGCGCCTCAGCCGCATGAAAAGAAACATGTATACAACAACCTAAATTTACTCTTTGTTATTCAGGCAAAATATATTGAAAGAATGCCACTCTCATACTCAGGACCTTCTCCACCATGTTTACTCAGACGAGTTTGTTCAAATTCCAGCTTAGTAGGTCGGTTTACATGTGGTTCCTTTTTTACTGCGTGTCCATGCACACTGTATGTCGGATAGTCTTCATCAGTCTGTTTTGTTTACATCATCGATAAAACCTGTGCGATAAAACTACTGCGTGATGCTTAAATCATGCAAATGTAACTTGTGTACCCATGCATGAAACCACAATTCGCCATTCTCGGACAGGGAGATGCTGCCGCAGTGGCATCAAAGTTTGTGGATTGCGGTCCATTTTCGTTCGGCTCGTTTTTATGCTCGGTACACTTTTCGTGCCACTCGGGAAATGGCGTGTAGCCTTCCTGTACCTGCTGTGCATCTCAGGCCCGCTTATAGATGGTTCTAGTCCTGAGCGAGCGTGCTACCTGACAAGACAAGTCAGCGCGAAAAATGTAGATGGATGGAGTCACGCAGCGTATACGCCTCGATTTCTTGTGCATGTGATATTTATAGAGTCGCTCTTCTTCTCAGCGCGATTGTCGGGTTATTAGCGCTCGTTGAGCCATCGTAAGATCAGGACGCACGCGATGGGCCGAGGAAGCGTGGTAGGATTCCACGCAGAGCTCACGCCACTTCCACGCAGAACTTGCGGTAGTCGCTCCGAGCAGCTGCCGGTAAGTGTTGCTACAATACGCGACAGACAGAGACACCACCCGCAAGGAGTGACAGTGGCAGGTGCTCGCTGACCGACCGCAGTGACTCCTCGGCAGTTACTTCTTGGTGGGCGTGGGTTGAGAAATCGACATAAGGATCATCACAAATCACCTCGTCACCCTGCACTTGTCCCGCATTCCGACGGGGAGATATAAAGGGCAGATATGTCCATAACAACGCACGTGTACTTTTCGCTTTATTGAAAATGCTCTCTACAGTATTACAAGCTGACTACTCCCCATCGATATGGCTGTTTCAGCCCTGTCTTTAAAACAAAGCACACTGGAGTGAGAATCGTCGGGAATCGAGCTGGAACGTAATATTTAAAACCGCTTAGGTTATCTACGCGCGCGCTCTCCATGAGTCTTGCCATCTGCAATGCAGACAGGTTATCAATAGAATCAACTATTATTTTTTATGTGCGTGTTTTTGTTCCACCTTTCTTGAAGTCATGTGAATAAACAAATGCTGCTAAACCTCAAGAGAACAAACACAACTGGAAGGCAGTTGTATTGTTCGTGAACTACGACACATATAGGGTGTTCACTCAGGCCTTTCTATCCTCGCGAATACTATTTGTATGTAGCAATTATATCGTGGCTCATAAGTTTTATTCGAAATCAACTATAGGGCATCCATGGTCATCGTTATATAGCTGTGACAGCGTACACACCTTTCACGAAAGGGAGATCACGTGAAGGCGAAACTCCCGCGGTCCCTTGTGCGTCGCCTAAGACGACCCCTAGGCCAAAGGCATCTCTTCTTTTTCTTCCCAATTGATGCATTCATTCTCCCCGCCCCATTTTTAAAGCTTTCATTACCTTGTGGCATCTGAATAATTCCATGCTCTCGGAACAAAGGGAAAGAGCAGACGTGTTTGGGCAAACGAAATAACTATTCACATTTGTTCGACTATTTCTAGAAATGATGATGAAATCATGACCGTTCATCATTCATCGTTTGTGGGGTTTACCATCCCAAAACGAAATCATGACCCAATCAAATAAGTCACTAGTGACAAGTTAAAAGCAACTTTATACAGTAATATGTTACATTCAACCAACATAACAGCAAACATATATTAACACGAAGGTGGCTTCACTGATGTTTGGTTCACGGGAAACTACCTACGGTTGATGCATCTCGCTGATTCCCTGCGAGAAACGTCCAAACCATCGCCACCAATGAGGCTCGCTACTGTTTTCTGTGCGGCTGCCTATACTTGCCGCCGGACGGCACTGCTGGCGCTACCGCGCTAACAATAATGAAGTTGACGCTGAATTCGCAGGAGCATGGCGCCACTTAACGCTCAGTGGCTGCTAAACCTAAACGCGGCCTTCCCGCGAGACAAGTGTCGACCAAGGAACGTAAATGACCTTACAGGGGATGTTGGCAGCCCCACAACCTGAATTGTTTTTTTATAACGTAATGATCTCATTTGATGACATCACCACGTGGCGTCACAATCTTCGACTGTCTCTGACGTCATTAAATGATGATTAGTTTTCGTATAACTCTTGTTCATGGCGTCATCACCGATTATATATATTTGCGTTTTATGAGGCCTATGAGGCTTTCAGCTAAATAAATCTGTTTGGTTGTTAACTTTTAGTCTCATGGTTAGAGCTCTAGGCTGCGCTATCTGTCACGCTTTATAAGGCAGTTGTTTAAGGCGATGGAGACAAGTGCGGACAAGCATGACATAAATTTAAGTACTCTTCGAAAATGTATACATTTCGTGACGAATACATCATTACATGATAACATTATGTCTCTGCCCCAATAACCAGCATTTCTAAGCATTTCTTTATATATTAGTTATACCATGGGACCTGAGGCAACGCTGTTTATGTCAGACTTCACCGCTTCAATTGATATGACTGGAAACCACGTGATATACGCGGTGCATGTCGGGTCATTTAGTAGTCGTGGAAAGAGTGATAAAAACGGATAATGCTCTCTGTTTCATAAAGTTGACCAAGGCCGAGTGCTTGTCAAATCTCTGTTTCACTCAGGGCTCGCTCTTCATTCATGGCGAGTGACAGAGTGGCATCTTGCGCTGTAGTGGCACACATGTCAAGGTCTTTCAATGTCGTTCCTGCGGACGCAGTACAGTACTCTAACTGCTGCACGAGGACAGGCCGCTTGTGCCCCACAAACGGCAAGCGACGTACGCGTTTGACGGAGGAGCTCAAGCAGCCTTCTTATTATGAACCGGCGACATTTCCGTGAGCTGAAACTGATTTTATTGCATCATGATATGCATTGTGTCACTGTGCAGGAAGGCCATTATATGCCTGCTGTTTTGAAAGTGATATTAGACGAACGAACTAAGAAATCTGTTTCGTTGCAAAAGCGGAATGCCGGCGTAAGGGAATAAAACAGACACGCACACATTCAATGCAAAGCAGTGATCTGAGATACGCGAATATTTACAAAGTTAGCGAAGTACAGCCGCCACAGGTTACGGCACACGTGGGCATAGTAGCTCTGTCAGCGCATTTACTCTTAAACTCGAGAAGCATGACTTGATTAGGGTATTGGCCTGATCAGGAATTTATTAGCCTAAGCAAGACATTAGCCAAAACGTGCACATTTGTATATAGGTGGGTATATTTTAGTCTGAAAGAGATTTAATAGTGACGAGATCAAGCTTCCTTTATCAAGAAGTAAGGCTTGATTAGGGCATTGGCCTGACTAGGAATTTTATTAGCTTAAGTAAGACATTAGCCAAAACGTGCACCTTTCTATATAGGTGAGTATATTTGAGTACGAAAGAGATTTAGTAGTGACGAGCTCAAGCTTGTTTTATTACCAACACAAGGAAGCACTTTGGTGTGCCGAGATGTCAAAAACTATTGGATACTGAGCATTACTGCCGCCTTAAAAGTACTGCTCGCCACTCCTTGCATCCCTCAGTGAGAGTTAGTACCTAATTTGCTCTTTATATACGATGACTAGGTGTGCGTAACTATTCAGAATGTTGCAAACAATATCATTGGTGTTCAAGCTCTATTACTGCAAAAATTTGACGTGTGAGTATGCAGATAAGCACTTTACCAGTGACAGTGTACCGATAGTAGTAACATTAGAGTTACTGGAACCTGAATAGAGGTGAACAACTGCATGACCATTTAACATGAAATGGAGACGTAAACTGCATGTTTTATGATCGGGATGTGACGACATAACAGGAAGGAAAGCAAACGACTGAAAAAAAAATTGCAACACCAATTGGTCGCTCTTCTTTTTTCCTTTCTGTAAGACCATTTATTATGTCCATTGCTAATGCAATATGGCGCATATTTTGAACCATCCTATCACTCTACCGAACTCACCGGTTAAGCTTGAGGGCTTCATGGGGCCCTATAGCAGCATGAAGGAACGGCCGGTGGAAGATGCTGAATCAATCATTGAACTTGGCTTGCGTCCTGTTTTGTAGTACTCTAATCGAGGATTCGTTCTTGCCGCAGATACAAAAGCTCAATTTGTGAGAACCCACGCTAAGGCTTCGCATCTTGGAGCACATCCCACACTCGCACCACGAAGAGTGTATTCTGTTCGTTCCTTTACCATTAGTGATTTATTTTCCAGTCGATCCCACAGACATTCAACACCGGTTTCTTCACATCTCATTCTTAATGTCGTCTCTCCTTTTTTCTTGGACCATCAAGAAAAAAGTCTGCTCTGGGAGCCGTAAGCTCCAGGAGCAGACTTCATCCAACAAGTGACGTGAACACTGCAGCCGTGGAAACGAAGTGAAACATTTGGTCTCGTGTTCTTGCTACTTACCAGCACGCACGTGCACCGGCAACGAATCGTCCCTAGATGCCTCTAGTGATTTCAATTATTTTACGGTGTAAGAAGAGAGCCTTTCTTTTCATGTCTCGTATTTCCAGCGCAATCGGCGAAGGATGTCTCGGAAGGAGTGCCCTTGTTTCAGCGTCAAGTTCCCCCACGCGCTTATCCCGCCTCACGATGTTTGCATTAGTAGCACGCTCTTGCATGCATACGCGAGCAGCAAAAGCTTTTCGTGTTCGCGAGAGAAGCAAAGTGGATCTCGGGCAGTGACAGACGCATATCACGAGCTTACCGTACTAAGACGCACCTCCCGAAAGTTCTATGGGAACCTATACTGCTTCTCTTTCTCCCTCTCTCTCTCTTATAGAATTACACGTGTCACATTCCTATTCTGCTGTCTTTTTATTTACATCTCGATTACATCAACTCGTTCCTCTTGAATGAAAGGAATTCATGCGGATAAGATGTGTTTTTGTTTCAAGAAAAAAAAAACTTGTTTTTAGAGAACCCAGATCATTTTGTCGAAATAGCACGAAAAATATGGTTCCCGGAGTATACGAGCGCAAGATAAGTTCACGCTATCGATTCCAACCTTCCGGACGAAGCTGGAGTTCCTGGATGAATCGCTCGTAATATATGCTTACACTATTGTTCCAGTTTATGAATTTTTTTGAAACCTAGTGTAAGAGGCGACGTGTCACAGTGAGCACGGATAGCGAGGTCGGTGCCCTCGCATCACTAACGGACGGTTTACTTCGATCTTATTGACCTTCGCCAGGTTCGTTGTTTCTGACTAGAACACGCATGCACCCACACAGCATAAGTTCCAATAGAAGACACCATGGATTGCGGTGCCCATAATATTATAAACCCTATTATGCATAAAGGTCTCAATAACGCATCAGACTGAAGAAAACGCGCACTGTTTAAATCGGTCTGGATAATTGAAACAGCGTTCTCCTTGTTGATTATGGTAGTTTCGGCCATTTGCATTCGAACTCCTTGAGAGACAGAAATGGTAGAGTCTCTTTCTTACTGTACTTGTGAAACTTGGTTTGTGTACATTGGGTTGAGAAAGTCGCCACATTGGTTATATAAACGCTATTTACATGACTGGACTGGATTGGCCCGGCGTGTCTAACGTTTGTAGCCAAAAATTAGGCTTTGACCACGATTAAAGTGTAAAGGAACACAGACTTTATTCAGTAAAGTTTGATATACACCAATACGGCCGACTTTATTATGTCGCCATTACGCAGTATACACTATGCATAACACAAGGCTTGAAACATTACTCCCTTTATGGAAGCACACTTGGAAGAGCCCTGTTTGTTATGTAATCTACAGCAGCGTCATTGTATCTTTTCTAATTGTCATCATTTTCTTGATATGCCACATTCATTGCACTGTTTACAATTATGGAAACATTTAGGATGTCGCAGGCTAATCAATCTGGCACGTAAAAACGTAAGTTTTTCAGAGCAGTGGTGGAATTGATGGACAACGTCAAACTCGCGGTAAAACCTGAGTGCGCAGGACAATTACTGTGGCCTAAAATTCAATGATTTCTATAGCTTTGTCACACGCAGCTCACGTTGTTTTTTTTTCCTCACATTGCATGATTACTGCACAGAAAGCTGCATTGACACTATGACCTTGATGTACTGCACAATCCTATAGTATATAAGCAAGGTGACCATCAATTTGCTTTTTCTACTCTTCTTCCGCTTTTTCTCTTTACCTTAGCTCAATTTTCATTTCCTGCTTCTTACTTCTGAGACTGAGTTCGACTTCGTATTCGCGAATGCTGTTTCTTTTGATGGTGACAACCGTCCGTAGAGAGGAGAGGAAGAGGAAGAAAGTTTAAGCGGAAAGACAGGGAGGTTAGCCAGTTCTTAGACCGGCTGGCTACCCTGTGCTGGGGAAAGGGGTGAGGGGAATGATAGATGTTAAAAAGAAATGTTGCGAAGAGAGGGAGAAATTACAAAAAAAAATTACGACAGCGGAAAGGCAACATCAAAGAGTATAAGACACTAAAGTCTGTCTCTGAGGCCAGTTGTCCGCAAAAAGCGCAGCAAAGCTTTCAAAGCCTTCTGGGCTGAGGATGGGCTTGGCCAATGACCCAGAATCCTTTGTTCCGACAAAGGCCGATTGTCTAGTCTATCCAGAGCTGCAGTGAGTTCTTGTCTTTGCACGTTGAAATGGGTGCACTCACACAGAATGTGCGCGATGGTTTCTTCGCAACTGCAGTAAGTGCATGTAGGAGAGCTGGCCATCCCGATGAGATAAGAGTATGCGTTCGTGAAGGCCACTCCAAGCCACAGGCGGCATAGAAGAGTCTCCTCAGCTCGAGATATCCTTGGGGGAAGACGAAGCTGCAGATCGGGATCCAAGTTATGCAGGCGCGCGTTTGTGAAGTCTGTGGAGTTCCACTGTGCCAGTGTGAGGTCACGTGCAAGCGAACGAAGTCTTGTAGCTGCGTCGGTTCTTGAGAACGGGATTGCTGTGTATTGGGTACCATCGTGTGCAGATCTAGCGGCCTCATCTGCGCGGTCATTGCCATATATACCGCAATGGCCTGGTATCCACTGATACACTATGCTGTGCTGTTTTTCGGTTGCTTGGTGATGAAGAAGCCTCATTTCAGCTACTAACTGTTTATTAGGTCCATGGCAAAAAGGTGATATAAGACATTGAAGAGATGCCTTCGAGTCCGAGAAGATCGACCAAATTCCCGAAGGTTCTTTCACTATAAACTCCAGAGCTGCACGAATGGCTGCAAGTTCTGCAGCTGTCGACGACGTCAAATGCGATGTCATGAATTTAATTATGATGTTCCTCGCGGGAATAACCACTGCCCCTGCAGAGCTTACTGAAGACACCGAGCCATCCGTGTAAATGTGAAGGCGTCCGTTGTGCTTCTTTTGCAGGAAAAGTAATGTGGCCTGTTTCAGGGCTAGATGCGACAATTTTTTCTTATTTTGGATGCCAGGAATTGTAAGAAAGGCTTTGAGTGGGTGTAGGCACCATAATGGTATCGGCAGCTGTGCTGCATGCGTGAAGTGCAATGGAAGCACTGCGCAATGCTGAGCTACAGTTGCGCTGAACGCTGAGTGGGGCCTGGAAGTTCGAAGTGAGGCTAGGTGATGAGATGGAAGCCGAGCGAAATGTGTTATGTGCATTCTCAAAGCGTCTACGTGGATGTATGCGTTGACTAGATAATCACGCGCAATGATGACTGTCGCTGCTGTAGACGCGCATCTCGGGAGACCAAGGCATATCCTCAGGGCTTGGGCTTGGATCGACTGGAGGACGCGCAAGTTTGTTCTTCGGATCCCGCAAAACACAGGTAAGCTGTATCGCATATAACCCAGGAACAGAACAGTGTAGAGTTGGAGCATTGCTTGTACCGATGCACCCCACGTTTTTCCAGCAAGGAACCTCAGTACTTGGGTGATCATGGTGAGTTTAGTTTTCATGTGGGCGATGTGAGGGCTCCAGGAGAGGTCGCGATCAACTATGACTCCGAGGAATCGGTGGGTCTTCACGTAGTTGATCGTGTGTCCGTTAATTTTAATAACATATGGGCTCATAGCCTTATGCGTGAATGCTATAAGCGAGCATTTCCCTGACGACAGCTCTAGTCCCCGTTCTTCCAGGTACTTTGTCGCTATTTTTGCCGCTCTCTGAAGCCGGGCACGCAAATGAAGGCGTGTTACGCTTGACGCCCAGATGCAGATGTCATCTGCATATATTGATAGATGGACAGATTCTGGAAGCGCATCAACCAGGCCGAGTAGCGCTAGATTGAAAAGTGTGGGGCTAAGAACGCCGCCTTGAGGCACACCATGACGGTTGCAATGGTGCGTCCTTGTACCATTCTCCGTCTTTACAAAGAAAGTTCTGCCTTTCAGATAGCTGTGGATCCATTGGTAAACCCGACCCCCCAATCCAACATTTTCCATGACATCCAGAATGGCTTCATGTGATACGTTATCGTATGCACCTTTCACGTCCAAGAACAACGCCGCAGATAAACGTTTCAGTCTTTTTTGATGCTGAACAGATGAGACCAGGTCTATAACGTTATCAATTGCGGACCTCCCACGCCGAAAGCCCGTCATAGCTTGAGGGTATACCTCGTGGCGCTCCAGGTATCACTCTAGACGAGTCAAAATCATCCTCTCCATCACTTTCCCGAAACAGCTGGTAAGCGCGATGGGGCGATAAGAGGTCAAGTGCAGAGGAGATTTACCTGGTTTAAGCACAGGTACGAGGCGGCTGGATTTCCATGAATGAGGGATAAATCCGCTGCTCCACGAGTCATTGTACACGGATAGAAGGGCCCGTCGAGCTGCTTCTCCGAGGTTGCAAAGAGCCATGTACGTGATCCCATCCGGACCAGGCGATGAAGATCGTTTGCATGCCGTCAAGGCCGCTTGTTGTTGCTCTAGAGAGAAAAAGGTGTCCATTCTTGAATCTCTGGAAACTGGAGCGTTTTCTAGGTGGCGCGTGGTGCACGTGGACGCATGACCGGCAACTTTCATGCAGAAATCTTCTGCTACTTCAATTTCGGTGCGTCCTTGGTGGAGAGAAAGACACTTGAAGGGGCGATGTTGATGTGGCGATGTTCGTAGGCCACGGACAATCCTACATGTCTGCGTCAAAGGCTTGTGTGGATCCAAAGATTCGCACAGATGTTTCCAGCGAAAGGGTTGTAGTGAAATGATTCGCCGCTGAATTTTTTTCTGTAGGCGCCTCGCCTCCCTCAAGTTGTGAATAGACTTATAGCGCCTATATCTTCTTTCTGCGCGACGACGGATCGCTCTGAGCCGTTCCAATTCCGCTTGATATTGACAATAATTTGAAGTATGTTGAATATGATAGGTCGCTTCTTGAGTAGCACCTCTAATCATATCCTCGAGGGTGTCAAGAGGAGGCGTTTTATTTTCTTGACACCTTTTTTCCGTCAGTGACCTGAACTTTGGCCAGTCGATGCGAGTCGAAGTGTCGTAGTTAGGCGATTTTTCCAGGCCCTTGATCTTCAAATAAACTGGTATGTGGTCGCTTCCATGAGTTTCATAGTCTGCGAACCACTTGACCTTTCCATTTAGGCTTCGTGACACAAATGTCAAGTCAAGGCAGCTGCTGTATGTCGTTCCCCGTAGAAACGTTGGGCTTCCGTCGTTTACACATGCAGCTGCTGCTCCAGAGCAAAAGAGAATACTTGCCTGCGCGACTGTCTGTCTTCTGACTTCCCCATAGTGGGTGGTGAGCGTTGAAATCTCCGGTGATGATCCATGGTCCAGGTGTGGCTGTTAACAGTGCACGTAGTCTTTCAGGTTCAAAACGGTTCGAAAGTGATATATATGCGCCTACGAGCGTGAAATTGAGGTCTCTACGTTTAACTGTCAAGCAGACATACTGGTTGTCATCGTGAGGTGCTACACGGTGCTCGATATAGGTAAGGTCGCATCTGATATATACAATGACTTTACTCAGTTCGTTGCAAGTAGCGGACTTGAAGGCTTTGTACCTCGATAGTCGTATTGCATTGTGTAGCCTTGGCTCACAGATAACAATAATTGGAAACTGGTTTTTGAACACAAATTGTCGTATATCAGAAATTCGGGGCTTGAGGCCTCGGCCATTCCACTGAAATATCGAAGCTCCTTTGACCTCTTTACGAAAGGCTTGCAGAGGCGGAGCCATGGTGCCTTTCCAGACTTGATAGCCACTAACTGAAGTGCACTCTTTGCAGCCGGACTGTCAATGCTAGTGAGGAGCATACGAATGGGCCCCGCCGCGGTGGTCTAGTGGCTAAGGTACTCGGCTGCTGACCCGCAGGTCACGGGTTCGATTCCCGGCTGCGGCGGCTGCATTTCCGATGGAGGCGGAAATGTTGTAGGCCCGTGTACTCAGATTTGGGTGCACGTTAAAGAACCCCAGGTGGTCAAAATTTCCGGAGCCCTCCACTACGGCGTCTCTCATAATCATATAGTGGTTTTGGGACGTTAAACCCCACAAATCAAGGAGCATACGAATGGTGTTCATAAGGGCCTTTACCATGGCTACGATTTCTTTGTCGCGACTATCACCACATTCTCGTTCCGAAGTTATTGTAGACGAGCGATGCGGTGGCTCAGACGGTGGGTCTATCGTTGGCAGCGCTGGCCTAGCTTCAGGCGAGCCCGTGATGCTCTTGTCTTGCTTGGAGGATTTGTTGTCGGCGTGTCTGTACGCTTGAGGTGGTACGCCGGTGGTCGTTTGGTGAGGTTCAATCCTTGCTTCAGCACTGGGTCTCCTCAGGGGCCTCCGGCGACGAGACCGCCGGCGTCGTACTTGGGCAGCGGCCTCCCTGTGAGTTGAGCCATCCCGGACCATTTGCCTTTTTCATGATTGGGCAATCTTTCGACGATGCTTCGTGAGGGCCATGACAGTTTCGACATTTTCGAAGTTCTGCCTGGCAATTATCTGCGCTATGTGATTCTGAGCATAGCGAGCACACAGCCAGGTTTGTACAAACAGCACTGACATGTCCCAATCTATAACATTTCCGGCATTGAAGGGGCTTCGGTACGAAGGGTCGCACTGTGTGTCGAAAATGGCCGACCTTGACTTGCGATGGAAGGCTGTCACCCTTGAACACGAGCTTCACGCAGCGTGATTTGCCAAGGCGACGAGCTTGCAGTTAGTAGGTTCTGCAGACACCGGTTTGATGAGAGCAGCAAAGTCACTTTCGCTGATGGAAATGTCGACGTCATAAATGACGCCTGCCGTAGAGTCGCGGCCATCAGGTATATATGAGCGAACATTGATGTTATCCAACATCTTGACGTTTCTCAGCACTTCCAATGTGCTTCGTTGAGTGACGTCTACGGCGAGGATATTCTTACGGCCATTGATCCGCACGTCCGCGATTTCTCCCTGGGCGAGTTCCTCAAGAAACCTAGACGTGACTTGACGATTGAGCCGGTTGAGACTATGAGCCGCATCGACCGGCACAAACAGAATTGTGTATATCGTGGGCTCTCGCGTCGTCGTCACATTCTTACTTGTTGTTGGAGACGGCATCACTAGTCTTCTTTTTCGCTGCCGCCTTGTCACAGGCACGAAGTCGCCTTCGGCGGAGCTCTCGTCGCTGGCCGTAGAGTAAATCAGCGTGTCTTCGCTATCGGCATCACTCGGGTGGCCCGTACGCTTTCTCGTGGTAGCTGCGGACGACGTCGATGGTTGCGGTGGAAGCCCAGGCGAATCCACGTCCATCGCCGCAGTCACTGGAACGGTGTCTTCTACAGAGTCGCAGAAAAACTTTGAAAAATTACAGATAGTGACATCAGTGTTCTACGCCAGAATCACTTCGTCGTCGTTTTCCAACCGTCCGTAATTATTCACTGTGGTTATGTGACGCCTTCCAATGAATAAAGGAGTATTATTGCATGAACTTCCTCAGTAATAAAAATTTTATGCAGTACTTCAGAGCAAACCTTCTCAAATGCCACAATTTTAGACTCGTCTTCCTAATGAATTACCTCTCCGAAGCGAAGTATATCAGCTATTTGTCTAATAGTGCTTCAGTGGTGGCTGCAGGTGGTCGAAATTTCCGGAGCCCTCCACTACGGCGTCTCTCATAATGATATAGTGGTTTTGGGACGTTAAACCCCATATATCAATCAATTCAGTGGTGGCTGCGCAAAATGACACACACGATCAGCGTTTTCATATTTAAACGAGTTCAAGAGCGTCTCGACATTCCATCGCCCTTGGTGTCGGCACGGTCTTTCCGAAAACGCCAACCGACTGCAGGGTGCCCTTCAGAGGAAACTTTTGACCCATTTGGGGCATTTCTCCACCATTATTCCACAACGATAAAAAGTGGCATTGTATTTACCATTTCTTAAGTTCATCTATTTTATTGACTGTCTACAGTCAATAAAATGTCTTTCCCGTGTAGCCGCCTCTCTCCGCTCCCTCAACTTCGGGGTTGTCGCTTGTTGTCGGCGTCGCTGTTTTGTCGCTGCTTCCTGAGCTTTTATTTTCGGGATAACTTGCTGTCTGTGTAGACGTTGAGCCGCCGCATGCCGTGCTCTTGACTCTGGAGCAGCTGCTTGTCGTCGTCGTTGCCAATTTGCCTTTCGCGGGTGATCGTTTTCATCAATGGCAGAAAGAGAACGTGTGGTATGAAACGCGCTTATTCTTTATCGTCATCGCCATTGTCATGGCGTAAATGGGTACTTTGCATGTGCTCTGCCATGATAACAGCCTAATTGGTATCGTGTACCTTGCATGTGCCACTGCGCTTATTCTTCATCGCAGTGACGTACAGTGAGGACAATGTATGTGCTGTGCCGAACAACTGAAAACGCAGAACGCAGAAGCCTAGGTCTAAGAGTATTTTGCGGCTAGAACACAAAGAAAGGGCCTCTCGATGCTGCAAAATAACTGCAAAGGATCCATTCGGCAAAAGAAAGAAAGAAAGAAAGGAAGAAAGTAATAAAGAGAGAAAGAAAGAAAGAAAGAGAGGAAGAAAGAAAGAAAGAAAGAAAGAAAGAAAGAAAGAAAGAAAGAAAGAAAGAAAGAAAAATAAAGGTTAGGATCAGCATGTTGGCTATAGCAAGGCAAGATACTGAAGCGAGCGTTCTGAAAACTAGAAAAGAGGCCCGAGCAGTTTAAGGCGGTGAGGAGAGGACGCCAAAAAAACCCAGCACCTCAGGGAAGTAAAACCCTGTCCTGCCTATCGTACATCATGGTGTGCTATCTTTCTTTCGCCGTAAAAGTAAAGGGACCAGCTTGCATCTGGAGTGTAACGGATTGGACCATCGGGGCGCGTAAGGGACAGGGCACACGGAATAACGTTTGACTTCATAAATAAAATGACAAAGCTCGCGATGATGTTTCTGGTACAGAAGTTAGAAATGCAGAAAACGATGAATGAGGGGGTGTGGGAGAATGAGAGGATGGGAGTGGGCGTCGTCAGTGAAGTGGTGGCTCGAGACGAAATGGAGGCAGAGGGGACTTGGTAAATGGTTTTCGCGACGGAATGTGAAGGGAAAAGACAGGCAGGGCGATGACTGTCCTTCGGACATCACCGACTCTGTGTGAAATTGAAATCAGTTCTTGCAATTCCTTCTATCTTCACATTTCGTGTCCCCGCAGCGTTAAGAAAAATGCTCCAGAAGGCAGCTCGCGTCAAAAGGTTGTCTTTATTTAAGGCAAAACCCTTACAGTGTGGGTCGTTCTCTCCTCAGTAGAAGTAGTAGTAGTACTCTTAGTAATAAGCAGCAACCTCTTTTTTATGAATTGCTCAATGGATGGCGTTGTGTGTATATGTCCTTGGAAATATTATCGCTAGATGGGCTTAGTGCTTTTCGTATATTTGACGATTTCGTATGGTTGACAGACAGACAGACAGACAGACAGACAGACAGACAGACAGACAGACAGACAGACAGACAGGCAGGCAGGCAGGCAGGCAGGCAGGCAGGCAGGCAGACAGGCAGACAGACAGACAGACAGACAGACAGACAGAGAGATGAATGGACGGATGGACCAACGGACAGACATACAGGCATACAGACAGACAGACAGACAGACAGACAGACAGACAGACAGACAGACAGACAGACAGACAGACAGACAGACAGACAGACAGACAGACAGACAGGCAGGCAGGCAGGCAGGCAGGCAGGCAGGCAGATGGACGGAAGGATGTACCAACAGACAGACAGACAGACAGACAGACAGACAGACAGACAGACAGACAGACAGACAGACAGACAGACAGACAGACAGACAGGCAGGCAGGCAGGCAGGCAGGCAGGCAGGCAGGCAGGCAGGTGGATGGATGGATGGATGGACCGGCCCGCCACGGTGGTCTACTGGCTAAGGTTATCGGCTGCTGACCCGCAGGTCGCGGAATTGAATCCTGGCTGCGGCGGCTGCATTTACCATGGAGGCGGAAATGTTGTAGACCCGTGTGCTCAGATTTGGGTGCACGGTAAAGAACCCCAGGAGGTCGAACTTACTGGGGCCCTTCACTACGGCGTCTCTCATAATGGCGGTTTTGGGACGTTAAACCCCACATATCAATCAATCAATCAATCAATCAACGGATGGACTAACGGACAGACAAACGGAGCGGTACACAGACAGACAGACAGCCGGATGGACGGATGAACGGATGGACAGACAGGCAGGCAGGTAGGCTGCCAGGGAGATGGACGGACGGATGGACCAACGGACAGACAGACAAGCAGGCAGATGGACAGACGGATGGACCAACGGACAGACAGACAGACATAGAGGTAGGCAGGCAGGCAGGCAGATAACGGACGGATGGACCAACGGACAGACAGACAGGCGGACAGACGGACACACAGACAGGCAGACAGGCATGCACATGGACGGACGGATGGACCAGCGGACAGACAGACAGACAGACAGACAGACAGACAGACAGACAGACAGACAGGTGACTGACGTATGGACCAACAAACAGACAAACAGACAGACAGACCGGTATACAGGCAGACAGGCAAGCAGATGGACGGATGGATGGACCAACGAACAGACAGAAGCAGACAGACAGACAAACAGACAGGCAGGCAGGCAGGCAGGCAGGCAGACAGGCAGGCAGGCAGGCAGGCAGGCGGACTGACGGATTGACAGGTGGACGGACGGATAGACCAACGGACAGACAGACAGACGGACGGACAGATGGACAGACGGACGCCTTGCCCCACTCATCATCCTTCACTCCGGGGATGTGCTGTGAAGTATTTTTTTTTCACTGAGTGTCATCTTCCAGAGTCTATAATATGAGTCCTCTATTGGTTTTTCTTGCGGGACCTTACTTCGTCGAGAGTAAGAAAGATTTGGTCAGGCGTTTACTATTCATTGTATTCACTGAAAGGCGACGACGGGAAATGGAAGAGTGGCCATGCCATCGTTTGCACAATTACGACAGATTGGGTGATGGCGGTGACTCTGTATATTACCTTCCTTTCCGATAGAAATCAAGTTTTCCGGTTAGCTTTGTGCGCCGTTGTGCTTACTTTAATAAACATACATCTCGTAATTATTGTTCTAGGTCAATCATAAGACCAATAGAGGTGATTTTCAATGGAAGTAGAGCTAAATGGAGTATTAACATAAATGATGCAGTTAAAGAAAACCAAAAGAACCTGAGAGCACGAGACAGCACCCATTTTATCGTTTTTGGTTTAAGGTACTCACCTTTCAGCGCTATAAAACAACCACGTCCGAGACGCGTTGAGTTGCCGTCTATCGTAAAACATGCTTCATGCACACAAACGCAATTTCACTCGGAAGTGAACGCTCATAAAGGCGTGAGTTGTCATTCTGCAGAAATAATTTACTAATGTTTATTACTTATTTTCTGCCATCAGATGAGAAGCTCTAAACGAGAGTGCCGTCCCAAAATTGTACGGGCTACACTTACGAAGGATTTTCATTACCTGAAAACGCATGCATGAGAACGAAAGAGAGACAGAGAGAAAACCGTCACCACGCAAATTTCATCGAAGAGGCATATGACAGTTCAGCGCTGGTAAGAGGTTGCAACTAACATCGATTCATTTAAGGCTTTTACGGGGTTTCCTTTCTCACTGGAGTTTCTTTATTAAAACGCAATCATAGTTGCACGAAGCATTCTTTTCTATTCGCTCTATATAGTAGATGCGTATGCTCAGCTGTGGAATAAAACTATAAGCGAGGCTAGACGGTTTGGTTCGTTTTTTTTTTGGTGGGCTGGTGACAGTTTTCTGATGACAATAATATTTATTCTGTCGGGAGAGCTACTGGTTATGGTGCCTAACTGCTGACGCGATGGTCATGGGATTGAAACCAGCCTAGATAGCCGCATTTCAATAGACGCTAGTTGCTAAAGAATCTGTCTGCCAAAATGAGTTCATATCACAACCCAAGCAGTTGTTAAAACTCCCTGCGGTGAAGAACTTCTACGTTTGAGAAACTCCGGCGGAGTCAGTTTTCCGTGCACCACCAGTTCCACCTCCTGACGATGATAGATGGCACGTTCGATAATAAACTGGTACGAGCAAAGTAACAGGCAAAAGAGTGAGTGATCTGTTTTTTGCAGGGGCTGAAAGGATAAATGTTAGTGCATTTCTAAGAGAGAGAGAGGAAACTTTATTAGAACTTGGCCGGCAGCTTGGTCTTGGTGGCCTCAGATGGCGGCGCTGAGTCCCTGAACTCGGGCGGCATCTTCGGCCTGCCGGACAGCCCAGAGCTGGTCGTTGAGCTCCGAGCTTCTGAGCGCCGCCTCCCAGCGGCGGCGTCGCCGACGGAGAAGGTCCCCCGCGGCACCCGCAGACGGGACGGCGGCGGGAACGAGTGAGCTCGAGGCTTCCTGTTGCCTGGTATTGGCAGCCGCCATAGGCGCATCGCGAACGGCGGCCGTTTCTCGACCATTGTTACCGGCGCATTCCCAGAGCGTGTGGCGCAGCGTTGCTCTGTGCCCGCATGCTTTACATAGATCGGTAATGTGTAAGTGCGGGTAGCAGTGGCGTAAGACGACCGGGCTGGGGTAAGAGTGGGTTTGTAGTAAGCGATAGCTTACGGCATCGTGTCTGTTTAATTTGTCATGCGATGGCGGGAACTTTCGCCTTTCCAGTCTGTAGTGTTGCGTAATATCTCGGAACGTGATGAGACGATCACCCCACGACCATTGTGGTCTGTGTTGTCGCTGCGTGTCTGTCGAAGTGTCTCGATCCGGCAGATCAGAAGCCCCGCTCTCGGGAGCGGAGGCGGCGGCCACGGAATGTGCCGCGGCTCGGCGAGTGAGACCTCGAGCCGCGGCGTGGGCCGCCTCGTTGCCCGGAAGCGGGACATCGGTGTGTGCCGGGGTCCAAAGGAGGAAGACTGTTAAATTTTGTTGTGGCGATCGCGACGCTGAGTCACCATCACCGCACATCTTAAGGATGCGGGCCGCTTCCCGCGATACGCGGCCGCGCGCGAAGCCGCGGATTGCTGCTTGCGAGTCGCTGATTACGATCGTAGCGTTCGGCACCGTGGCGATTGCTAGGGCTATCGCGGCTTCTTCGGCCGCCTCCGTATGTCCCGTGGTCACCGTGGCGCTCGCGAGGCATTTGCCCGCACGGTCAACGACCGCAGCGGCGTGTGCGTGTCTCCCGTCCCCATATCTCGCGGCATCTACGTACACAACTTCGTCGCTAGTGCCGTACTTCTTTTGAAGGTCACTAGCTCGCTGGTTACGGCGCCCGACGTGGTGCGTCGGGTGCATATTCTTAGGAAGCGGTGGAACAATTAGGCGGTCGCGAACCGAGGCAGGAACATCCGCATTTCTAAAAAAAATTTAAATTTGCTCCGGCAATTTGGGTTCTTCGCAGCGTCATCCTACTCGAGAAAGCATGTCGGACATGACCTGCTGATGCGCCTACGCTATCCGTTGTGCATCTTACCCTATCTCTTCCTAATACGAATGCACCATGTATAAAACTGCAGACAGCTATAATATTGCTACGTGTATGCATTATGCATATTGACATTCGGGACGGTGACGCGCGTGTGTGCCTTACGAGAAAGACAAAGGGTTGTCTTCGCTAAAAATCTTACTGAATCAAGTCATCGACTCTTCGCTGATCCCCCTGAGTGTGTACGACCTATTACTGTGGAATAATCATCATCGTCATCGTCATCATCATCATCATCATCATAATCATCAGCTAGATCGCTGGTGAACCGGTCACGCCATTACTACTTGTTTTAAATACATAGCATCCACAGCCTCGTCGATAAGGTCGCTGCTTTAATGGGTGCCGTTGGAGCCATGGTTGGCGCACTCGACGACAATGGAGGCCCAGTTGTCGCTTCGACATTCCGAAGCCACGCTGACCGCTTCCTGACAGCCGCCATCATTGTTCGGAGACGCCATGGCCTGGTCCGACTGCAAGCTCTTCAGGTCGCGCTCGTCCGTATTTGTGGCTGCCTCCAGTGGATGCATGGTGGCAGATGGACATCCCATGAGTAGCTTCAAGGTGGCTGGCCAGCTCCCACCAACTTCCGCAGCGCGCCAGGCATTGAGCGCAAACGGGCAACGGAATGCCAGGCGGTGAATCGGCCACCAAGAGCCCGACCACGTGGCAGCGGCAGGTGAAGCGCAGTCGGCAGCGGTGGCGCTTGTTGTCGAGCAGCTTCTGCAGACTCGGAAACACCTTCCGGTAGTTGCCGCAGATGAGGACGTCCGGCTTGGCGTACGTGTGCAGTTTCTTCTTGGCAATGCCCTTGTTGCCGCCGCCGATGGCGCTGGCTGCCCGGAAGGCGAGTGGCTCGGTGCGGGCGTGCTTCACGGGTGAGCCCAGCTCTTGGAGGGTGGCGAACGGGTCTGGTGCGAGGTTCTGCCGTTTGCGGTTAGCTTGGTAAGGCTTGGGCTCAGAAACCATGTTAACGTCCAGAATATGGCCAGCTATGGTGCGTCCGTCTTCTCTGAGCACCGCGTTGCGTGCGTAGTGTGTGTCAGTGTACAAGACGAAGGCATAGCCCTTGTGCATAGAGCATAGAGATGCCGATGATGCGGCCGTAGCGCTTGGAGAGCCGCTCCATGTCCTCTTTGGGCACTACGTGTGTGTTTCAGATGCCGACGAAGATGCGCGAGTTGGCCGCTGCAGGATCCGTAGTGTTGGTCTGGTTACCCTCGCGCGTCATGCCACTTGTCGGAGCCAGCTCCGCCACGGCCAACGCACGGGAGGGCCAAGTACAGCAAGACGCGGCTTGTGGACAATATGTGACGTTCATTTCAGTTCCGGAGTGATTGCTTGAATATGGGCGTCATAGATCATCTCTTCGACCATATTCGATCTTGCATGGCGAGTCTTTTTTTATTTCTTTTTAGAAGGTGTTGCATTACTGTGACAGTTCTGACGCTGCCCCTTTTTCCTCGAACGCCTTCCTAGATTAGTCATTGTCCTCGCTAACATGCTTGCCACGTGCAAGCATTATGCATGTTGAAGTTCTGGGTGGCAACGCGCGTGTGTGCCTTACGAGGAAGACGAAGGGTTGTCTTCGCTGCATGCGTGACCATTATTCCTGCAGAAATATTTCAACATCAACAGGAGCTTTGTTTACCCATGCTGATTCCTATTCAAGGTAATGAATGCATTGTCTGATCTGAACAAGTGACAAACAAGTGTTGCACTCCTTTCATTCTACCTAGGGCGTCTTTTCTTTTTCTTTTTTTTCTCGGGTGGGGGGGGTCGATAATGAACAAAAAGAAAGTCTCACTGAATTAAGTCATTGATTCTTGGCCAATCCCCCTGAGTGCGTACTAGCCATGGCTGTAGAATCATCATAATCATCATCATCATCACCACCAGCTCGATGGCTGGTGAACGGGTCACGCCATTACTGCTGGTTTAAAATACATATCATCCACAGCCTCGTCGATACGGCGTCGCGTCTTGTCCGTAACAATAGGATCTACATGAAAAATTGAATTGCTGCACAAACTTGAAGAAAAAACAAGAGAGACAGGAAAGAGTGCAGTACTGCACTCTTTCCTGTCTCTCTTGTTTTTTCTTCAAGTTTGTGCAGCAATTCAATTTTTCAAGTATGAACCAACTAGTCTGTAAAAAAGTATTGCTTCAACATAGGATCTACATGCCGTGTCTCACTATAGGCTCAGACGAAGCTTTTTTTCTATATTCTATCAAATATTCGCATGCAGTCATGCCGTTATTCCACACAGGGTGCGAAATTATTTTCATCTTCTAGTTGTGAAGCATTTTAGCGTCTCGGCTTGTCGGCGTCTAATGTCGTCACGGTGTGTCGTGTAATAATAGTCCATCATAAAAACGGGTATGCCCCCCGAAAATTGGGGAAATCGCGATACTCTCTACCGGTCTACTAAACATGAAGAATGCGCACATTCGTCATTGTGTTAGCGCAACAAACAGCCGACAATGTTAGTAGAGCAGAAACACCCTTTTCTACAGGGCATACAGGAAAGTGAAAGCAGACAAGTATAGAGAACAGGAAGAAGAGAGCCAAGCTTAAGCTAAGCTTCATTCTGACGCAGTTTTCCGATTAAGTAGGTGGAGCGCGAAAATTAGAGGACGCTCGAGCTTCACCTTCGAGAGTGTACACCTTTTCTTGGCATAGGAGCGAAGGCTTCAGAGCCAAATCGTGGGCATCCTGCCAACAGTGAAATGTAGTTTCACAACAGCGCACGCAGTTTCACCATAAAGTATAGAAGTTGCCCTTTTATTAGATGCGGAGCATCTAATACTCGAGGCTTGTAGTGCGGCGCCGTCCGCAAGCTTCCCCCTCCTTCTTCCACCATCTGTGCATCCCTTCCTCCTCTACACACCGCGCGCGCTTCACTCCTCCACCATCTGTGCACCCTTCCTCCTCTACACACCGCGTGCGCTTCTCCTCTTCACGAACATTCGCTAGCTGTATAATGTAGCGCGCATGCGCCGTCACGATTCGAGAACATCGGCAGCTGACGCGCGCGCATGCGCCGTTGCGCTTCTCCCCCTTCTCGAACATTCGACAGCTGACGCGCGCATGCACCGTCACCCACCATCTGTGCCGCGCGCGCTTCTCCCCTTCGAGAACATTCTACAATTCTCCTGATTCTCCAGTGGACGCGCATGCGCCGTCGCGCTTCGAGAATATTCAACAGCTGACAGTGCATGCGCCGTCGCGCTGTATATATACTCAAGGTCGGCACTCGCTCGCTCAGTTGCCGCTCGTCGGTTGGTTTGTACGACGCGTCGACGTCCAAGGTCGCGGTGAATTGAATTCCAACGAATCCACAAACACAATGATCGACGTCCCTTCGACCAGCGCCGCCCTTTCGCATACGTGTGTACGTGTTCACTCATTTAACACCCCCTCCTACAACCACGTTAACCAATTTAGCCATCGACCCAAGTAAGTCGCAATTTAACACCCCATTTCACAACCACGTTAACCAATTTAGCCATCGACCCAAGTAAGTCGCACTTTAACGCCCCGTTAACCAATTATATGCTCCGCATCCTCCTCAGTGTTCCCCCGAGGGAAGCTGCGGGCAATTTTTTCTACGTGCAGCTATTTGAGACAGAACGCAGCTCGCAACATAAAGACAGTCGTACTTACTTTAATTTATTCGTTATGACTTCACGTTTTTGAACGCGCGTAAAAGTCCCGCCTCCTAACGTGCACCTCTAACGCTATATAAGCCGCGTCTGCGTCTACATAAAACGCCCGTGGTGCGTTCCCGCCACTTCCTGTAGCGTTACGAGAAGCGTGCTAAAACATACTACTTCACGTAGTGCTGCATGAGCAGAAGCTCCGCCTCCATAGCTTTCCCTTAGGTGCCAATAAAAGTTGTCGCCCAGTATTCGGTCATTCCAGCGACCGAGGCGGCGCCATGCAGCTTGGCACCGAAGCTGTCACACGGTGATAATCTGTGACGCAGTCAGTGACGCAGTTCGGTCTCTCAGTAGTCATGAACCAACGAAAGCGTCTTCACGCTCTGCGACGCTGACGTGAACGCTCGCGACATCACCGTCTCGTCCACCATCTCGACGTAACGTTGCGCCGCTTGCAGGTAGTCGCTGGAACGGTCGAATAGCGTAATCAAACCTTGTGTGCATCGCCTTCTAACTGCCCACCCGCTTTGTTTCTTGGTGCATGCCTCAGTCGTGCAGTAAGGAAGCTAATGACAACGCGCGTAACTTTGGCTGTTCCAATATGTCATTCAGTGTCTATTGCAAGCACAATTGTCAAGTGGCCACTACGTCATTACTAATAATTTTGTCATTCAGTGATACGCGTCCGTAGGATGACGCGCGAATGTACGCAGATTTTCACTTTGTTCTGCGCCTAATAATGATTACCTATGTCTGACCGCTTTGTAACGGTGGGCCTTTAAATCCCTAATCATTGATGAATTAACTTTTTTCACACCTCACGTCAATGCGCTTCTATAATATATTATATAACGCGTTAAGGAAGCTCCTTCCACTAGATAACATTCATATAACGTTTTTTCGCCAGTTTCAACAAATATTTTGGCTCTATACGCACAACATAAAGAGCCACAATATTTGTTGAAAGTGGATCGTGGATTTCATGCATTGAAGGAAAAAAAAAGAAATATTGTGGCTCTGGGGTAGAACACCTCCTTGCAAGCAGACGGCCTGGCTCCGATGCTCACTCAAACATGGTTATCCTTATTATTTATTTCATTCGCACATTCTCCGTTTTCCCGTCTCGGACAGAATGATCTATCCCTTCACAGCCAATGACGCCGGCACTGGAATTCCTACAAGACGAGCTCTGCAACGCTGTCGCGTTAGTACACTTTCTTTCATGCTCAGTTTCAGGCTTAACCCCACAAGAGCCTCGGCAAAGAAATCTCTCTCAAAACGCTGCACACTTCACCGCTTTCCAGGTTTTGCGTTAGTGGAGCAGAAACACTTTTTCCTACATGATTAGCTCGTAACCAGTTATTATCTTTTTATTATTGTAATCATCATAATCTGCTGACGTTTTCCAAACTTGTCTGTGTTTATTAGGCCTAATCTTTTTCACTCAGTGGTACAAAGTTGCTAGGTTAATGAAAGATAAAAAATACGAAATGCCCGTGAACAACTGAAATAGAAACATTCGGCTTGATAGCCTACATTAGGAGGAGGGAAAATTCATGCAAACATGTGTGGTTGGTTTACAACAGGCAATGTAAGACACATTTTATTGGCCCGAATAGACAACTTGCTGCGGGCTTACTGTTTGATCCAGCAGCGACGATAGCTTGAGCCTCTGGGCATGTTTATGTGCCCGAACCGATAAAATTAGAGCACCACGTATCTGATACTGCGTGCTTTATGCCCAATCCTTCCAAAATGAACGCTTTTTTTGTCCACCTTGTATGAAATCAATCCTTAAGTGCCTATCTAGCTGATGATATTTTCATCGCCTGTAGTACGTGCTGTATAATATATTTAAGGTGTGCACATCGCCTCCGTATTATTTTCTCACTTTTTTTCATCCTGTAACATACTTGTCTGAACGAGCTGGTACAGTAGGGCACTCTCTTCACTGCACGTTGCTAGCTTGCTCGAGAATTTGGCACTAGAAGTAACGACGTCAGGAAGCTGGACTTGCGCTGCATGTTACTGCAGTCTCTCCTTGTTTGACAAAGACTTTCGTATGCAAACTTGTAGCGTATCTCTGTATAGTGTATCTGCTGTATGAGTGACAAGATCATTGAGCAAGATCTACACGTTCACAACCAACTGTAGTTGGACAACGCCTACTAGACATAAGTTAAGGCGCACTTGACAGGTCGGTGACGTTGCCTGCTTAATAAGGTGCATTTGTGCACCTGGCCGACATTCCACAATACCTTTAGAAGGAAAAGTGAGGGCATGTCAGTTTCATTCACACACACACAAAAAGGGGTGGGGGCGTCTCATAGAGAGTTTAGACGGTGCCTCATCCGACCAGAGTCGTGACACCACCTTCTGACGAGCCAGGGTTTAAAATAAAGCTCTCACCAGCCCCTTATCAAATTAGTTATACTTATGGAAGTCCTAAGCGTCTGTGTGCGGGGCTTTTCGTCGAAAGAGTTTCTTTTGATCAGGTATTTATTTGGCAATTTAGAATGAATTCATCGGTCTGTATCTGCGCATCTATGAGGCGAATTTCTCCGTCAAAGCGCACTCTGTCTTTCTGCGCCTGCTATCTAAACTCCTGTCAAGCGCTGCCTTCTGCCAACTGCCGGAGTACAGGGAGCGCGTGTTGTGACCCGACAAAGCCGGCTTGTTTATCTCATTTTTCTTTCTATTGTGGTTATATTTGATTTTTATTTACGCCATTTACATGAATTGTAACTGCTTGAGAGTGCTATGCTGTTTGATGCTGTAGGTTGCTCACCGCACTATGAGATCTTCCACAGAATAAAGCAGTAGATATCAAGGGTGACAGGAAAACGCGCACGGAATTGAGCTGATCAAAGTCCTATTGTGCCTTTTCATATAGTGTTGAAAACTTAAAAGTGGTTAATCTGAACAGAAAGCACATCGACTTCAGGAATTTCTTTTAGATAAAACTGTAAACGGCTTGCTCAACTATATATGACCGTTATTTGATCGCGGCCGAAACAATTATCCAAATACCATACGGCTTTTGCAGCTTAACCGGCTTCATATGAACGTCTCTATGACAGGTTGCATCTCACAACTACTCTCACTTACCTTTCGTTCCCCGAATAAACCACATTCATCCTTCTTTCAGCCCTAGGCGGATATTTTCATCTCTTCCCCAATCCCCTTCTTCTCTATGAGCGCTTGAAGAATTGCGCAGCAATCGCGACATTGCGCTTGCCGAACTCATTTCCGATTTGTTGGCAACATGTCGACATTATAGGCACTTACATCCGGGTGACGGGTTGTACCTGGAAACACCGCGGCACGGACAATTTCCGAACGCACAGAGCACGGGCTTTGAGAGCGGCGAAACAGCGAGTGACAGACTTCCGAGATTTGCAGCGCACTACGGCATGATAACCGAGCGGAAGCCGTGACCACATTGCAGACAGCGGTGTGAGTTCCCCACAGTTAGTGAAGGTGTCAGAAATAGCATATAAATGACAGTAGGACAAACACTTGCGCATTCCAAGAAATCGGCGTGAGATAAATGAGAAAAAGGTAGGTTGTTTCAATCTGTAATGGTGCGTGAAAAGAAGGAATACTTTAAAGGATCAGCTCTTGTCGGGTAAGATATTAAACAGCCAGCGAGAAAGATGCCGAGTTCTACGATGTGTAAGTGGTTATAAATAACCACATACACATAAACGATGTCCTAAATAATATAGTTACCAGAGACTAACAAAAAAACTGTATTATACAACTTGAAATTCCTGAAGACACTTCGGGAGCTTGCGGCTGACAAGATCACGGCGCAAGAGAGGTTGCCACCACCTCGGTCCCAGTCTTGTAACCAAACATTTTCAGTCTTATATATAAAGTCGAGTCATAGTGTTTCACAAGACTTTTTCATCGAATAGACTGCTTTCGAAAGCTATTTCGCCATACCAAATTGACTTCGTCAGGCTCTTCATTCTTTCAGGTATGGACTGTTTTTAGCTGCTGATGTATGTTTTACGTAAGAGCCCAGAGTGTGTGTCATCCAGCCACAAGGGCATCGAGTCGACCAACTCATGGCTCAGCGAGCAAAAAGAGCCGTGCAGCATGGGCTTCCTGTTTACGCAACGGCAGTAGGCCAATGTTAAGAAAAGGTGTTGTTATTGCTGAATATACATATCCGTATCCGCAGCATCTTGCAACATTACACCACCAGTGAGAAATACCTCGTTCTAGTGCCTTGTTTTCGAGAGCTAATGGCCCGTGAAGGTCGTCCCACAAGTGGTGACTGGGCAACCCTAATGAGATAAGTGATCTCGGCTGCGATCGTTCCTTCCGATAGAATATATTAATGACGCAACGGACGCTTCAGTAATGAGGTACGATGGTTACCGAGAGTCGCTGCAGAACACATGTCGCGCAAAAAAATTGACTATATATAACGCCTTCGTATTATGCCTCCACGCTAACAGACTTAATATATTCACTAGCGAAGAAGCCTATAGAGTACGCGAGAGCGAAGATGTACGACTGCGGAAACTGAAACGCCATAGAATGACATGATTAAACATCCGGTCAGCTGTTATTTCAGAAAAGAGAAGCCGCGGTGTGCTGAAACAAGTGATGTAAATTCGGTATACTACACTGAGTTTCTTCGTGTAATGTTTCAATGAACATTTTGATCTTAGCCAAAAGGCCGAGAAGCGATGTTTCAATGAAGATATTTAGATATGAATGGAGCCATAGCAATTTAATTTAGGGAAAGGATGGATGAATGAATAGACTTCAAATACACCGGCACGAGACAGCGCGAATAAAACCACCATAACACGTATCTAGATACATTGCATGGCACGTCAGTTCAATTATTTGCCTATAAATTATTGATTGGATTTGTCTGCTTGCCCCACCGCGGTGGTCTAAGGTACTCGGCTGCTGACCCGCAGGTCACGGGGTCGAATCCCGGCCGCGGCAGCTGCATTTCCGATGGAGGCGGAAAGGTTGTAGGCCCGTGTGCTCAGATTTGTGTGCACGTTAAAGAATCCCAGGTGGTCAAAATTTCTGATGCCCTCCAATGCAGCGTCTCTCGTAATCATATGGTGGCTTTGGGATGTAAAACCCCACAAATCAATCAATCAATCATTCCCGTGGGTGCAAGGGGGTGTAATATGCAGCGCTTTCGAGAAAGCGTCCGACGCGTTGACGAGCTGTTGAAGCAAGCCGGGAATGTGCTTTACAGGGATATCACTTATATCAGTGGTCCTTCCTGGTATGAATCTTTTTTTACAGAGAGGAGGATTTCCTCCTTTCTAGGCTGTTGCATGAGAGTACAAAAGCCGACGTCACAGCCTCGATAGTGCTTTTTTTTTGGTGGGGGGGGGGGGGGAGAATGAGGTCACGCGTACTATCAACAGCCCAAAGATGACTATGGTGGTAACCATCGAGGCTTCAGTGAAAAGTTCCCTAGAAAGTGCTCTTATATATCCTTAATGATACACCACGACTTTTTTTTAATCTGTTAATTTTACTCTTAATTTGGACAACATCTACTCAACACATCAAGTGCCTCTCTTCGATGATGATGATTTTGTGGTTTAACATCCAAAAACCACCATATCATTATGAGAGACGCCATAGTGAAGGGCTCCGGAAATTTTGACCACCTGGGGTTCTTTAACGTGCGCCCAAATCTGAGCACGTGGGCCTACAACATTTCCGCCTCCATCGGAAATGCAGCCGCCGCAGACGGGATTCGATCGCGCGACCTGCGGGTGAGCAGCCGAGTACCTTAGCTACTAGACCACCGCGGTGGGCCACCTCTCCCTGATAGTCGAATCTTTGTATTCACGAGAGTGCGTGCTTCAGAATGAGTTGCACCTTTAGCAGTGAATAAATTGAATTGCAAATATACTCGAACCCACTTGCAGTGCCTGTTTCGCCATGCCACTCATATTGCATATTTAAAAGTTTCTGATGCACCTCACTTCCTCATGAAGTGAGCTACGTAGTTTTCAAGTTCGTTCATTCGAACTCTGAGGGAGCTATCTAATGTTTTGAAATAAGCGAAGTTCGAAATTTTCGTAAATATCGTCTCGTTCTCTTTGCATGCTTCAAAAGCAGTGCTACTCGCTCTGGCATCGCCAGTCATGCGATGCTTGGTCGCTGAGCCTCAGTGACGCAATCTGAGTGAGAGGTGCGGGCCGTGCAACAGCGCTCACACTGACAGCGATGCCTGCAAAAGCGGCTCGAGCTACGAGCGAGTGTGTCAGTTCCATGACGCACCGTCGTTGCGTGTGCATACGTAAACAAAGCAGAACGAAAGCTCGGTTAATGTACAAGGGTGTGCGCGCTGAATGACGAGCAAAGCATAATTGACGATCACGTGCAGGCACAGGCCTTTCTCTGTCATAAATTCCAACGCTTCGATCAGCTGGGTGATACTATCGGTCAACACCACATGAGTGTGTGTGTCTTTGCTTGTATGCAGAAAGGCCAGCCTCTGTGCATTTTACGTAGCAGTGCACATAGATGGAAGCTCGTGCACCGAGCAGAGGCCGCGTAAAGCCACGATACGGGCAACGCTGCAGCGGCGACACGACGTTGGCTGTCGGGCAGCGGGAGTGAAGCTACGTTACTCGGCAGCCCATATGTGGGCGTCGTCATGGCGATGCACGACGTGTCGCTGCGCAGAGCACGATGCGAGATTGAGGCCGCTTCTCGCGCACTTCATCATCGATGATGACGTCCCGCATCGGCAGCGCTAAAGCAGCTTAATAGAGATTTAGCCGTAAAAAAGTGTGTGGGCTTTCTGCAAACTTCCTCTAAAAAGTAATCACTTCGCATCAGGGCACTGCGGCTCTGAACTAACTGCTCTAGACAGCAGACTTCTATTACACACAAAGTGTCTGTGTGAAGATACGCTCTACCAGCCAGGGTTAATATAAACTTGATTTCCTCGACAGAAGCAAACAACGTGACATGAAGCCGGGAAAAGCTGTATGTTAGCATCAGCATTTTCTGACGATCGGGAAAAGGCAGCGGTGCGTTTATAAGACTGCCATAAAAATCACTCATTCCGCCAGCCAAACCTAAAGTGACGTGGCACAGTGGCAGGTTTACAAGCACTGATGTTTCATGAAGTAATGAAACTCATGCGTGGCAGGCTTTAAAGATAAAGCCAGCACAGGCGCGAAGTGTTAGGGAAATCGGTACAAGCGAAGCTTTCATGAGCTATGATTCGGTTTGTGCAAAAAAAAGAGGGGGGGGGGCGACGAAAGAAGAAACACGTGAGTCTGTGCGCTGACTGTCAAGTAAAACATTATTGTGTAAAACGTGAAGGCACCAAGCCGTAATAAAAAAATCGGCAGATCCCACGTACCTTGGAATCAACGTTATGCGAAGCATGCGGAGCAAAGGTGACCGTGTTGCAATTTTTCTTATTGAGCGTCACCTCATGAAAATACGCTAAATGTATGTACAAATGATGTACGCACAGACATATGTTAAAGAGTTGCCGATGTATATAACCAGTTCTTTGCACTTGCGCAACTATGCCAACTGGAACATGCGTATTAGCAACACCGGAAGCTGATATGGAGCGCTGATGCTCGCGAAGATGGTCGCTCTGGACACTGCTACATAAATGAAATGCAGCGCATGACCACTAACTACCATTCACGTAAACCCGACCTGAAGACTGTATGAAAGGAGTACATATGCAAAGTTTATAAAATTGGGTAGGCAGCACTGCAACCACTATTGACGTTTTACGAAGATAAGCGTCAATTTGAAAAGTAGTTCCGGGACCTGGTGTAGCTCTGTGGTAAAATGCTCCATTGCCACGCAAGATGCTTGGGTTCGATTCCAGCTGGGACCTAGACATTGGCTACCGATGTCGGGTATTTCTTAACGCTCACGTGTTAAAATTTGCGCATGTGTATTCTCGTCGTTCCTGGGTAGATAAGTGACAATCACCTGTGGCACATACCCACATACCTGTGGCACATACCCGCCCGTGGGTATGTGCACTGCCTGACGGGACGTGTTTAATGACGTACACGACGGGATTGTAAAACTATTAATGTCTTGACCTGCGCGTCAACTTGCCAAACCATCTTACCTTCCGATGCTTATTTTGGTACACGCCAAGTTTAGAGGGTGACCACGAGGGCACCCAAACGTAAGCGGATAGATAGATAGATAGATAGATAGATAGATAGATAGATAGATTTATTGATAGATACGCTCAAAATTACCAAATTTCGCTAAGAAATGCTTCCAATTTAATAACACGTGACTGCATCTTGATGTATTTCATTTCCGGGCATAAAGCGTAAGTATTCCCACGGCCACTGGATAAAAAACAACCTCTTTTTTTATCCAGTGGACGTGGTATTGCGCATCGAAAGATTGCAGGGTTGCTTGGGTTCATGAGAATCATATATTCATCATTTCGTGTTCACATTTTCGATTGACTTACGTGTTCATCTGATATCACAGATTTAGAACATCCATTGCGCGCACTCATACTCTCTTTCTGGTTAACCTCTTTGCCTTACTTCGTGCCACACATCTTTTTTTCTCTCTCCTCTTCGCTTCAATTATTTTACGAGCCGCGACATGGAGCGAAATGAGGCACATGCACTTTAAAAATTGAAAGAGGCTGCAAGAATTTAGTAACCGTAGCATTTTACTTTAATACATGGCTCTGATCCTTTTAATACAACAGAAATGCTATAGAAGCATAATAGTATAGTAAACCGAATCACTACTGTATAGCGTGGCAGGGTTATTAAAAGTTAATACAGCAGAGTGCGTGCTGCCTCGAAGTAGCTCAATTAATAGCCTCGAAGCTGCTGTTGTACATGTCGCGCCTTATATTGATGCGTCAGTCTATTTTAGTTTATGGCTCGTCCATTCTCGCGTGAATAAATAGAAGGCGATGCCAGTGAGGTGCATATTTACAAGGTCTTCACATGAAGTAATTATTTGTTATTGATTAGCGTGAGAAGGCGGTGCAGTGCTGTCTTACTTTTTTATTTGAGGTTACGTTTTTGGGACGCATTTGACTAATAAGGTATACAGCTCGCATTCTGGTAATATTACAAACTTTGTTCTGCTACTTCCCCGTAAAATCCCAGGAGAAGATAAAATTAGACTCGAAGAGCAAACACCGATAGGGAAGTCAGAATGCCGTTTGCGGTGTCTGTATTTACCTCTCTTGTGCACGTGTTTGTACGCAAAGCCACTGAACCAACCAGCTCAGTTCTACGTTGTTATAAAGAAGACGGAAGCTTTTCGACAGTGCTCTGGCTGGAACCACTGTTTTTTTTTTTTTGATGAATACGGAATATCAATGTTGCACGATGAACGCTAAATGCAAGTCACACCGACGTAAAGTGCGGATGGAGAGACTCACGAACTGTGCAGAATCCACATTGTTGGCTTTTTTTTTAAATTTCTTTTCGAGTGAACGGTGGCTTGGTTGTTGATAAAAATTGACTAGTCATCCATGATATTATCAAGAACTACCTAACCTCTTATTATTGCTCCCAATGTCAGATCATGATAAAAACGGCATGCCACATTGTTTACGTTCATTTCTACATCCCGCCTGCACAATAATTTAGGTGCGAATGAAACAATACCAGGTGTTCAGAATTACTGTGCAGCCTCGCATTAGGGTACGTCTAATAGTCGTGCCATGCTTGTTGCACGCGAAAGCTACAAAAATGCCATTAAATTGTGCTGACATATAGACAGAAAGCAACCACAAACGGGACGCTTCCTTCTTTGGTTGCGTTTATGCTCGTAGTGCATTTCCTATACTGAAAAATAGGTGCGTAATGTAAGAAAAAAAATAGTCGGGCACCTTCTTACACTGAAGATTATGAGTAAGAGCATGGAAAAAAATTGACGGCAGATCCACGAGGTGAACGATGATGAAATTGGGCGAAGCTCCTAGAAGTAATACCCTGAACTTTACTTCTGTTAATTCACCTGGCGATATGCGCGCTTCCTCGCCGCTTCCCATTGTCGAACATTTTCAAGACCTGCTTCGCGACGTTGACGTGCTGCCTCGGCCTCTCGTTCCCGTACGGAAGGATCTTGCCGACGCCGACGTGCCGCTGCAGCTTCTTGTTCACGTACGGCGGGACCTTCCGGCGCTGCCTTGTTTATGTGGCTTCTTGTTCCCGCACAGCAGGATCTTGCCGATGCTGACGTGCCGCTGTAGGTTCTTGTTCACGTACGGCGAGATCTTGCCGGCGCTGCCTTGTTTATGTGGCTTCTTGTTCCCGCACAGCAGGATCTTGCCGATGCTGACGTGCCGCTGTAGCTTCTTGTTCACGCGCGGCGAGATCTTGCCGGCGCTGCCTTGCTGATGTGGCTTCTTGTTCCCGTACAGAAGGATCTTGCCGACGCTGCCTTGCCGATGTGGCCTCTCGTTGCCGTACGGAAAGATCTTGCCGACGCTGACGTGCCGCTGCAGCTTCTTGTTCACGTACGGCGGGATCTTGCCGGCGCTGCCTTGTTTATGTGGCTTGTTGTTCCCGCACAGCAGGATCTTGCCGACGCTGCCTTGCTGATGTGGCCTCTCGTTGCCGTACGGAAGGATCTTGCCGACGCTGACGTGCCGCTGCAGCTTCTTGTTCACGTACGGCGGGATCTTGCCGGCGCTGCCTTGTTTATGTGGCTTCTTGTTCCCGTACAGCAGGATCTTGCCGACGCTGCCTTGCCGATGTGGCCTCTCGTTGCCGTACGGAAGGATCTTGCCGATGCTGACGTGCCGCTGCAGCTTCTTGTTCACGTACGGCGGGATCTTGCCGGCGCTGCCTTGATTATGTGGCTTCTTGTTTCCGCACAGCAGGATCTTGCCGATGTTGACGTGCCGCTGTAGCTTCTTGTTCACGTACGGCAAGATCTTGCCGGCGCTGCCTTGCTGATGTGGCTTCTTGTTCCCGTACAGCAGGATCTTGCCGACGCTGCCTTGCCGATGTGGCCTCTCGTTGCCGTACGGAAGGATCTTGCCGACGCTGACGTGCCGCTGCAGCTTCTTGTTCACGTACGGCGGGATCTTGCCGGCGCTGCCTTGATTATGTGGCTTCTTGTTTCCGCACAGCAGGATCTTGCCGATGTTGACGTGCCGCTGTAGCTTCTTGTTCACGTACGGCGAGATCTTGCCGGCGCTGCCTTGCTGATGTGGCTTCTTGTTCCCGTACAGCAGGATCTTGCCGACGCTGCCTTGCCGATGTGGCCTCTCGTTGCCGTACGGAAGGATCATGCCGACGCTGACGTGCCGCTGCAGCTTCTTGTTCACGTACGGCGGGATCTTGCCGGCGCTGCCTTGCTGATGTGGCTTCTTGTTCCCGTACAGCAGGATCTTGCCGACGCTGCCTTGCCGATGTGGCCTCTCGTTGCCGTACGGAAGGATCATGCCGACGCTGACGTGCCACTGCAGCTTCTTGTTCACGTACGGCGGGATCTTGCCGGCGCTGCCTTGCTGATGTGGCTTCTTGTTCCCGTACAGCAGGATCTTGCCGACGCTGCCTTGATTATGTGGCTTCTTCTTCCCGCACAGCAGGATCTTGCCGATGTTGACGTGCCGCTGTAGCTTCTTGTTCACGTACGGCGAGATCTTGCCGGCGCTGCTTTGCTGATGTGGCTTCTTGTTCCCGTACAGCAGGATCTTGCCGACGCTGCCTTGCCGATGTGGCCTCTCGTTGCCGTACGGAAGGATCATGCCGAAGCTGACGTGCCGCTGCAGCTTCTTGTTCACGTACGGCGGGATTTTGCCAGCGCTACCTTGCTGATGTGGCTTCTTGTTCCCGTACAGCAGGATCTTGCCGACGCTGCCTTGATTATGTGGCTTCTTGTTCCCGCACAGCAGGATCTTGCCGATGTTGACGTGCCGCTGTAGCTTCTTGTTCACGTACGGCGAGATCTTGCCGGCGCTGCCTTGCTGATGTGGCTTCTTGTTCCCGTACAGCAGGATCTTGCCGACGCTGCCTTGCCGATGTGGCCTCTCGTTGCCGTACGAAAGGATCATGCCGACGCTGACGTGCCGCTGCAGCTTCTTGTTCATGTACGGTGGGATCTTTTCGATGCTGCCTTGCTGACGTGGCTTGTTGTTCCCGTACAGCAGGATCTTGGCGGCGACGTCGCGCAGCTTCCCGCCGCGCTTCTGCCTCGCGTGCTCTTACTTCAGGGTCCTGTCTGCGAACGCTCGCCGCCGCTGCCCTGCGCGCCAGCCTTTCGGCATCCTTATCCATACGAGCACACACGAACGGCAACGAGGATCGGCAACTACAAACCTGTATTGATATGATTTTGGTTATAAAACGATTGCTTTAGAAAACACCTGGCGTCTTTTTGTTTTGCTTTTAGAAAATATCTGGCGTCTTTCGTTGGTTTAGTTCGTCAATAAACGGCGTTTTGAACAAAAAATTTTTATTGTGTAATCACGCACAGGAGAAATCTCACCAGGCACTACCTTGGAGGAAAACAATGGCTGCTACTTGAAAAGAGAGACAGCAGAAGTCGGCTTTTAACACTTCTACTTATACTAACGTTTCCTACTGGAACATGCCAATGGCTGCTAATGGAGAATAAGAGACACGAGCATTTGGCTTTTAGTTAATGCGCACGCCGCGACCTTTTTATTGTTCAACAAAGCACAGGAGAAATCTCCCACCGCCACCACCTTGCAGGTCAAAATGTAACACTGGTTACACACTACGACTACGACTACGAGGCACGAGCGGGTGCCGCTTTAAAGAGATTCGCCCCTTAAAAAGGCGCAAGGAAATTTCAACTAACGAGTGGAGAGAACGCCCACACGTCTTTCATCGACCAAGCGATGCAGGCCACGTAGGGTGGGAATTATATGAAAGTTGAAAACAAACTAACCTCTCAAAGTTCATAACCACCCGCGCTGCTCGTTTCAAGACGTCAGTGATGTTCATCGACACAAACCACTATGTCAACAAGCAGGAACCGTAATTTAAACGTATGCCATCGAAAAATAGTGAGAATGCAAGCTGTGGCACCGAGTCAGAACGATCATTCTTCGTTGTTATACACGGGGCAATTAGCAGGCACGAATCCGGACTTGGACTGTCTACATCTTTCGTGAAAGAATCGTGCCCGCGAGAAGCAGCGTTGCTTGTTCCCCCCTTCTACGCCGGCGGCGTGCACGTGCTGCCGCTGGCGTCAGTGGCGCGCGAGCTCAGCGCGACGTCGCTGGCGTTGACGAGACCGACGTCGACGTGCGGGACGCAGTCACGCCAGCGATACGTGGCGTCAATTTTAATGAAAGCCGTCGGCAGGCGAAATCTGGAAACCCACTGCAGGGCAAGTCGGGCCGGAAGGCTTCGCGGCTGACACCCGCACATTTGATAGTCGTCCGCGTTTTCGCGCACACAAAACCGCGGGCGATCACCCGCGCCTATTTGTAAGAGCGCTGGTGCTGAAGCAGGCGAGTTGAAACGCACCGGAAGAAATTCGGCCGTGCCGTTCTCGCTTACTTCTAGCTTTTCTGCTGTCTTTCGAAAATTCCTGAGTGGGAATTAATTGTTTTTTAACATTAAAGTGCTTTATGGTGTAAAATGCACGGAACGAAATATATATATATATATATATATATATATATATATATATATATATATATATATATATATATATATATATATATATATATATATATATATATATATGTGTGTGTGTGTGTGTGTGTGTGTGTGTACACTATTAAACTATTTTAATGAATTTTGGATGGAGCCACCACCAACACATAGGAAGCGCTGCTCGTGATGCGCAAGGAAAAAGGAAACGTGGAACCTTCGAACATTCACTGTCATTCAGTTTGTGCACCTGCATTCATGTCGTAGTGAGTGAATAAATTAGGAATTGGCTTTCGCCTAATAATTCTCGTAGTTATAATGTCCCAAACCACAATGTGATTATCAAGTAAGGCGTGGCCGGTGCATGGTCCCGCAAATTTAAATGACCAGGTATTCTTTAACATGCACTTAAATTAAAGTACATACTCCTCAGGTATTTTCGTCTCAATCGAAAATGCGGCCGTCATAGCCGCCATTCGAAAGCGCGATTTCCTTATCGGCATTCGAGCAGCATAGCTAGAAAACTTTCATGGCGGGTGATCAACTTTCTAATTCGGCAGTTAATTTAAGTGTTCCATAACTGCAGCAACCTAGTTTATCCTGCGGAGTCTTTAAACATTGGGGTGACCCGCCACTGTAGTGTACTGATTATGATGCTCATAATACTAGCGGTTAAGATCGCGGGATCGGAGCCCTGCCGTGGCAGCTGCACTTAGAATTAGGCGTAACGTTAAAGGTTCGTGCACATTGAAGGACACCAAATGATCAAAATTCCCGAAGCTTTCCACTATGGCGTGCATGATCTCAAGCCGCGGCTTGCGCCACCTGGTTCCCCACGAGAGACTCTTGTCCCGGTGTCCAAAGGATGATAATAAAGGCTGCAGCGCGAGCACGAAGGTGCTAGAAGAAAAGTGAAATGAAAGGCGAGGCAAGGAAAGCAAAGAGGACAACACAGGATGGTTGTCTTGGTGCTTTTAAGACATGTAGTGCTGCCTTTCCGATGTTTCTATTCATATATCTTCTGCACGCCTCTTGCGATCCGACCCGCTGGGAACACGTACGGACAGCTGTCACGACGAGCATGAGCGCATACCGAAGTAAGCAGAGACGTTTTGGCACACTACAGGAAGCAGAGGAAGAGGTACCCGCCGGCGCACAAGAGTCTGCGTAAGGAACAAGCAGTGACATGGAGAAGACTACAAGCTGGAACTTACCCGCACGGAACATTGATGCACGCACTGTATCCAGACTGCAGTTTTGCCCTCCAGACACGCGCAACACTCAGCGCCACATGGTGCTGGAGCGTCGCAACAATTCGAACATACCATCGTCGTAACTACCAAGTGCAAGCGCAAACTAAGAGAAAGAAAGGGATCCAGAAGAAGTATTCGAAGACCAGTGGGAGGCCGGGCGGCGGCAGCGAGCCATTGCTCCCTGGACTGAGGAGGCCACTCACCTTAAGGCTGAAGTACAAAAAGCCCAGTCCAAATTAAGTTCATTTCATTCATTCTTTCACTACGGCGTCCCTCGTAATCATATCCTGGACCCAAAACCCCATTAATTCAGAGCTTTCGGGGAAGAGGGGAAGAAAGATCCTCACGTGTTGGGCAATATGATTTCAGAGTGGTAGCAAGGTTGAGTGTTTCACTTGAACACCTTGGACAGAGTTCCAATTTTACGGTTGTTGGGACATGTTCACATAGGAGTTGCACGTCAAAAGCTACCCTGTTTCCAACTGGCAGCTGCGACGCGTGTAATGAGGCTTAAGGGATAGAGACTTCATTGTATGCGACACTGCCTCTGCCCAAAGCTAACTGTATTATAGGGGGCTAATGAGGGTGACGAGAACCTGTCGGTGCTATTTATGCACAGCTCCGCTGCGGTGGTCTAGTAGCTAAGGTACTCGGCTGCTGACCCTCAGGAGGCGGGATCGAATCCCGGCTGTGGCGGCTGCATTTCCGATGGAGGCGGAAATGTTGTAGGCCCGTGTGCTCAGATTTGGGTGCACGTTAAAGAACCCCAGGTGGTCTAAATTTCCTGAGCCCTCTACTACGGCGTCTTTCATTATCATATAGTGGTTTTCGGACGTTAAACCCCACAATCAATCAATAATTTAATGCACAGCGAAATGTTTCTAACGTAAGCTCGACGTTTTCTCCTTGTTCTGTTCACTGATAGCACACACACATTCAAAGTAGCCGTCACGCTTTTGCCATGTAGTGGCCAGGCGAGTGGCTCCTCTACTGTGGATTATTGGGTGTCACTCTTGTACCGATGGCGTCTACATCCTTACACACGTGTCTGTGAATGGTGAAGACGTTCGGGGAGTGACCACGCCACAAGCGTCCGTACAATTGCTACCTCAACGAAATCCGCGTGATGTTTTATCATACAGGATAACGCAAGTTTACCATCTCTGCGTGCAGTGTAAAAAAAAAACTGTTTTTGATTGTGGCAACACACAGTTGTAGATGCCAACGCTGATGTAAAGCGTGGTGTACAGACACCCGCTTGGGCTGCTTTATGTAAAAAGCAGCCTAATAAGAAACGGACTGCCACGTCGCTGCACGTATACTCGATCCTTTCCCGAGGCCTTGAATCTTGTTCGTTCGTACGGCCCTAAAATGAGGAACTGCTCCTCGCGGCAAGTGACTATATATATATATATATATATATATATATATATATATATATATATATATATATATATATATATATATATATGTATATATATATATATATATATATTGTGTGTGTGTGCGTGTGTGTGTGTGTGTGTGTGTGTGTGTGTGTGTGTGTGTGTGTGTGTGTGTGTGTGTGTGTGTGTGTGTGTGTGTGTGTGTGAAAGAGTGGCGCATTTTTCCCGCGGCTGAATGCGCGTCAACGCCGACAGGATCCCGAACCATGGCGGGATATCGCAAGCGAACCGTTGTCATAGTCATTTGAGTTCCGAACCTCCGTAATGTATCCGAGCTCACCACGCTCGTCGCAGGGCCGTTCTTTAATATGAATGACTCTTGGACGGAGCGCGCGCATCGCGTGCAGACCGCGTTTTGTGGAGCATGAGTGGTCCGATAAGCGGGCGTTTTGTGTGGCTGCAGCAAGCAACACCCTGGGTCATGGAGCCGCAGCAAGAAAACGAATGCAGAGATTGAATGATAATAGGCTTATGCGCGAAACGATGGTTGGACTTACGGTGACTTTTCGATACTCGTATAACTTCAGGGCTAGTGATACTGAGCGCATAGTGGCAAGATGCGGTCGTATCGAGCGTGTACATTGTAGTGGTGTTAAATTAGTTACTGAGAGACCATTATTAGCCAAAAGAGAGCACAGAACTTTATGGGTGTTGCAAATAGAAATTACATGTACTGAAATTTTTTGACAACTGATTGCATTCCTGAGCGTTTAACAGTTTTGTGACTAGCTCCTAAGAGCCCCTAATTCATACCCAGAGGTCGAGATTTACGAATAAACTCATGGCCGTAAGAGTGTTTTTGAACGGTGACTTGATGGCGGACTTACACGCGTTAGGTGACACAAGAGAAGTTATCCCTAGTTTCGGCATTCGATTATAGGTTATCACTTTATTCATTCTTCAATTGATTCGTTATGCACCGTTCATAGACTCGTTTCTCTTCTTGGCCGAGTGTACCTCCTCGCCATACGAGGAGCAAGAGCGGCGAGCACGCTTACCTCTCAGATTTAAGCGAACGCTACATGGGGAAAATTTCCAGAACCCTATGACGTCCCTTGTGATAATGCCGTGGTTTTGGGATATAAAACATTAACGATAATCATCATCAGCTCGGGTTCCTGCTTACTTACAGGTTTCTTTTCTGGATGACTCTAGAAGACGACAAAAAAGGAAGCGTGGTGGCGCATGTTGTGGCCACCACAAGCCAGTGCGGATGGGTTAAGTTGCAGCGCCACAGGGCGCATTGCGGCAGGAGCCTGTACTGAAAAGGCGTGCTGGCGCTCGGCTCACTGAATAAGTCAGTAGTACAGTAGGTCGTGGACCCGTGTCGTCGTCATTGTAGTAGTAGCCACCTCTTGTTTATTCCTTAGAATGTCCGCAGGATAGCGGTACTTGTATGTGATGAATATATGATGAAAAGATGCGAGATGACGGTACTTGGAGTGTTCAGTACATGAATGGACGGCCGGCCAGCCAGATAGACAGACGGACGAACGGAGAGACAGACGGACAAATGGATGGACGGACGGACGGATGGGCGGATGGATGGGCGGACGGATGATTGCACGGATGAACGCATGGACGGAGGGATGGACAGACAGACAGACGCACGGGCGGGCGAACGAACGCACGGACCGACGCACGGTCACATGAACGGAAGCAAGAATGGACGGCGGACGGGAGCATGGACGGGCTGATTGACGCTTTGCCCCTCTCATTATCATTCACTCCGTGGATTTGTTGTGATTTTTTTTGTCATCAGCTAGTCGGTTGCCGATATTTCAGTTTAACGCTGCGCCTTGATTGAGGTGTTTTGAAAGCTTTGTTGCGACACGCACTGAGAATTTCCAAGAAGTATTTTGGGCTTTGAAATCCTGACAGTACCGGTTTCACTCGCACTAAAACATCGCAAAGCACCAGGAACTACGTACAGAACCTCGATACTGACTTTTGGCTCAAGGAATCATAGACTCATCAGATTGCCGATGTCCACTCGGTTAGAATTTCGTTGATTGCTGGCTGCAAGTGCATGAGCGCGTGCATCCGTGCATTCTTTGATCTCTTTTTTGGCTCAATGACCTAACACAACAACATAGGGAGGCTCACCTGTTGGTTCAGTATATGTGGCATGTTCCCGTTAAAACTAAGCCTGAGATACCATTGCAAGTAATGGCATTTTCATTATCATCAGAGGACATGGAAAAATTATCTGTGCTTAGTTAATCAGTGTTGTACTGAATGGATCCTCTTAAATACCGCCACAATGGTACCAGCGATGACCTGCACGCACGTTTTCTGCACACAACCTAAAAGGGAGGTCGTTCTATGCTCATAGAGCAGACAAAAATATGTCGCTGTTCTACTCAGACTACCGATGCGTCCTAATATGATGAGCTGCGCACACAACAGCCACTGTCGCATTTGAAGTACCGGAATAATACTTGCACGTATGCCGTAGTGCTGAACCACACCACCGACGACTACAAGGTATGAAGTTTTACTGAAACCTTCGAAGTTCGCTATTATCCGTAGCGCTACGTTTCGCGCCTCCATCGCAGTGCGTTGTAAATTAGCTCGTTCGAACATTGAAAGCATGCAAATGAACGAATGGCATCACTGCCACTATTGACATCGTGACACGATCGAGGCCTGTTCGATTCATTGCTGACTAGCATGTGCCGCTTTTACCAGAGAATAGCTAACTAAGAACGAAAACCAAGAACAAGGAATATAGGGGGAGTAAAGAAAGGGGTTCCTCATCCATTCAAGGCCTGCTATTCTTCGCGTGAAATTCCGTCCGACCAGAGCCGCTGATGACGCGTCCAGTGGGCGAAAGACGTTTTGAGGTTCTTTCGCTGTTTGCGTGGCAGGTTGCCGTCATTCCTCAAAAAAGTCTAGTATCCACTAAACAATTGAAACTTATTTTGTGCGATTTTTGTGTTGTATTGAGTGGATGACAACGATGAAGAATTACGCCTGAAGTGGGTATGTACCAAAATAATTAGGAGATGAAGACCAAGCTTTTGTAATGTTTGGAGCATGGGAAGACCCACTAATTACGAGATTCGCAGTGTGTGACGCCTGGTTGTTCTTTTGCTGTTATGAAACGCTTGATTTCTCATATTAACGCGATTGATTTCGGGACATCGAGCCTGCCTACGGCAAGTTTGCGAAGGAGTTACACGCACCGGCATGGCTTAGCAGTATTATGCTGGGCTGGCACGCAGTGGAACCGGGTTCAAATCGCACTACGACACTATTGAATATATTATTCAAGAAGGATGACAAGGAAGTGGGCGCACGAGGGGAGACCTCGTGGCTGGTTTGCGCCGTAAGAACGTTTGCCGTACAGTGGACACGTTTTTATATCTCTGAGCCATTTAACTTTTTTTTTCGCTCACTCTACCGGTGAAGACATATTTTCTTCTACAGGCACCAGAAGTCTTTGGGGTTCTTATTTGAGTTCTTTTTTTCTTAGTTCGTGCTATAGTGGATACGGACACCGGCGGACAGCTACGGCGCTGCGCATGACCCGTGTTGTGATATCATAACAGCTTTCGCTGAAAAAGAGCCGGTACTTGAGGCGCAACGAAGTTTTCACGTCTGCTGTGTGTAAGCATCGCCTGAATTGACTGGATACTCAAGCGTATGAGCAGAAACAGTCAAGCCACCAAGCGACCAAGGTGAAAGGACAATACATAAAATAAAGAAAAATTCAAGAACATCTGTCAGACACACACATAAAGAAGTTTAACAATACACTAATATCAATCATATTGTCACTGGAAAATATAAAACATCTACAAGCACAAAACCTTTTTTTCTGGGCGTTGCCTTCTACGTAAACATTATGAACCTTAGGACCTACTTTTGCCTACTCATCCGATTTGTCGATTTTTTTTCTTTCAGCGTCCATTTGCGATCAAACCAAGGCCTAAGACGTATAGAAATGCCTTAGAGGTCCATGTTGGTGCGTACTGTCCGTGCGAAATCACGCGGCTGTTCACATTCCGCAAAGTTTTGTTACATGAATATATATAGATTCACGCATGTACGCCTGAAGTGCGAGCGTCAAATAATTCGCTGAATTATTTATTGTATTTAGAAGCAGAAAAACCATGAAGGCAGGCACGTTTTTTGAACTGCTGAGAAATTGCGCTACTTTTTGCGACTATACGCTGTTTGTGCGACGCCAGAGATTGTCAGGAGGCTTGACGAGCTGTGCTTCAGAGGAAAATAAGTGTCTATACTCTTTGCGGCTGGCTTCTTCGGGGTAACAGCTTTAGAAGTACACAACCTTTTCTGTGGATACTTGCGTGAACTCCCGCTCTGCCGTGCTTTGTGAAGACTCGCAGCCTAGAAGCAGAGTCTATTTTCTGGGTTGATTCGAGAAAAGATTGTGTCAGCGTCTATGCGCTGACCAGCTGAGACCAGTGATGCTGAAATTCTGCATTGGCTGCGTGGGTAAATGGTCCACACGAAGATTGAATTCGATAGAAGACCATTAGCGCGTGCCTCCACGTTTCAGACATGAGTGATTTGGCTCGTTTGGGAGAGAGGCTTCAGCAAGAATTAAGGAGGACGAGGATATGTCACGAGGGCACCGGCCTCCTCCATATCAACCATGGTACTATTCCGAGCGTACCCTATTTTTTGTTCAGGGTTATGTTTTAGACAAACTTCGTCCCCTGGAAGCACCATCATCACGCATGCAGATTGTCTCTGTTATTTTTAAATAAAAATTTGCTCACTCTATTTCAAGCATTCAGCCTAAAAAGCTCAACCCACAAGTGGTACAGTGCAACAAGATAGAGGGAGAGAGAAATATATGTATAGTGCAATGTAGTAGTGTAGTACCTCAGTGTAGTACAGAAAGAGCACTTAGATGTTATTTTGCAAACAAAAAAGCGTAACAAAACGCAGACATCAGAAAGACGCTTAGAAAGCTCCTAAAAGGGTTTTATTCTTCAAAAAATCTTGTTTTAGTGGGCAAAACAATAGTGGGCAAAACAATACACTGAAGCAGTACAGGCAACAGAGAAGGATTTGCTTATTGTATACGTGAAGGGCGTTACAGAGAACTTTCTCGACCTGTCGTGCAACTGTGTCACCGTAGTAGTCGGATTGGACAACGACACCACAGGTCATGTGAGAGGTGTTGTACAAGTCAGTGTCAGGTGGGGGAGAAACAGTCACAGTCTGACACTTGCCCTTGCCAAGTACGAAGAAGATGTGCGAATGCTGACGGTTTTATCATGACCAGCTCGCGAAAATAGAAGTGTACTTGCCTACTGGCGTAAGAAACTGGATGAGGCGCGCTTAATGTACAAGCAATCCCACCTCTGAAAACTTTAAAAGCGGAAGGAATAATGAAACCAAAGTACGTTGATGTTTTCCAAGAAGTTACGCTGTTATAAAACGATACATCTGTAGCACTTACTCGAAGGAGAATGCAATTCGTTTATTGTAAGACCAGGCCTGTGCTGTATACCTTGCGAAAGTACAAAGAAAAATTCTATTGAAACTAGAGAAAACTTGGGTTTTTACCCAGGTGTGGCACAGCACCTGGGCAACGCTGCTAGTTATGAATTGTGCCGAAAAAAATGGCAACATATCCACGGGGTAAATGATTGAGAGTGGGGTGAAACATCCGTCCGTCCATTCGTTCTTGCTTCCGTCCGCCCATGCTCCCATCTGTCTGACCATCCGTGCATCCATCCGTCCATCTGTGTGTGCGTCTGTTCGTGCGTCCGCACGTCCATCCATGCGTCCGTCCCTGCGTTCGTCCATGCATCCAATCTGCGTCCGTCCATGCGTCCATCCGTCCATGCAGCCATCTATGCGTCCGTTCATGCATCTGTCTGTGTGCACGTTCGTCCATCTATAGTCATCACTCCAAGTACCACCATCTTGCATCTTTTCATCATATATTCCCCATGTAGAAGCACCGCCATCCAGCGGACATTCCAAGGACTAAACGAGAGGTGACACACGCACACTTTCTAACGGCTTGCGCTTCGTGTCTACTTCCCACCTTTAACCACTTCGAGTTCATGGTATATACTAGTTCACTGTGTTCATGGCACGGCAGCCCAACGCTCGCTAAGCCTTTCTAAAACCAAGGAGGTAACGCCCAGAGAGTATAATCTAGCAACCCTTTCTTGTCAGATAGTGCTCAATGTGCATGCCAATGGCTGCTAATTGGGAATGAGAGACAGGTGAATTCGGATTTTAGTTAACGCGCACGCTGCGAATTTTTTTATTGTTCAACAACGCACAGGAGAAATCTCCCACCGGCACCACCTTGCAGGTCAGAGCATAAAACATGTTACGTACTACGACGAGGGATGAACGCCTGCCGATTTATAGGAGCTTCGCACCTAAAATCAACAAGACGTAAGGATATGCGGATACTATAGTCGGTATGAACAATTCCATCGATGTAGACCACCTTGCCAGTTCCAGAGGACACCTTTTGTTGCTTCTCTGGTGAGAGGAACCAAGTTCACTTCCTTAAACTTAGTCAAAGCTTTAGAGCTGCAGTTAGTTGAGCATGCCGAAAAACTTTCAGCGGTTAACACGCGCATGGGTTTCTTTAGATCCCGGTCATTGCCTTACGACGCTGCGAGTACGACAGGCAGCAATGAACCAGGTTTTAAAAACCACACCTCGCAAAGCATTTTGCTTAGACGACGTGCCGATGACTGTAAGAGAAAAAGAAAACAGAATACGGCAGTCAAATTAAGGAAGTACTAAATGCTCTCAGTAAGCACAGATCACGAGTACATGCGGCGAAATCATTTTCTTTCAAGAAAATGTACATACTTGGTGCAGAAGATAAACCAATGTGGTCTGCATTATACAACAGCGAACAAACTTAAAGCAGTCTTCGAAGCACTGAAGCTTGGAAGTGTGGCCTAAGCGGGAGCATTTTTGGGTCTCCATGGAAAATTTTTGCACTGTTTGGCTGGATGACTATTGTCACACCTGTCCCGTTTATTAGGGAGGCAATCGCCGGGCTAATTCCAAGAGCCGAAGTATCGGCCCCCCGAACCGCACCACGAAAGCGTGGACAATTTTGAAGTGGTCCTTTTTGGCGCGCCAGCGGACGCCGGCTGTGGCCCAAAGAACAAGTCAGAGCCGAGAGTTGATAAACAAACAAATTATATTCTCAATAATGGCAGATCGAAAACATACATAAGAATGCACACTCCACAATAGTTGCATACAATATGACACCAAGCAAACCAATCAATCAACGTAATACACAACACAATCAGCCACACTTAATACAACGGACACAGACAACGATACGCACTATAATGCAGTCGCATGCATTGAACAACCAAGACACTTAAGGACTAAAGAGATAGAAAACATATTCAGTCCAAAGTCCTTGGAACAAAAGTCCGAATGATACTCTTCCGAGAATCACTCACTCAAAGTCCAGCGTTGTTGTCGTTCCGCAGCTCTCGAAGTTTCTCTTCCAGGAAACCTCGCCGGAGTTTCTCTTCCAGGAAAACTCCCGTCTTCAATAGGCCACTCTCCAAGCTTCAAACTTCTTCGCCGGAAATCCGTCGGCTTCACACACGCAGCTGTTGCCCGCGTCTTCGCTCGATAGCGGTAAACCCACGCTCTTGCCTGTAGCTCGAGCCGTCCCTACGGACCAAAACTTCGCCGACTCCACGGCGGAATTCCTACGCGCTCCGGCGTTAACTTCCGTCACCTCCTGCTTTCTCGTCTCGGCTGCTCGATTAAATACGTTCTGCGCCACCTTCCAGAATCTTCGCCTCATTTCGTCGGCGCGACGCGCAGCGAAGGCTGGGGAGAGGCACGAGACGGTTCGACTGCTCTCTCCGGAGAATGAGTCACTCGGTCTGACCCCGCCTCCTTCGTTCTAGAAAGATCGCGGCCTTACTGGGCCGCCGCTGTGGGGTGAGGAGGTTCGTCTGCGAAGCCGTGCTTCTGCGGGGAGAGCGCGCGCCCCGGGAGCCTTGGATGTTTGTTTTCTTTTTTTTTTCTTTTTACCTCGCGGCGTTCCTACCGCCCGTTGTCGCAAGGATTTGGCGGCGCGCTCTTTTTTTTAGCGCTCGTTCTGTGACACTGCCCCCCACTTTAAGAATATTATCTCATAATATTCAAAACCACACAAACGAGCGCGAAAAGTTACCACACACTCTCACAGACTGTAACACCATCAGTCGCTCATAACACTTCACATTCACAATAGATCACGCAATACAATCTTACATTGTAGTTCAATTCCACAACACATGAAATATAGCCACAGGTACATGCCTACAACACTTCATCACACATTCCAAACAACACAAACGTACAAAGTTCTGTCTATACAACAATTATACAACACTATACATCACATCATCGCACAGAACACTGACTCGCTCGACATACACTTGAGACACAGGATAACACAACATTAACACAACATATGGCACTCAGCACTGCCGAACACATTCTGATTCCACCTCAGCACTTATCCTGTGTACTTTGAGTGGCGCTTGCGCCCTTTCTTGCGGTGCTCGCTCGATTTCTTCTTGTTTTTCCACGTTCCCTTTCGGCGAGCCCTTTCCAACGACGATATCTGAGGCGTCGTCTCAGCCATCGTTGTCTCTTCCGACACCGTTAACTGGTCATTACATTCGACGAGTCCTGTCTGTTCATTTACCCGCTTGATAATGCCTCTACATTTTGCCCGGCTGGCCAACTCCGTCTCCTTTACACTGTCGGTCGGTTGAGGTCGTGCCGACGTAAGTCCGGTTGCTCGGCCCGTGAACTTATTCGACACGATCGTCTTCTCCTTCGCTGTCTCTTGCGCCGCAGCTTCACCTTGGGCTCTAGTGAGATCCGTCACGGGATGCTCCTCCACTGTATCTCGCGGCCGCTGTGTTGGCGAGGGCTCTATCTTCGGGTCTTCTCCCAAACATTCGGGATCATTCGGCCCTCGCGCCCCGTCGATGTTTCCGATGACAAGGTCATACAGGGGGGTCGTCATGCATAAAGCAGTAACCTTCCCGCTGAAGTACGGGGTTTCAACCTCAATTTCTGCTTCGGGAAGCATCCGAACCGTACGGTCAATTAGGCAAACCGGTCTCGTTCTGCCTGTCAACTCACTTTCCCGTACCAAATTTCTCCGCACGATAACCGTGGAGCTACCGGTATCTCTTAACACCGTAATCTTTTTGTCCGCAACTTTTCCAGGCAGCGCTGGCATTCCTTTCGTAACACCGTTTGGCTGTTTTGACATTACAGCACCCACAATAGGAATTTTCTCCCCGTTTTTCAACTCTACGAATCCATCAGTGACGGCATTATTATCAGATCTTGGTGCCGCTTGAACACAGGATACCTGGTGAGTTTGACTCACTCCGTTCCGACAAGCATCTGCTTTGTGCCCAGTCTGACCACACTTAAAACATTTCACTACCGTAGGGCTCGTAAAGATCGTTCGACAGTTTTTCGCGCGATGACCCACTCGGTTACACAGAAAACATCGCTGAATGCCCTCTGGTGCACGCTTCTTTTCTTCGGGAGCCAATTTCTTCGAATCATCGGGACAATCCTTCTTGACCTTGGCCAAATTAGTGCCACCTTGCGCTTCCAAGAATTGATCAGCCAATTCAAGCATTCCTTCAAATGACTCAGCTTTTCTCTCTTTCAAATACAGTGACAGACTTGGGTGGCAACTAGTAAGAAATTGTTCTCTAATTAGCAGCTCTCTAAGCTCATCGTACTCCCGCGATGTCCCTGAAAGTTCAATCCACCTGTCGAAATAATGGCTAAGTCGGGCGGCATACTGCGTAGCCGTCTCCCCATCAGCTGGCTTTCCTGTCCTAAATCTGTCCCGGAATCCTTCCACAGTGAATCTAAATCGCTTCAACAAAGCCGCTTTCACCTTTGCGTAGTTAGCTGCATCGGTCGGCGTCAGCCTACCGTACACACTGAGCGCTTCACCACTCAAGCAGATACTCAAAGCAGTTGCCCATTGCTGTTCCGGCCAATTCTGGCTCCTCGCAATCGTCTCAAATCTGTGGAGGTACGCGTCTAGGTCGTCCTTCCTTTCATCAAATGCTACGAGCAACTTGCTTGGGTTCAAGCGGAAGCCATGATCCTCTCGTTCGCTGCTTTCAACTCTAGCTTGGACGGGAGTTTCACTTCGCTGTTGCAAACGGAGCCGCTCGAGTTCCATCTCGTGCTGCCGCTGCCGTTCCCTTTCAGCCATCTCCGCTTTTCTTTCTTCTTTCAGCTGTCGCTCCCTCGCTTCTCTTTCTTCTCTCGCCCTTTCGGCTGCCAACTTCTCTCTCTCCAGCTCCAACTTCAATTGCTGCTCTCTTTCTTCCTTCAGCTGTCGCTCTTTTGCCTCTCTTTCTTCTTTCAGCTGTCGCTCCTTTGCTTCTCTTTCTTCTCTCGCCCTTTCAGCGGCCAGCCTTTCTCTCTCCAACTCAGCTGCCTTTTCTTCCTTGGCCCTCTCTGCCGCCAACCTCTCTCTCTCCAACTCAGCTTCTTTTTCCGCTTTGGCTCTTTCGACCGCCAACCTCTCTCGTTCCAACTCAGCTGTTTTTTCTTCCTTGGCTTTCTCAGCTGCCAACCTTTCTCTCTCCACCGCCTCTTTCTCCTTCTGGCTTACCCATTTCCGTAGTTCGGCGCCGGAAAGACCCATCTTCTCACCAAGCGCAACTAACTTTTCGAGATCCATTGTGTCTCGCAACTTGCAAATAAAACCTTGCCGCGTGCAAAAAGTATCTGCCTAAATCAGTCTATCGGAACACTCCCCTGCACTCGTTAACGAGAACACTGAACAACACACAAAATCGTTCCGATAGCAGTATCACCAACTCGAGGCTCTTTCTTACTACTTTGGACACACTGTGCACCAAAAGGTCCTGTCGCGGACGCCAGATTAATTGTCACACCTGTCCCGTTTATTAGGGAGGCAATCGCCGGGCTAATTCCAAGAGCCGAAGTATCGGCCCCCCGAACCGCACCACGAAAGCGTGGACAATTTTGAAGTGGTCCTTTTTGGCGCGCCAGCGGACGCCGGCTGTGGCCCAAAGAACAAGTCAGAGCCGAGAGTTGATAAACAAACAAATTATATTCTCAATAATGGCAGATCGAAAACATACATAAGAATGCACACTCCACAATAGTTGCATACAATATGACACCAAGCAAACCAATCAATCAACGTAATACACAACACAATCAGCCACACTTAATACAACGGACACAGACAACGATACGCACTATAATGCAGTCGCATGCATTGAACAACCAAGACACTTAAGGACTAAAGAGATAGAAAACATATTCAGTCCAAAGTCCTTGGAACAAAAGTCCGAATGATACTCTTCCGAGAATCACTCACTCAAAGTCCAGCGTTGTTGTCGTTCCGCAGCTCTCGAAGTTTCTCTTCCAGGAAACCTCGCCGGAGTTTCTCTTCCAGGAAAACTCCCGTCTTCAATAGGCCACTCTCCAAGCTTCAAACTTCTTCGCCGGAAATCCGTCGGCTTCACACACGCAGCTGTTGCCCGCGTCTTCGCTCGATAGCGGTAAACCCACGCTCTTGCCTGTAGCTCGAGCCGTCCCTACGGACCAAAACTTCGCCGACTCCACGGCGGAATTCCTACGCGCTCCGGCGTTAACTTCCGTCACCTCCTGCTTTCTCGTCTCGGCTGCTCGATTAAATACGTTCTGCGCCACCTTCCAGAATCTTCGCCTCATTTCGTCGGCGCGACGCGCAGCGAAGGCTGGGGAGAGGCACGAGACGGTTCGACTGCTCTCTCCGGAGAATGAGTCACTCGGTCTGACCCCGCCTCCTTCGTTCTAGAAAGATCGCGGCCTTACTGGGCCGCCGCTGTGGGGTGAGGAGGTTCGTCTGCGAAGCCGTGCTTCTGCGGGGAGAGCGCGCGCCCCGGGAGCCTTGGATGTTTGTTTTCTTTTTTTTTTCTTTTTACCTCGCGGCGTTCCTACCGCCCGTTGTCGCAAGGATTTGGCGGCGCGCTCTTTTTTTTAGCGCTCGTTCTGTGACACTGCCCCCCACTTTAAGAATATTATCTCATAATATTCAAAACCACACAAACGAGCGCGAAAAGTTACCACACACTCTCACAGACTGTAACACCATCAGTCGCTCATAACACTTCACATTCACAATAGATCACGCAATACAATCTTACATTGTAGTTCAATTCCACAACACATGAAATATAGCCACAGGTACATGCCTACAACACTTCATCACACATTCCAAACAACACAAACGTACAAAGTTCTGTCTATACAACAATTATACAACACTATACATCACATCATCGCACAGAACACTGACTCGCTCGACATACACTTGAGACACAGGATAACACAACATTAACACAACATATGGCACTCAGCACTGCCGAACACATTCTGATTCCACCTCAGCACTTATCCTGTGTACTTTGAGTGGCGCTTGCGCCCTTTCTTGCGGTGCTCGCTCGATTTCTTCTTGTTTTTCCACGTTCCCTTTCGGCGAGCCCTTTCCAACGACGATATCTGAGGCGTCGTCTCAGCCATCGTTGTCTCTTCCGACACCGTTAACTGGTCATTACATTCGACGAGTCCTGTCTGTTCATTTACCCGCTTGATAATGCCTCTACATTTTGCCCGGCTGGCCAACTCCGTCTCCTTTACACTGTCGGTCGGTTGAGGTCGTGCCGACGTAAGTCCGGTTGCTCGGCCCGTGAACTTATTCGACACGATCGTCTTCTCCTTCGCTGTCTCTTGCGCCGCAGCTTCACCTTGGGCTCTAGTGAGATCCGTCACGGGATGCTCCTCCACTGTATCTCGCGGCCGCTGTGTTGGCGAGGGCTCTATCTTCGGGTCTTCTCCCAAACATTCGGGATCATTCGGCCCTCGCGCCCCGTCGATGTTTCCGATGACAAGGTCATACAGGGGGGTCGTCATGCATAAAGCAGTAACCTTCCCGCTGAAGTACGGGGTTTCAACCTCAATTTCTGCTTCGGGAAGCATCCGAACCGTACGGTCAATTAGGCAAACCGGTCTCGTTCTGCCTGTCAACTCACTTTCCCGTACCAAATTTCTCCGCACGATAACCGTGGAGCTACCGGTATCTCTTAACACCGTAATCTTTTTGTCCGCAACTTTTCCAGGCAGCGCTGGCATTCCTTTCGTAACACCGTTTGGCTGTTTTGACATTACAGCACCCACAATAGGAATTTTCTCCCCGTTTTTCAACTCTACGAATCCATCAGTGACGGCATTATTATCAGATCTTGGTGCCGCTTGAACACAGGATACCTGGTGAGTTTGACTCACTCCGTTCCGACAAGCATCTGCTTTGTGCCCAGTCTGACCACACTTAAAACATTTCACTACCGTAGGGCTCGTAAAGATCGTTCGACAGTTTTTCGCGCGATGACCCACTCGGTTACACAGAAAACATCGCTGAATGCCCTCTGGTGCACGCTTCTTTTCTTCGGGAGCCAATTTCTTCGAATCATCGGGACAATCCTTCTTGACCTTGGCCAAATTAGTGCCACCTTGCGCTTCCAAGAATTGATCAGCCAATTCAAGCATTCCTTCAAATGACTCAGCTTTTCTCTCTTTCAAATACAGTGACAGACTTGGGTGGCAACTAGTAAGAAATTGTTCTCTAATTAGCAGCTCTCTAAGCTCATCGTACTCCCGCGATGTCCCTGAAAGTTCAATCCACCTGTCGAAATAATGGCTAAGTCGGGCGGCATACTGCGTAGCCGTCTCCCCATCAGCTGGCTTTCCTGTCCTAAATCTGTCCCGGAATCCTTCCACAGTGAATCTAAATCGCTTCAACAAAGCCGCTTTCACCTTTGCGTAGTTAGCTGCATCGGTCGGCGTCAGCCTACCGTACACACTGAGCGCTTCACCACTCAAGCAGATACTCAAAGCAGTTGCCCATTGCTGTTCCGGCCAATTCTGGCTCCTCGCAATCGTCTCAAATCTGTGGAGGTACGCGTCTAGGTCGTCCTTCCTTTCATCAAATGCTACGAGCAACTTGCTTGGGTTCAAGCGGAAGCCATGATCCTCTCGTTCGCTGCTTTCAACTCTAGCTTGGACGGGAGTTTCACTTCGCTGTTGCAAACGGAGCCGCTCGAGTTCCATCTCGTGCTGCCGCTGCCGTTCCCTTTCAGCCATCTCCGCTTTTCTTTCTTCTTTCAGCTGTCGCTCCCTCGCTTCTCTTTCTTCTCTCGCCCTTTCGGCTGCCAACTTCTCTCTCTCCAGCTCCAACTTCAATTGCTGCTCTCTTTCTTCCTTCAGCTGTCGCTCTTTTGCCTCTCTTTCTTCTTTCAGCTGTCGCTCCTTTGCTTCTCTTTCTTCTCTCGCCCTTTCAGCGGCCAGCCTTTCTCTCTCCAACTCAGCTGCCTTTTCTTCCTTGGCCCTCTCTGCCGCCAACCTCTCTCTCTCCAACTCAGCTTCTTTTTCCGCTTTGGCTCTTTCGACCGCCAACCTCTCTCGTTCCAACTCAGCTGTTTTTTCTTCCTTGGCTTTCTCAGCTGCCAACCTTTCTCTCTCCACCGCCTCTTTCTCCTTCTGGCTTACCCATTTCCGTAGTTCGGCGCCGGAAAGACCCATCTTCTCACCAAGCGCAACTAACTTTTCGAGATCCATTGTGTCTCGCAACTTGCAAATAAAACCTTGCCGCGTGCAAAAAGTATCTGCCTAAATCAGTCTATCGGAACACTCCCCTGCACTCGTTAACGAGAACACTGAACAACACACAAAATCGTTCCGATAGCAGTATCACCAACTCGAGGCTCTTTCTTACTACTTTGGACACACTGTGCACCAAAAGGTCCTGTCGCGGACGCCAGATTAATTGTCACACCTGTCCCGTTTATTAGGGAGGCAATCGCCGGGCTAATTCCAAGAGCCGAAGTATCGGCCCCCCGAACCGCACCACGAAAGCGTGGACAATTTTGAAGTGGTCCTTTTTGGCGCGCCAGCGGACGCCGGCTGTGGCCCAAAGAACAAGTCAGAGCCGAGAGTTGATAAACAAACAAATTATATTCTCAATAATGGCAGATCGAAAACATACATAAGAATGCACACTCCACAATAGTTGCATACAATATGACACCAAGCAAACCAATCAATCAACGTAATACACAACACAATCAGCCACACTTAATACAACGGACACAGACAACGATACGCACTATAATGCAGTCGCATGCATTGAACAACCAAGACACTTAAGGACTAAAGAGATAGAAAACATATTCAGTCCAAAGTCCTTGGAACAAAAGTCCGAATGATACTCTTCCGAGAATCACTCACTCAAAGTCCAGCGTTGTTGTCGTTCCGCAGCTCTCGAAGTTTCTCTTCCAGGAAACCTCGCCGGAGTTTCTCTTCCAGGAAAACTCCCGTCTTCAATAGGCCACTCTCCAAGCTTCAAACTTCTTCGCCGGAAATCCGTCGGCTTCACACACGCAGCTGTTGCCCGCGTCTTCGCTCGATAGCGGTAAACCCACGCTCTTGCCTGTAGCTCGAGCCGTCCCTACGGACCAAAACTTCGCCGACTCCACGGCGGAATTCCTACGCGCTCCGGCGTTAACTTCCGTCACCTCCTGCTTTCTCGTCTCGGCTGCTCGATTAAATACGTTCTGCGCCACCTTCCAGAATCTTCGCCTCATTTCGTCGGCGCGACGCGCAGCGAAGGCTGGGGAGAGGCACGAGACGGTTCGACTGCTCTCTCCGGAGAATGAGTCACTCGGTCTGACCCCGCCTCCTTCGTTCTAGAAAGATCGCGGCCTTACTGGGCCGCCGCTGTGGGGTGAGGAGGTTCGTCTGCGAAGCCGTGCTTCTGCGGGGAGAGCGCGCGCCCCGGGAGCCTTGGATGTTTGTTTTCTTTTTTTTTTCTTTTTACCTCGCGGCGTTCCTACCGCCCGTTGTCGCAAGGATTTGGCGGCGCGCTCTTTTTTTTTAGCGCTCGTTCTGTGACAACTATATACACACTTCACCATGCAGCTTCTACGCAAAGGATGTATATGCACAATGGTGGCGTCAATGCGATAAGCGTTGCACGTGGTGTAAGCAGTTGGTAACTAAAGGAGCACTATGAAGTTGTAGCTGGAGCCACATAAATAAATGAGCTGCAGCCACATAAAATAAGAAAGGATCTACTGCTCACATGGGATGCTTCTGCTTATGCAGACTGGGCGCCGAATAGAGCACGTAGGGATCGTCATTGAACTTCCAGTCACATTCACTTCGATTGATGTAGCAAGCGGAAAGAAACTACGCACATTTTAGACGCACTTGCCATCATTTTTCTCATAAATAATTGTAATATCTTTGTGGACGCAGCTTTTTTATTTATGACATATCACCAATCACTCACGCTAGAGCCTGCGCACGCATCTAATGTTGACGCTGTTATATCTCTTGTTAAAAGCGCGCTGACCAATCTCTCTCACGTAAGGCGTGTTCCTGCTATAAGGTGCGATATACGGCGTTCGAATATCGGAGTCTTCATTCTAACGACGATGAAGTAGTAAACAGAGTATACCAGACGGCGATTGTAGTTGACCGTGTTTCGTGCGCCTTGGTTTCGTGAGCGGAAATCGTTGCCGATCGAAGATATTAAGCGCTACCATATCTCGCTGTCAGCCTTCCTGTGAGACTGGTAACTAATCGAGAGGGTGTAAAACATATAATATGGATGAATGTTGTGATTCTGTTGCGTTCAAGCATCAACAATACATCTCATAATTTATTCCAAAGGTGAACGTTTAAAGAATTGTTAAAGAAAATGAACGTTATACTTAGTTACGTAGCGTTGTTTTTTTTCATGAAGTTCAAATATAGATTCTAAAATATGTGTCAGTGTATGTGTAAAATGTATCTACGGTGATTAGAATAAATTAATCCAAGAACCCTACGTTTTAGTCCCCATAATTTTCCGTGTTTCATAAGGTTTCTATCCACCTTGGATATCTTTCTATTAAAGTGATTTCGACGGAAATTTGAATAATGGTAGGTATCAATATTGGATGCAGCTGCTCGATGCTGTATTTGCTTTAACACGATCTTTAATCTAACTGCTGATATTACAACTGACAATAAATAATTAAAGTAAAGAGTAAACAGAGAAGCATCGAAGACGCACGAAATTTCAGGAAGTCAAAAAGCATTCAAATTCCCCTGAGAAGCCTCCTTGACACCGCTGTGTTGTAGAGGCAGACGCGTGACTCGTACAAAACCTGACATTTTAAATGCTGGCATACCTTTTAAATTCGATTCTATTGCTTCACTGGGCTTCTGAACAAAATTTCTAATCCTAGTATGCCCTAAGAAAAAAAGACGCTCGATAATCCCGTATGGTGAAGACGTACCACGGTTTACGCCAATGCAAAGAAAAGGCACTGTGTAAACACGCATGGCGCGGAAGTGCAGAGAAGCTTGGAGCGCTGTAAGAGAGCCACCTTGCTTGCTTTGCATGCATATTGGGACTTTCGAAGTGAGACATCTCCAGGGAGTCTTTTGAGGTGACGCGAAAATACTGGCTCAGCAAAGACTCTTGGCATGCGCCGATCTCGTTGTTGCGTGTGAGACAGTGAGCAAAGTGAACAGTCTGCTGCGAAACGCCTTTTCGGAGGAAAACGTGCCTACTTTATAGAGTTTATTTTGTTACAGTGCAAATGCGCCTAATAACGAGTCCACTGGAATACTATTTTTTGTTGTCGTCGTGCTTTCTGGGACAAAAAGAAATCGGCAGGTCCCACGTACCTTGGGAATCGATGTTATGTATGCGAAGCATGCGGATGCAAGAAAAATGTGTTTCAATGCCTTTATTGAGCGAGAAGATGCGGCTGTTTAACACACACACAAGCGTTAAACAGCCACATCTGTTTTATATTGGCAGTTGTTTGCAGTTGCGTGACGATCTCAACAGCGTCATGGATATTAGCAACACCAGTAGCGGTAAGCTGATACCAAGCGCTGGTGTTTGCGTTGGGGCTCACGAGGATTGTAGCCCTCAACACAGCTACACAAATCCGCCTCAGCCGATGACCCCTAACTACAATTGTCGTAAACCTCACATGATGGCTGTATCATAGGAGTACATATGTAATGTTTATAAACTTTGATAGTACTGCGACCAGAAGTAATGTTTCACGACCATTAGGGTCTATTTTCAAAGTGTTTCCGAGACCTGTCGTGGCTTTTTAGGGGTGAAACTTCTTATAGCGGCACCCGTTCGTCCCTTGTAGTGTGTAACAAGTATAACACTTTGACCTCCAAGGTGGTGCCGGTGAGAGACTTTTTCTGTGCGTTGTTGAACAATAGAAAATATTGCTCAATGTACATGTCAATGGCTGCTAATGGGGAATGAGAGACAGGAGCATTCGGCTTTTAGTCACCACGCAGGCTGCGATCACCATTAGCAGCCATTGGCATGTACATTGAGCACTATCTGACAAGAAAGGGTTGCTACGTTATACTCGCTGGGTGTAACCTCCTTAGCTTTAGAAAGGTTTAGCGAGCGTTGAGCCGCAGTGCCATGAATACAATGAACTTGTATATACCATGAATGAACTCGAGGTGGTTAAAAATGGGAAGTAGATATGAAGCGCAAGCCGTAAGAAAGTAAAAGCCGAATTCTCCGCCTCTCATTTCCCATTAGCAGCCATTGGCATGTACATTGAGCACTATCTGACTGAAAAAGTTTGCTACGTCATACTCGCTGGGCGTAACCTCCTTGGTTTTCGAAAGGTTTAGCGAGCGTTCGGCCGCAGTGCCATGAATACAGTGAACTAGTATATACCATGAACTCGAGGTGGTTAAAGGCGGGAAGTGGACCCGAAGCGCAAGCCGTGAGAAAGTGTGCGTGTGCCACCTCTTGTTTAGTCCTTGGAATGTCGGCTGGATGGCGGTGCTTCTATATGGGGAATATATGATGAAAATATGCGAGATGGTGATACTTTGAGTGTTGAATAGATGGACGAACGGAGACATAGACAGATGCATGGATGGACGCATGAACGGACGCAGGGGTGGCTGCATGGACGAACGCAGGGACGGACGCACGAGCAGACGCACGCACGGACGGGCTGATGGACGCATGGACGGTCACACTGACGGACACATGGACGGACGGAAGCAAGAACGAATGGACGGACGAATTCTTCGCCCCACTCTCCATCATTCACTCCGTGGATATGCTGCCATTTTTTTTGGTAGACTACTGAAATGCCACGCGGAATGCTATAACTGACATTTATTCCTTGTGTTTGTCCAATAAATGCGGCGTATGCCAGCTTTTTCTTAATCATCAAGCGTTAAAATCACCCCTGTGTGTTTTCGCCGTTCCTGGATAGATTTAAAATGCCTATCACGTGTAGCATATGTCGCATACCAGTGACACATACCTGCCCTCAGGTATGTGCCACTGTCTTTCGGATGGAAAGTCCCTTACGATGTACGCGACGAGATTGTGATATTATTCATGACATGACCAGCGCGTCGTACTCACCACGCCATCTTACCTTCCCATACTAATTACGGCGTACGCCAAGTTTATAGGGGGATCATGCATATGCATGATCCCCCCCTCCTACGTCTGGGTGATTGAGCACCAATTTTAAGGCGGATAGATAGATAGATAGATAGATAGATAGATAGATAGATTGATAAACTGATAAATTGATTGATTGATTGATTGATTGATACCAAAGGTACTTATGCAAAGATGGACAATCCCAATCCAACCTGTTGATTTCAGTAGCGCCCCTCCATAATTCAATCATGGCATATTTCAGTGTTGTATTTTTTCAACAGTGGTGTCTGGTATTCTTAGACCCTAGTATGTTGTCCCTAATAATTTACGCGGCTGGCTATGTAACCTTTTCGCTCCTTCAGAAAGACAAATCATAGCGCGTTTATCTCGGTGGTGTCCTTAGACGAAGAAGGCCTGGTATTGAAGCTGTTTGGCAGATTATATACAATATTTCGCCGATATTGAAAGCTAAAAAGAAGGACTAGGAGGAGGCTGGATCTTCGACTTGAAGAGTAGAACGCGATGGCGTCATCGAGTCTCATGCGCATTGCTGTCAACCATGCCGCAAGGAAAGGAATGTCTCTGTGCATAGCATTGGTTGTTTCGAACTATCCAATTGGGAATGTCCCCAAGATGTACAGTTGCTAAGTGCTGAAAACACCACAGGTGTGTGTGTGTGTGTGTGTGTGTGTGTGTGTGTGTGTGTGTGTGTGAGAGAGAGAGACAGAGAGAGAGAGAGGGCGGGGGGGTCATTAGCGAAGTACCTACCACTCGCCCGTGACTTGTAGTACACGCGAAATCCATACGTGCCTCGTAGTATACGCGAAGGAGCAGTATCACCTCCACATTTAGGCTGCGCCTCTGAAAGTTTTTGTCAGCTTTTGTTTTTTATTTCTAACGTGCCATTTCTACAACTTCATTTTATATTACCTTTAGTTTAGAAACTAAAGGTAATATAAAAATTCACAGCATATCCATGGAGTGAATGATGATGAGGATGAGTGGGGTGAAGCGTCCGTCAGGCCGTCCATTCTTCTTCTGTCCGTTCTTTCATTCTTGCTTACGTCTGTCTGTACGTTTACCCGTGCGTTCATCCATGCATCCGTTCATCTGTTCGTGCGTCCGTACGTGAGTCCATCTGTCCATCCATCTGTCCGTCCGTTCATGCGTTCCCACTCTAAAATGAATATATGCCACCGGTGGCTACTTACTACAACTACTGTACAGACTGTACATGTACAGATCCATGCCTTAAGGAGCTTCGCCCCTAAAAGCAAAGTACAAAATATATTCGGCGTTTCAGTCAGATGTAACTTTCGTTTTTCTCGGAGAGCGAGCCTATCAAATTCGACGAAACGTGCCAAAGCCTCGTCATGAGAGAGATAACCAAATCACGTGGAAACAAAATAATGGGCGATGGTGAACAAAAATTCTGGAATCAAGACAGACATCGCAGCGCCGGTTCCATTTCAGCTTTGCTTGAGGCGATAACGCAAACCGAAAGCGCCGATGGTGTAGTCAAGTAGTCGAGCAGCGATAGTTCCACCCCCTTCCTCCCCTCCCCCCTCCAAAAAAAAAAGCGCTGGCGTGCCGTCGAATGAAGCACGAGCAAGGAACTTCAGGTGTGGCCTGATACAATAGTGCCTTTCTCAATTACCTTTGCTAGGTTACGCCGAATATGCCGAGAGACTACCGTAGGAACAAGTTCACTATCGCTCTGTAGGGGGTTTGAGTGTTTGCTTAGTGCAACGAAGAGGAACTATACTATATGACAGTGTAACTGAAAAAAAAAGACGACGAAACGATGATTTATCACATGATGTCCTTAACAGTTGCTGATGTTTCTCCGTATGGCACAATATGTCAGAGATGTCTTGGTTTAATAGTTGCGTTCACAATTGTGCCATGTTCGTTTTTTTTTACTTTGGTTTGGATGAAATATGCAATCGCTAAAGATAGTGCGACCTCCTAAACATATGTCACGTATACAGCTAAATATTGCGAAAAAAAAAGGTTGTAAGACAAGGCAGACAAACTGCTTGTCGTTTACTTTGTGTTTTTCAAGTTGATGTTGGTCCTTTTCCCCACTAATTGTTTACGCCTCTATCAGCAAATCATGCCAACTAGCAAACTCTCACTGGTATTTTTATTACGCATGCATTTATCTTGTAGCGAAATCCTGAAGAATAGAGCTGAGGAATCTGTGCAAATGTTGTTGCTCATTATCTGTCCGCGTGTTACAGATCTTACAAGATAATTTTGCAGCGTACCACCCGGTCCTTATACCGCAGTGTAGAATGTCTGTCTCCGCTAATATTGTAAATTATTAACATTACAGAAAAAGTAAAGTTACTGGCCAAGTTCAAGCAATGACGGGGGAAGGGGAACAAGTGTATTCTATAGTGGTGTAATATACACAGACGTTTGTGAAAATAAGAGTGGTGCGGCAATCACGGAGTACTTTACAAAGCAGTGATTTACATGTGGAGGTAGCTCAACGTAGTAAAAAAACTTATTGACGTAACCAAACTGAAAAGTGATTGACATAACTACTAAGTAATAAAGCTACCAAGCACTATGACGCCACTGTACGAAACATTTCCTTTTCTGTCGTTAAAGTTGAAGTGTTAACGCATACATTGAGCGCGCTCATATCGACACAGCATATCTGCTCCGAAATGTTACTTTTCGCGATAATTTGCCACGCTTTGTCGGAGATGTGGCAAGCCACAAGTGCAGCGAATATAAAAACAATTAGCAGTATTCCGTGCAGTTTACTGATCAGCCATTAAAGACTGCTTAAGCAACGGCCGCCTTGACTGCGAAGACACGTGCGTGGTAATATTTCTCAACACCTGGACTTGAGTAACGCTGCAGGCACACGCGAGAGCTAATGAAAAGAGTGGCCTAGAATAATGGAAAAGAAGCGGGTCTGGTAACCATTTCGATAAGCCATAAAGGAGCTAGCTCTTCAAAGAACACGTGCATTAGGGGCCGAATCGCAGAGGGATGCCGAGGAAGGTGAGGCAGATACGTGCCCACGAGTCAGCACAAATTTCGCTCTCCTCGCAGAAGCCACTGAACGAGGTGATGAGGGCGCACATGCTGACTTTACCGTGCCGTCACCGGGATTAGGTAATCCGCTCTTGAGGTAGGGACCGGCGCGAACCCGCAAGAATATTTCTGAAAGAAAGAACACAGAAGGGATGAAAGGCCGTGGTGGGACTCGGTATTCAAATACATACGAAAGCTTTGCGGGAGTGAATAGCTCCCACGGGCTTAGAAGCGGGGCTGTTGGCGGTGTGGCGGGTGTGAGGAACATACTCGTTGATTTGCGGTCTGTGCAAAAGCTTCTCAGGAGAGGCATCTGTGGAGATTTAGAGATTAAAACAAGGATTACTCCGGGCACAAGGCAGTGTACTTGAGAGCCATAGAGCTCGTGCCAAATATTTTGGATAGAAGGCGACGCCTTTGTCTAGTCTCGATTGACCTATGGTGTGCGAGGAAGCTATAGCATACACACGATGTGTAAAGCTTTGTCATCTGGTAAAGGTTTCTAGTTCATGAGACGTTACAATTATGTTTCAAGCAACTTTTCTTGTGACAGTGTCCTTTGTGCTGGCCAGCATGGCAGTATCCACGCTCTGACTAACAGGTGTAATTCTGATGTGTATGGCAGCCCGCATTATAGGGTCGTTTTACAATACGTAGCATGTTTAAAGATAATATTGCTATCATAAAGTTCGAAAAATGTAATTTTTTGCTGTGTACTTGTTCATACACACTCTAGATTAACAGTCTTCGCAAATAAATCATTTGTAAACAACGAATGTGCATAAAAATTAAAAGTGATTACACTACTTCAACGTTTTCTTAATAATTTTCAAAATCCCTGGATTTTAAGTTTGGTCGGGGTAGTGTGGGTTTTTTGGGAGATGTGCGTAATCGGATTAAGAGATAGATAAAAAATTTACATGAAGCACAAGTATTTTAGCCCTGAAGAAGCAGATAAAAACGAGGTTTGAAAGGATTGGCTAAACACACGCTTGGACAGTATGAAGGCTGCGAGAGCAGACATACAGACAAAGAGAGAGAGAGAGAATAAATTAAGCAAATGCAGTGAGGTTAACCAAGAAGTGGAGCATCCGGTTTGATACCCTGCACTAAGGGAAGGGAGAATGGGGAAGAAAGATGAGAAAGTGAAGGTGTACGAACAAGAAAAAAAAAGTGAGCTGGAGTGCTAAAGCGCGCTTCGATCCAGCTGCCGCGACTCTAAAAAACGTGTGTTTTATTAAGGATGACCTCTAATGTCTTACTTTACCCGAGGAGTGTACGCAAAATTATCTACAACATCGAAGCACAACCATATCGGTACGCATATACCACTGGATTAGGAGATTTGGTATAGGAAACTACAATAAATGTCGTTTCCGGCCTGCTCTTCTCTAGCTCGACGAGACAAAGACTAAGTTAGAGTCTAGAAGACAGGTTTCTTTGATCAATTCGTATGAGAAAAGAGATATGTTTGTGCTTTACAAGCTCGACTGTGCACGACTATATCCTAAAGTAGCCATGGAATGCTTACGTGTATAGATAAAATATTTAAACCATCCCGCCGTTCAGTACCGTTTGTGCCTGCTGCGTAGCCAAGATTTTGCACTTACTGGGCAGTTCCTTTGAATCGTTGGTAAATGACTTAACTTTTTCAAAGCCGGAGCTAACTTCTGTAATGAGCGTGAGTCTTTATTGGCTCCTACTATGACCCATACAGATCGATGGTTTATATATTTTTTCTACAACACTTAATTGCTATTGTACGTTCGTTAGTTTTGTTTTTTCGTTTGCCAAACTAAACGAATTCAATGACAATATTTCCCGGATCACCATGCACCATTCGACAAAAAACAACACTGCGATGCTTTCAACGATAGAAATGCGGCATTAAGGGCTTTTGTTTTGTTAGAGACCATATTGATGAGAAGTGACTAGGAAGTATTGTTTGTTAGTTTTTATTATTACTGGGACGCGGGCCGGGCCGCCTTGCCATTTAGGGTAGATGTAGATCATGCCCAACGCTTGCAAGTCGTAATACATCTATACACTAGCAATCAAACATTTCGAGAATGATTGGTCTCTCATTAGACGTTTTCTGTTTCTTCGCACCGCTTGATGCGATTCTTTATTCCAGTGTATATATTTCTTTTTATTCTCCAATTTTTTTCGAAAGCACTAGCATGTTGATATGGCGGCCGTCTCGAATGCAGCCTATGTTCCTATTTTTACTTCTACACACATACATACATGCATACATGCATGCATACATACATCCATACATCCGTACGTACGTACGTACGTACGTAGCTACATACAAATATACATACATACATACATACATACATACATACATACATACATACATACATACATACATACATACATACATACATACATGCATACATACATACATACATACATACATACATACATACATACATACATACATACATACATACATACATACATACATACATAATCACTCTAAGATAAATGGAGTATCCGGAGAGTTCTTCTGCTACTCAGCAATAATCGTCATTTGACTTGCTCATGTTTCCTTTCTTGAAATCACGGTGCTGGCCACTTTCTTGTCACACCGATAAATCACGCGCCGTTAAAGACCGCGAACTACCGGAACCATGGTGATAGCGCGAGGAAAGTGCTCAAAGTAGATGACGATTATTGTTTGTAGCAGGAACACCCCCCACATACTTCATTTGTTAGAGTGATGCATGCATGAGTGAATGTATACCTACACAGGAACTAATATCTCCTGTTGGTGCCTTCATTCAGCATCTGCCGCAGGAATTTAGATAGAGGCGAAAATACTGCAGGTCCATGTGCTCTGATTTGGGTGCACGTTAAAGAACCCCATGATGTCGAAATATCCGTAGTCCGCGACTGCGACGTCTCTTAAAATCATATGGTGGTTTTTGTACGTTAAACCACACTTATCAATCAATAAATTCATTCAGCATCTGCAAAAATGCTGTTTCAAATTTCAGGTGACGTTGATTAGGGCAGTTTAAAATCAAAGAATGAACCGCGCTGAACTTTTGTGCCATAGTTTGTTCACTTTGTTATCGTAAATGAGGCTGCGTGAAAAAACTTTCAGGAGAAATCTCACAGGACATGAAAAACCACCATGAAACATTTGTTCTAAGTTCCATGACAAATACTCTCACAGGACATAATCTCACAGGACATGAAAAACCACCATGAAACATTTGTTCTAAGTTCCATGACAAATACTAAAACTCGATGTTCCATTTTGTTTAAGAAGAGTGTCCAGCGACAAAAATACGTGCGCAACATCGCAAGCTCGGGAAGAATTATTGTCTTTAGGTCTTTTCAAAAAAGATTCAGTGTGGCTTAAGAATTAAATAGAAAAAATATATAAACAAAGAGACGACGAATACGTGGTCGGTTGGCTGACGTCGCTGTTTCGGCAGTTTGTCAAAAATAATATCGTTGCTTCCGTTTGTCTAACGAATGACCCGTGGGCATTGCGGACATTTTTGGGGCGGTACAATAAACGGCTTTTGTCGCAGTTCATTTCAAAAAGGTGAGAGAAAGGTTCTTGAAATTTTTTTATTGTAATAAAGGTATCTTGGAATGGTTCGTTTTTTCTCTTGTTTTCCCTTTCGTGGAGAGGTCGGGCGTGATAAGCCGGTATAGTAGGCCTGATACTTTGGCTGGCATTGTGTTGTTTGCGGACGAAGACGTGAACGCCTTTACAAGTACGGCCATCAAGTCACATTTAGGGCAACGTCAGGGTGCCGGTGAAACGTGAAGAAAAAGTAAATACGGGCAACGCAACCAATATTGACAGATAAATATAAAAAATTATAAAAGAAACACAGAGAGAGAAACCACTCTGACATGTCGAGTGCTCCATTTGCCGCTTAACTGGGAAGCCGCAAATTTGATAAGAGGGTCGGACGAGCATCATCGAGTCGAAGCGTGCCTCGAAAGCAGTGCTGAAGAAAGACGCTCGTCGTTCGTTTAAGTTTGAGGTCACATTTAGACTGTAAAGCTAAATAGTTTGGGCGTGCTAACACCAACACAAGACACCAGAAACTCTTCATAGTGACTTATTTATTGAGTTCGTGTTTGAACTCCCACTCTTCTGGAGGGAAGACTCATCAACTTGCTCAGTTCCCTGCTATTATGCAGAGCTTGATTGATTGATTTGTGGGGTTTAACGTCCCAAAACCAGCAAATGATTATGAGAGACGCCGTAGTGGACGGCTGCGGAAATTTCCACCACCTGGGGTTCTTTAACGTGCGCCCAAATCTGAGCACACGGGCCTACAACATTATTCTGCAGAGCATCGCCCGCCTACAATAAATTATATGAAAAAAACGTAATCGCATTTCATGTGGCTGGAAAACATGTGTTGTTTGAAGCACAAAATTCTTTGATCAGGTGATTTGCAGAAGTTGTTCGCTGAATACGTGTTGTCTTTGAGATCAGTTGTAATATCAGTATGGAGCATCGTCGCGAACCATAATGCTTCAGCTGCCAATATGCTGATGGCAATATGGTAGTTTTGTTAAATAAACATCTTAATGCCATATGCACCGGCAGTACTTTATCAAGGAGTGCAAAGCCGTGTTGTATAACGGTGGGGTGAAGAGGCGGAAAACTGGTGTGTCTTGTGAGACAAGGGAGTGTTGGTGTAGTATGAATGGGGCAAATACTCCTTTTGCACCCACCTGCTAACTCCCATGTTTAACTTTTTATATACTTCAAAGAAGGCGTATCTGTAGAAGACCTGGGATTCGGGCTTAATATAAAAGATAAAACTAGCAGCTTTTACCGGGTTGGTAGCATTAGCTGAGATGCACCTATTGAAGACGATATATATAGTCTTTCTTGGAGACCTTCGAAGCAAAAAGTTTGGTCTGTCTGTCTGTCTGTTCGTCTGTCTGTACATTTGTCTGTTTCGCAACAGCATCGGGTATTTGAAACGGCCGACCCCATCCGCAGCGCCCACCTATGTTGCTCAAGTTTCAGCGTTCATACTTGTGCAATTGTCGATTAAAAAGAAATTATTGCGCATGTCTGGGGCATCATAACAACACGTATTTATTCTGCATGTGCGCCTTTTACTAGAAAAGGCATACATAAGTAATTTTAAGGACCGTAGTGCAACCGTAACGCTTGCACGGAAAAGCGAGTGTTTCCAACGCTTTGCAAAGACGACGCGGTTGTGGCACCTGCTTATCGCCTTGCGTTCTACACCTTATCGCCTCCGAGACGGGCGCGCGCCTTGCGTTCTACACCTTATCGCCTCCGAGACGGGCGCGCTGGCCGCGCGCTTTATTTTCCAAGAGAACTGCCAGATAGCACTCATGTCTCACGTGTGACGTGACTTGTCGTGCTCGTTCGCCTCCACTGCACGCTCGAGGCACTCTAACCCAGCGCCTCCAGAATACCATTCACCATTTTTTTTGCGCAGAACATCAAATAAACGTTTTGTTCACTCTATCTAGACGCAAGACAATCACCTTTCGACGCCATTTGCAGTGTAACATGCAGATACGGGGCCATATTTTTTTTTAGGTTTAAGAGAATATTTCTTCCAGATATGTCTTACAGAGCTTATGTGTACACAGAAAGATGGACAATGATGATCATGTGTATGTACAATGCAAGCTGTAATATACAGCGAAAATAACTTATTTGTGCACGCAGTGGTGTACAATTAAAAATTGTACAAGGACAGAACATTCATGAACATCGAGATGAGTAAACTTATATAAACAGTAAGGCTATATGCATAAACAAGGGGTGTCATTCACCGTGCAAGGTGACGTTTTTTCAATCACCTGTGAGGACAATTGCTCTCTTGCTAAACAACCATATTTCACTAAAAAAAACACGTTTCGAAAGAAGAAAAGAAAAACATGCACTGCAATTTCACAGTGGTACAACCTCTAGCCCACCTCCTCAGTAGGGGAGGAAAGGCATGGACACTCTGTTGTTTTTTACGATAATGCATCGCGTAGACCAGCGTCGGAAGAAGACCACCTCTCCCAGAATGACTAGTTCTTGATTGAGATGCATAAAGATTACGTTTCTTAATCGATGTAGAAGGAAACATGGCTCTCTGAGGGCGTCCCCTCAGGTGGGCCAGTCCCCTCCGCTTCCATGAAACGGAGGCTCCTATAGCCATCAAGAGTTCGTCAAAGTTGTCCCTGTGGCGGGACTTCCACTGCATACTTATTCGGAACATACTGGTAACCAAGCGCCGAAAGGTGCGTGCTACTATACATTCATGAAAGACATGGTTCAGCGTTTCGACGCGGCCACATCGCGGACATGTGGTGGAGGGCACCACGCCCCAGGCCGCAAGGTGGTCGGCCGTTGGTAAAGCTTCCCATTCCGTAAGCCAGTTTAAATCTGGTCTTTGGGGGGAGGGACGTGTTCGTAAGACTCCAACGTCTTTTTACGCGGCATATCCGGCACTGTTCCTCAGTTAGGCTTTTAAAAGCTGTTTGTTCACTCATGTCGGTGGGAGACATTTCCATCAGTTCTTCAACTGGGAAGTCGTTTCGCCATTGTTGCAAATATTTTATAACATGTGTGTAATACGCCTGCGGCTGTTCAGCAGCTGGTCCCGTGTCGTTTGCTAAACCAAAAAAGTCTTCTAGGGGTACCTAGAAGATACACTACAAGTTGCCTGCGTCGTTACGACAAGTTTTCTATGAGTGCCCAGGTGTTTTTGAGAGCCAACATGCGGCGCATTACATCAAGGTTTGGAATTTTTTTAGGGGCGAAGCTCCTTAAAGTGGTACCTGTTCGTCCCTCGTCATAGTTGTAGTGCGTAACCAGTTTTCCGTTTCGACCTGCAAGGTGGTGCCGGTGGGAGATTTCTCCTGTGCGTTGTTGAACAATAAAAAATTCCCAGCGTGCGAATTAACTAAAAGCCGAATTCTCCTGTCTCTGATTCCCCATTAGCAGCCATTGGCATGTACATTTAGCACTATCTGACAAGAAAGGGTTGCTACTTTATACTCGCTGGGCGTAACCTCCTTGGTTTTAGAAAGGTTTAGCGAGCGTTGGGCCGCAGTGCATGAATACAGCTAACTAGTATATACCATGAACTTTAGGTGGTTAAAGGTGGGAAGTAGACACGAAGCGCCAACCGTAAGAAAGTGTGCGTGCATGCGTTACACCTCTCGTTTAGCCCTTGGAATGTCCACAGGATGGCGGTGCTTGTATATGCGCAACATTTGATGAAAAGATGCGAGATGGTGGTACTTGGAGTGTTGACTAGATGGACGAACGGACACACAGACAGATGCATAGATGGACGCACGGATGGCTGCACGGATGAATTGACGCACGGACGGACGCAGGGGCGGATGCATGGACGAACACAGGGACGGATGCACGAACAGACGCACGGACGGTCACACAGACAGACGAAAGCAAGAACGAGTGAGTGGACGGATGCTTCACCCCACTCTCCATCATTCACCCCGTCAATATGCTGCATTTTTATTCTAATGAACCGTGACAGCCGTTCCTTTAGAAGCCTCCTTTTTCTGCGAATCAGAAGCAGTGGCACATCCCGAATGAAATTGAAGTTTCAGGCAAACGTGGGTAACTGTTTTCTCTCATCCACTTTTTTTTTTTGCTTTACGGCAACAGCTTGTTCTAAATGGCTTTCCTGCGCGTAGAGTATTTGGAGCATGCAGGTTGCCATACATACCTTTTTGACGGTGTAGTGAACGACAACTCTAGCAAAATTGGGTTACTTTTCGGAGGGCTCAGTGAAACAAAAGGAACCATAGTGACAACTCACCTATATAGCAGAGGGTTTGTTGTCCTGCGCATGTATGAGAGCTGCAGCAGCAGTTCGAAATAGATGTTTTGTTAGAAAGTAACGCTTTTTATAAGACCACTGCCACCTTGTTATGCCTGTATATATTTTTTTGGATTTCATGGATTATGTCATTTAGGAACGCACACAAATTTGATAGCTAGAGTAGATAATACGAAAAAATGACCAAATGCCCACAAGCATTGATTTTTGCATATGTGTGTTTGAACAACGCTGGTCATGCGCAGCCGGCTTGCCGGTTGCAGATGGCCTGCACTTTTTGTGAATGTCTGGTTACGCATTGCTAATGTTGCATAGGAAATCAAAATGTTTCAATAGCACTACGCTATTTCACGAGATATAGGAGCAGCTCAGGGAGCACTGCAGTATACAACCATTAGGTCCATGTTTTATTCGACTTTCCTGACATCAAGTTAACATGGCCGCCAGCTCAAAGGTGACTCACCTACGGCGTTAAAAAAAGCTCAAGCAAAGGCCTCCCTGAGTGTTGAGACCTCCTTTTGTTTGTTTGAAGGTGAATAGCTACGCATACGCTGACGTGGTTATCTCATCCAATCAATAAATAATGACTAGAGAAGAACTGGTAGAATATGCCACAGCTTGAGTTGCATTCATAGGTCGAGAAACTCCCTCTTGAGTCGACTCATTCCCTAACTCGTACGCAGATCGAGCCACGAGTTTTTAGTCTGAGTGAGTCTGGGTCATTAGTTTTCAAATGAGTGTTAGCCCGAGTGAGTACAACAGACAATTTTTTTGAGTCCTGGTAAATTCGGTTGAAGATAACTTTGATGAGTCGGAGCCCGAGTGATGAGATACACTTGTTCAGTAAAACCGAAAGTTGGGCGAGTTGGTGATAGTTCATGATTACAAATAAGCAGCGCACGACGATTTACAAAAGAGAGACGATAGGGACACCGCTGCACTCTCAACTAGTTTATTCCGTAAAAGAACTTGGTTATTATACAACAAAACGGTGTACCACGAGCTACAATGACAACGTATTTTCTAAAAAACCAACTTCGCAATCGCTCAAAGTAATCGATGCTTGGCTTATACAGTAATCTTTTCTTTTTGCGATGTGGAAGGCCTCGATCACTTCCCTTGTCAACTTATCTCTGTGGCTGGAAAGAATTTTAGTCTCAGAGAACAGCGGGGAGCATCCACATTCCAAGCAATGCCGTCTTAAGTGCGAGTAAGCATTATTAGCTAATGCTCTCTTGTGCTCCGTTAACCTTGTATTTATGCACCGGCCCGTTTGACCGATGTACATTTTCCCACATGACATGAGCAAACAGTAAACAACCGCGGTTCTGCACTCAACAAACGAAAAAATGTGCTTAACAGAGCACCGACACCTATCCTTTTTTGCCAAACGCTTTCTATCTAGCCTAGCGCATATCTTTCCTAGTTTGTTAGGTGCAGAAAAAACAACTTGTAATCCATACCGGCTGCCTACATTTTTTAGATTATGTGATATACTGTGCGCATAGGGTATGGAGACACATTTCTTTTTCTTTTCTTCATAATTCCTCTCAATTTGAGGCTGCTCCAAAGATACACTCTTGCGCACCAGATGAACCAACTTCTGTGCGGTTCTGCGCAGAACATGCTCTTCGTAACCTGCGCTAACCAATCTATCTACTTGTCTGTTGAAGCTATCGTTAACTTTGTGGGGACAAGATTTTGCCAAGGCAGCGCGGAGACAAGAGAAGGCTATGCCATTCTTAACTGTCTTTGAATGCCCGGAAGAATAGCTAAGCAGGGGCTTCTCAGATCGCGGGCTATATAACCAGCAAACATGGTCTGGCTTACGTGATAACAACAAGTCCAAGAACTGAAGCTGACCTTCCCGTGGCACTTCCCACGTAAACTCTAGGCCCTCGCTGCAGTCCCTGAAAACATTTAAGATATCTACTATAGCCCTGTCAAGTACAGTGTGTTCTACAAAAATTAGGTAATCGTCAACATATCTAAATATGGTCTTTGCAAGGCCCTTTATGTTGGCTTCAATTTTTTTGTTCACGTAACCCAAGAAAATGCTGCTAAGTATCGGGGCTACCTTCGAACCAATGCATAAGTTGATAAGTTGACAATGCATAAGTTGACAATGCATAAGTTGACAATGCATAAGAATGATAAGTTGTACCTACAAAGATCGGGGATATGCATTGGTTCGAAGGTAGCCCCGATACTTAGCAGCATTTTCTTGGGTTACGTGAACAAAAAAATTGAAGCCAACATAAAGGGCCTTGCAAAGACCATATTTAGATATGTTGACGATTACCTAATTTTTGTAGAACACACTGTACTTGACAGGGCTATAGTAGATATCTTAAATGTTTTCAGGGACTGCAGCGAGGGCCTAGAGTTTACGTGGGAAGTGCCACGGGAAGGTCAGCTTCAGTTCTTGGACTTGTTGTTATCACGTAAGCCAGACCATGTTTGCTGGTTATATAGCCCGCGATCTGAGAAGCCCCTGCTTAGCTATTCTTCCGGGCATTCAAAGACAGTTAAGAATGGCATAGCCTTCTCTTGTCTCCGCGCTGCCTTGGCAAAATCTTGTCCCCACAAAGTTAACGATAGCTTCAACAGACAAGTAGATAGATTGGTTAGCGCAGGTTACGAAGAGCATGTTCTGCGCAGAACCGCACAGAAGTTGGTTCATCTGGTGCGCAAGAGTGTATCTTTGGAGCAGCCTCAAATTGAGAGGAATTATGAAGAAAAGAAAAAGAAATGTGTCTCCATACCCTATGCGCACAGTATATCACATAATCTAAAAAATGTAGGCAGCCGGTATGGATTACAAGTTGTTTTTTCTGCACCTAACAAACTAGGAAAGATATGCGCTAGGCTAGATAGAAAGCGTTTGGCAAAAAAGGATAGGTGTCGGTGCTCTGTTAAGCACATTTTTTCGTTTGTTGAGTGCAGAACCGCGGTTGTTTACTGTTTGCTCATGTCATGTGGGAAAATGTACATCGGTCAAACGGGCCGGTGCATAAATACAAGGTTAACGGAGCACAAGAGAGCATTAGCTAATAATGCTTACTCGCACTTAAGACGGCATTGCTTGGAATGTGGATGCTCCCCGCTGTTCTCTGAGACTAAAATTCTTTCCAGCCACAGAGATAAGTTGACAAGGGAAGTGATCGAGGCCTTCCACATCGCAAAAAGAAAAGATTACTGTATAAGCCAAGCATCGATTACTTTGAGCGATTGCGAAGTTGGTTTTTTAGAAAATACGTTGTCATTGTAGCTCGTGGTACACCGTTTTGTTGTATAATAACCAAGTTCTTTTACGGAATAAACTAGTTGAGAGTGCAGCGGTGTCCCTATCGTCTCTCTTTTGTAAATCGTCGTGCGCTGCTTATTTGTAATCAAGATACACTTGTATGTGACGTTTTTTTTACGGCGAAAGCTCTTAAGAAATCAGAACACGGGTCGCGCATGGTGCTGTAGTTGTCCGCCACCACCGTAAGTGTCGGTAACCAGTATCCAAAGAAAAAGAAAACTCGGGGAATAAAACACACCTAGGACACAGTGGGGATTAAGCCTGGGTCGTGTGCATACAAGCCCAGTATTCTGGCAATGGGCGACGCTAGTTCTTTGGACTTGTTCGCAAAGTTGCCTTAGGCAGGTGCAATGTCGGGAAATGAATAGAAAAGCAAAGGAACAACCAGGCATCACACATTGGAAATAGCGTAACGAGTGGGTCGTCCGACACTCCAACCCATTAGAAAAGCTTGTTCTTTATCGCGTATTAACTGTGGTGCATACCCACTTCAGGCATAATTCCTCATCATCGTCAGCTATGAACAATTAGCACAAAATTCCTTGCTAGTGTTTAGCAGATACCACGCTTCTCAGAAGAATTATGAACAATAGTGTCACGGGGTCGTGACGTGGCCGAAGACAGGAGACTTCGTGTTGGGATTTAACTGTTTATTTGGGCGAACCTGTGCCCGGTAAACGGAAAGTCCAATTACAGCAGTACTCTTGCACAGATAGCAGTCTCGGACTGATAGCGGCGAACGGAGCGTCGGCCTTCGATCAACAACTGACTAGCGGCGAAGCGCGTCGGCATTTATACTCTTGCTGTCGAATGTTCTAGCGTTATCGCTGGCGGTGGCGTAGGTTCCAGAACAATCTGTACCGTTCGCACAGTGGGCGTGATCTTATCGAAATGATCTACTACAGTCCGGAACCTTCTCGAAAACTGCTGGCGCGGTTTGCGCTGAGAATCGTGTGGTGTTTTGGGACGACAACAAAAACTTGGGAAATGGAACGTGGCATTGCCCCCCTCTGAAAAAAGGCATCGTCCCGATGCTTTAAATAAAGATGAAGGTACAATAATAATGCAAGAAAGTACAATGAATAAATTACGATACAACAATAATACAAAAAAACACTGTTTCAGTTTGTGAACGTGCATGAAACGGCTTGAGGCGCGCGACATGAACGACTTCAGGTCGTGATCGGCGTCGTTGAGAGTTCGTGATGCCGTCGGGGACAACCTCGTAATCAAGTGGGCCGAGACGTCGAACCACCCTGTACGGTCCGAAGTACCGTCGCAGAAGCTTTTCACTTAGTCCACGTCGGCGTATCGGCGTCCACACCCAAACACGTTCACCGGGCTGGTATTCCACGAAGCGTCGTCGAAGGTTGTAACGGTGGCTGTCGGTCGTCTGTTGATTCTTGATACGGAGACGCGCAAGTTGTCGGGCTTCTTCGGCGCGTTGAAGGTACTCGCTCACTTTGAGGTTTTCTTCGTCGGTGACGTTGGGTAACATGGCATCGAGCGTCGTTGCCGGGCTCCTTCTGTAAACCGATTTGTATGGAGATATCTGCGTCGTCTCCTGCACCGCCGTGTTGTATGCGAAGGTCACATACGGAAGAATGGCGTCCCACGTCTTGTGTTCGACATCGACGTACATTGACAGCATGTAGGCGATCGTCTTGTTAAGCCGCTCGGTGAGGCCGTTGGTCTGTGGGTGGTACGCTGTCATCCGGCGAAGGTTTGTTTGGCTGTATGCCAAGATCGCTTGAGTTAAGGCGGCAGTGAATGCCGTTCCTCTGTCGGTGATAAGGACCTCCGGGGCGCCGTGACGTAGGACGATATTTTCGACGAAGAACTTAGCTACCTCGGATGCACTGCCTTTTGGCAGGGCTTTTGTCTCGGCGTAGCGGGTGAGGTAGTCGGTAGCTACCACGATCCACTTGTTTCCGAAAGCCGACGTCGGGAACGGCCCCAGTAGGTCCATACCAATCTGGTGGAAAGGTTGGCAAGGTGGATCAATTGGCTGCAGAAGTCCCTCTGGCCTTTTCGGCGGTGTCTTGCGTCGCTGACAGTCCCGGCATGTCCTCACATAACGAGTGACGTCGGCGGTAAGACGTGGCCAGTAGTACCTTTCTTGTATCCTCGCGAGCGTGCGGGAAACACCGAGGTGCCCTGCCGTCGGATCGTCGTGCAGGGCCTGCAGGAGTTCTGGTCGCAGAGCTGAAGGCACCACAATGAGGTACTTAGCTCGAAGCGGTGAAAAGTGTTTCTTTTGTAGAAGACCGTTTCGTAGAAAGAAATACGTAAGTGCGCGCTTGAATACCTTCGGGACTTCGGCGGTCCTGCCTTCGAGGTATTCTATTAGGGCCTTAAGTTCCGGGTCGGTCCGCTGTCGTTCAGCGAAGTCGTCGGTAGTATTCGTTCCCAAGAAGTACTCGTCATCTGGGTCGTTGGGTAGCGGTTGGTCGACAGGCGCATGAGAGAGACAGTCGGCGTCGGAGTGTTTTTTGCCGGACTTGTAAATGACAGTAATGTCATACTCTTGAAGTCTCAGGCTCCATCGTGGGAGGCGACCTGAAGAGTCCTTCAAGGTGGCTAGCCAACACAAGGCATGGTGGTCGCTCACAACTTTGAAGGGCCTGCCGTAGAGGTAATGGCGAAATTTCAACTTAGCCCAGATGATGGCGAGGCACTCCTTTTCTGTTGTGGAATAATTTGCTTCTGCTTTGGATAGCGATCGGCTGGCGTAACTAATAACCCTTTCAAGTCCGTCAGCCCTCTACACAAGAACGGCGCCAAGACCTACGCTGCTTGCGTCAGTATGTATTTCTGTCTCGGCGAATTCGTCGAAAGGGGCAAGTAACGGAGGCGTCTGGAGGCGATGTTTAAGCTCCTGGAAAGCGTGTTCCTGTGGCGTTTCCCACTTGAACTCCACGTCGGCCTTGGTAAGGTTAGTGAGAGGATCGGCGATGTGGGCGAAGTTTTTCACGAACCGCCTATAATAGGCGCACAGGCCCAGAAATCGGCGCATGGCCTTCTTGTCAGTGGGCGGCGGGAAGTCGGCGATGGCGGCTGTTTTCCGTGAATCGGGACGAACTCCAGACATGCTGATAACGTGTCCCAGAAACAAGAGCTCCTCATACGCAAATCTGCACTTTTCTGGCTTCAGTGTGAGCCCGGAAGTCTTGATGGCTTGAAGTACAGCTTCAAGGCGCCGAAGATGCTCGTCGAAACTCGAGGAAAACACGACGACGTCGTCCAAGTACACAAGGCAAGTCTGCCACTTCAATCCTGCCAGTACTGTATCCATAACGCGTTGAAACGTTGCAGGCGCTGAGCAAAGGCTGAAGGGCATCACCTTAAACTCGAAGAGGCCATCCGGTGTTATAAACGCCGTCTTCTCTCGGTCTCTTTCGTCGACTTCGATTTGCCAATAGCCAGTCTTGAGGTCCATTGATGAAAAGTACTTGCCGTTATGGAGCCGATCAAGTGCGTCGTCTATTCGTGGGAGAGGATACACGTCCTTTCTTGTGATTTTGTTCAGGCGGCGATAATCGACGCAGAAACCTAGGGTCCCATCCTTTTTCTTCACTAACACCACGGGGGATGCCCATGAACTCTTGGACGGCTGGATAATGTCATCCCGCAGCATTTCATCAACTTGTCTCTTCATGGCCTCTCGTTCTCGCGTCGAAACCCTGTACGGACTCTGACGGAGTGGTCTGGCATTTTCTTCGGTTATGATGCGATGTTTCGTGACTGGGGTCTGCCGAATTTTCGATGACGACGAAAAGCAATCTTCGTATTGCAGGAGCAGGGCCTTGAGCTGTTCTTGCTTATCATTCGGAAGTCTGGGATTGACGTCGAAAGCTATGGGAGGGGCTTGGTTCCTCTGAGTAGGTTCCGCAGAATCGGCGAGGGCGAAAGCACTGGTGGCTTCGACAATTTCTTCGATGTATGAGACCGTTGTTCCTTTGTTCACATGTTTGTACTCATTGCTGAAATTCGTGAGCATAACCGTTGCTTTGCCTCCCCGCAGCTCTGCAATTCCTCTTGCGACGCAAATATTTCGGGTGACCAACAGATGCTGACTGCCTTCAACGACGCCTTCCAAGTCAGGTGATTTAGGAGCGCCGACTGAAATAATGACGCTTGAGCGAGGCGGAATGGTGACTTGTTCTTCCAGCACATTCAAGGCATGGTGTCCTGACGGCGTGCGCGGTGGTAGTGCTTCTTCTGTGGATAACGTTATCGACTTTGTTTTTAGGTTGATGACAGCACCATGGAGGCATAAGAAGTCCATGCCAAGAATGACATCTCTCGAGCAACGCTGTAGGACTACGAAGTCTGTAGGATAAATACGGCCGTTAATAGTGACTCTCGCTGTGCAGATTCCTGCAGGCGTTACGAGATGACCTCCGGCTGTGCGGATTTCAGGGCCTTTCCAAGCTGTCCTAACTTTAAGTTCGCGGCGAACGACCCACTGATGACAGAATAGTCGGCTCCAGTATCGACAAGAGCGGTCACACTGTGGCCCTCGATAAGAACGTCGATGTCGCTAGTTCGTCGTCTCGCATTACAGTTAGAGCGTGGCGTCGGGTCACGGCTGCGTCGGCTTGTTCCGCTGCTTCCATATTGCGTCGTCAGGCCACCTCCGGTAAGTGAGCTTTCACCGCCAGGGCTTTGCCTGGTTGGCATTGTGTTCGGAAAGCTCCGTCGTGGCGTCGCCGTCGTCGGAGGATCTTCGGTAGTTCGTCGCACAGCAACCGCACCTCCACCGGTTGCTGCCCTTAGTTTCCCGGATACGGGCTAGGAGACCGGCCCCGCGTTGGGCCAGAGTACTGCCGGTGGTGCGGTGACGTGCGGCGGCTGGGCGACGGCGAACGCGAAGGGCTTCGTGGTGTCCACCGAGTTCCTGTCAGGTAGTCGGCGATGTCACGTGGTCGTTCTCCTGGCTGTGGACGCGGTGCATTGACGGCGAAGCCACGCAGTCCCATCTGTCGGTACTGGCAACGGCGGTATGTGTGTCCGGCCTCGCCGCAGTGGTAGCAGAGCGGGCGATGGTCAGGGGTGCGCCAGACGTCAGTTTTTCTCGGTGCACTGCGCCGGGCCACTGGCGGACGGTATGACGTCGGTGGGGGGGGGGGGGGGTGGCGGCGGTGGCGTATGTCGACGGAAGTGCGATGGGGCGGCGTTTTGGCGTGGACGGGGAGGAGCGTTGTGGCGCAGTGCAGTGGCGTAGCTCATAGCTTCCGACTAGGGCAGCGGTGCGTGGGGAATTTGAAACGATTGCCGAACTTCTTCTCGCACAATGTCGGCGATTGAATCCACTTGAGGCTGTGCCGAAGGCAACAGCTTGCGCAGCTCTTCCCGCACGATCGCTCGGATCGTTTCACGCAGGTCTCCGGAGTTACTGGCTTGAGCAGCAGCGCAGTCTGCAGTCAGGCGACGATTATACTGTCTGGTGCGCATGTCCAGGGTTTTTTCGATGGTGGTCGCCTCGGATACAAATTCTTGGACGGTGTTCGGTGGATTCCTCATTAGTCCCGCGAAGGGCTGCTGTTTGACCCCTCGCATGAGGAAACGAACTTTTTTTCCTCAGGCATGTCTGGGTCAGCGTGACGGAATAGGCGGGTCATCTCCTCTGCGAAAATTCCAACCTTTTCATTTGGTAGCTGAACCCGGGTCTCGAGTAGAGCAGCGGCCCTCTCTTTGCGAGCGACGCTCGCGAACGTTTGCAGAAATGCGCCGCAGAAGACATCCCACGTTCGGAGCATGGACTCCCGATTCTCTAGCCAGGTCTTTGCGGTGTCTTCCAGGTAGAAGTGCACACGACGGAGCTTTTCTTCGTTGTCCCAGTGGTTGAGGGCGGCCACGCGGTCGTATGTTTCTAGCCAGGTTTCCGGGTCTTCAAACGATGAGCCATGGAACGTTGGTGGTTCCCTGGGTTGATGAATGACGATCGCGGGCTGGGACGCTCCGGCTGTCATTATCGCTGCAGTCGAGGTCATGGTCTTGGTCTTCCGCGCCTTGTCTTGTAGAAGGCCGTACTCCTGGTGGGAGACCTTGCTGTCGGCGGTTTGTTCGCTGCTCTTGGTTGGCGTCGGTGTCTTCTCCGCGAAGGGGGCTGGGTTCACGGCTTGACGGGGGCGTCCGGTACATGAACGAAGCAGCACCTCCACCAGATGTCACGGGGTCGTGACGTGGCCAAAGACAGAAAACTTCGTGTTGGGATTTAACTGTTTATTTGGGCGAACCTGTGCCCGGTAAAGGGAAAGTCTAATTACAGCAGCAGTCTTGCACAGATAGCAGTCTCGGACTGATAGCGGCGAACGCAGCGTCGGCCTTCGATCAACTACTGACAAGCGGCGAAGCCCGTCGGCATTTATACTCTTGCTGTCGAATGTCCTAGCGTTATCGTTGGCGGTGGCGTAGGTTCCAGAACAATCTGTACCGTTCGCACAGTGGGCGTGATCTTATTGAAAAGATCTACTACAGACCGGAACCTTCTCGAAAACTGCAGGCGCGCTTTGCGCTGAGAATCGTGTGGTGTTTTGGGACGATAACAAAAACTTGGAAAATGGAACGTGGCAATAGCATAGCGAATGCTAGCCTACTACGCAGAAATTATGATTAATATTGCCAATGAGGGTACCCAGAAAGTGTGCTTGAAATAGTTAACCATTAAGTGTTTCGAAAAGGCTCTGAAAGGCCGCTCTTCTAGCTTTCGCTGTGACTGTGCTGTGCCTTACGAGCAGGCCTGCGTTTTCATTTTCTTTTATATTAATAGCAATTATGTGGACACTCTCGCATGGATCTTCCCGCCGGCGTTGGCATCACCGTCACTCACCGTATAAGTATCTATCTATCTATATATATATATATATATATATATATATATATATATGTGTGTGTGTGTGTGTGTGTGTGTGTGCGTGTGTGTGTGTGTGAAAACGCAAGAAAGAATAATAATCTGGAAGAAGACTCCAGAGCGTGGAAACAATCTTGGGGCCTGTGAAACGCGAGTGAAATACGTTAACTATAGTGAGTCATACAGAGGCACGTCCTTCAACGTTCAAACGGCAAGCTATTTATATCTACCACTTACCGCTGTTGACGGGAATCTCGGGGAACTATCGTGTTTTCAGCATTACCACCAAGATGGCGCACTGTCGCGCGTCGTCACATCGTCACGACGTGGCGGTGCGCGCTTAATCTCCCACGCGTACTTTGCCACGTGACGAGGACTGTGTGGATGTCACTCGCACGCCCTTGTTTTGCGGTGTGGAGGATCGTACGTCTCTGCTGGCCTTCCGATTCCACCGGAATAATTTTGCTGTAATTGCCGGACACAGAAAGGTCACTGCAATCATTGTACAGTCTCCCTTTGCGAAAAGGGCGTGTTTTTCAAACACAACGAAGTAACAACTGGAACGCTTATTCGCGTTCAACTGCACATATGAGAATTGTCGTGCATCTTTTGTGCGTAAGAAACGTGGAGCACGTTTCGATGTGCTTGCCATTCGGCGCGCGACCTTCCAATTTGTTGCTATCGCTTTCTTGTCTTTGCCTTTGCTGTAAAGATGTGACTTTTTTAAAATGCGAAGCGTTTCTTAGCGAAATTCGGCGACTTTGAGCGTATCTATCTATCTATCTATCTATCTATCTATCTATCTATCTATCTATCTATCTATCTATCTATCTATCTATCTATCTATCTACGACATTTAGCTCTCCTGGTGTTTCGATAATGGTATCGATACCAAACTTGGTATGGCATAACATGACTGCATGGAGAACATATTTGACTGGTCATATAATGAAAATCCTGATATGTATGTCATGAATGTCATGAATGTCATGATTTACATTTCATGGTCCTGCAGCTCTTGCAGTGGTTTCGTTCACAAGACATGTTGCAAAACTGGTATGGTATGGAATCATTGCACGGCGAACACAGCTGACAGACTCTAACATGAAAACCATGACATGCATGTCATGTAACAACATGACTAAATGCTACGCTCATAATGCGCTCACAGCCATTTCGCTAGATTCACATGTACCAAATTCGGTGCTACGTGACGTCAATGGATGACGAAAATATATGACTGGTGCAAACATGATAATCATAAGATGCGTGTCATGTGAGAACATGACCACATGGCACAGTCAAGGCGCCGCTACATTTCGACGTTATGCGGTGTGCGTGCTCGCCGGACTTCATGTCGTTGCGTCACGCCGGCGTTGACACACCAGGCGCCGGTCCTGTCATATACTCGCAAGCGCACGCCACGCTGCGTTGCTTTGACTCATTCACGTTTCAGCGCGTCCGGCGTCCCTCCGTCACGAAAAGAGGGAGACACTGTGTTATCTGGGTAACACATCGGCGCCAAAAGCAGCATGTCGCAGTTCGCGCAGGTGGCCGTCGGGCCGCGCCGACGCACGCTAGTCGCGTCTGGCGTCAGACTATAGAGTGCTCGCATTTTGCTAACGTAGTGTCACTGTGCCCAGCGTGCGCACGCTTCAATGCTACTTTGATGTATATTGGGCCCTTCGTGATGCGCCCGCGGCAATTTTGCTAGCTCCACGTACTAAATTTGGTGTTACGTGACGTCAATGGATGAAGTATATGACTTGTGCAAACATGATAATCCTGACACGCATGTCATGTAAGAACATAACATACCACGCTCATAGCGTGCTCGTGGCCGTTTCACAGGTACTAAATTTGTTATTACGTGACGTGGATAGATGACGATGGTAAAGAAACCATCCAAACATGATAATCTTGACACGAAAGTCATGTGCAGCATCTTTTAACTCCACTTGGTAACGTGTTGCTGATTTTAAAAAGACATATCCACAATTTTTATTCGTGTTTTGTATATCATCGGTTCCCACTGTACGTGGAATCCGCCAATATTTTTTAAAGAGACAAATGAAAGCTAACTAAAACGGAGAAAAGCGCACTTTTTTGGAAGTTGCAATATGATGAAGCCTGAAAAGATAAGTTTCTACCAGTATGTTCTCCTCTCCTAAGTACTTCAAATATATATCGTGGCTAAAATATACATAACCCAATATTGTCGGTATTGAGAAGTGAACTTTGTATTTTGCATTAAGCTACAATATTGAGTATAAAGCCCGAGAATGTATAGGGGATGTTCTTAGAAGTAATTGCGCAAATGTGAAGAAAGAAAAGTGGACGTAAGGATAACTTGCCATCTTCAGGGAACGAACCGGCGGCCTTCGAATAACGCGTCCGATGCTTTACCCCTAGGTGATAGGAGCGGTCATATCCTCATACTTTTTATAGGGTATATATGTGCATTTAAACGCGTTAGCGTCAATTAGTGCCGCCTATTGTCATTACAGTGAGTGTCGAATACTCTTTTTGCCTGTTCGTATCACTTAAGGGCGGGTACTTATTACAAGCTGGCAGCTGTCTAATAATCCTTCGCATACCAATTGAAGGCATCGAGTTAGCCACAACCAGATTCTCTCTATGAATGAATAAAAGTGTAAACTTGAGCCTTCATTTTCTTTGTTATAGACAATGTTAATAAGAACTAAGAGACAATGATATGAAAGAAGATGTAGGGGGTATTATTCAAGTAATTTTAATGTCACTGCGAAGCATGAAAAGTGGATGTAAAGGTACTTGCGAACGACAAGAACATTACACTGAAGCCCATTGGATAATATGCTAACAGACTGTAAAAAATGACTCAGCCTCATACTTCTCCCTTGATGCCATTAATTTTCGCTTGTATCAATACAAGGAAACGAGCAAAACTTGAAATGACGTGAATCATCAAGGTCGAAGTAAGCAGGTCATGGTTCGAGTACGACACCCTAAGTAGCAGTTACGTATAATGCATTGCAAAGCAAATAAAGATTGTAAGTAAGCCTTCGCCTATGTTTTCTATATGTATACTCCAGGCACTGTAGATATACAACACCACCATCAAAGCAATCTTATATTTCAGTGCCGCTACTGCGAATAACTCGCAGTTTCCTCCTTGACTGGGATGGTACGCTTACGATTCATACCGAAGGTGAGGTACGCACTATTAGTGTACCTCGAGCGAGCTCGTTTGCATTCCTCCCCAGTGCTGTCGTTAGCGTTGGACCTGTAGGCCCCCAAGACTTGTAACTTACCCTTTATGTTGTTTTGGAAACCTCCCTAGCTTTCGCCAACGACATCGTGAACACATGCGTATGTTGAGCAGAATCCAAGAGAACCATTCCGTTCTAGTGCGCGCTGAGCACTTGTTGTCAGCAGTATGAAATGAACGGTTTTTGTAACATTTACTGACTGTGTATATTCACACGGAAACGTGCGTAAACAAAATTCAGTTGTGCAAGAAGCCGTCGTTTGTGACTGCTAATAATAATTTAAGTTGCAAAGTAATAATAGTTGCAAACATCTATTGCCGAATAATTATATGGCCTTTCTGTGACACCAACAGTAATGTTCTAAGCTGTATTTTACTCTAGAATATTATAGCTTGTTTCAGAGCTCCGAATATCTGGCAAGTGATCGCTACAAAGAAGTTTGTGCTAATTATTGAAATTATTGGTGGATATTGATCATTCACAGAATAGCAAAAAATGTGTAATACGTTTTGTTTGGGGGGGTTGAGGGCTTAGATTAAAAAAACAGAACTGGCGTCGAGCCAGTTGAATGTTCGATTCAACTCCACAAGGAGAGTGCTCACTGGGTAATTAGGAGCTCTGACATTAGGAGCTTTGACATGGGTGCCCGAGCGTCTGGAAAAAAGTGAGGACAAAAAATACAATAGGAGCCAAGGGGAAAACCAAGAGGTTGGATGCAGAGATATATGTGGAGCTAAGCTCAGTTTTCTTCTCGACACTTCTGTGTCAGTTTGCATGAGATCACGCTCGAGAGCAAGCAGGGCTTTGCGTTAATGCTCTCTGAAGGGGATTTGAGGCGGCCAATCAGGTGTGTCGCGAAACTTAGAGCCGTGCGCGTGAGTTAAAAAGACAGAAAGCGAAAATCCAGGGAAATCGAGGAAATACACACAAAGCGTTTTAAAACGTCATTATAAGACGGGAGAACTTCTTTTTCTATGAGGTTATATATGATCATACTGGTGGCTGTACCAGACAAGGTTTCCACAAAAAATAATGAAAAGTTCAGTGAGGTAATACAGATGTTAGGCCATGAAGTGAGAGAATAAGAGATAGAATAACTTATTATTCGAAGGATGCTTGAGCCTATGCTTCAAGAGTACAATGCGATAGGGTAATCGTTACTCATGTGCCTCGCTTTAACTATTTTGATAGCCTGGTTTCAGTTCTCTGTCCAAGCATCAACTATGCTCTAAGAAACCGAATGACTGGGCGTCCAACATTGAATGTTTTAGCTATCATGTAGAATGCCTGCTGCAATTGTAACCCTCCACTACGCGTTCTTAGGCAACGCGTGAACCGATGCAGATGCTCGTTTCCTCGATGCTCTTGCAGCTGATGATGATTCAATATGTGTAAGCGCTTTGTAATAAGTGGGCCTTTATAACTCCCGTACGTTGTGCAGTTGACATATTTCCACGCCTAGCATGATTCTATATGCCTCTGCACGCAATATTTCGTGCACTAGGAAACTTATTCTGTTACGTGACATTCATATGTAGTTTTTGTTTTTCGAAGCAGCTCCAAAGAATAGCGTGGCTCTGTGGTAGACCACTACTTGCCACGCAGATGGCCTGGGTGCGGTTATAAATGGGGCAAAACCTTTTTTATCACTTTATTTGCATCTTTTTCGACTTTTTTGTCCTGGAAAAATATTTAGCTCACAACCAATGATGTCTACGCCGGCTCTGGCACCGATAGCCACACTGTGACTTCCACGAAACAATCTCTTTAACGCTGTCACTTAATGCGAAAGGACTATGTCAGAAAGGTCTCGCGAAATATGAACCGCTCACCACAATACCGAAGCATTGCGGTCGATTGCATGCTTCCGAATTGCGTTTTTAGCTCCAAATCAGATGGCATGGTGGCTAGGCACTGAACGCGACTTCAACATATCCACATTATGGATCATCTCAGAACCTTGCCTGGTCCACTCATCATCCACTTCGTGAAGATTCGCGGTTTTTTTCGGGGGGAGGAGGCAAAGGGGGGGGGAACCAGACACATGGAAACTACATGCAATGAGCGGTTGTATCTTTAGCACCTTTCGCCGTGAGAAAACGGATAACGCGTCACTACTTCTTAATCGCCAAACTTTTTGATGCGAATGCCATCCTGTCCACACACGCAATGCCACGTCAATTGCACGGCGCTCTCCGCAAGAGCACCTGCTCCCTCCTGCACACGCGGGTTCCGCCGCTTGATTCGATCCATGGCAGAGACACCAGTCGCATCCTTATATGTGTCACACGTTCTTCTATAGCGGCATAGGCATCTATGTTGATGGTCGTTTCTCTAAATCAATTTTCTTTCTCCATGGTAATGGTCATATGGCTAACAGGCCCCGCCACGGAAGTCTAGTGGCTAAGGTACTCGGCTGCTGACCCTCAGATCGCGGGTTCAGATCCCAGCTGTGGCAGCTGCATTTACCATGGAGGTAGAAATGTTGTAGGCCCGTGTACTCAGATTTGGGTGCACGTTAAAGAACCCCAGGTGGTCGAAATTTCCGGAGCCCTCCACTACGGCGTCTCTCATAGTCATATTGTGGTTTTAGGACGTTAAACCTCACATATCAATCAATATTGTTAACAGCGGACCAGCGGACCACCGGACTTATATTTCCCGACAGCTACCACTACTGCCTTTGCTCCCACCACCATATTAACTAATGCCCTACACTCTAAGTGCCAAAACGACGCAGAGGAGATAAACGCGGTGGTAGACTCCACGTTTAAAATTAAATTCACGAGACGACACAATATTGTGCTAACAATCTCCGCGACGAAGAGTTACATGTCTTCGCTGTGTTGAGGTAATGATTAGCTCAATGTGCGCACTCCTCACCTGATTAACCCTTTCAGCCATAGATTTTTTGTTTTGGTCAGATAAATATTTAGTGCATGTTTTTCTTGTAGTTTGGACCTCAAAAGACCACAAACGAAAAATTGAGCCAGTGGCGCAAGCATTTTTTCATGAATTGCTGTAGTAATATTTTAAGTCATTAAGGCTCGGTGATTGAAAAATAAAAAAAGTTGCTTCTGTTTTCCTACCAATAAATAGTGTGCGCAAAATGGTAACCAACGACTTACTTGTCAGCCTAATACTGACTGAAACAGCTTCGCTACGTCATCTCAAAAATGGCGCTTATCCGTCACATCTTACGCACCTCGGCTTCACCGAAGACCTCGGTTGGGATTTCTCTTCTGTGTGGCTGCTACCTCGACACACTTGCCACAATACTAATGTCGATTGCAGTGGGGATAATTGAAGAACTATTCTTTCAAGAATGGGCTGTATTGGTTACGTTTTCGAGATGCTAGGGGAAATGTTGTTCGGTGATCCCCGCTGCGGCAGCTGCATTTCCCATGGAGGCAGAAATGCTGCAGGCCCGTGTGCTCAGATTTGGGTGCACGTTAAAGAACCCCAGGTGGTCGAAATTTTCGGAGCTCTCCTCTACGGCATCTCTCATAATCATATGGTGGTTTTGGGACGTTAAACCCCGCATATCAATCATCAGATGTTGTGCAATGGTGTCAATGTTCGCCGCTAGGGCCGAAAGGGTTAACAATTTCGTCAGTTCGAAGTGCACTGCAAGTTCTGGATACCTTAGAGATGGTGGACGCAAGCCTACTTTAACATCAAGAATTGCAGTGCACTTCATCTAAGACAGTCGAAGTCGATCTGTATTATCGCACTGTTCGCGCGCGGGGCCCACGCTGTGCTGTGCGTGCAATCGTAATACCTTGCTTCTTTCACAGCAAAAGCTGCAATGAGATCACAACTCGGGTCATGCGCAGTTGTCCGCCACCGCCATTGGTGTCCATAACCACATCACGTGAAATCAGAAAGAAAAAAAAAAACCTAGCCCCAGAGATACAGTGGGGCTCAAAACCTGGGTCTGCTGGGTGCTAGCCCCGTATACTCCCACTGAGCTATGCCGGTGCTTCTGACTTGTCGGCAAACCCAGCACCAAAGACACAGTGGGGCTCAAACACGGTTCCACTGGGTGCAAGCACAGTATTCTAACACTTAGCGACGCTGGCGCTTGTGACTTGTTGGCAAACTTGCCTTAGGCAGGGTTGATGTCGGGAAACCAATCGCGTCAATACGGCTTATGAAGAGTTTTAAAAGAGCGAAAGAACAACCAGTTGTCCCACTATGTGAATAACGTAACCAGTGGGCCTCCCAATGCTCCAACCTACTACAAAAAGCTTGTTCTTGTTCCTCTATCAACTGTGGCGCATGCTCACTTCAGCCATAATTCCTCATCGTCGTCTGCCACTGCATGAACAATTGGCATGAAATTCCTTGCAAGTGTTTAGCGGATACCACGCTTCTCAGAAGAATGCTGAAAAATAGCATAGCAAATGCCGGACTCATACCCAAAAGTTTATTATTAATGCCTTAGTGAGTATCAGGCAATTGTCCTTACAGTGGTTACGGAAGGATTGTTTTGAAAAGGCTCTGAAAGGCAGCTCTTCTATAGCTCGCGCTGTGAGTGTGCTGCACCTTGCGCGCAGGCCTGGCACTTTTTTTTACTTTTTTTACTGCTCAATTCTTTTTCTCTTCTCCCGTGTAGGTTATCAAATAGGGTGCAACGTGGTTAACCTCCCCGCCTTTCATTTGCTACTCTCTTTCTCTCTCTCTCTCTGTTCATAGCACGTTTCATGCCTTTTGATTTCAACACTCCTTGTATGTAAAATCTGGGCGTAAAATATGTTGACGCGGGTGTGAGATGTGGGAAGTGGGTGTACAGAAGTGCGAAGCGGGAAAGGTGGCTTCTGGTGGAAGTGAAGTGGCTCCACGGAGTGTGAAATTACGAGGTGAGTGCGAAGGTACGTCGTCAAATGCAAATGCATTGTCTACATTATACACTAAAATCGTTGTCAGTGTTTCACATTGAATCCGTTGCTCGTGCAAGCTGCTGGAGGTCAACCAAGTTGGCAATATTTTTAAGGAAAATGATCGCAAGAGCGGTCACTGTCATCCCGAGACAGGGAAAAAAGAAAAAAAAGGACTAAATGATTCATCGCTTGCACTGAAGAGTGGTGGTTTGGATTAACTGAACTTATGCCGCAAATTGAACTCGTAGGAACATACTGATGTAGGTCGGGGCACAAAAGCACACAAAATACGAGAAGGTACACAAGCACTTGCGTCATGTGCTTTTTTGTATTTAGTGTCATTTTGTGTGCTGACCGACATTATTTTAAAATAAAGCACACGGGAACGTTGCCGGCAAATTCCCAGTCTGCTTATCTTCTTTTCTTCAAAGGTGGCATGTTATAAAACATAGCTACTCTAAGTACGGCAAGAAACACCAAGCATTGCTCAGTTTTTTTCACAATACCACTATAACGAAAAGAGCGTTTTTCCGCTCTACCAATCGCCCTTTTTTGAACGTTTTAGCTGTGTTGTTGTTAATTTTTTTTTCATCTGAGCACCAACGCATGATGGGCGTTCTCAACAGCTTAATTTCTCGAAAGCATTCTGCAAAAGCGGGTTCTCTTCTTTTGTTGTTTCAATCTCGCACTAGACTGATTTCATCGAGCCGCTGTTCTTCGTCTCTGGTGCCCTGTGTGATCACGTTTGTAAAGCTTCGTCTCACTTATTTTAATTTTATTAATATATTTTTACGTCTTAGTGTCATTCAATCAGCGCATGTGGAAAAGTTTGGCCTTAGGAGTCACTGTGGGCAACGCTGGATCGCAGCGCAGAGCGGCTGGTGCATGGAAATAAAAGGAATAAGTATAGATCTGGTTTTACAAGTCATGATCGAAATGTGATGATTGGGCTTGAAGTGGCAAGGTAATGCTACTTAATTCTTACCGCCTTGGGCTAATCAAGGTGCGTTTAAATTAAGTAAGCGAGAGCGTTTCCTTTCGTCCGCAAAAGACTGCTGTGCCCTTCCTTCCCTCCTGTCCCTTCTGTACGCACGGCCGTGGGCGTTATGGCTCAACTGACCAACCCTGTTAACTTCCGTACTTTCTATGAGCGTTCGTCCGACAGCTGCTGAAAATCACGAAGTGTTGAGTACCGTACTTAAGAAAAAAATGCGCCCTTGAGCATTTGAACTTTCGTGAACGGTGGGTGCCAGAAAGCAGGTTGGATTGCATTGTACTTAAATATGCTTAGACGTACGTATCTTCTCTTATCCGGATGTGCCAAACACCAATCTTCTAGAAAAGAGTACAACTGGCTAAAGCTCCTACATCCTTCTATCTATACATGTAATAATTTAGAAAATAAAAGCCCTCGTTTTGCATCCTGACGATACGGTTTACTGCTGCAACTCGTTTGCATGTTATAAGTGCTTCTACAGAAACAAGAATGATCGTTTCCTCCTGCATCATGTATTCTCTTGCAGGACTGGGATGGTAATTAGCCGCTATTGAGAGACTGCTCGCAATACCTTCGACACAAAGTGAACAACGGGAAACCTTCGTATGCATGGGCTTTATATGAGCAAGCCCCGCCTCGGTGGTCTAGTGGCTAAGGTACTCGGCTACTGACCCACAGGTCGCGGGATCGAATCCCGGTTGTGGCGGCTGCATTTCCGATAAAGGCGGAAATGTTGAAGGCCCATATACTCAGATTTGGGTGCACGTTGAGAACCTCAAGTGGTCGAAATTTTCAGAGCTCTCCACTACGGTGTCTCTCATAATCATATTGTCACGGTTATTAGCCGTAAGCACAAAAGTAGGAAGAAGCCAGCATCACGTGTGGCAGTCTCTGGTGTTTTCGAGGAAGATAACGTTGCGCGTCTGCTCCTGCGCTTTCTTTTTGTGTGCCAATAGAGCCTTGCTGTTAACGTCGAAAGGAAGCCTTGTGTCCTGTTCTTTGCACGTTGCGACACTGGTGGAAGTGCTGGACTTCTACGACTGATGCTCGAGACTCCTCTGCGGTCCGGCACTTCAAGTCCGACACCGCAACCCGTTCCTTCAGTGGATACCCCTGTCCACCGCTACAATCCCCGACAGCGAGGCTTTAGTCCTGAGGCGATTCCCCTGGAATTTCCCAGCATAGCACTCCGCCTGGAGAAATGGCAACTGCAGGTGCTTCCCAGTTGACTTTTGAGCAGCCTAAGATTGTGGAGACATTCCATGGTGAGGCGTATGACGACGTTGAGGACTGGTTAGCCCAGTATGAGCGAGTCGCTAAGGCAAACCGCTGGACCGCCGAGCTAAAGCTTTCACGCGCCTACTTTGCTTTAGCGGACAGCGCTCGTACGTGGTATGAGAACCACGAGGCAACGCTGTCTTCATGGGATGAATTGCGGCAGCAAATTATCAGCACCTTCGCAAACAACGACCGCCGTGACTTCGCTCAGCAACTCATCGAGTCTCGGGTCCAGAAACCGAATGAGAGTGTCGCAATGTTTGCGGAGGACATGACGCGCCTATTTGGACGGGCTGATCCTGAAATGCTTGAAGCCAAGGAACTCCGTCATTTGATTCAAGGCGTCAAAGAACAGCTTTTTGCCGGCCTTCTCCGCCATCCACCGACGACCGTTGCGGAATTCGTCAAAGAGGCTACAGCTATCGAGCGCGCACTGCAGCAACGGTGTCGCTATTACGACCGACCAAACGGTGCCTCAATCAGCGTCTCTGCTCTGACGGCCGGCTGTGGCGGTTCTCTGCGTGAGATTATTGGCGAGGTTGTTCGTGAGGAAATCCGCAGCTTCCTTGTGACTCCGCAAGATCGGGCGATGACATCAGTTTGAGAAGTTGTGCGACAGGAAATCAGGCAAGAATTTTCGCAGCCCGAATCAATACCAGCCCAGCGATCTATTAACTATGCGGCAGCCACCCGTCGTCCATCGCCAGTGCCGTACAACTCGTCTGCACTGGCTTAATCTTACAACGCGCCGACGGCACCAGTCTACAACACGCCGCCGCCGCCGCCAACGACGACGCCACCGCAATATAACGCACCTATCGTAACTCCGTTGTACCCGCCTTTCTACACTCCGCCGACACCTGCAACTTGGTCGCCGAGGGTGCCTACCAGTCGACCATTCGTGCGCAAGATGGATCTGTGGCGCACCGTTGACCGTCCACTGTGTTTCAATTGCGGAGAAGCTGCACATGTTTACCGCGTCTGTCCATATCGTGAACAAAGATACCCGACTTATGCGCCGAGTTTTTCACGGCCTCATTTCGACACCCGACGTGACAGCGCGCACCCGCAAGGACAGCCATCCGCTCTGTATCGTCGATCCCGCTCTCCGTCACCCTCGCCAAGCTCTTCGCCCAACCGTCGTAGTTACGCCGACGCTGTCCGGGGCAGGTCCCCAAGCCCTCATCGGGGAAACCAACAGCCGCGACCTTTGGAGGGAAGGTTGCCACTCGTCGAGATGCTGCAATACCTCCAGTACTAGTACGATACGACGATACGACGAACGATGCAACGCCGCCGACCCCGCAGTAAATCGTAAGCGCCGACCTAGCTGTTTACATAGACGGACGCCCTGTGACAGTGCTAGTAGACACTGGCGCAGATTTCTCTATCATGAGCAGAAAGCTTGCCGATTGGCTTAAAAAAGTTAAAACGTCATGGACGGGGCCTAACATAAGAACAGCGGGGGGCTAACTGATGACGCCGACTGGAAAGTGCACTGCCAGAATTAGTATCGGTGATTCAGCTTTCGTTGCCACGTTCGTGATTTTGTCCGAGTGCTGCAAAGACCTGACATTGGGGATGGACTTCCTTTGTGTATACGGCGCCGTCATAGACATTCCAGACAGGTCAGTTACAATTTTGATGGCTCCGGATCAAGTTTCAGATATGAGATGTAAAGACCAGCGGCGTAAATATCTGCGCGTCTTCGAAGATCACGTGACCCTTCCACCCCGTTCAAGTGCTCTCGTAGCTGTAACATGCGACCACCCAGGCAACTTCGACAACATCGCTGAGCGAATTCCAGCATTGCTATTCAGCCATGACTTATCTGTTGCAAGAGCCGTCATAAGCCTCAATTGCGGACACACGCACGTTCTGGTTACGAACTTCAGTACAGAGCGACGACATCTTACAAGAGGCATGGCAGTCGCGTACGTCGAGGAGCTCATTGAGGTTGCAGGCTGCTTGACTGTGGAGAAAGCCGATGTCACCGGGTCTGCCCCTCTATCCGTCGACGTTGGCCCAAGTTTACTGCCCCCGCAGAAGCAAAGCCTTCTGAAGCTTATTATTGAGTTTCAGGGCTGTTTTTCTTCGACGTCCAGAGTTGGCCAAACGCCGTTGACGAAACATCGCATAATTACGGATGAAACGGCCAGACCCATACGGCAGAACCCATAACGAGTAGGTCCGCGGGAACGTGAGGCCATAGAAAGTCATGTGCGAAAGATGCTTCAGGATGACGTTATTCAGCCGTAAAAAAGTCTTTGGGCATCCCCGGTAGTATCAGTGACAAAAAAAGATGGCACTTTACGTTTCTGCGTTGATTACCGCAAGCACAATCAGGTTACGAAAAAGGACATTTACCCGCTGCCTCGTATAGAAGATTCTCTCGATCGACTACGCCATGCCCGGTATTTCTCTTTGATGAATTTACGGAGCTGATATTGGCAAATAGTTGATGAAAGAGATCGAGAAAAAACAGCATTCGTGACATCCGATCGATGGTCTTTATGAGTTTAAAGTTCTCCCGTTCAACTTGTGCTCAGCACCGGCAACGTTTCAGCGGCTCATGGACACAGTCCTGTCAGGTCTAAAGTGGCAAACATGCCTTGTATATTTGGACGATGTAATTGTATTTTCAGCGACATTTGACGAGCACTTGAAGCGACTACACGCGGTATTTCAAGTGAAATGATCGGCCGGACTATCACTTAAGCTAGAAAGATGTCACTTTGGCTTCGAAGAGCTCCTTTTCTTGGGACACCTTGTCAGCAGTGAAGGTGTATGACCTGACCCAGACAAAATAGCCGTTGTTGCAAGTTTTCCTACGCCATCAGACATAAAGGCAGTGCGGCAATTTTTAGGCTTGTGCGCCTATTACCGACGCTTCATTGAGAATTTTTCGCGTATTGCATCACCTTTAACACAACTCACCCGAGAAGACGTCACGTTTGTGTGGGGTGAAGAGCAGCAGGAAGCGTTCAACGAGCTGCGAGAACGTCTTCAAAGCCCGCCAGTTCTCAGTCACCTCGACGATGACGCTCCGACAGCGGTTCACACCGACGCCAGCAATGTCGGCTTAGGCGCTGTGCTCGTTCAGTGGCAAGATAGCGCTGAAGGAGTAATTGCTTATGCAAGTCGGACTCTCTCCCGTACAGAGGAGAATTACTCTACCACTGAAAATGAGTGTCTTGCGGTGGTGTGGGCGGTCATGAAGTTTCGTCCATATTTGTACGGCCGCCCGTTTAAAGTCATCAGCGATCACCACTCGCTTTGTTGGTTGACGAACATAAAGGACCCGTCAGGACGATTGGCGCGCGGGAGCCTCAAGCTTCAAGAAGTCGATATGACTGTAGTTTATAAATCCGGAAAGCGACATACAGACGCCGACTGCCTTTCTCGCGCCCCATTAGAAGACGCAAATTCTGAAGATGATGACGAGGCGGCGTTTGTCGGTGTAGTCAACACGTCTACAATCGCACAGCAGCAACGTGACGATCCCGAGTTGCAACCCCTTATTGATTTCTTAGAGGGACGCACATCTGCTATGTCAAAGCTCTTCGCAAGAGGGGTAGCATCGTTTTGTTTGCGCAACGAGGTCCTTTATAAGGTGAAATTTTCTCCGAGCGGCAACACCTAATTACTTGTCGTCCCAACACCACTCAGGAAAGAAGTACTAGAGGCGTGCCATGACGAACCAACATCCGGTCATTTAGGCCACACACGAACGCTCTGCCGAGTGATAAGAAGTATCACTGGCCGAAACTGACGGCAACCGTTCAACAGCACGTTCGGACTTGTCTCGAGTGCCAACGTAAGAAAGTGCCAGCCGTCAAACCAGCAGGGCTCCTCCATCCAATTGATGTACCAGAAACTCCATTCGCTCAAGTCGAAATGGATCTTCTAGGACCATTTCCAACTTCGGTTGCTGGTCGCAAATGGATAATTGTGGCCACAGACTACTTTACTCGCTACGCCGAAACCAAGGCTTTGGAGTGGGGCACAGCAAGTGAAGCAGCCCACTTTTTCATTGAGAATATAGTCCTGAGGCATGGCGCTCCATCTGTAGAAATAACTGACCGAGGAAAAGCGTTCACAGCCGAGCTATTACGCACAGTTTTAAATCTAAGTGGAACATTTCACCGGCGCACAACGGCACACCATCCACAAACAAATGGTCTCACGGAACGGATGAACAAAACACTCGCGGATATACTTTGCATGTACGTTGATGTGGAACATAGAAACTGGGACGATATACTGCCTTACGTCACTTTCGCTTACAATACGGCACAGCAAGAGACAACACGCATGACACCATTTCGTCTTCTCTATGACCGTGACGTCACAACCATGCTCGACGCTATGTTGCCGCATGAAGGTGATGGCGTTGACACCAGTGCAGACTACATAACTCAGCTTGCTGAAGAAGCCCGCCAACTTGCCCGCGTACGTATTCGTTGCCACCAGGAGTATGACACCAGGCGCCATAATCTTCGTCACCGACCTGTCTCCTATGAACCAGGATAGAAAGTTTGGATCTGGACTCCATTTTGCCGTCGTGGCGTCTCGGAGAAACTTTTCAGAAGGTACTTTGGGCCGTATAAAGTCCTCCGTCGTCTCAGTGATGTTAACTATGAGGTGATTCCCGACAGTCCTCATTGTTCAAGACATCAAAGACATGCACCAGAAGTTGTGCACGTGGTTTGGATGAAACCTTACTTGTCCGAATGAAGCCGTGGTCTGCCAGTGACTACAAACCCTTCCGCCATGATGATGAAGCATCGGGACGATGCCTTCTTGAGAGGGAGGCTAATGTCACGATTATTAGCCGTAAACACAAAAGGACAAAGAAGCCAGCATCGTGAGCGGCAGTCTCTGGCGTTTTTCGAGGAAGACGACGTTGCGCGTCTGCTCTTACGATTTGTTTTTGTATGTGAATAGAACCTTGCTTTTAACGTCGAAAGGAAGCCTTGTGTCTTGCTCTTTGCACGTTGCGACAATATGTTTATTGTATGGTTCGCTCGTCCATTACTTTGAACCCAGTAACCAAGAATACGTGCGACGGTTACCTCACGTACTTTGACACCTTCAATGTGTATGTCGATGCTTCCGTTACTTTTGTATCTTTTTCCATGTACGCTGATAATTTCAGAATTTTCTGGAGCACAGCTGAGCCCGCTTGCCTTAGCAAAGTTTTCAACTGCTCTTGCAGCCTCTTGAAGTGTCTGCTCTTTGTTAGCCAGAGATCCACGCGTTGCCCATAGGGTGATATCATCCGCATAGAGAGTGTATCCTAACTGCGGAACTTCATCCAGAGATCGCGTGAGTTCTAACATGGCGATATTAAAGAGCAGGGGAGAGAGAAGGGCTCCTTGAGGGGTACCTTTGTTTGGCATCTCAAAAGCGTCTGACGTGGCTTGTGCTATGCTTATCGAAGCCCGCCTTTCTGCGAGGAATACCTTGATGTAATTGTGGGTGTTTGTCCCACATCCGATGTTGTTTAATTCTGTTAGGATAGCCTTATACGAGATATTGCCGAATGCTCTTTTTAAATCAAGGGCTAGTAATTCATGTTCTTCTCCTGTAGGTATATAACTCAAAACTTCTTCTTGTAATAAGAGAAACGCAACTTGAGTGGAGAGGCCATTGCCGAAACCAGCATCTCAAGGCCACAGAAAACGAACAATCCTCGAACGCATCACCGCTGGAGGAAGGAAGCGTCCCAAGCATCTCGGAGCGCTGGCCAACCGGGAAAATCGCTCCGACCTTCTGAGGCAACAAGTGCAAGTGACGAGCTCCATGAACGGACACCTGTGGGCCTGGAAGGTAGCGTGAAGACGACGCCCACGAAAGAAGTAAAGACCACGTCTTCAAGGAAACCTAACACGCCTCGCACACACACTGTACATGCCCAAGAAGAAGCATCCAACAAGACATCCAGATAGCGTAGGAGCCGGTCACCATCACGAAAATAAGGAGTGACAGATTTTCGCAAGCCTCACGATCGGTATCTTTGTCTCCTGAAAATACGTATTCTCCCAACAAGTTGTTTAGAGCCACAAACTCTCAGCGCCGCACCAAGCCTGGTAGTTCAAGCAGTGGAAGTGATGTCACCACCTCTGGAACATCCGAAAAGCCCCGAGTGGATTCGCCAAACCGAGATCCATCACCTGATGCGTGTGAGGACTCAATGTTTTTTTTTTAAATTGTGCTGCCCACGTCCATTCTATCCGCTTCCTGTTGTCTTTACCGTTGCAATGCATGCTTCCAGCCGTACAACCACTATGCATTTGTTGTCTCTGATGCATGCAAACTGTTTAGTATTCCATATGTTATTGTCATTCACGATGAAACCTTAATCTGCCAATTTGTGAGCTCTATGCTGTGGTGGCTATGCCCTGTTATAGTAATTGCATCATGTGAGTTACGCTGAGCTGCGTGTACTATTTCTGTTATTATTGGTGTTGCTTACTGGGTCCGTTCTATCTGTGCGCGTGAGTAAATCTCAGTGCCAGTCCTTCGAGTATCATCACGTTGACTTCATCCACAGCCGCTTGACGCAGGTGAGGCCGTGCCGTCCCCTTACGCATCGCTGTTAAACAAAAGGGGAAAAACGATTGTTTCGTTTCCCCCCTAAATTTATTTTAAATGGATGGGCTATCTTTCATGGCTTTCAATGTTCGTGGTTTCAAAGATCTCGTAAAACAACAGGAGATAATGAACCTTGTGCGCTCGCTCGGGGTCGACGTGCTTTTTCTGCAAGAGACCAATTTTTGAACGCAGCACGACATCATTACCTTCCGTACTAGATTTTCAGTTGAAGCCTTCTTCTCCTTAATGCAGACGCAGTCGCGTGGCACCGGTATCGTGTTTCTCAATCCGAGTTTCAGGTTGGGTGCGCATTGCCTCTTCGATGCAGGAGACCGTGTAATTGCGGTGGACATGTGAATAAACGACCAGAAAATCCGATTCACCAACTTTTATGCGCCCGCGGATATGTCTCTTGCCAATGACTTTTTCAGAGGTGCCAGGTCATTCCTGCTAAATTCAGCACCGTGCGTGTTGTTGGGTGATTTCAACTGTGTTTTTGATTCAATTCGAGATGTTCGAGGCCCTAGTCAAGGACAAAGCACATACCATTCGAAAGAGTTGCAGAAAGTAAGTAGAGAGTTGAAGCTGGTCGATGCATGGACAACGCTTCACGGGAACACCTTTGGAGCCACGCGCGCTCAGGGTACGTCTCAGAGCAGAATTGACAGAGTATATATTCCTAAAGAGCTCGTTGAAAATTTAGAGACATGCGATGTCATTTCTTTAGCGCCTGGTCAACGCAAGCTCAGTGACCACATGCCAGTGCTGTTCACCTTGAAGGCCCAGCTGGGAAAGCATTGCTTCAAATTGTGGCGAATGGATTCATCAACTTCAAATGATGAAGTTTCGGTATCTGAAATGCGCATGAATATCTATGCGTCTTTGGAAGACACACCGCAGATTATGCCGACAGTATGGGATTTCTTGAAAGCCAGATGGCGTGTGATTGCGCAAGAGGCCGGGAAAATGCGCCATGCACCTCTAACATCACAAATCCATGAAACTTTGAGGCGTATTCAAATCGTTGAGCACGCAGCTAATCTGACCGGCGCAATTCAAGAGAAAATTGGGGCGAGAAAAGCTAAATACGACCTCTTGTTGAGGGCAAGGTCCGGGGCTTTTAAACGCACAAAGGAACTGCACCTGCCTACGGATGAACTAGGTAACTTGGCATACGCGCAGCGAGTAGGGGTAAGGAAACACCAGCCCAGTATTATCGGTGCTGCACGGACAGAGTGTGGGAGCATCGTCACAGATATCAAATCAATTGAGGAGGTCTTTAGGGCGCATTTTGAAAGGCTCTGCTCTGCAGATCATCGCTCCAAAGACAGTAACTAGCATCAAAGAATCGCAGAATTTTGCAAAGGCTTGCCCTCGCTCCGTCCTGAGGCGTCTGATATGCTCTGCGCTAAGGCGACGAAAGATGAAGTTTGGCAAGCCTTGAGGAAAATGAACCCTACCACGGCTCCTGGTCGAGAGGGAATACTCACGAGGTTTTATATAACTTTCTTCGACGTCCTAGGCGACGCACTTACTGAAACGGTTAACGGGTTCATTGTTGATGGGCAAAAGCCGAGGTCTTTCAGTGAGGGCCGTGTAGTCTCGCTGCCAAAGGAGGGCATGGATCCTGACGATCCACTGTCATGGAGGCCGATTACCCTCCTTAACACGGACTACAAACTCGTAGATATGATCCTTGGCCTGAGGCTAAAACCTTTTCTGCCCGATATAGTCTCACCCACGCAAACGTGTGCAGTGCCGGGTAAGTCAATTTTTCAAACACTTACTCTGATAAGAGATTTGTTCTATGCCAACGCCAAAAACGTTACCGGTACTTTCGTGTCATTGGATCAAGCTAAGGCCTTTGACAGGGTCGAACATGACTACCTATACTGCGCACTCAGAAAGTTTGGTTTGCCTGACCAGTACGTTCGCTGTAGAAAGCTACTATACACCAACATGACCAGCCGACTTCTCATCAACGGCGTGGAGACAGCAAGCTTTCCAGTAACAACAGGTGTTCGCCAGGGATGCCCAATCGCACCAGTGCTCTTTGTTCTTTCCATAGATCCTCTCCTTAGGAAAGCGAAAAAGTGCCCTAATATTCAGGGCTTTCCAATTACAGGTCTGGAGTCAGTCAGCATCACCGCTGATGCACATGACATCTCTGTGTTTGTGCGAAACCAAGGCAGTTACCGCGCTTTCTTGGAGCTGTTCGAAGAGTATGCCAGTTTATCGGGTGCTTTCCTGAATGCAGAGAAATGCAAAGCCCTTCGTTTCGGTAGCTTTCACAGCTCTTTGCCGGATGGTATTCAATTCGTGGATGCCGTAAAAGTCCTCGGGGTATATTTTCAAGATGGGGAGGTGGCCAAAAGAAATTGGGAGAACGCCGTACATCGAGCCACGCAGGTCTTCACGTACACCACTGACTTCAATTTTTCACTTGACGCCAAAGTGACGGTGGTGAAAACCAAAGCATACGCATATGCTTTTTTATATCGGGCACATTGCACTCATACCCGACTTTTTGCGAGCTGCCTTGCGTCATTGGTTGGAGCCTTTCTATGAGACGGGAAGACGCCAAAAGTTCAACAAAAGTTCCTGAAGCTCCCAAAAAGTTGTGGAGGACGCAGTCTGCCTGATGTAGTGACATTTACAAAAACACTTGCAGCTAAAACAGTTCACAAATTGTTTCAGGACAATGACTATCCTGGTCGTAGCTTATTGCTATATTGGAACGGAACTATGGGAGCCGCATTCTCGTCGGAAAGGTACCGGGGACCTCAAGCAGAACATTCACATGCCTTTTAAAAGGCAGCAGAGGGCCTCAAGCGTTCGGTTGACGGCGACGCCACCGAAGAATACTTTGTAAAGCTCGCATCCGCACGCATTAGCGAAATGTTAATCAGTCACTTGATTACTGGCGAGGAAAAACAGAGATGGAGGCCCAGCAAGTGGAAGAAATGGCGCAACAACTACGTACCGGAAATAGTTAGAGAATTTGATTGGCTTCGGCGATGGGACGCGTTGCCCACTCGTCAGAGACTGTTAAAGTGGGGCGTCGTTCCCAATGACCACTGCCCCAACTGCGGGAAAAGAAAAACGGTCCGCCACACGATGTTTGAATGCGTAGCGCCAAAGGCGTGTGGCACGTCGTGCATCGTCAATTCGGAGTGTCAATTCCTTCGAGCCAACAGCGCAGATGGGGCTTATTTGAACAACTCGTACTGTACGTCACAATGTTCGTCTTGTGGCGTCGCCGCTGTATGGCCGAAGCGCGGCGTCGTCCCCAACGAGCTGCATACCCAGCGTTACAGAAGATTAGAATGATCATGGTTCGGTACCTTACCGAACAGATGGAAACTCAGGGTGAAGAAGCATTTATCAGAAGGTGGCATACACGTTTTTTTTTTGAGTTTGAAACGGGAATATTGAACTTCCTTCACTGCCGTTTTAACTCGGAGAAAAAAAATCGCTTCTCGTCGCACGTAATATATGAATCTGTTCCAATTTACTGCTTTTTTGTGTTTCTTTTCTCTTTGTTTTCTTGAGTGATTCGTTATCTGTGGGAATATTGGAAGTGCTGTGTGTTACATCCTGTCTGTGTTCTCTTGTTTGTACACGCCACTGAAGTGATTTTGTTACACCAGACAGTTGTACTCACCTAAAATGTTGTTACCAGTTTGCAATAAACTTTCCTGTTTCGCCCCTAAAACTCTTCAGTGACATATCCGCGCAAGCTGCGCGTGACTCCCTGGGAGGTGCCCTCCAACCAACACCCCCTCCAACGCGGCTGTGGAGGTTGCCTCATGCCCCTGCGCATGATACGACTAAACCGCAATAGCAGCTCGTGCGTTCTTATCACATTCGTAATATCGCGAATAAATTGTATTTTCAAAAAAGATGTATATAACTAATGTTCCACACCGGGCACAAAGCAGTTATTTTATTTGCACTGTCATCAGAGTGCCACGATTATGCCTCTTCGAAGTCGGCATGCTTTGCATCGTAGCTTGCTGCGCGATCCTCTCGCGGCACAACGTCAGACAATTCGACAGCAGCGTCTCGAATCAGCACCGCATGGTCACGACGCCGCGCGAAGGCATCGTCATCGAACCAGACGCCTGGCCGCGCAGGTTCTGTCGTAGGCTGCTGGGTCGACGGCGCAGTGTTCGCTCGTGAGACAGGTGACACCCAAACCCTGGGCTGTACGAACGCTGCCCACGAAGTGGACGCCTCGGTCGTGGTTGCTGCAGTTGGTTCCTTCTCGTGCTGACGCACGTGTCTGCATGGATCCCCACTCATCGAGATGGCCACGTGGCCGTGTCGACCGATTCTCACGGCTGCTCTAGTGGACGACGTGTAAGGCGGCCACTCTTTTCCGCCGAGGATCTTCGGAACGCGCCTGCAAGCACGTGATATGAAAGGGAGGAATGTAACAAACATGCAGATTCAACGCATACCGAGAAGATGCATGGAATTAACAAGGCCATGACGCGGTCGGCCAACAATCTGTTATTTTCTGCGGGAAATAGAAGAAGGTCCACTGTGCTTACATATAAAAATGGACTGTAAATTAATATTTCAGTGCTACATAAGCCCAATACGTCACTGGCTGTACTCCCTGCTCAACGCCGGCTGCCGCCATTTTGTCATGGCGTGTTACGCCATGCACCTCATGGAGCGGCGGAAACGGAGGAAGAAACATTCCATAGCGGCGGAGCCATTTTTTAAAGTTTTGTTGAAGTTTCAGTCGCTGCAAATCGTCCGATTTTAATGCCAAGCTGATAAAGAAAAAAATGACAGCAAATCCACGAGGTAAATGATGACGAGTGGGGCAAAGCGGACGGACGGATGGGTGGACGCATGAACGGATGCATGGACAGACGGAAGCACGGAAGAACTGATGCACGGACGGATGGACGCACAAAAGGACTAATGCACGAACGCACGCATGGACGGACACATGGACGAATAGATGCACGGAAGGACGCACAGACGGACGGGTGGCGGACGGACCCACGGACGGACACACAAATGAACGCTTCACCCCACTCAGCATCATTCCCTCCATGGATATGCTGTGACACCGTTTTTATTCACATGCAATGCATTTCTATTGGCTTTTACGACTACGATGACTACGATTGATATAATATATGTGGGGTTTAACGTCCCAAAACCACCACAAGATTATGAGGGACGCCGTGGTCGATGGCCCCGGAAATTTCTACCACCTGGAGTACTACGGGTGGCTACGACGTAGGTAGCGAGCACCCCAACGTCACCGACGAGACGCCAGCCCAAGAAGCCGAGCGCAGGCGTCTTCAACGCGCCCGCCACTCTGCTTCACCATTGGGAGAAGCAAGGGTGGCTACTACGACGGTCGCGGGACTAACCCACCACCTGAGGAGCTTTGCTCCTAAAAAAAGAAAAAACAAATGCTGGGAAAAGATGAAATGGCTCGATTCCATGTGCTGCAGACTGAGCGCAGAACGAAATGTTTGTCTGGCATGCACACGCTTATAACACTCAGCACTAGTTAAGCCACAGCTAGTGAGAGCGCCAGTGTTGCCCGACTCTCATTCCACTCTCGCATTTCTAAAATATTCTGTGACAAATTAAACGCTCCACATAATGCACTGAAATTTCGCCAGTTTCTTTGTGAACGCCCAAGGGTTAACCCACATAACACATGTTGTAATCGCGAAAATGAATGTGCTGGTTCCTTTAAATTCAGATACGGGGTTTCACGCGCCACCACCATGATTTGACTACAAGGTCCAGTTCCCGATTGATTTTGACTATCCGGACTAAATCCCAGTACATGGGCGCCTTTGCTTTTCGCCATGCGGTCGGCGTGGCGAGGAATTGAACACGCGCCCTTGAACTTGGCTGTACCTTAGCCAGCTTATGTATTTGATGACTCTATGGCTGCTAAGCGGATGCCATGGAGTCAACGGTAAGTTAGTCTTCAGTAAATTATGAAGTGACGTGCATATTGAAATGTGGTGTTCATTGTTCTATTCTCTTCGTCTATTCCACGCGTACCCTGTACTGTTTGATGCCTATGCAATACTTATTTCATCATCATCATCATCACCCTGACTACGTCCACTGCAGGACAAATGCCTCTCCCATGTTATCATCATCAGCAGCGATGGCGTAGTTGTTAGAGCATCCTCCTCGCATGCGAAAGGTTCGTGGTTCAAATCCCGGTGCCGCGCAGCTCCCAACTGGATTAAAAAAAATTCGCGTGGTGATGGAACTGCATTACGAGGCCTGGGGTGCGGCCTCACCGGTAACTACCGCCGGGAACGCACTCCCTCACCAGAGAAGGATTGGCCACCCTGGTGCAGTATCTGGCCACTGCCTCCCCCATGCATACGTCAAATACTTATTTGCGTGAGCTTTATTAACATTATGCAATATTCATACTTGCCCAGTTTTAAACTTTCTTCGCTTTATGCTTTCTTCGCGAGCATTTTTACCCACATGTAACCACCACACACCCAAGCCCCATTTTTGCACGCCCCTAAGGCTATTCTTCCTGTCGTGAGTTGATCTATCTATCTATCTATCTATCTATCTATCTATCTATCTATCTATCTATCTATCTATCTATCTATCTATCTATCTATCTATCTGTCTATCTGTCTGTCTGTCTGTCTGTCTCTGTCTGTCTCTGTCTGTCTCTGTCTGTCTGTCTGTCTGTCTGTCTGTCTGTCTGTCTGTCTGTCTGTCTGTCTGTCTGTCTGTAATGGTATTGCGATGTCACGGCCCTCTATGATCACGTGATAACGGAGGCGATTGTAGCACAGCGTCGCTGCGCGTAGGCTACGCCCAGCCCGAAGCTCGCCACGGCCCTCCATGATCACGTGATGGGGGCCGCAATGTCACTACAATCACCTCAGTATGTCGATAGCGCTTAGCCGTGTGAAATAGAAATATGTCTTTATATTCAGGCTACTCCTTCGCGTTGCTTGTACCTTGACGCAACGTCCGCAGTACCCGATAGGGATATGTGAAAAGGGCGAGGGAAATCACTTGCCCCGTGTTGACAAATGAGCCAAGCGTCCTGACGAAGCTGTCCCGCACGACGATGTCTTCGCCGGTAGGGCGCACGTTTCCGAGGTCGGTGAGCAGCAGGCGCACGGTGCTGTAGTGGCCGGCGTCTTCACGCCGGAGGTACGACTCTTCGAACGAAGGCTTCGCGTTGAACACGAACCAGTGCACGGACAGGTCGCTGCTGGTCATTCGCTCGGCGAAGCGCCGCATGGGGCAACGGTACCGGACGTCGGCGTATGCCTCGCTCCGTACAACATCCAAGTTGGTCGTTCCCAATTCGCGCTGCGTACAAGAACAGTGTTGGCCTAACCACTGAACGCGTGACAACTTCGAATGTAAACGTGTAAAGAAACATTTGTTAGATTAACGCATATTTACAAACAATATAGAAATTTGTTATACTTAGAGGAAATGTCACAGTACACTGCCATACATCAGAATGACATTTATGGCAAGAGCAGAACAATAAACGTGGCTATGACGCACAATGTAATTGCAGAGTATGTAATGTAACAATGAGTGCGAAAGAAATTTTACAAAAAATAATGCGAAACGTAAGAATGGTTTTGTTGATGTAGCGTATTCAGATTTACAACAGTACTCTCTCAATTATTTGCGAGTCAAAGTGGTACCTACCAGCTGTCTTTGAGACGACTGCGCTACATTTATTTTTTGTATTTCAAAACGTGACTTTCGTTTTAATAAGGCATTACAATGGTTGGAGCCAAAACAAAATAAAAAATCCCAAGCATTTCCCCGAGGGTGAACATGGTTAAGTGCGAATGCACGGGGTGATGCTATGAGGGGTATTTATTAATTCGCACTATTATATTTATTATTCACACTATGGTGCCTTTATGGTGTATTGGTTCCCGGGAATCGCAATTTGATCACACGGGGGAGTTTACGTTAACTCACTGGCGAATACCAACGGATTTTAACTTTACTCCCCCTCATAGCATCACCCCGTGCATTCGCACTTAACCACGTTCACCCTCGGGGAAATGCTTGGGAGTTTTATTACTGATGATGATGACTGAAGTGTAATTAATGAATTTAAGTGTTGTTTGTCATGAAGCATTTGTACACAGATACATTATATACGAAGTATTATTTATTTACGCTTCACGATTTTCATACGATGCATTAAATGCACACATCGCGAGCGCGTCACACACACACACAAACTACACTACAGATTAGCACCTATTCGTGTTATCGTTGTAGCTCACGGTTAGTACCAGCGCTTTGTGATCCGAGAAATGTACGGTGAGCGGATCCGGCAAGACGGAGCGGACCGTACAGTTCCTACTGGACGCCAAGTCTATGAAGCCACCGTTGATCGTGGTCGGAAACTCGAGAGACAGACACGTCATCGAGTAATTGTTCAGCATGTGGTTCACCAACCAGCCATTGTCCTTTCTAACGTCCACGTTAAAGTCACCCACCACCACAATCGGAACCGAGGGACGCGCGCGCACAAACTCACTCTCCATCGCCGCATCCATCTGCTCCAAGACGTCATCTCTCGAGAGTGCCCTAATATTCAGGGCTTTCCAATTACAGGTCTGGAGTCAGTCAGCATCACCGCTGATGCACATGACATCTCTGTGTTTGTGCGAAACCAAGGCAGTTACCGCGCTTTCTTGGAGCTGTTCGAAGAGTATGCCAGTTTATCGGGTGCTTTCCTGAATGCAGAGAAATGCAAAGCCCTTCGTTTCGGTAGCTTTCACAGCTCTTTGCCGGATGGTATTCAATTCGTGGATGCCGTAAAAGTCCTCGGGGTATATTTTCAAGATGGGGAGGTGGCCAAAAGAAATTGGGAGAACGCCGTACATCGAGCCACGCAGGTCTTCACGTACACCACTGACTTCAATTTTTCACTTGACGCCAAAGTGACGGTGGTGAAAACCAAAGCATACGCATATGCTTTTTTATATCGGGCACATTGCACTCATACCCGACTTTTTGCGAGCTGCCTTGCGTCATTGGTTGGAGCCTTTCTATGAGACGGGAAGACGCCAAAAGTTCAACAAAAGTTCCTGAAGCTCCCAAAAAGTTGTGGAGGACGCAGTCTGCCTGATGTAGTGACATTTACAAAAACACTTGCAGCTAAAACAGTTCACAAATTGTTTCAGGACAATGACTATTCTGGTCGTAGCTTATTGCTATATTGGAACGGAACTATGGGAGCCGCATTCTCGTCGGAAAGGTACCGGGGACCTCAAGCAGAACATTCACATGCCTTTTAAAAGGCAGCAGAGGGCCTCAAGCGTTCGGTTGACGGCGACGCCACCGAAGAATACTTTGTAAAGCTCGCATCCGCACGCATTAGCGAAATGTTAATCAGTCACTTGATTACTGGCGAGGAAAAACAGAGATGGAGGCCCAGCAAGTGGAAGAAATGGCGCAACAACTACGTACCGGAAATAGTTAGAGAATTTGATTGGCTTCGGCGATGGGACGCGTTGCCCACTCGTCAGAGACTGTTAAAGTGGGGCGTCGTTCCCAATGACCACTGCCCCAACTGCGGGAAAAGAAAAACGGTCCGCCACACGATGTTTGAATGCGTAGCGCCAAAGGCGTGTGGCACGTCGTGCATCGTCAATTCGGAGTGTCAATTCCTTCGAGCCAACAGCGCAGATGGGGCTTATTTGAACAACTCGTACTGTACGTCACAATGTTCGTCTTGTGGCGTCGCCGCTGTATGGCCGAAGCGCGGCGTCGTCCCCAACGAGCTGCATACCCAGCGTTACAGAAGATTAGAATGATCATGGTTCGGTACCTTACCGAACAGATGGAAACTCAGGGTGAAGAAGCATTTATCAGAAGGTGGCATACACGTTTTTTTTTTGAGTTTGAAACGGGAATATTGAACTTCCTTCACTGCCGTTTTAACTCGGAGAAAAAAAATCGCTTCTCGTCGCACGTAATATATGAATCTGTTCCAATTTACTGCTTTTTTGTGTTTCTTTTCTCTTTGTTTTCTTGAGTGATTCGTTATCTGTGGGAATATTGGAAGTGCTGTGTGTTACATCCTGTCTGTGTTCTCTTGTTTGTACACGCCACTGAAGTGATTTTGTTACACCAGACAGTTGTACTCACCTAAAATGTTGTTACCAGTTTGCAATAAACTTTCCTGTTTCGCCCCTAAAACTCTTCAGTGACATATCCGCGCAAGCTGCGCGTGACTCCCTGGGAGGTGCCCTCCAACCAACACCCCCTCCAACGCGGCTGTGGAGGTTGCCTCATGCCCCTGCGCATGATACGACTAAACCGCAATAGCAGCTCGTGCGTTCTTATCACATTCGTAATATCGCGAATAAATTGTATTTTCAAAAAAGATGTATATAACTAATGTTCCACACCGGGCACAAAGCAGTTATTTTATTTGCACTGTCATCAGAGTGCCACGATTATGCCTCTTCGAAGTCGGCATGCTTTGCATCGTAGCTTGCTGCGCGATCCTCTCGCGGCACAACGTCAGACAATTCGACAGCAGCGTCTCGAATCAGCACCGCATGGTCACGACGCCGCGCGAAGGCATCGTCATCGAACCAGACGCCTGGCCGCGCAGGTTCTGTCGTAGGCTGCTGGGTCGACGGCGCAGTGTTCGCTCGTGAGACAGGTGACACCCAAACCCTGGGCTGTACGAACGCTGCCCACGAAGTGGACGCCTCGGTCGTGGTTGCTGCAGTTGGTTCCTTCTCGTGCTGACGCACGTGTCTGCATGGATCCCCACTCATCGAGATGGCCACGTGGCCGTGTCGACCGATTCTCACGGCTGCTCTAGTGGACGACGTGTAAGGCGGCCACTCTTTTCCGCCGAGGATCTTCGGAACGCGCCTGCAAGCACGTGATATGAAAGGGAGGAATGTAACAAACATGCAGATTCAACGCATACCGAGAAGATGCATGGAATTAACAAGGCCATGACGCGGTCGGCCAACAATCTGTTATTTTCTGCGGGAAATAGAAGAAGGTCCACTGTGCTTACATATAAAAATGGACTGTAAATTAATATTTCAGTGCTACATAAGCCCAATACGTCACTGGCTGTACTCCCTGCTCAACGCCGGCTGCCGCCATTTTGTCATGGCGTGTTACGCCATGCACCTCATGGAGCGGCGGAAACGGAGGAAGAAACATTCCATAGCGGCGGAGCCATTTTTTAAAGTTTTGTTGAAGTTTCAGTCGCTGCAAATCGTCCGATTTTAATGCCAAGCTGATAAAGAAAAAAATGACAGCAAATCCACGAGGTAAATGATGACGAGTGGGGCAAAGCGGACGGACGGATGGGTGGACGCATGAACGGATGCATGGACAGACGGAAGCACGGAAGAACTGATGCACGGACGGATGGACGCACAAAAGGACTAATGCACGAACGCACGCATGGACGGACACATGGACGAATAGATGCACGGAAGGACGCACAGACGGACGGGTGGCGGACGGACCCACGGACGGACACACAAATGAACGCTTCACCCCACTCAGCATCATTCCCTCCATGGATATGCTGTGACACCGTTTTTATTCACATGCAATGCATTTCTATTGGCTTTTACGACTACGATGACTACGATTGATATAATATATGTGGGGTTTAACGTCCCAAAACCACCACAAGATTATGAGGGACGCCGTGGTCGATGGCCCCGGAAATTTCTACCACCTGGAGTACTACGGGTGGCTACGACGTAGGTAGCGAGCACCCCAACGTCACCGACGAGACGCCAGCCCAAGAAGCCGAGCGCAGGCGTCTTCAACGCGCCCGCCACTCTGCTTCACCATTGGGAGAAGCAAGGGTGGCTACTACGACGGTCGCGGGACTAACCCACCACCTGAGGAGCTTTGCTCCTAAAAAAAGAAAAAACAAATGCTGGGAAAAGATGAAATGGCTCGATTCCATGTGCTGCAGACTGAGCGCAGAACGAAATGTTTGTCTGGCATGCACACGCTTATAACACTCAGCACTAGTTAAGCCACAGCTAGTGAGAGCGCCAGTGTTGCCCGACTCTCAGTCCACTCTCGCATTTCTAAAATATTCTGTGACAAATTAAACGCTCCACATAATGCACTGAAATTTCGCCAGTTTCTTTGTGAACGCCCAAGGGTTAACCCACATAACACATGTTGTAATCGCGAAAATGAATGTGCTGGTTCCTTTAAATTCAGATACGGGGTTTCACGCGCCACCACCATGATTTGACTACAAGGTCCAGTTCCCGATTGATTTTGACTATCCGGACTAAATCCCAGTACATGGGCGCCTTTGCTTTTCGCCATGCGGTCGGCGTGGCGAGGAATTGAACACGCGCCCTTGAACTTGGCTGTACCTTAGCCAGCTTATGTATTTGATGACTCTATGGCTGCTAAGCGGATGCCATGGAGTCAACGGTAAGTTAGTCTTCAGTAAATTATGAAGTGACGTGCATATTGAAATGTGGTGTTCATTGTTCTATTCTCTTCGTCTATTCCACGCGTACCCTGTACTGTTTGATGCCTATGCAATACTTATTTCATCATCATCATCATCACCCTGACTACGTCCACTGCAGGACAAATGCCTCTCCCATGTTATCATCATCAGCAGCGATGGCGTAGTTGTTAGAGCATCCTCCTCGCATGCGAAAGGTTCGTGGTTCAAATCCCGGTGCCGCGCAGCTCCCAACTGGATTAAAAAAAATTCGCGTGGTGATGGAACTGCATTACGAGGCCTGGGGTGCGGCCTCACCGGTAACTACCGCCGGGAACGCACTCCCTCACCAGAGAAGGATTGGCCACCCTGGTGCAGTATCTGGCCACTGCCTCCCCCATGCATACGTCAAATACTTATTTGCGTGAGCTTTATTAACATTATGCAATATTCATACTTGCCCAGTTTTAAACTTTCTTCGCTTTATGCTTTCTTCGCGAGCATTTTTACCCACATGTAACCACCACACACCCAAGCCCCATTTTTGCACGCCCCTAAGGCTATTCTTCCTGTCGTGAGTTGATCTATCTATCTATCTATCTATCTATCTATCTATCTATCTATCTATCTATCTATCTATCTATCTATCTATCTATCTATCTATCTATCTGTCTATCTGTCTGTCTGTCTGTCTGTCTCTGTCTGTCTCTGTCTGTCTCTGTCTGTCTGTCTGTCTGTCTGTCTGTCTGTCTGTCTGTCTGTCTGTCTGTCTGTCTGTAATGGTATTGCGATGTCACGGCCCTCTATGATCACGTGATAACGGAGGCGATTGTAGCACAGCGTCGCTGCGCGTAGGCTACGCCCAGCCCGAAGCTCGCCACGGCCCTCCATGATCACGTGATGGGGGCCGCAATGTCACTACAATCACCTCAGTATGTCGATAGCGCTTAGCCGTGTGAAATAGAAATATGTCTTTATATTCAGGCTACTCCTTCGCGTTGCTTGTACCTTGACGCAACGTCCGCAGTACCCGATAGGGATATGTGAAAAGGGCGAGGGAAATCACTTGCCCCGTGTTGACAAATGAGCCAAGCGTCCTGACGAAGCTGTCCCGCACGACGATGTCTTCGCCGGTAGGGCGCACGTTTCCGAGGTCGGTGAGCAGCAGGCGCACGGTGCTGTAGTGGCCGGCGTCTTCACGCCGGAGGTACGACTCTTCGAACGAAGGCTTCGCGTTGAACACGAACCAGTGCACGGACAGGTCGCTGCTGGTCATTCGCTCGGCGAAGCGCCGCATGGGGCAACGGTACCGGACGTCGGCGTATGCCTCGCTCCGTACAACATCCAAGTTGGTCGTTCCCAATTCGCGCTGCGTACAAGAACAGTGTTGGCCTAACCACTGAACGCGTGACAACTTCGAATGTAAACGTGTAAAGAAACATTTGTTAGATTAACGCATATTTACAAACAATATAGAAATTTGTTATACTTAGAGGAAATGTCACAGTACACTGCCATACATCAGAATGACATTTATGGCAAGAGCAGAACAATAAACGTGGCTATGACGCACAATGTAATTGCAGAGTATGTAATGTAACAATGAGTGCGAAAGAAATTTTACAAAAAATAATGCGAAACGTAAGAATGGTTTTGTTGATGTAGCGTATTCAGATTTACAACAGTACTCTCTCAATTATTTGCGAGTCAAAGTGGTACCTACCAGCTGTCTTTGAGACGACTGCGCTACATTTATTTTTTGTATTTCAAAACGTGACTTTCGTTTTAATAAGGCATTACAATGGTTGGAGCCAAAACAAAATAAAAAATCCCAAGCATTTCCCCGAGGGTGAACATGGTTAAGTGCGAATGCACGGGGTGATGCTATGAGGGGTATTTATTAATTCGCACTATTATATTTATTATTCACACTATGGTGCCTTTATGGTGTATTGGTTCCCGGGAATCGCAATTTGATCACACGGGGGAGTTTACGTTAACTCACTGGCGAATACCAACGGATTTTAACTTTACTCCCCCTCATAGCATCACCCCGTGCATTCGCACTTAACCACGTTCACCCTCGGGGAAATGCTTGGGAGTTTTATTACTGATGATGATGACTGAAGTGTAATTAATGAATTTAAGTGTTGTTTGTCATGAAGCATTTGTACACAGATACATTATATACGAAGTATTATTTATTTACGCTTCACGATTTTCATACGATGCATTAAATGCACACATCGCGAGCGCGTCACACACACACACAAACTACACTACAGATTAGCACCTATTCGTGTTATCGTTGTAGCTCACGGTTAGTACCAGCGCTTTGTGATCCGAGAAATGTACGGTGAGCGGATCCGGCAAGACGGAGCGGACCGTACAGTTCCTACTGGACGCCAAGTCTATGAAGCCACCGTTGATCGTGGTCGGAAACTCGAGAGACAGACACGTCATCGAGTAATTGTTCAGCATGTGGTTCACCAACCAGCCATTGTCCTTTCTAACGTCCACGTTAAAGTCACCCACCACCACAATCGGAACCGAGGGACGCGCGCGCACAAACTCACTCTCCATCGCCGCATCCATCTGCTCCAAGACGTCATCTCTCGAGAGGTTCGGGGCCAGGTAGACGGTCACAACCAGGACGGCATCGCCGGAGTAGGCACTGGTGTAGACGGAGGCGTACAGCGAGTCGTCTCTGAGCGGCGAAGTACGCTCGTTTCTCACGCCGGAAATGCAGCTCAGTTTGTTATCGAACCACAGCCGGTCACACACGGCGCAGCTGTGACCGAAGCTGCGATCCACAAAGTCGCGTTTGAAACGCGCGTCCGGACGAGCAAAGTCCAGGGCTCGCGCCCTCTCCCGCGCGGCACGTTCACTGGCTCGAACGGCTTCAGGAACGTCCACTCGCCGTTGACGATTGCGAGCGGCGTCTTGACGCCGGCCTTCATCGCCCTTCTCCGCCTGACGCTTGCGTTGTCGTTCCGCTTCTTGGGCCGCGTTCGCGGCTCGATGCTGACGCCTCATCTCGGCCTCGCGAGCGCGCAGTTCACCATCCGCTGCACGCTTCGCCAGCTTGTCCTCGGCCTCGCGAGCGCGAAGTTCGGCATCCTCTGCACGCTTCGCCCGCTTGTCCTCGGCCTCGCGAGCGCGCAGTTCGGCATCCGCTGCACGCTTCGCCCGCTTGCACTCGGCCTCGCGAGCACGCAGTTCGGCATCCGCTGCACGCTTCGCCCGCTTACGTTCGGTCTCACGAGCCCTTCGCAGCGCCGCCTTGTCTTCCAACGTCGGCGAAACCACCGCGGTACCGTCACCTCCAACGACGGGTGCAGTGCTGGCATTCGGTTGTACTGCATTCGTTGTTGATGGTTGCGTTGCCTCCGGGACATTTATCGCACGACCCGCTCTCGACGGGAGACTGAGAGAGAAGGCGAGCGCGTGAGAGAGAGGGGTGCGCGCGCAGCTGCAGCGAGCGAGGAGACCGGAGGAGCGAGCGAAGGGGGATATCAGCGTCGCGTCCATGGCTTATTCGGTAGAGCGTCGCGCTCCGGCCCGCCAACTCCTCTTTCTTTTAAAGATAGAGAGAAGACTGCGGACGCCGCCGACGGCGGTGGATGGTTTGGGGTCGCTTATAAAGTGTATTCACACTTAAAAATATAAACGTTGATATTCGCAAAAACTTATAGCGCATGCTAAATTTTGGTTTATCAAGAAGTTGCCCCGTGGGATGAAAATAGGATAAGTTCGCTATTTGCGGAAGCGTGTGTCGGTGTAGCTGATGCCCACATATATTATATACGTTGGCCCACACAAACGCACAATAAAATATGGTTCATGCAAGGTATAATATATCAGTAATATTAGCCCATTTGAAAAAAAATGCGGGCAACGAGATAGCACACTACTAGCAGATGACAGCGATTTTGCAACTTATTCAATGTGATGGCTCGCGGAATAATTTCATATTATTTTGTGATAATCTGTTAGGCTTGAGCACGCAAACGCGAACAGCTGGAACAAACGCGGCCACCAGCGATAGCGCTTGAATGTTTGATGTCATATGTATGAATACCTATGCGCCCTCTGCGGAACAGATTGCCGATGGCTAACGTTTTCTTCGCCGAAATCAGTTGCTTGCTGTTGTTTGAGTTTTCGTTTCCCGGCCACAAGTACGGCCAAATAAATAGTTTTATATTAACTTGAATACGCTGACTGCTGTTTACGTCAACGTCTCGATCCCATGACAATATCTTTTCTAAAAGGTAATACCTGTAGTACGTTGTGTTACATAAACATTTCAATGGGAGCATCCAAGAATAGACTATGATTTAGACTAGACTGCCTGTTTCTTGTCGTAAACAATAAGGCGTTTGATTTTAGCTGTTGTTAAGTGTGCTAAATATAACTGCCTTCATTGGCGAGACGTGGGCGGGGGGAGTCACGAATTTTTATATTACTTATTACAAGCCTTCGAGATGGTCATGTTACACTCCCTTCCAGTTTTTTTCCTATTCCTGTACACCATAGCCGGCAATGAGCGAGTCACTGCTATGCCCACGGCGGGGGCTACACAAACATAACGTGCTGTTGCTGTGTACCAAGTGGTGACTTTAATCACAGTTCACGACGACCATGTTTCAATGTGTAAGGAACTGAAAAAAAAAAACTATTTTCCCGAAAGGAAAACTGATTGGATGCGAAGCAGCAGTAATGCGCACGGCGTTGACCCGGTTGGAACGGGCGTCGACGCGCGTGCTAAGAATGGTTTGAAGCGAGACTCGGTGTAGCATTTACTCAAGTAAACATTTGTTTGAAACGCAAAGACACGGAAGGCGGGTTGGGTTTCGTGTGTCATCGCAGATAAACGAGCCGAAAGAGTACTTGCACTCGAAGTTCGGTCTAGCGTTGCGGGCGGTGGAGAGGGTGGAGTGAGAGAGAAGTGTGTTGCGAGTGAGCGGAGAAGCCGGCAGCTGCGGGCGCTGCGGCGAGCGTGCTGTGAGTGAGGGAGAGAGTACCTTCAGGGTGCATCTGCGATAGAAGCGTGCGAGGGGAGCGTGACATGAACGCGCAGCTGTGGCGTGACCTACTTGGCACCGCTCCAACACCCGTGGCAAGTAGAACGCGCCACGCGTTCATACGGACGTACGTACGTACGGCGTTACACACGTGAGTCAAAGAGCTGCCTCGCGTCTAAAATAGTTTGAGACATAAAATCGCTTGTTTTAACAAAGGACGATAATTTATACAAAGAAATAACTTCTCATTTGCGCTTATTTTTTATCGTTAAACTTAAGTTCTCAAGCAAGCTTACTTTCAATAAAAGGAGGATTCCGAGACCAACCTGGTAATTGTCTAGAAAAACGGAGACATTGTCTACGCCCTGGGAAGTGAGCCAGTGATACATCCAATCCTGAGACATGTCGTGCTGCGTCGTCATTCGGCCCACTAAGTGGGAACCCTCGTCGGAAGCGGTTCCCAAGAGAAGCGACCCGCGTGGTCTGCTGATGTGCGACTCGTTCGCAGCAGGGATATCGTCCATGCCTGTGGAAGGATCCTCGAGGCGTCCGTTGAGCCCCCTCAGCCGGGGTACGAGCATCGAGGACGGAAACCTTCTGAGACACGGCAGAATCTCCTCCACGGAACTGACCTCGTCGAAGCTCTCGCACTGGACACGGCGGGCCAGAATACGCATGTTCTTCGTAGTCACATCGGCGTCTTTCATGTACCTGCGTAAGCGTTGTGGAAGCATTTGTTGCCCTCTTTGAGATATGCTTTAGAAAGCAAGCGGCAGACGAGAGCTTCCACACAGTTTCATTCATAGGTTTTGTTAAAACAACTGCTAATAATAATAATTGTTGAGGTTTTGCGTCCCAAAACAATATAGGACGGACGCCGTAGTAGAAGGCTCTGAAGACTTCGACCAACTCTTAAGGGTTCTTTAACGTGAACTTAAATCTGAGTACATGGGCCTCCAGCATTTGGCCTACATCGAAGAGCAGCCGCCGAGGTCGGAATTCTATCCCGCGACCTTCGGACATACTTCTAATGCTTAAGACGATGCCGGTGAGTTTAAAGCATAAAACCTGTCTTGTAAGTGCGATATACATCTCCGAAATGGTTGTGGCGTTAACCGGCATGATTAATGAAAAGCTGTTGCTAAACGCGTGAAACATCTCGCACAAATGCACCCCAAGGATGCATAATCAGGGTACGGCTGAACAATCACGGTGAATATAATTTTGATGGCTCCTTCAATGTAACCGGGGCTTTGAAGTGAAAGTGGTTGGTTTCGATGGCAGTAAACAATTCGCTTTCGACTCAAGCCTACAGTCATTGCTTTCTAAGGCTCACACATCTGAATTACGCAATGTGTGAAGCTTTTCTCTTGCGGAGGCCTCACCCGGCGTAAGGGCTCCCGCTAATCATGACGAAGCGCTGCACGTCCGCGATTTCGGGCTGAGTGCCGAGTATCCAGTGGCCAACAGACGCGGCTCCTGCGCCATGTCCTGCGAGAACCATGCGAGACGCGTTGCCGCCGAAGAAGCCCACGTTCTCTCTTAGCCAGCGGATGGCAGTGAGCTGGTCGCCCAAACCCAGGAACAGGAGCTCGGACTCGTTCCGCGTGGAATGACCTAACAGACCGAGCCTGTAATTGGGTATGGCAACCACGGCGTCTGCCTTGGACGACAGCACGGCACCGTCGTACACCCTGTACACGCACCAGAGAAGTGTCATAAAGAACGCGTAGATTGCTTGTTTTGCAATGCAGTTACACAGACATTCCAAGCTAGAGTTCGACGTAGGTGCTGGCATATGGTACTCCATACTAAGCCAAAACGCAGTAAGACGCGCTTCAAAAAAGTTGACTGTTGGGCAAGTTGGTGTTTTGACATATAACGATCGTGAGAGCGCAACTACACGCTTGCCCTCGTCTGTTCTTTCTCGTGTGTCCTGCGTAGATGCGCTCTCACGATGGTTTCGACACAGAACACTTATATGGTTTCTATGGCAATAAGAAACGTTCGTGCCAGCGCGCGCAGCCATGGAATCAAGGGAAGGTCCCATGCACGGTAGACGGAGAGCACATTCGGGCAGGATATATAGGGAAAGCAAAAACGTTAGGGGAATAGCCAGATTTTGTGTTTTTTAGGGGGGGGGAGTCCAATACTATATTATGTTTTTGCGTGCGTTTGTGTATGCGCCTCTTCATATACGCTTGCAAAACTGGAAAATTTTTGGTCGAATGTTTAGATGCCCAACTTAAGAGCCTCTCCCACATGCCAATGTTGGGCGCGTTCAGAAATCGAATGAAGAAAAACATGACATTTGTATTGTTTTTGCGCGCAGGGTTAAACTTTCCGAAATAATCTTACCTTCGTTAACATCGCTTGACCCCACCATTACCGCATTTTATGTAAAAATGGGAACTTGAAACACGAACAAAGTGATCATGCACATTTCACACGAAGAGAGTTGGCCGTGAGTAAAAGCATGGATTTCAGTACGCACCTGTTTCCACCATGGTGAAGATCTCCTCCGTGAAAGAACACGATAACGGTGCGAGTTCCACAGTCCCGACCCTGGAACAGGCACTGCGTGTCCGGAGTCCACAGGCTCAAGTATAGGCAATCTTCAGATGTCCTCTCGAGATCAATGTGCATCCAGCTCGGGGTAATCGTGCTGTCTTGAGGGCAGGGGAGGGCTCGCTCGACGAAATTAATCCTTCGCTTGGACGAGGCATTGTTCAGGTGCGCTGAAAAGTGACAGTCAGCTGCTCTCCAAACCCTGCAGTTCATTGGCTACTGTCTGGTTAGATTCCAGTTGAAGTTGTTATAGAGCGAAATGTTATTGGTTGTGATTTACTCCTGTTTGTGTGCGTGCTCATGCACTACTCAATCTTTTATAATGCGTCGTGGTTAAATGCAATAACGTGTTGCGTGGATGCCACATCTGCGTATTGTTTATGGTTCGTGTTGTGGGGGTGATAACACCCTGTAAGGTTTTCTGCGCTTCATGGCAAACGTGTCTCGCGCATAGGCCACATTTCGGGTTCACCACTATGTGGGGTTTAACGTCCCATAATCACCATATGATTATGGGAGACGCCGTAGTGGAGGGCTCCGGAAATTTCGACCACCTGGGGTTTTTTAACGTGCACCCAAATCTGAGTACAAGGACCTACAACATTTACGCCTCCATCAGAAATGCAGCCGTCACAGCCGCCACGGCCGGAGTTCGATCCCGCGACCTGCGGGTCAGCAGCCGAGTACCTTAGCCCCTAGACCACCGTGGCGGGGCTGGGTTCACAACTATACCAAGCGGTAGGTGTCGTTGTGCCCGCGAGTGTTTGTTATCACCATCATCATCATCATGGTTGTTAGAACGGTAGCGCCGGCGGTTACCCCTGGTGGAAGGCCAGTGTGGCGTATCAAAATGGGACAAAGCACCACGGTCTCGGAGTGAACGGACACAGTAGATGCAGTCGGAACAAACCAAACAACACACAATTATTTAACTGCGGTTGGAACAACGATATGGTCAGCCAAATTATTACTCCTCTCTCCTCTGCAATTACCAAGCTTCCCGCCAGGCGCCACCGCCCGTGCTACCGTTTTAACGACCGTGATGATGATGGTGGTGGTGATAAACGCTCGCGAGCACAACGCCACCTAGTGCTCGGTAGTCGCAAACTTGAAAGGCGGCTATGCGCAAAACAAGTGCACCGCGAGGCGCAAACAACTTTGCAGGGGCGATAGCACCCCCACAGCGTGTATGTCTTGGTGCTATATTTACAACCTGGTCGTCTAAACGCGATTGTCAGAATATGATGGGTCTGCGCGGGAACGTAAAGCCAAACAGGGCTATAGAGCATAAGGCCGAGGAGGACTCAACAGTATATTATTTCTCGCCTAACCTGGCGCTGTATCGCTAATGATATCACCATATCGGACTGGTCGAATTGTAACTACAAGTTCTTACCAACTAGAGGCTCGGCGACCTGGGATGGTTGGAAACGCAATTTGCCCACCGGTGGCACGGCGAAAGGAATTCCGAGGTAGCGAATGACCGGCTGCCCACCGTGCACAAATATTTGGTCGCCTTGAACGTGACCGAACTTGGATGACAGCGAGAACGCGTAGTTGCCTTGACGTGTCACTAAAAACTGCGATATGGCGAGGGACAGCAGGATCAGGCAGCCGATGAATATCGCCAGCTTGCAGGCGTGCGAGTTAGTGCTGCGAATTAATCAATGACACACCGTTGTAACACTTGATATGTGGGATTTAACGTCCCAAAACCACCTTGTGATTATGAGAGACGCCGTAGTGGAGGGCTCCGGAGATTTCGACCACCTGGGGTTCTTTAACGTGCACCTAAATCTGAGTACACGTGCCTACAACATTTCCGCCTCCATCGCAAATGCAGCCACCGCAGCCTGGATTCGAACCCGCAAACTGCGGGTCAGCAGCCGAGTACCTTAGCCACTAGACCACCGTGGCGGGGCAACTTGAAACTCTCTCTCTTTTTCCATGTCCGTGCATGACCTTACATTTTTAACTGGGTTGTTTTTCCGACCCACCTCATGGGATAGAATTTCGGCCGTGGCAGCCGAATGGAAGCAAAAATGCTTGAGGCCAGCGTGCTTAGATTTAGGTGGACGTTAAAGAACGTCAGGTGGTCGAAATTTCCGGAGCCCTCCACAACGGCGTCTACAAATTCATATGGTGGTTTTGAGACGTTAAACACCTACAATTGTTATTATTTCCTGCCTATTTGAAAACGAGATAAATAGTCGTAATAAGATGTTCCCTAAAAGTGGTTCAGATATGGTTCTGCAATTGATTACTTAAGTAAACGTGTTCTAACATATAAAATGAGCGTATCCAGCACGCAGGGCAAACAACAGAACTCGCATAGGTCAAAGCTATTTAACGCCCAATAATATGAGTCGACTCGAAGAAGAGATGCAAAAGCGTGCGTGATACAGATAGTGATGCATGGTTCCATTCAGTTTCAGGCGTGAGCAGTCGCCGATGCACAAGTATTATCACACAAGGAGAAGAAAACCACCATGACGCCCTGCGGCAGATGCTGCCTAAATTACTGATGAAGAGGGTGCCGACGCCAACCAGTTTACAGAGAGGAGAAGCTCTGAGGGCTGCACGGGCTATCTTGAGCGCTGTTAAATGCTGTAGTGATTTTTGCTGCAAGATTGGCGTAACCGTCTACGGTATGAACTGAACATGCGTAAAGATCAAGGACGCTTCTACAGACAAATGGGAGCAATGTAAGAGGAACGATGTTTTACAGATGCTATATGCAATTTGGATACCGATTCGAATTTTAATTGCATGTAAAGGTAAACAACAACACATGTTTTCTGCAAAACAGATAAGTATTGCGGTGATCGTCACAAGTGGACTAAAAGAGCTAGCCCGTGGTGGAGATTACAACTTATTATCACGCTTACTCTTCTAGCTGTCATGGATCGGGAGTCGCTGTATACGCTGACGTGTTGCGTGGTAAGAAACGAGAAGAAAAAAAGAAAAACAGAGGCGAAAAAAAACCCCGCCATTCTCAACCAAGTTAATTTTTCTGAAGCATTTGCAATATAAACGCTCTTGGGAGACTTGCGCAGCACATTTCACTCACTGCTTGTGCAGGAACGAACAGATGACGTATTAAAGATCGCAACCATGATATCTGAGAACGAGCAACAAACAAAGAGATCCTAATGTAAAGGCGTCGAAAGAACAAGACGAAAACCGAAACCTGGGCACAGATCAATGAAAAAAAAATCGACAGGTGTTTTGTAACAAAAGCAATTTATAGCCCATCTAGAGTGGAAAGTTGGAATTCACTATTATGCAGCAAAACCTCGTCGTCTCTTGTCGTTGCTAACAGCGTGGCGCGTCTTTCAAGTAAACGTGGACGTACGCATGGAAGAAGGGCAGGGTAGGGGGCAAGAGGGAGGTGCGAAGCCGTCCCCATTCATTGGCATTAAAGAAGAGGGCAGGGCGACGAACACAACTCTACGAACGTTTATGCAAGTGACGATGTACCAATCGGCATAACCAACAAGCACAACGTTCTATTACATTGTATACGCCGCTGTACCATGTCCTAGGGCATCTGTGTCGTGCAGCTGGTTGCAACAAATACAACTTATCCTGCTTGTAAGCGTCTGTTTCACCTACCGGTAAACTCATTCGGTATATAGCAGTAATGAGAGGGATATGCTCGGGAAGCGGCCAGATGGCCCTCTGTCGGTGCTGAAGGTGAGCTCTTGGGCGTTTGCTGCGACTTGAACATCTACAGTCTGTTCCACCCTTAGGAGTAATCTCGTTGGGCGTGACCTCGCGATGCGGCAATGATGCGGCCAGCGCGGCAGCAGCTCGCGCGTGCGCAGACGCTTGAGGGACATTGTGTTGAACGGTTGAACCGCGTCGTCGGCTACGGTGGCGCGCACTGGCCGCATCGTCTAAAGTCCCTTACTCAGGAAGCGGGTGAATTTCATCGTTGATGCGGGAACTGGGCCAATATTTCTCATCTCCTCACAGTACGGCTGAGTGCCGTTCGAAATAAGCGGCGTCATCGCAGCCGCTCGTGCATTTCGGCGCCGGTCAGTGAGTGCTGCCTCAAGTGATAAAATGTCATCGAGAAGAAGCACCTACAGTGCTCAACTCGCATGTCTATAACGACGGAGCGTCGCGCGTGGAACAGCGCGAGCGTCATCTGTAGTCGCAAATACGCCCCATCTGAGTACGCTATTCACCCCGTTAATGTTCATTTAGTAGCCAGCATTAAACGAAACTTAAAATTATTACTAATTGCCAAGCCGCTTAATTGAGGCTACGGAGCTCACCGAGAGGGAGCAGCGGGCTGTGGAGGCGCCTTGTTGGTCGCTCGGCTCTCCGGTATAGAGCAGCTGCACGCGAAGTCGTACGATAGGCAGCTACTGTCGCCGATGAGCGGCTTTCGCACGGGCATCGTCGAGAAGGGGGCGGCCATCACCGAAGACGCACTTGGCAGAGGGGAAGAACTTTCGGGCAAAGGTGGGCAGCTGTCGAAGTGGGCGGTCGAGCCCGACGGGCTGTGCCGAACGGGCGCCGCCATCGAATTCCTGCAAGCCGAAGTGCTCCGCTTTCTCGACGCTGCGCTGGCACCGTCGTGTGCGTTGCAGAACGGCGTCATGTGCTCACTGGGTTCGTACAGCGGCGACAGATCGCACGAAGTTGGCAGGTCTTCCTGCATGCTGTTCAAATCATTGGTTGGCTGGTTGACCCTTGTTAAACTGGCACAACCCACCATGGGGGATCAGCCATGAAATAGATGATGCGTTGTTATAGAAATGAGTTTGTTTATAATCTCAAAATGTTTAGCAATAGATAGTTTTTAAAACAGCTCATTACCTTACAAACCTTCCCGAGGCCTCGTCTTCTTCTTCTGCTACACGCACGTGACGCGGTCAAGTGTATGGTTTTCCCTCCTTTTCTTTCTTGCTGACATCACCTTACAGATTGTTTGGAAACAGTGCCGCACGGTTATTATGTTTCTTTATTTCTTTGTTGCTGACCGTAAAACGGCTTTTCTCTTGCGATGTAGTCACCAGTCTCGGTCTCATACATGTGGCAAGCTGCGTTTTTTATCCACCGAACTAATGACACATCTGACCCTTTTATGTAGTAATAATCGCCAGCAATAAATATGGACCCTTCTTTTATTTTGCCTGGCTTCTACGACATAGTCGGTGATTACGCTCCTTCTACACCTGCTCCAGCACTGCTCAACATCCCACAGCTTATTTGAATTCTCGTTTTCAGGAAATGAGTAAAATAGTTTCTCTTTTGCTTTTTTTATTTAGTAAAGCACTGGGGGAGGTTGGGTCGTTAATTTTTCCTCTATAAAGTTATAAAGCGGAGATGAACCTTACGCACAATCACGTTCTTGATTGATGACTACATTAAAGACCAGCCTTTTCTAGGATGTGGTGAGGGAGAATACGGTCTAATTTTATAAGTGGTATAGCCGTACAGAAATTTAATCTCCGTGACATCACGCCTTTAGCGTATTGCGCAGTGAAGGGACGTTTGAAAACACCACGGCTACTGCTAATTATGCAAAACTACAAAAGCCACAAAACGTCGAAATCAGAAAAAGCAGAGCAGTAGAAACAGAAACGGGGAGCAGAGACGTGGGTCTGCTTTTTCCGATTTTGACATTTTGTGGCTTTCGTAGTGTACTAAGTATGTACCAACTTGGTTGGTTGGTTGGTTCCTCAACACCTTGGCGCAAGCCACCTAGGGGGATAGGCCATGAATGGGACGGTGTACCAACTTGCCCAACAAGCAACTCTGATAATTGATGAAGATGATGATGATGATGATGATGATTCCACAGCCATGGCTTGTACCCACTCAGGGGGATCGGCCAAGAATCGATGACTTATTGCAGTGAGACTTTTTTTTTAATATTGAATATCAAAACCAACCACCAGAGCAAAAAAAGAAAAAAGGCACCCTAGGTAAAATGAAAGGAGTGCAATAATTGTTTGTCACTCGTTCAGATCAGACAATGCATTCATTACCCTAAATAGAACTTAGCGTGGTTAAACAAAGTACCTGTTTATGTTGGAATATTTCCGCAGGAATAATAATCACACAAATAAACGTTTATTTTTTTTACTTTTATTAAGGTACTTGCAAACTGCATCAAAAACATTCTCGTGGCCGAAGCCCACGTCGGAAGCTCCAAAGGAAAGTAAATTTTCTATTGTGTGCTCTGCTTCGAATAAAGTTGTTTCACTCACTCACTCACTCTGCTTCTCCTTCTCCTCATCTTAATTAGGTGCCGATCAATTCGACGCGCTTTTGTCTACTACATGCCAGTGTCGTGCATGTATAGCATGGTTGTACAGTTTTATCGCAACAACGAGTTTATTGTTGACTGTATATAGAATGCGCGGAATGAAGGCTGCGCTCATTACATTTACAAATACGTCCGGGCTTCCGAAAATCACCAGCTTATTATCGCATTTATTAATTGCACAAAGAACCTGGATTGGTGGAGCTCTGGGCTAGCTCTCACTACCAACAATTGTGTTACTCTTGCAGTACCAATATATGCGCATTCTGAGAAGGAAAAAAATAACAAAAACAAGAGGAGGGGGATAAGATCTTTCTAGCACATTAGCACATGCCGTGATTATAGTATAGCGTGGAACGCACAACTGCGTCGATAGTTAATATTTTTGTACGTCTGTGTGCATGTGCTAGTAAAATATCTCTATCCTCTGCTTTCTCTTTTGCATGCTGCGTACACTATGGTAATTCATAATATAAATGCACTTGCTGGTAGACAGCGCCCGTCCTGTGTTGGTTTTTCTCGTTGTTGTTTCCCGCTGTTTTTTTTTTTTTAGTGTGAGTGTGATACCAACACGTTCAAGCTGGCACGCTTCTGGAATAGATTTAGGAACCTTATATTTATAAAGAGAGAGAAAAAAATCTCGTCTCGCATTCATCCGCCTTTTTAGCTCTTTTTAGAGTTGTGAATAAAGAAAGCATCAGCGCAAAAACAGACACAAGAGAACAGGATCACAAAGGCAGATGTTTGGGCTTCGTCGTTTTCGTCTGTATTTATGATTTCGCGTGACTTTCGTTCCTGTATGATGGATCTCTATGAACTGCAGATAAGCTTTCTATGGTCGTCTCCTTCACAGATATGTACGGCAGTTTCATAAACTGGAGCCGTACAGAGAGTCCTCGCCTCCGCCAGAAGTACTAGAGGCGCGTGTTTGGTGACTCATGTTTTCGATAGAATACAGCATCAGCAGCAGCTGCTGCATGAGCCTGATCATACGTAGTACTGTGATATGACGTCAGCACTGACCGTGTGGCGTAAGTGTGAGTTCACCTTCAACGCAGAGCACTTGCAAGTTCACGTATGAAGAAAAAATCAGCGAGCGCTGCTTACAAAAGCTATGCGCGCATATTAGCTATTCAAAAGAAGTGCTGGCAGATTGTTTTTCAACGATAGTTCGTGAATGTTGAGTAATAGTTGTTGTGGTTTCACGTTCGAAAACTACAATATGACTATGAGATACGCCATAAGAAGTGAAGTGTTCCGGAAATTAGCACGAATTTTCAAACCGATTTCAAGACTGTGGCACATTTTTCAGGTGCATTCATAATAAATTAGCATTTAACAGAACATTGATTGTGCCACAGCATTTCACCCTTCAGTCTCTCAAACGTGATGCAGAAATGCGGAGTAAGGAAGCTTCAATCACTCGAACATACAAAAAATTATTTCAGTTTACACAACGAAAAAAAATTCCATTTTTAATTTTGGATTTCATATTGTTATTAAGACACGTATATAGTTAGCCTTAACCGATGTTTTCCGCTGATCGAGATACTGCATGCTTTTGCCCCCCAAAAAAAGTAATTCAAGTTCTAGGCATTTCGTACATCACATCAGCACGAGGAAATGGTTCGTACTTATGATTCGCGTTAATAATAACACAGAACAGTTATTACCTGTCGAATAGAGAACACGAACTCGTAACAGGACAGTCTCCACAGGCGCAACCAGAGCGTGGTGATAGAAAAGAGTTAAGCCTGACTGTATGTCGACGAAAGTGCGATAACAAGCTCCCGATCTCTTCTCTCCTGCACATATAGAGATCCTCCATTTTGCTCCTGCTGCCTTTTTATAGGAGTGCAGCGACCGGAACCATTCATGGTCCACAAACGAACCATCCTTTTTTTTTGTGCGTGGCACGATCCGAGTCAGTCACTATACCTTACAATGGCACAATCGAGCTGCAACAAACAACGGTGCAAGTGATTTACGCTAAGAAACCCGGCGGGCGCCGACTCTTGCACTCCTTTTCATCCTCTCTCGTGCAGCTCGTCTCGGGCGTATGCGCACACAGTGTACGGCAAAGATCTTCAATAAGTGGCGACGCGATGGCGAAGCTGGCGAGACAATAGAAAAAAAGCGGGTTGTCGGGGTGATAAGGCGACCTCGCACAAAGACCGTTGTCACAAAGAACACATGCTGGCGCCTCTCTGTGTTTCCCAGTGGAGGTGTTTGCGAACGGCCTGGTGCATCGAGGACAACGGCGGATCGATATGGTGGAGCAGCGAGAGAGACCTTGCCTGCTATACACACACGGTGGCGCACGGAACCAGTGCGTGGCCTTAATTGCCGTCATCCGTGGCTCTTTACGTGGCTGAGTTGTTCCAGTACACTTCTTATAGGGGTTCGGCAAACTGCCCGCATTTCGCACCTGCTGGTTAAGTATGATACATTAGGCAAATACGTCAGTGCGTTTTTCGAGTGAACCGCTGATGAAACTGATGAATGAGCAAACCGTTACGCAGACGTATACGTTCAAAAAAAATCGTAATAGAAACAGCGCGAGGGTAATGGGACGATCCTTAAACGTCGACGTATGTTTACTACGATGATTGTGAGCGTGATGAAGTTGAGTTATTTGAAAGCAGCGAAGAAAAAAAAGACAGGTGTAACGCTCTTGCAACAGTGAAAGACGGGACTTTCTTGTCTTCGTCATCCTGCTCACACGTGCTGTCATAGACGCACTATATCACCGACAAGCACTTTTTCCACTGTGGCGAACTTGTGCGGCTGTTCCCGTAAGCCATAATGGCGGACATGCTCTGTCGCTGCTATCGCCACCGCCGGCTATAACGCTATCAGAAACAGCCAATGCCAAAGTGACTGCGTCTGGTTTGACGTGAATGCGTGACCTGCAAGTTTGTGCGCAAGAATACATTCACACCGCGGAGTTTACTCTAGAGAAGGCGTCAGGTACGCGCGCATAGAATTTCTTTTTTTTTCAGTCAGAGCTGTTTCCAAGAATTATTTACATACACTCCGGATGCTTTCGCCTTAATAATTATACAAATGGGCCCTCAGAGTCATGGGATCTCTCCACTGACACAACGCCATGGCAAGTAAACAATACAAAAATTCATGCTTATTGTCACTCCGCTTCTCATTGAAAAGTTATGTTTGATGTTGTAAACCTCGCTTGTCACCAGTGTCATCGCCAATTTGATGTGATGTCATCAATGAAAATTCCACACATGGCTGGTCGGTTATGTATGCATAGGCTTATTTTTGCGCATTGGTTCAGGCGTGTTGTTCAGACGTGTTGCGCAAGGAATAGTATAGCTGTCATATTAAATACGTAGGTAGGTAGGGAAACAACTTTACTGAACAATGGAAGAGTCATTTGATGTAGAGACGGTTAGGATACACGTTCAGCTTGCTGTTGTGTGTGTGCGTGTGTGCTTGCGTGAGAGCGTGTTCTGGCCAATCTTTTTTCTTTAGGGTTGCGTGACTTTTCAACACAGATGGCTCGCCAGTCAGTTCGATGCGTGCGATATTTTTCCTGCTAAAAACTAAGTCTTGGATTATACACCTGGTCACGAGAGGCTCATTATTATGACGAGAAATAGAAAAAAAAAATTCAACCAGCCGCACTTCGGGGACACCAATGAAGCAGCGAAGAGCTGGTGGCATTTCCTTCGCCAGGCTAACGCATTTTTAGGTCTCGCAAGTCCTTCAGATATGTTGTATCACTGCTCTTTGTTAAAGCTCTAGGATTTAGTGTACTTTAATTGCAACTTGACTATACCACTGTTATGCACAGTTTTCCAAAGATGCCTTCGGTTAAGATGTCCTGATCTGTTTTATCACTGCTCTTAATTAGGTACTCTTTCTTGAGCTTTGGAGTAATAGTTTAGCCTGCACCTTTTATAAGAATAAAGTATACCACTTGACAGAGGGGTGGCTATAGTAACGCGCTCGTCATTTGTTGGGTTGACCTTTTCCCTCATTTTTAGTGGAGGCCATGCGTTGTGCAAGTTTTACATTGTCTATGGCGCTTATCCGTTGATGATGGCCACAAGCGTTACCACGGATCCCGGATAAGAAAGGCTCGACTATGAGCTGATGCTGCGTTAAAACTGTTCATATGAGATGTACACTACATTGCGACCTTCACATACCACCACAGAGGGAGCAGTGATAAGGCGGCAAGCTTTCTCGCACCGTATAGCTAAAATGGAGACTCCTTGTCTGCACCAGACACGGCTTATTATGTTACATAACATCGTTCGCAAATATGTCTGCATAGCTACACTAATTTCTTTAACCAGTCATTTCTTTGACCCATATGACCCGTTGATATGAACCGTTGAACATTGTGGTATTCACACATTTTATTGGTGGTTGTAGGTATACTCTTTTTTCCCGTGAACAGTTGACACCTGGAATAACCTTGACAATTCTTCTAGACGAGTAACCATATATGCACAGTTTGTGAATCAAGTGCCTAATAATGTATTTTGATGTAAATATTCTTTGCTGTTTTATTTGTGCGTTTCCTGTAACCACTCCTGTAATATCTCAAACATGAGACAGCAGTATGTGTAAATAAAACAAAAGGCTGGCACTGACCCACTCAGTCTAGCGCTGCTGTCTGATATGATGCGCAGCCCACATGAAATTCGTGTCGAATCAAAGCACCGGGAGAATAATTGCGCTGACGGAATCGCACTTCTCTATAGCGTCCAGGCAGGTGCTTCCGCTACCCCGCCGCGGTGGTCTAGGGGCTAAGGTGCTGGGCTGCTGACCCGCAGGTCGCGGGATCAAATTCCGGCTCCAGCGGCTGTATTTTTTTATAGAGGCGGAAGTGCTGGGGCCCGTGTGCTCAGATTTGGGTGCACGTTAGAGAGCCCGAAGTGGTCGAAACTTTCATATTTCCCACAAAAGTAGTTTTAAGGTTCTTAGCTGATGGTGGCTTCCTACTTTTGATTACATATTCTCTTTATTCTCAGCCCTCTCTCAATTCTGAGGAAACCACTGAGACTTATTTACCAAATGTCACGCAGCACGCACTCCTTGTCCTGACAAGGATTGCTGCCGACACTGCATGACTTTGTAAAACCCATAGGTTTAGCCCGTTTTAAACTCATAGTCATTACATTTAAGTTTAAGCCCTATGCACCACTCTTTTATTCTCGCCACCCTGAGTAGATTTTTTTCTATAATCGAACCAACCAAAAACCCCGTGTTTGGTGCTCTTTGGCCTTAGTTGCCCTTGCGCCACTAAAATCATCATCATCATCATCATCTACTACGGCGTCTCTCATAATCATATGGTGGTTTTAGGACGTAAAACATCACATATCTATATCTATCAATCAGGTGCTGTCGCTGCTCTATCCTAGATAAATAAGCAGAGACCGATGTTGTAGTGCCATGTAACATAGTCATACGGTATGCGGGGTGCTTGTGCTATAATTCAAGTATGAACGGAACCTTGCAGGTAACGTGAGGTAGCATATGTGGACAACTGCACCCAAACTTACGCACTCCGCTGCTCTTGAAAATTGTGATTCTTTCTGTACACGTATGGATCACTGCTGAACAACTAGAACAACGACGTTGATCATGACGACAACAGCGACAAGGTCTGACGGTTTCATTAGACCTTGAAAGTTTGCTCCTGTCCGTAGCGCTGTTAGAATGTGCACTTTAGTACGTTGTAGTTTTGTTCATACGAAGAGACGAGGCACGTAAATGGCTAATTGAAATCACTTCCATCAGTGAAATCATAAAGTGGTCGAGACCTGTTCGGCTCATTGCTGACTAGCCCGTGCAGCTTTTGCTGGAGAGTAGTGAACTGAAAACGAAAACATTGCGCACACGAAGAACAAAGGGGGAAGAGAAAAAAATGTGTTCGTCCATTCAGGGTCCACTATTCTTCGCGTGAAATTCCATCTGGCCAGGGCAGCGGATAACGCGTCCAGTGGATGGAGGAAGTTCCACGCTCCTTTCATTGTTACCGTGGCAGGTCACCGGGATTAATGACTCGAGGCATCAGGGTGGGCGCCCTTTTGTGAGAAGTAGTCACGTGGATGTTGCTGCCTTTCTTTTCGCACCCGCGTTACTATGGCTCAGCCCATCTGTTCGATTTTCCGCCATGTTTCTATCCCGGGACCAAGTGCGTAGATTGCGAGGCAAGCAGTGGCGCACTCAAGATTTGGTACACGTGGCCTCTGTTGTTTTTCGGCTGACGAAATAGAACGAGCTTTCTGTTTGCAGAGCGGGAACTAGTGGTAAGAGACGTCACTGAGAACCGCTCGGTGAAAGCGGCCTAAGCGTACTATGCTAACGCGGGAAAGTGCAGATAATATTCGATGGCAGTGTTGCGCGAAAACAATGCAAAATGCATGCACATAATGACAGGGTAGCATTTACTCAGAAAAGACGACGGTATCGCTAGGTGCTTGAACTCATTTTCAGTTATTTTCTCAGTGACACTGGACGCCTAATTCTAAAGAGCACGGCCTTAGCCGGACGCTGGCGATATTGATGGCTGTCGTCTTTACGTGGCCTTAACGTTCGAAGGTGTCGCAACAGCAAGACTAACATTCGGGCTAGTGGATGTACGGCTAAATGTTAGAAAGAACAATGAAGTAGACAGGACGCCAAAAGCTTCTCGCCGATGGCGTATGCATGGAAGCGTCATCCTATTTTATCGTTGTTTTCTGCCAACAATATGATTCCTGCGAGGCACATTAGAGAAGCGTAGTAATCTTTATCATCTACGGCCCACCTTTTTTTATGCTGCCTGTAGTACGAAGGTCACACCCATTGATCCCAAATTGCTTTTCTCTTACGCAAATCGATTCTATTTTACGCCTACGAGCTTCCCAACTTCAATACGTCATTTTATTTCCTGTGGTACTCTACAGTATAAGCTTCCGGTTCACCGTGATTTCATATCGTGTTACCTTAGCCAAGCTCTTTTTTATCCAACCTTCCTTATGTGATTCCTAAAGAGAAAAGAAGAGAAAAGGGAGCCCCGTAACTGTCTGCATCAGAGTGCGACACCTCAACAGTAGCTCACGAGGGATGGGGGTAAGGAGGAATTAGAAGGATAGGATTAAAGGTATGGAGATAGAGAGAGGAAGGAGAGAGCGAGGCGCAGGGACAGCGAACGACAGAAAACGACGGAAGTAAAGAAGAGATAAGAAAGATTCTAACCTTATATCTGCTACTTGTTCATGGTATTTCGTTTTCTTTTTTTCGTTAAAAGCAACATTTAAGGACAGGCATTCTTGGAAACATTTTTGAACGCACACAGGGGACGGGAAAACGGCAGGCGAGAAGACAAACAAGCGCTTGTTTTTCTTGTCGCCTTCCGTTTTTCCGTACACTGTGTGCTCGCCAAAATGTTTCCGAGAATGTCCTCAAACTAACTCGCCCAACTTTCCACACTATTGCAATATTTAACGCAATGAAAGAGTGAGAGACAAAGGTGAAGTGAAAGGCAGGGAGGTTAACCAGAAGAACATTTCCAGTTTGCTACCCTGCAGCGTGATCGCAAAACAACTGTGACACTTCCGCGCTTGAGTGTGCGCGTGTTTTAAATGTGAAATATTTCTAAGTGAACTTCGGCGACTTTGAGCGTATCTATCTATCTATCTATCTATCTATCTATCTATCTATCTATCTATCTATCTATCTATCTATCTATCTATCTATCTATCTATCTATCTATCTATCTATCTATCTATCTATCTGTCTGTCTGTCTATCTATCTATCTATCTATCTATCTATCTATCTATCTATCTATCTATCTATCTATCTATCTATCTATCTATCTATCTATCTATCTATCTATCTACCTATCTATCTATCTATCTATCTATCTATCTATCTATCTATCTATCTATCTATCTATCTATCTATCTATCTATCTATCTATCCTATCCGCTTACGTTTGAATGCTCTCGTGGTCACCCCCTTTACTTGGCGTGAACCAAAATTACCATGCGAAGGTGAGATGGTTTGACGAATATGACGCGCTGGTCAAGGCATGACTGATGTCACAATCCCGTCGCGTACGTCGTCAAACACTTTTCGCCAGACAGTGGCACATACCCACAGGCGGGTATGTGCCGCTGGTATGCAGGTATGTGTCACCGGTGATTTACACTTAGTATCTACCCAGGAACGACTAGAACACACGTGGGCAATTTTAACGCGCGAGCGTTAAGAAATACCCTACATCGGTAGCGTCGACCCGAGGAATGCAAAGAATAAATAAATGTCAGTGTCCCAGCTGAAATCGAACCCAAGCATTCTGCGTGGCAATGAAGCATTTTACCACAGAGCAACGCCAGTCCTCGGAATGGAATGGAATAAAAAAAAAACTTTATTTCAGTCCTGCAGGACGCGCTTAGCGCGTAGCAGGCGTCTCCCACGTAGGGACCGACAGGAATATCCTGGCGGCCGCTTCGTGGGCCTGCTGGACGGCCCGTTGCAGGCCTCGGAACTAATTTTAATATAGACGATAATCTTCGTGAAACGTCAATAGTGGTCACTCCAATTTAACAAACACGACATATGTACTCCTTTGATACAGACGTTACGTCGGGTTAACGTCAATTGTGGTTAGTTGCCATGCGCTGAAGTTAATTTGTGTATCAGTGGTCAGGGCCAGCTTCCCCGCAAGCATCAGCGCTTCATATCATCTTGTGGTGTTGCTTATACGCATGTTGCAGTTGGCATCGTTTCGCAAGTCGAAGCAACTGGTCATATAAACATCTGCAACTCTTCAACATATGTCTGTGCGTACAACATTTGCACATATATTTAGCAGCATTTCATGACGTGTCGCTCAATAAAAAACATTGAAACACGGTCACCTTTCCTTCGCGTGCTTCGCATAATGTCGATTCCCAAGTACGTTGGATCTGCTGAATTTTCCTTTCTTTTTATCGCGGAGTGACACAAGACGAGAAGGGAGAAGACAACACATGTCCTCCTTTCTCGCCATTGTGCCCATTTACATATAGAAGGCACGAAGGAACGAGGACAAAAAAAAGGCAGGACTGGGCCCAACTAACAACAGATTTATTGGAAAGACATTTGCATCCTAGGTAGCTTGAAGTGCATGCGTGAGTCACATTGGGGATCAATCACGCTCACAGAATGATGACAATCAGTAATCAAATCTTGTCTAAAAAGTGCCATTTCATGCGGTAAAGATTCAAAGACGTCACGCTAACACGCTGGACACTGTTTTTGTTGATGCAAAAAGCTTCCAACAGTTCTTTGGCCACCTGGCTACGACTTGTCTGAAGCAACCTGGATATAAAACAAAAATGAGGCGCGCATGCGTAGGACTTGCAGAGCGAAGACAAGTGTTGAAACAGTGCGTCGCAAGTGTCAACTAAATGATAAGAACATTTGGGGTTAGTACGTGAGCATCAAACTCATGCCGTCATCATGGCAAGCAGGTGCACGTCTTATCACAGAGCCACGGTATGGCTTCAAACTTGAAAAAAAATCACAGCATATCCACGGAGTGAGTGATGATGAGTTGATGATTGATTGATATGTGGGATTTATGTGATTGATATAAGACTAGTTAGGTGAAGCGTCCATCCATCCATTCGTCCGTGCTTCCGTCCGCCCGTCCATCTGTCTGTCTGTTTGTTCCTATATCAGACGGACGGACGCTTCGCCTCGCTCATCATCATTCACTCCGTGGATATGATGTGAATTTCTTTTTATACAAAAATCACCAACGACGTGTAGTGATATTGTTTCCAAGAACGTATACACACAACGACATTTAGTGAGCAATTCCTAAAACTAACTGGAAATGGCTACCACAACGTACAACTACGAGAGAACGTTTCACACCCTAAGGAGCTTCGCCCCTAAAAACCCTGATATATAAACGTCGTGCTGTAGAAGACACCTTAGCGCTGTAAGATTACGTGGCAGAAGTGTAGAATTGCGACAGACGTCAAAACATGTGAGTCAAAGGCGTGCCACAATAAAACATTCAAACATATATAATCATCATCAGCTTCAAAAGCATCAACAAAGTAGGCAGTTGCTTAGGATAACGTGTTGCGTTGTGGAAGCACTGGACGCTTCGCTGATTCGCGAAAGGAGGAAATGTGTGTATTGGACACTTAACTGTACTCGCAGTAAGCATGCTAAGATAGCCCCACTGTAAAAAAAAAGATCGATTAAAAAGGGCGTTTTTATTGTCCCACAAAAATAATCGTGATCTATATTGTGTTCCTTTTTTTGCATTGTCGCCGCGCGCCCGGCACTTACTGGTCACGAACGACGTGCGAGTTATCAGCGTGACGTAGGATTCTTAACCAGGAAAGTGGCCAGTGCCGAGTTTTCAAGAAAGGGGGCACAAGCAAACCGGATGATGACTATTGTTGTGGGACAAAAAGACAACGTTTTTATCCTATCTTTCTTTAGAGTATAGAAGGGCCCAATGTTTCACGCACAGTCGCTCGTTTCCTTACGGGATGGTTTAGGCATGTACCGATAACCGAAGGTAGGTTAGCATCGGACCCGGTGATGCGCTCTGGTCCCGATTACGCTATCACGCGTTCTACTCCTGATATTGAAGCTCAAGTGTCCTCCATGTTTTAATTGGCTAAAATTTATGAAATGTTACCCTAACTAAGTTAGCAAGAAATCACGTATTCGACACGTATTATCTTAGGTATATACTATGCCGCAACTGCACGAAAATGGGGTCACATAAATTACTGGCGAAGAAGAGCACTATATAGAAACCACTCCAAGCCCACCGAAGACAAACAAGTTCAAGAGAGTCCCCTTTCAGTAAGGTGATCGAAGTAGTTGAACTTTCTCAGAAGTGCCGCGGGAGGTAGGTCGGGATGTCGAGCACAGTCCTCTCGAAGAGGTGCAGCTGACGTGCAGCACGCTGGATGGGTGGTTTCGATTGCACTGTGCATGCAAGCTCGATTGCAGTACCGAGAATCCCAGCAGAGGAAATGCATTCTAGGCACTGTGCAGCATGCTCACCGCATAAGTATCGCAGATCGATGCTGCTTGAGAAGCAACCCTCCGACGTCAACCAGAAATCGTTGCTTTTGCGGGCAACGCGAAAGGAGGGAACAGGAACAGTGACGCCATCGACCTGCCTCGCGTGTCCTATATACAGAAGAGGTATGGACCTTTCTGCTGAGTTTAAATTATCATGACAGCGTCCCCGATGGGGCTCACAGTACGGGTTAACGCTGTTCACAAATTTTGTTGGTTAGAGAAATAGATACGCAGGGCAATGGAGCTGCAACATTAACCTACAGAACTGAATGGCGTTGCCTCAGCATCCATTTCCCCTATGTTTTCAGACGGGGATAAAAAATTCTGTCCAAAATCACACAAAAAACGGGGTTGATTTGTGTTTGATAGGAATCGGTATAGCACGGTAAAACGTGTCCTCCCAGTTTACACCCCCATTGCGCACGCGCAACGAGAGTATAAACGCGGCGGGGAGGCATTACTAGAGAAAAGAGATGGGGAGTGAGTGTAGGCTAGCAGACGCTGCTTGCGTCAACGTTGCGAGGCGAGAAGGGGAGAGGGGACGCGCATGCGCAGTAAGAGTGGTTACGCCGCACACCGGATTGAGCTCGACTATAAGATGCTTCGCATCTAAAAAGCTCTGTCGTAGAATGTCTGGAGTCTGACGTTGTGCGAGTGGCACTTCCTGATACGGTGTAAATTTCTTGTGTGTTGGAGCAACCCTTGATTAGTAGTAGTAGTAGTAGTAGTAGTAGTAGTAGTAGTAGTAGTAGTAGTAGTAGTAGTAGTAGCAGTAGTAGTAGTAGTAGTAGTAGTAGTAGTTGTTCTTGTTGTTGTTATCGTCATCATTTGTTGTCTTGTTGTTGTTGTAAGCTTTATTTTTCCTGTCGTTTGTTTTTTCATGGGGTTATGGCCTCAGTCCAGGGCCACATTTACTGTAGCACTGTTATCCGATCACTGGTCAAACAGTTTTCGCTGGTCTTTCAGCCTGTTGCTGCGAAGCCCGGCTTCCCACTAGGAAGGTGAGGGATTGAGTATTCTAGATAGGTGAGGCGGTTTGAAGCATTCTCGCGGACGAGCTTGGGTGTCCTCCACAGGAAAGGAGTGTCACGATACTGTGTATAGTGTAAAAAGTGGGGCGAAGCGCTAGGTTGGGGAGTGTTATGGGTGCAGGAACTGAATACCTTCATGTAGACCTTAAATGCAGAGCCATGAAGTTAAGTTCGTTCATATTTCGCGGTCTTGATTTGCTTCTCAGTACTATTACTGTTCGCTATCAGGTGCCGCCACGGCCTATAAACAGCATCAGTTGCCCGACAAACACGCAGTTGATCGATCGCTAACGACGCCAGATATAAGGGTGTAACCGTCAATGTGCAGAGTCTGAAGTTGTAATTGTGCATAGCGCAAATATCTCATATAGTGTATATTTCCCGTTAGCATGTGTCTGAAATAAATTGCAGTGCTTTCAGACTCATGCAAGAAATATAATTTGCCCATAGGGCTTACTCGGGTTCAGTCTCACCAAAGTTTTTGTTTTCCTCAACTAGACTCACTCAGACTCAGAATCATCAATATATTATTAATCCGGACTCACTCAGGCCCAGGCTCATGGCTTGACCTGAAATATATAATTAAAAATATTTCTTAAGTTTTAAAATATTACTTTCTAGTACCATCATGAATTTTTAGCTAATACAGATCTTTCAAGTTAGGTATTGTGCATATTTTTAGTCTGACCATCAAGGCGAGTTTTTTGACGCTGAATATAGAGATTTTCCCAAAAAATGAAATTTGTAATTTTTTCAGACTATCGACTATAACTTAAGCCCCTAAATTATTTTTAATTTGTAGCATGTTGAACAGGCCACCACCACATACTTTGTTTGGGTTTGTTTGGGTCCTTAGAGCTTGTCATGTTCATAGGAAAAAAATCCCGAATACGGCAACATTATTCAATATTGCCCGTGAAAAAATTCCTCAACGAATTCATGTAGATAAGTAAGTCATTATTTTTACAGTTAGATCACTTCATTACTTTGCCGCAAATACCATTATAAAGGGTAAAAAGTGTGGTGAAGTGCAATGTTGAGAAGTGTTACGAAGACACGAAGTGGTTTTTTTTATTGATATGATATATAAAGAGAGATTATAACGCCGGCTACTTCTTAGCCCTTGAGTGAAACTTGAACACGTATTTTGAAGTAAAACATACAAAGCAGTGCATGAGAAATAGAACACTCGGGCACAGATATGCAAAGACACATCTATACGCACATATCACTACAAAATGATAAGGAAATATTCGAAAGTCAACAAATGAAGTCTCTGATAATGTCCCTCGTTAATATTCGGTCCAACCAGCACAAAACAGCAGCTATCTTCATTATCCGTGGTTCGAATCTAGGCCTCAGTAGTCTTAAATTTCGCTAAGAGGTGCCCCCACGAGCTCAAAACAGGCTTAGTTCCCGACTAACGTGCAGATGATCGATCACTAACGACTCCAGCAGAGGGCGTAACCGTGAATGTGCAGAGTCAGCTGCATCTTCAAGGGCTGCAACTTTGCTGGATGTTAATGAAACATGGTCGTTATTAATGCAGATCTCTCTTCTGTAACTCTCATTTAGAATTATCCCATCACTGCTGATGGTCTTCTAAATTAGGCGAAATAAAATTTATCGTATGTGCAAGTTTGAACTCAACTGAACACCGTCAAGCTTGCTTTGGTTTGAGACTAGCCGAGACTAGACTGTTTGAACATGCGCGCTGAGAAGGCGTCGTTATTCAGCCAGTGACATAGCCAAGGAGTGGCACACCAAACCCGTGCCCCCCACCTCCCCCTCCCGAAATTTTTGTTTCGCCATCGCATACAAGATGCAAAGTGACACTCGAACACGTTAGGAATTCAGCAGAGATGATGGATTTTACAAAACACTAACGGTTCGTATAACGTACGTAGAATATTTGCACCATAGCCAGGGATCGCTTCACCTAGTGGGACACAGACTCAAAATTTAGTCGACGAGGGCCAGAGCAGTTATACAAGGGTGTTGAGGAGTGGGAGGGGGATGACAAAATAGTTTGAATGAGAAGTTAGCTAGTGTTGTCTTTTGAAAGAAGACCCTTCGCATATCTCGCATATTGGTTATATTTCTGAAGGGGATTCGGCATCTGGGTTCGACAGAGATGTTGATACCTATCTCTTGGCTATAATCTCGAAGATGATTCGGGGAAATAGAAGAAATATTTGTTCTACAATTATGTTTAACACACACAGTTACTGCGTTAGATGCTTTACGTAAAACAATTCTTGAGACAAGTCACCTCTGCGAAGATCAAGAACATGCTTATTAAGAAAAAAAGTTTTTTTTTAAATCTAACACAGTCATGCGCGTGCCGGGTCATATGTTGCCAGCGTGTTTGAGACCCCTTGTATGACTTGCTGAGTACGTAGGCAAAAATTTTAATAATTGCTTGCAGGGGGCAACCATATTTGGTGGGAGGCTGCAGGTGAGGTGGAACGCATGACCTGACAACGTGCGGCCAGTGCTTATCGCTTGCTGGCAGCCAGTTTTTTCTCGCCGTCAGGTGTGACGTAAATAAACGCGCAGCCCTAATTGCTGGCAGCGCCGACATATAACTGATTGATTGATTGATATGTGGGGTTTAACGGCCAAAACCACCATATGATTATGAGAGACGCCGTAGTGGAGGGCTCCGGAAATTTAGACCACCTGGGGTTCTTTAACGTGCACCCAAATCTGAGCACACGGGCCTACAACATTTCCGCCTCCATCGGAAATGCAGCCGCCGCAGCCGGGATTCGAACCCGCGCCCTGCGGGTCCGCAGCCGAGTACCTTAGCCACTAGACCACCGCGGCGGGGCGACCTATAACTGGGCTCAAGACTATGTATGCCTGCTCTACACAAGGGCACGAGAGCAAAAATGATATGGTCTACAACAGGCACGTTGATGTGTCTTGGGTAATGGTCATGCACTGCATTGACGGCATAACTGGTGGCCTCTTAAAGGAAGATTAGGAATGATATGGTCTACACCAGAAACGTTGATGTGTTTTGGGTTATGGCCATGCACTGCGTTCACGGTATAACTAGTGGCCTCTTAAAGGAAGAGCGAAAATGATATGGTCTACGTTAGAAACTTTGATGTGTTTTGGGTAATGGTCATGCAATGCATTGACGGTATAACTGGTGGCCTCAGGAAGTAATAACGTGTAACTAATGATTGCTGAAGTTTAACCTCCCAAAACCACCACAGGACTATGAGAGACGTCGCAGTAAAGGGCTCCAGAAATTTTGACTACCTGGGGTTCTCGCACCTAAATATATAGGTACATGGGCCTCAAGCATTTTCGCCTCCATTAATAATGCAGTCACCGCGACAGGAGTTCGATCACGTGACCTGAGGATGATTGATTGATTTGTGGGGTTTAATGTCTTAAAACCACCACATGATTATGAGAGACGCCGTAGTGGAGGGCTCCGGAAATTTTGACCACCTGGGGTTCTTTAACTTGCACCCAAATATGAGCACACGGGCCTCAAACACTTTCGTCTCAATCGAAAATGCAGCCACCGCAGTCAGGATTTGATCCCGCGACCTGCGGGTGAGCAGCCGAGTACCTTAGCCACTAGACCACCGCGGCGGGGCACCTGAGGATGAGCACCCGAGCACCATAACCACTATACTAGCGCGGCGGTAATAAATTATTTAAAATGGAATGGAAACAAATTTCAGAATAGCAAAGCATGAAACGGTTTATAGAAATACCTTTAGCACAGGCTCATGCAGAAGTATGGCTTCCTGTGCTTCATATAAGATGCTGACGCTAACGTTACAATCGCCCGAATTAAATGTTTATGAAATTTTTCTGAACATAAGAAGCGCTTACGTTTGCAGTTCACGAAGACACTCAAAGTTTCCAAGTACGCAACGTGAACCGAGTGAGACGGTGCCTGTGCTTTGAGTGTGTGCCTTCTCTTTATTTTTTTTGTCTTCCTTTCGCGCAGTTTTCGTAGTTATCGTCAGCTGAACGATGGTGTGTCATAAATAACCAGTGTAGCATGTTTAAGGCCTGCAATTGTGGCCCATAGTTGGTCAAGGGACGCACTTGAGAATAATATTTAGCAATGTCTGACAGTTCTTTGGCAGGAAGTTTCTACATATTGGTTTTCTGCTTCCGAGTACCCGGCTTGGCTTCGTTTGTAACCAAAGCAATGCGAAGTACGCATGGGAACGTCATAAGCGTATATGGGCGCTTACTGTACGCGTCCATTCTGATGCGTGTTTAGATCTTGCTCGCTCAGCGCAATAATTCCGCAGCTTTACGTGTCATCAGTATTTACGGATTAAAAAAAATTGAGGGCTGTTAGGCGCACACTTTCAGCTTCCCCATCTAGCGTTCGATTGATACCGGTGTAATTTCAATTCAAACGTGTTTACCGGAGCCAACATCACTTTTTGAGACCAGGGCCCGGATTCACAAAACTCACTTACGAAAACATTTTTGCGCAAGAGAAATTTTGTAGCGTAAGTCGATTCACGAAACGAAAAAACGTCGTAAGAGGCAATAGTTGTCACATCGGCCACTGCAAATAAAGCGCGCTTTGACTGCCCGGGAACATGTCAGCGATGGTGATGCAGTTACTATATTTGCTTACGTCACCGAAAAGTGCTCGTAAGTGGATTCACGAAGCGAAATTGTGCGTAAAAACAGCATTGCTGAGAGAAAATCCTAAGAGTGGTCCGGACAACTCTTAGGAACAATGTGGCTACTTAGAACCTGCTGTCGCAGTGGTATACTTTGGTGCCCTGGCTGGTTTTGAGTTAATTCACGCCCATTAAGGGCTGCCTGATGACTGCTGGAGCGTTTTTATTTCTTTCGGCGCTTTCAGCTTCGCGTGTTGTTTCCCTTGTACGCAGTGGATGGTGTTGACAACCACCATCGTCCAATAAGTTCGAAGTCGCAGTAATTGAAGAATTTTATTGGGCGCCAATGGCATAAAACTACGCATGTAAAGATTTGTGGTTGGATGAAAACCAATGTGATACGTGAATGGTCGGTGCATTCGAACGCGACATGGCATAGGATCAACCTTATTTGTTATGTTGTTGTGTTGCGCCCCATCTCATCCAATTAAAAGTGCGACTCGAGATCCTTGCCTCATTGGTGGAAATTACCACCAAAGAGGTAAATGGGAGCACATTCTTTGCACGCTATTGGAAATAAAAATGAGAGGAAGTTTTCAGTGAGTGCTTCCTAAAGTTTGTGCTCTAGTGTACTTTCATTGGCTCTAACTGACCAATGGTTGCGATCTCTGAAATACAGCTGTCGATACACTTTGCGACGATCTGGAACAAAGCGTACTTTGTAAACCAAAGCGTATTAGGGGTGCGCGTGATTACGCATGGAACTACAAACAAATCATGCATCTTCACCTTCACTATTCAGACACCGATATGGACCGTGATATTATGGCAAGCAATCGGAATGAAATGACCCTAGTAACTTTGTATGACACCGAAAATATGCAAACCCTCACGATTCTGGAGCAAACCTTGGCTGAATTTATCCCTGCGTCAATTACCAGCCATTTAACTTGGCGCACGAACATCATTCAAAGGTAGAGCGAGCCAATGACATGTATTTTGTGCGACGTAGCGACCACTTGACCTGAGAATAATAGCGTTGCGAAGGCGAATCCCCTGTCGCATGTTCTGATCGAAGCAGACGACAAACGCGAGCAGACGACGGCTTGGCCGACAGGCACAGCTTGTGATTGGTTGTGAAGCAATACCCTCTACATCAGCTCACTCCGTGACGTTGCCAAAACACTTCTTTCATCTGGCACGCCTGTCCTGTTCGTCATATCACCCCCCTCGCACATAAGAGAAAATTTTGTCACGCCGTGAAAATAGTGCAAGTACTTTCTAAGAGCTCTCTTATCATCTTATGTGCTGCGCAGTTGTCCAAAGCAACATGGCGTCGTAAACAGCATATCGGTTGGTGCGACTTTCAGCAAACGCTTCTCGCACGAGTTACTTCAGCATTTGACCGGATGTGTTGTGATTACAGCAGCTCTTTCGGTGCGTGTAAGCAGTGCGGAAAGCTGTGGCAGTGCAATGGTGTACGGTGAAGCGCAGCGAAGCCTGTGCGTCGGTGCGGTTATCAAGCGGGGATCGGCGTCGATGTATCGACGGCAACTAGCACCCGAGAAGCTTGCAATGTGTGTTTGTGTGCCGGGAACAGTTTGTTCGCTTGACTTTCCAGTCTCTCAGTTTGGTGCTGTGCGACATTTCGGATTGACAGCGTTTTGGCACGTTACTTGAGTGACCCCAAGTACGTACGGAAACGTATGAACTACGCGCTCGGTTCTTGCTTCGCCACTAGTTAGCCCGTACGCTTCTATTTACTTGAGAGCAATGTACTGTTCGGGAGTGAAACGATGTTCGTTGTGAACAGTGGTGCTGTGTTGACGTTCCAAGACTTGTGAACAAGCTGTGCTCGTGTGACCGAAAATTGAAAGACAGCGTTGATAACTGCTTTGCCCTGCGAAGTCGTGGTGGGGCAGCTTGGCGCTTTTGTTTGTTAAGTCGTCACTTCTCCTTTTTGTGATAACCATAGTCCTAGCGCTGTGGTGTGATCAACCAAAACTGCGAGATGCTACTTTCTGTTGTGGATCGTGTTACTTTGGAAGCGTGCCTAGACTGTTCTTCGGTAACAAATTGAGAGTTCTATGTGGCAGCGAGAGCCCGTGAACGCCAAGCTTCTCTCCAGCCCCCCCCCCCCCCCCCCCCCCCCCCAAAAAAGCAAAGATTTCACCGGTGCCTTGCTTTGGATGAAGTTGTAGGCCAATATCGCCTAACTACAGGTTTCCGAGTTCGTCTGGCCATCATTTTGCACGGCACTAGAGCCTCGAAAACAGCCGGTCATGGCCAGTTCTTACACTTTATCAATGGACGTGCACGCCTGGCCAGCACTTCATTGCTGTCATCGGCAGTTTCCAGTCTGCAGATGCCCTTTGCCTGTTGGCCGTAGAGCACACTTGGTTCCTCATGACACCGACGGCTACTAAATGCTGCCATCGGTGAGTTCACTTTGCAGAACTAAATTTCACCGGTACTATAATTCACTGTTTCTCTATGGTAAGTTGAAGCATGAAAAATTTACTACTACTGTTATATACATACATATATTATGAAGCAAATACATAAAAAGTTTTCTGGGATTTGATACAAGTGAGCTCTTGTTTGATTATGAGGATGGGCTTGTCGATTGACCACGTTTGATAGTTGGAAAGTTAATGTGAATTTATTTTTCAGGAGCCAGGTTGCACTTAAAAAATTTGTTATTTTGGAAAATTAGTTCTATAGATGATTACCACTGTGGTAGTACTATACTTCAGTAGGACATATATATTGCGGTACGCAAATTTTACATGAGGCTTCAGTTTATTTCAAAGTGATTATAGCAGATTTTGCTCACTTTAACGAAGTGATAACTTCCTCAAATAAGTATTAGAAGTGAGTGCTTTCAATGATTGTTTTTAAATATCTCGTTTTTGGCTCTTCACAGATCGCAGAGATTGGTTTGTTAAGGTCCTGTGATGCATCGGTTGCACATTCTGGCACATCAATCCTCATCATTACTTGGAGCACCTGTACAAAATAGGAAGGACACGTTCTCCCTAACTGTGCAAGCCTATGTCACTGCTGGGACTGTTATCATTCAGCGGATGTGGCGTGAAAGCATGCATGGCAGCCTCATCTGGAAGGACTGCAATCTGCTTGGGAGCTTCGAGGGCACAAAACTGCCTAACGGCTGGCTGCAAGGTTAGTTTTATTTAATACATACGATTACGTGAACACCACTTACGGTGCACAAATTGAAAACCCAAGCATGGTTGCTTTCAGTGGATACCTGTAATATTCTTACACATAATTCTTATTCAACATTTATAGAACTAAATTACAAGATAATTGGGAATGTTGAAAGCTGAAAGCCTGCAGCTTATGTATGAAACTCCAATAATCTGAGACTCAAAAGCTTGTGCTTTCAAACGAGCACAAATACTTTGATTCCTTATTGAGCTCTCGAGCATGTGACTTCCTCGGTGAATCAAGTGCTCTGGAAGGAAATAGCAAGTGGGTGAAAATTGCCTGGCTGTTCACAACTTGGAAGGAGAAAGACCTATTGAAGAAGCCTCAGATGACATAGGGTCAGTAACTGCATCTTTTACCTAATGTAGCTTTTTTTCTCTCTCAGTGCTGTTGCTTGTGTTTCAGCCGAACATGTTCACCACGATTGCATAGTGATATATATTTATCTGCACATTGTACCTGACCTAAGTATGCATTGTTGATCTCTAATGGCGACGTTCAGTGTGTTTCAAAGCCATGGCTTCTCATTTCTTTGTCTGTGGCTAGCCTATTTCAGCAGCAGAGCGATGCAGCTAGCACACATGCAATCCAAGTCATGGAGCGCTCCTTTAGTGTTCTGTGCAGGACACAGCATATCCATCCGGCAAGACACTGATATCAACAATAATGGTGAGTGCTGGTGGCACCTGTAGGAGCCTGTTGTGTTTGTTGCGTATGATTATTTCCCCTGATGAAGTGCATTTTTGAAAGGTTTTCTTCATTTAGAAAAATAGATGTCAGTAACAAGCACACTCATAATCCACAAGTTCTTTGTGTCTTCTAGACTGCCCATTTGCTCCTATATGCGGCATGGTGAGCTGGCTATGTTAGACAGCCCTAAAGTTATGAACATTGGCTGTTGTGTTGTAATGCAGTCTAACTTGTGTTTCTTAGTGAACTTATTTGTGGTCTACTTCTCGCACCTAGTGTAAAGTCGAAATAAAAGAAACTCTATTGGCTTTTTATGCCTGTCAGAAGTTTCATGCCTTCATCTATAACATTGTGGTTTTGCTCTTGTATCATATTAAGTATATTTTCAGCCTTCACTGTTTGCGTGTGTGTTGAGGCTTGTCATTGGCTTCTGAAAATACAATATCTGTAAATATGAGCACATAATTGACAACTATACACTCTTGCATGTAGCATGGTTGTAATAATGATCTGTATTTTTCTGAGTTCCAGCAGTAACAAGGGGTTCGGTGCTCCACGGTCATGTACAGTGTATCAATAACAGAGCACAGAAGACCAACAAGTATAAAGGGACTGCCAGTGACTGTTCTCCTGCTCAAAGTTTACAACAGCAGAAGGAGCACATTGTGATGTCAGGAGCAGCTGCTGCTTAACTTCTTAGCAGTGCATTATTCAGCAGTTCCTTTGCTTGCATTCGAAATTATTTAAATTTTGCATGGAAGATACCAAACTATGACACTAATTTAAAGGCTGCTGTAGTGTTAGTGGGCAAATATTTTTGAGCTGAAGTTTTTAACATGTGTGTTAAGTGCCTGCATGCCTCTACATTTGCATGCCAGAAATCACAGCATCCATGGTCGCCAATGGTAACTGTGTTTGCATTCTTTGTAGTACAAGAAGTAAAGCCATGGATGCAGTAATTATGTACTTAGTCGATGTAATCCTTCAGTGTACACTCATTTGTATAGCACCAATGATGCCATGAGTGTATAAGCTCTGGGAAGTGAATCTATGTGGATTATTTTATTTGGAAGGAAGAGGATCATCACTACTCCTAGTATATCTTAACACTAGATTTTAGTGCTTGGGTATTATCCCACTGCCTGTCCGTCCTTCAACAGTCTACTTATCTACTGTGTAAGTGTAACTTTTTAAATGTATACTTTGCTCGGATAGGTTTGTTCATAATGTAATGCAAGTGACTTATCATCTATGCAGCTCTACTCAGACTAGAAATAAAAGTGTTTATTTTTATATGTAGCTATAGCATGCATTCACTTGTGTTTTTCTAGGTGCCTGTACAATTGTTTAGCCCTACAAAAGTGCTGGTATACTCTAATATTGAATCTGGCATCTTAAAATAGTTTGTTAGTGGAAGTAAGAATGTGTTTACAACCAATATTACTATCCTCAGATGAACTGTGAAAACTCTGTGGAAATTTATTTACAGTTTTTGAACGTTGTGAAGGCAAATGTTATGTTCTTTTAATGTGGTCCCTGTTTCATGCAAATGACACATAATTACTTTGCAGTGGCATAGTATTAGTTGTTATTTTACACATATGTGCTGAGCAACATCGCAGTTGAGGCCAGCAGCAAGACATACATGCAGTGCACTGGAGCATCACCTCACATAGTGTACAGTCTTCGCCCACCAGTAAACTCAATATTTTTCAAGCAGACTAATAGACAGCTGTATGGGAACTGTGTTGGTGTGCAAACTTAGAAGTCTTCTTGAGGAGTGTTTTTCATCATTTTTGTCCAAGTGAAGTAGCTACCCAAGGCCACAACTGGTGGGAATGTGGTAATTTCCTCTTTCCAAAAGCACTCCTACCAGCTGCCTCAATGTTAGCAGGGGGTGAATTCACGAACTGGAAAAATAATTGGTCTTAGTTTTTTTGGCCGAAAGAGTCACTTGCACCGTTGGGCCACCACGACGCGCCAGAATAAAAACTTTTAGCTAAATAAAGTTGATTCTACTTTGAGAAGTGTTTTGGGGAAACGAAATGGCACCTATAGCTGTCAATATAAACACTGTTTGCACCAAGGATCCTAGTAGCTTATAATTGTATTATTCATGTATTGTCTATAATTTACTCGCGCTGTGCCAACTTTCAGCCCAAGTGTCCTAACATGCTTTGTTAGTGGGTTGTGAATGAGCCAAGCTATGTAAATAAGCAGAGTGATATTGCAGACATGTACAAAATATTGATGCACAGCCCTTTTCTTTAGCATGACATTGTCAAGGGCTTTATTCTTGAGTTTTTTATAAAAACTGCTTGTCACTGGGCAGCAGCGGAAAACAATGCATCAAGCTTTTGCGAGATGGTTCGACAAACACCGTGTTCAGACATAACAGTGCCGGTGGATTTCTCTCGTAAGTTACTTTCTGTAGTATATTCAAAATGAGTGTATTAGAATTGTTGTTTTATAGCCATTCATTTTATTATTTACACCTGAGTGTATGTATGTATGTATGTATGTATGGGTGTACATATGTATATGTGTGTGTGCGTATATGTATGTATGTGTGTATGTATGTATGTATGTATGTATGTATGTATGTATGTATGTATGTATGTATGTATGTATGTATGTATGTATGTATGTATGTATGTATGTATGTATGTATGTATGTATGTATGTATGTATGTATGTATGTATGTATTTATCTTTTAAATGAGAATCCGTTTATCATTGGTGAGTAAGTTTGGTAATGATTTGGCTGAATTTGTTTCTAGTTATTTCTCTTTTGAGCCATTATACATTTCAATTGGTTTTGTACGGCATAAAAATAAATGTTACCTTACACAGAATATGTGTGTTCAAAAAGTTGTTTCGTTTACCAACCTACAGTCTTGGGCAAGAAATTGGGTAAAATGGAACAAACCTGCGAAGATCAGTTTATAGCATAGCTACTCTACATGGCATATCTCGTACACATTGTGTTGGTTGAAGATGCTGTTTTCAACCTTTCAATTTTAATCAGAATAAGCAAGATATCACCCGTGGTTGTATATGTGTGTGATATTTATGCTTACTGTGATACCGGTTCGCAATGACAATTAAGGTCACAAACCTAGTCAAGCTGAATACACGAGTTTTGTCCATGCACCTTTCATCTGCACTGGAACTGTTGTTAATAAAAAATAAACTTCAGCATTTAGAAATTTATTCTAGTAACCAAAAGCAGGGTACCTCTTTATCACACAAATCAAATTGCCATTGTTCTGTTCCATTCTGGACAATAGGGGACCCTCTCAGCAGAACTCGATTAACTGCTATAGTTCATTTTAACCATTGACAGCGACATTACACCGAAGCGTGCAGCATGACAAATAGCGGGAGAGAAGACACAAACTAATCACTCTGTTTGCATCAGCTCTAACTATCCGTGCTCTTTGGTCTTGCTGCATGTGATGATGCCCACCAAATCAGCACGAAAGCGTGTCCCTACAAAGGCAGTCAGCTTGGCTGCAAGCAGTTAGCTCACTGCATGTGTAGATTTTCTTCAAAATACCGTGAAGACTGATTGCTGGTCGAATATCCAAACACGTGAAAAGTGATATACCAGGTATGTTATTGGTATTTCAGTACTGGACACTTTTGCGATAAGAGAGAATGGAGGAGAAAACTATGAATCCTGAATTGTTTAATTTTTGAAGGAGCACAGTACAGTGCTTTTGGAACAAAAGGGATGTGAAAGAAGCAAGTGCAAAAGCCTACTTCTCAAAAAGTTAGTACCCGCCACCACGCATTATGTCAGGCTGGGCAACCTCTTGAAAAAAAAAAAGTGCTCAGTGATTCTGCGAATCGAACCAAGTACCTCGTAGATTGTAGTTGAGCGCTGTAACCGCTCGTCCACTGCAGCAGTGCTTGCATTCACCCTATCGCTGATATATCTTCATTCCTTCGAATGAAGCCAAATGCAAAAACGCCCGGTGAAACTTTGTCAAAAATAGAAAAAAATGTTAGAATGCGTTTGCCCAAGGTTACTAGAAGATAGAAACCGCCACGTGTGAATGTATAACCGTGTGCTATTTATTCTTGTACATTACTATCATGACGTTGGGATAGCCGGCGCTAACGTAGGCTACCTTCTCATAGTTTGCCAAATATAAATAAGAAAATAAAAATATATATTGGCCTGTGACAACGCTAATCAACTATTATGAGTTCACTGTCACTAGTGTCACTATCACTAAATGAATGCTCAGTTTGCTTCCATTATTGTTATTTGGGAAAGTTTTGGCTCATTAACTCAACTTTCCTAATTGGCATTGATTCTCACATCTAAGGACAGTCACACTTCATCTCGCTTTCTGAGTGGCTGTCACTCTCATATAACGCGTACTCCACTTTTTTATGCTCTCCGAGCATCTGACGCAGCTTTGTGGAGACTTTCCCTGACGTCTGCGGGGCCAGAAAATTGTCTTTATTATCTATCAATTTCAAGCTTTCGCGAAGCCGAAACGAGAGTCTCTCTCTCTCTCTCTCTTTTCATCCTTTTCGCACGTGTGATAACGTGTCTCGACCTCAAGACTTGTATACACGTCCCTTGCTTTGTTTGCGCACTCAAACAACGCTGGACGAAATATTTGCACCGTGTTTTGTGAAAAGCATTAGCACTGAGACACCTCCCGACGAGTATCCCTCATTTTACGTAGACATATACCTAAGCGTAAGCGTATGCACGTTCTCGCATTCCGACTTTATAAACATGCTGCGGTTCATGGAACCAGCGAAATCGCGCTCACAATTTCATTTGATTACTGCTGCTATCTATTTCCGCACAATTCGTCTGCAGGCACCAAAGTCGCTCACGTGTCTTGTAATAAGAATATTGTAACAAAGGCTACCTTTGACTATAGGTACAAAACACCCTTACGTTCGCCACTATACCGTGCTATATTGCACTGAATTAGTTAAGTAGCAGCGCAGCTTCAATGAAATGTAAGGTAACTGGTCGCGTTAAATAAGGGAAGGCATTCGAGGCACAATTTAAAACATTGCATGCATCGATTTATGTGTGGTTTCATTTATCTGATGCACCTGGAGTGTTGTTCATACTTGTACTTGGCGAGATAGTGCATGGATTGCTCGGTGGCTTAAGGCCATCGAGCAATTATTTTTTAGCTACAGTCGTTGATTAAAAGCGAGTGCTTGGCTTTGCACAGCCCACCAAAATGTCTATTACAACGTACGCGGCATCCCGTAAGCGCTGTAGCAGACGCTCCCGGAACTGAAACTTAGATGCAGCAAATCATTGGCTATCATCGTATACTCTCGGTGCTAGACGCTTTGCGTGCTACCTTGATATTATCGGCACACACTTCTTTCTTTCCTTGTCGTTTCATCGGCTATCGTGTGTCCTCCTTGCCCTCTTAAGTGCCGAATAAGTTAAATTCATACCCGCGCTATAGTAATCCCTCCAGATAAGAGAATTTTTGGACAAGAAAATGCGTAGCCAAAGAGAAAGCTTTGTGAATTCAGCCCCAGATTTATTTTAACCTTCATTATTTCGAGAAATATAATGTGCCTGTCGTCGTACAAAAAAAATGACGTCGCGTTTCAATACTGTACGCTCACCATTACATCGCGCTCGTCTAACGGCTCTGTGAATGAATAATTGAACTTGTCAGCACAAAAAAGCGCACAGACTGTCAAGTATTTGCATTCTGGAAGAGCATCACTGCCTTCCGTGATGATGCGCTGTTTGTGCGACGTCAGAGGTCGTAACGGATACGCGAGAGCGTTTACGTTCGGAAGGCCAATAAGTGTTGGTATTTTACGCAGGACATATGGGTGCGGCCACTTTGTGCTGTTGAACGAATGTTTCGTTGTTGTTGTACAACGTGACGTGAATTGATAGATTATGTCAGGAGACACATGGTGCAACAACATAGTAATCGTTTTCATGTGGATGCGTTCACCATAACGATGTTCGCTTCGGTAAATACGCCAAACGACATTGGCAGGAGCCCAATATGGTTGCACCGAAACCCACCCGTAAAATTTTTCATACCCCCTGAGGCTTGTTGTTTCAGGGTACCAATGTTCGGAGTATGCGGAATGTTCTGCAGATGCCTGTGCGAAGTGCTCATTTCGGCATGCTTTGTAATGGCACGCAACTGAGCATCCGTGCGCGTGTTATCGGCTGAATCGAAAAAAAAAAATAAAAAGACCACGTCAGCGTCTACGAGCCAGCCGGCCGATGGTGGAGATGGTGAAATTCAACTGTGGCTGCGCGATAAGAATAAATGTGATCGATTGATTGATTGATTGATTTGTGGGGTTTAACGTCCCAAAACCACCATTTGATTATGAGAGACGCCGTAGTGGAGGGCTCCGGAAATTTAGACCACCTGGGGCTCTTTAACGTGCACCCAAATCTGAGTACACGGGCCTACAACATTTCCGCCTCCATCGGAAATGCAGCCGCCGCAGCCGGGAATTGAACCCGCGACCTGCGGGTCCGCAGCCGAGTACCTTAGCCACTAGATCACCGCGGCGGGGCAGATTAAATGTGATCGAAGACCATCACCGCGTGCCTCTACATTTTCGACAGACATGATGGGGCTTTTCTCGAAGAGCGGCGTCAGCAAGAATCAAGGGCGGTGAGGGAATGCAATGAGGGCAGCGGCCGCCATGCAGAGCGACTGATGAAACTTTTGCGAGCTTATTGTATTACTTTTTTATAGTTGCATTTTACATAAATTTCGACATATTGAAACACCTTCATCACGTATGATGATTGACTCTGTTGTTCTTATTTAAGGAAAGCGACCGCTATTTTCTTTTCAGAGTATCTGAAAACTCAGAAGGTGTAGAATGCGGAAGCTGTATATTCCAAACAAATTTCAACCAGTATTTCAGGAAGAAGATGAAAAAACAGCCAGAGCGTTTTCAGGTAAAACTTGGTTTTAAGCGTGTTTAGGTCGGCCATATAGCTATCAACACTGCACACAGGTCTGCGGTTTTTCTATAGCCACTTGTGTTTCGTTTGGAAAGCTTTTCTTGGTACTTCAATCATGTACTGTGGCAAAGAAAAAAGAGATTGGCACGAGTGACCAGTGGTCACAGTAGTGAAAGTGCGACAACAGACATCATGCATATGTCAGATTCATGCGCCGCATCTAGTGCCAAAGCACTCACGGCAGCAAATCTGACGGGATACGGGAGCAGACGACGAAAGCGGTGGCAAGCCACTTCGCCGTTCCTTGGTGTCTCCGCTTTATGTGTTTCCGTTTCTCTTAAACGAACACTAAATTGTTAGCAGCCATCAGAGAACCGCAGTGTTATCACCTTCTTTTCGCCAGACCTCGTGCACTCTCAGGCATACGCATAAAATGCATGAGCTGGGAGAAGACAACAACGGAGGCGACGAGTCGGTTGAATGAAACTGCGCGCGTGTAACGCGGGCAGCTTCGCTCACTAAACGATCGCAGCTTGTTAACAGCTCGGATTAACGTGGCAGCGAGCTCGGTGGCATCTTGAAATGAACGTTACCAGTGATTGAACTCTGACGGCCGCTATATGAAAAAAGCGTTTTCCACCGTAGCGAGCGCGCCACTGCACTCACTGCGCCTATTTCAAACAGTGTAGCCGAGCTTGTAGTCACGGCGCGTTTCGCTATATAGCCATGGCATTGCAAAGTGCGTCAATCAGTATTATATAAAGGTCCAGAGAGCTACCTAATATAGATGGTTTCTTCTGAAGAGTGCTGATTGAAGGGCAGCAAGCTGTTCACGGCGTCGTTCAAGAGGTGTTGCTTGACAGATCGGCAAGCAAGTGCACCCCACAGAGGCTAATAAACTCGCTGGTAAGATGTGCGAATATCTAGTTATGTTTTCTAAAGTTTAGAATAGTTCATGCAGTGTTTTCAGGTAGATTAAAGCAAGAACACTAATGCAGTGAACTGCGACTGCCGTGCCGGAGTCGCAGCAAAGTGCGAACGCGTCGCGGCAGTTGGATTGACTTGCTAATCCAAAACAAGCAAAACGTGGTCACGGCGCCTTCTTTCAACGCAAACGCTCTACGCTACTGTGATCATCCACCCTATGCGACTGGCTGATTGCATTAATAATGCGGACGGACCATTGCTCTGACCACTGGTCAAGTGCGAAAAGCATTGGCATCGGAAAAGGCATCGCTCCGCACATGGGTTCCTCAATTTCACCCCAGTGCGAGCGGGTCAGAGCATCCCGTCACTCCCGTGAAATCTGCACTTGCGGCCGCTTGAGGCGCCTCATTCCGTGGCGTAGTTACGTCTGGGAGCAAAGCGTATTCCATTTTCAAAAGCAGGGGTGGCCGGCAAACACGCGGAAAGCTGCCTATCTTGCTGTTGCTCACCGAAAGCTCTTATCTCAAAGAAACGCTTGTCCATTGCTTATCGGCAGTTGTGGCTACGCGTATAATTTTTTTTCTTGGTTGAATTGCGAGCCATCGAATTTTCATCACAGTTGCCCTCCAAGATAGCTGTTTGTTCGAGTGCTTTCCTCCGGCCACCCCTGCTTTGGAAAATGGGATGTGCTTGGAACTCTCGATATCGGTGTGCTCAGAAGAATAAGTGTCGCGTTTCGCAAGCTTGCAGCTCTGGCCACACGTCATTTCTGCGAGCATTTTTCGTTGGGACTGCGTGCTTTAAGCGAAGGCAGCATCATGTTAGTATCGACAGAATCTGACTTCTGCGTCTCACAGCTTAAAAATAATAGTAATATCTGACATTTTACGTCCCAAAACCCCCATATATGATTAGCTTCTCACAGCTTTTTCAGCAACACACATAATGCTGGACCCTGAGTTTTATTGCGATAACAGTGAAAATAATTGTGAAGACTTTTCAAACCAGCGACAGCTTTCAACCAACTTGAGTACGTGACCTGAATTTCGAGGAAGGCGTGCGCCGCGCTATTAGTTGCTGTTGCAATATTTCCCAAAGAAACTGTGTGGCTTATAGCGCAGTACGCATTACTTATTTTATGAAGAGTTCCCGTGTTCGTAGTTTCAGACGCTCCTTGGCTGCTTCTATACTTCTACGATTTTTTTTTCTGGAAACGTAAGCTCTTTTGAAGAATTTCGCTGCATGGCAGCATGTATTTTATGAGTTTCGTTTGCACGCCACTGTCACAGAACGAGCGCTAAAAATGGGCGCGCCGCCAAATTCTTGCGATAACGGGCGGGAGAAACGCCGCGAGGTCAAAAGAAAAAAAAAAGAAAGCAAACGTCCAAGGCTCCCCGGGCGCGCGCTCTCCCCTCGGAAGCGTGGCTTCGCCGACGAACCTCCTCACCCCACATCGGCGGCCCAGCAAGCCCGCGATTTTTCTAGATGGAAAGGGGCGTGGTCATACCGAGTTGAGTCATCCGCCGTGGAGGGCATTCCAACCGTCTCGCCTCTCCCCAGCCTTCGCTGCGTATCGCGCCGACGAAATGACGAGAACCTTCTGGAATCTCACACGGAAGGTATTTAATCGAGCGGCCGAGACGAGAGATCAGGAGAAGACGGAAGTGAGCGCCAGAGCGCGCGTAGGGATTCCGCCGTGTAGTCGGCGGAGGTTTTGTCTGTTGGGACCAAGCAGCAGAAGAAGAGGATTTCCACCTGAGGGGTGAAGGCTCGAGCTACAGGCAAGAGCGTGTGTTTACCGCTATCGAGCGAAGACGCGTGGCAACAGCTGCGTGTGTGAAGCCGACGTGTTTCTGCGAAGAAGTTGAAGTTTGAAGAGTGGCCAATTGAAGACACGAGGTTTCCTGGAAGAGAAACTTCAGGGGGCAGCGGAACGACAACAACGCTGGACTTTGAGTGAGTGATTCTCGGAAGAGTATCATTCAGACTTTTGTTCCAAGGACTTTGGACTGAATAGGTTTTCTATCTCTTTAGTCTTTAAGTGTCTTGGTTGTTCAATGCATGCGACTGCATTGTAGTGCGTATTGTTGTCTGTGTCTGTTGTTTCGAGTGTGGCTGATTGTACTGTGTAATACGGCGTTTGATTGGTGACATATTATTCTCATCTATTGTGGAGTGTGCATACTTGTGTATTGTTTTCGATCTGCCGTTATTGTGAATATAATTTTGTTTGTTTATCAACTCTCGGCTCTGACTTGTTCTTTGGGCCACAGCCGGCGTCCGCTGGCGCGCCAAAAAGGACCACTTCTAAATTGTCCACGCATTCGTGGTGCGGTTCGGGGGGCCGATACTTCGGCCCTTGGAATTAGCCCGGCGATCGCCTCCCTAATTTACGGGACCTGTGTGACAATTAATCTGGCGTCCGCGACAGGACCTTTTGGTGCACAGTGTGTCCAAAGTAGTGAGAAAGAGCCTCGAGTTGTTGATAGTGCTATCGGAACGATTTTGTGTGTTGCTCATTGTTCTCGTTAACGAGTGCAGGGGAGTGTTCCGATAGACTGATTTAGGCAAATACTTTTTGCAAGCGGCAAGGTTTTATTTGCGAGACCCCATGGATCTCGAAAAGTTAGTAGCTCTTGGTGAGAAGATGGGTCTTTCTGGCGCCGAACTACGGAAGTGGGTAAGCCAGAAGGAGAAAGAGGCGGTGGAGAGAGTGAGGTTGGCTGCTGAAAGGGCGAAGGAAAAAAGAGAGCAACAATTGAAGTTGGAGTTAGAAAGAGAAAAGCTTGCAGCTGAAAGGGCGAAAGAAGAAAGAGAGCAGCAATTGAAGTTGGAGCTGGAGAGAGAGAAGTTGGCAGCCGAAACGGCGAGAGAAGAAAGAGAAGCGAGGGAGCGACAGCTGAAAGAAGAAAGAGAAGGGGAGATGGCTGAAAGATGCGGCAGCGGCAGCACGAGATGGAACTCGAGAGGCTCCGTTTGCAACAGCGAAGTGAAACTCCCGTCCAAGCTAGAGTTGAAAGCAGCGAACGGGAAGATCACGGCTTCCGCTTGAACCCAAGCAAGCTGCTCGTAGCGTTTGATGAAAGGAAGGACGACCTAGACGCGTACCTCCACAGATTTGAGACGATTGCGAGGAGCCAGAATTGGCCGGAACAGCAATGGGCAACTGCTTTGAGTACCTGCTTGAGTGGTGAAGCGCTCATTGTGTACGGCAGGCTGACGCCGACAGATGCAGCCAACTACGCAAAGGTGAAAGCTGCTTTGCTGAAGCGATTTAGATTTACTGTAGAAGGTTTCCGGGACAGATTTCGGACAGGAAGGCCAGCTGATGGGGAGACGGCTACGCAGTATGCCGCCCGACTTTGCCATTATTTCGACAGATGGATTGAACTTTCAGGGACAGCGCAGGAGTACGATGAGCTTAGAGAGCTCCTTACTAGAGAACAATTTCTTACTAGTTGCCACCCAAGCCTGTCGCTGTACTTGAAAGAGAGGAAGGGCGAGTCACTTGAAGGAATGCTTGAATTGGCTGATCAATTCTTGGAAGCGCAAGGTGGAACTAATTTGGTCAAGGTCAAGAAGGAGTGTCCCGATGATTCGAAGAAATTGGCTCCCGATGAAAAGAAGCGTGCACCAGAGAGCATTCAGCGATGTTTTCTGTGTAACCGAGTGGGTCATCGCGCGAAAAACTGTCGAACGATCTTTACGAGCCCTATGGTAGTGAAATATTTTAAGTGTGGTCAGACTGGGCACAAAGCAGATGCATGTCGAAACGGAGCGAGTCAAACTCACCAGGTATCCTGTGTGCAAGCAGCACCGAAATCCGATAATAATGCCGTCACCGACGGATTCGTAGAATTGAAAAATGGGGAGAAAATTCCTATTGTTGGTGCTGTAATGTCAAAACAGTCAACCGGTGTTACGAAGCGAATGCCAACGCTGCCTGGAAAGGTTGCGGGCAAGAAGATTACGGTTCTAAGAGACACCAGTAGCTCCACGGTTATCGTGCGGAGAAATTTGGTACGGGAAAGTGAGTTGACAGGCAGAACGAAACCGGTTTGCCTAATTGACCGTACGGTTCGGATGCTTCCCGAAGCAGAAATTGAGGTTGAAACCCCGTACTTCAGCGGGAAGGTTACTGCTTTATGCATGACGACCCCCCTGTATGATCTTGTCATCGGAAACATCGACGGGGCGCGAGGGCCGAATGATCCAGAATGTTTGGGAGAAGACCCGAAGATAGAGCCCTCGCCAACACAGCGGCCGCGAGATACAAGGGAGGAGCATCCCGTGACGGATCTCACTAGAGCCCAAGGTGAAGCCGTGGCGCAAGAGACAGCGAATGAGAAGATGATCGAGTTGAATGAGTTCACGTGTGGGGCAGCTGGACGTACGTCGGCACGACCCCAACCGACCGTCAGTGTAAAGGTGACAGAGTCGGCCAGCCAGGCCCAGTGCCGTGACATGAACAAGCTGGTAAATAAACCGACAGGACCCGTTGAATGTTATGACCCGTTAACGGTGTCGGAAGTGACAACGATGGCTGAGACGCCGCCTCAGATACCGTCGTTGGAAAGGGCTCGCCGAAAAAGAACGTGGAAACACAAGAAGAGATCGAGCGAGCACCGCAAGAAAGGACGCAAGCGAAATACACAGGATAAGTGCTAAAGTCGAATCAGAATGTGTTTGGCAGTGTTGAGTGCCATATGTTGTGTTAATCTTGTGTTATCCTGTGTCACAAGTGTCGAAGTGTTGTGCTGTGATGTGATGTATAGTATTGTACCATTGTTGTAATGAGAGAACTTTGTACGTTTGTATTATTGGGAATGTGTGGTGGAGTGTTGTACTCATGTGCTTGTGGTTGTGTTTTCACGTGTTGTGTAATTGAATCACAATGTACAATTGTATTAAGTGATTTATTGTGAATGTGTAGTGTCATGAGCGACAGATGGTGATACAGTCTGTGAGAGTGTTTGGTGACTGTTCGCGCTCGTTTGTGTGGTTCTGAATATTATGAGATAATATTCTTAAAGTGGGGGGCAGTGTCACAGAACGAGCGCTAAAAATGGGCGCGCCGCCAACTTCTTGCGATAACGGGTGGGAGAAACGCCGCGAGGTCAAAAGAAAAAAAAAATTGCCCGCAGCTTCCCTCGGGGGAACACTGAGGAGGATGCGGAGCATATAATTGGTTAACGGGGTGTTAAAGTGCGACTTACTTGGGTCAATGGCTAAATTGGTTAACGTGGTTGTGAAATGGGGTGTTAAATTGCGACTTACTTGGGTCGATGGCTAAATTGGTTAACGTGGTTGTAGGAGGGGGTGTTAAATGAGTGAACACGTACACACGTATGCGAAAGGGCGGCGCTGGTCGAAGGGACGTCGATCATTGTGTTTGTGGATTCGTTGGAATTCATTTCACCGCGACCTTGGACGTTGACGCGCCGTACAAACCAACCGACGAGCGGCAACTGAGCGAGCGAGCGCCGACCTTGAGTATATATACAGCGCGACGGCGCATGCACTGTCAGCTGTCGAATGTTCAAGAAGGGGGAGAAGCGCAACGGCGCATGCGCGCGCGTCAGCTGCCGATGTTCTCGAAGCGTGACGGCGCATGCGCGCTACATTTACAGCTAGCGAATGTTCGTGAAGAGGAGAAGCGCACGCGGTGTGTAGAGGAGGAAGGGTGCACAGATGGTGGAGGAGTGAAGCGCGCGCGGTGTGTAGAGGAGGAAGGGATGCACAGATGGTGGAAGAAGGAGGAGGAAGCTTGCGGACGGCGTCGCACTACAAGCCTCGAGTATTAGATGCTCCGCATCTAAAAAAAGAAAGCAAACGTCCAAGGCTCCCCGGGCGCGCGCTCTCCCCTCGGAAGCGTGGTTTCGCCGACGAACCTCCTCACCCCACATCGGCGGCCCAGCAAGCCCGCGATTTTTCTAGATGGAAAGGGGCGTGGTCATACCGAGTTGAGTCATCCGCCGCGGAGGGCATTCCAACCGTCTCGCCTCTCCCCAGCCTTCGCTGCGTATCGCGCCGACGAAATGACGAGAACCTTCTGGAATCTCGCACGGAAGGTATTTAATCGAGCGGCCGGGACGAGAGATCAGGAGAAGACGGAAGTGAGCGCCAGAGCGTGCGTAGGGATTCCGCCGTGTAGTCGGCGGAGGTTTTGTCCGTTGGGACCAAGCAGCAGAAGAAGAGGATTTCCACCTGAGGGGTGAAGGCTCGAGCTACAGACAAGAGCGTGTGTTTACCGCTATCGAGCAAAGACGCGTGGCAACAGCTGCGTGTGTGAAGCCGATGTATTCCGGCGAAGAAGTTGAAGTTTGAAGAGTGGCCAATTGAAGACACGAGGTTTCCTGGAAGAGAAACTTCAGGGGGCAGCGGAACGACAACAACGCTGCACTTTGAGTGAGTGATTCTCGGAAGAGTATCATTCAGACTTTTGTTCCAAGGACTTTGGACTGAATAGGTTTTCTATCTCTTTAGTCTTTAAGTGTCTTGGTTGTTCAATGCATGCGACTGCATTGTAGTGCGTATTGTTGTCTGTGTCTGTTGTTTCGAGTGTGGCTGATTGTACTGTGTAATACGGTGTTTGATTGGTGACATATTATTCTCATCTATTGTGGAGTGTGCATACTTGTGTATTGTTTTCGATCTGCCGTTATTGAGAATATAATTTTGTTTGTTTATCAACTCTCGGCTCTGACTTGTTCTTTGGGCCACAGCTGGCGTCCGCTGGCGCACCAAAAAGGACCACTTCTAAATTGTCCACGCATTCGTGGTGCGGTTCGGGGGGCCGATACTTTGGCCCTTGGAATTAGCCCGGCGATCGCCTCCCTAATTTACGGGACCTGTGTGACAGCCACCTTGTGTTTAATGCGTTCGAAAGCCCAGACAAGAAACCCTGCTTTGCACATATTCATAATACAATGCCACACGTGAAGGAGCACGGCGCCGAGAACATGCAAATGGGGCCCTTTCCGAGCCCACCAATTGCGAAAAATTCTTTCGTTTAGTCTAAGGTTAGACATTTGCATGCGCTTTGAGGCGGCGTGGGTGGAACGAAAGGAAAGAAGTTTGGTTCCGCTAGAAGGGAATATCGATTACCCATCGTTTAGCAGCTTTGCCAAGCAGCTTTGTTTACTTTGGATTTTCGCTGCCACGCCTGCACTGCCTGAACTATTGTTAATCCGGAATGCGATCTCTTCGTGATGGACATCTGAGAAATTCGTAAAAAAAGGATAATGTGGAAGCTTGAAAAAGCTGCGTTGGTTACAAAGAGAAAGAGAGAGAGAGAGTGAGAGCAAGTGAAACTTTATTCAAGGGAAAAATTTAGAGCTTCGGAATGGTTAGGCCCCTATGTCCAGGGCTCCACTGGCCTTAGCCACCCGCCGGACTTGATCTAGGAGTGCGAGCTGCACTCCTGGGTCCGAGCTGGCGAGGTACGTCTTCCAATGCTCCGTACTACAGGTCTTGCAGGTTTGCCGAGAAAAATGACTAAGTCACTTGGTCTACAATCGCACCCCCAGGATATGTGTTAGAAAGTCTGCCTACCACCGCACCACGGATGCATGACTGGGCAAAGAGTTGGGTGTATACCGCGTGTAACTTCAGTATATGGCAGAAATACATCCGTCTGAATCTTCCGAAGGTCGACGGCCTCTGTTCCATTAAGGAATTTGTGAGTATGTTTCACGTTTTTGCCGCGTGAAGCACTGGTGAGCGAGAATCTCCCTATGGCCAAGGAAAGAGACAGATTCTCCGCTCGGTTACGAAACGCGTGAGCTAGAGCATCCGCCCTTTCATTGCGTTTGAGCTCTGCTTGTCCCGGGCACCAGATGAAGCGATGGTGGTGAATGAGTTTGGGTCCTAGCAGCCTCAGTTTCATTGCCGGAAAGTGGCCAGTTAAAAGAGCCGGCAGGCCTCCTGGGTGTTGTATAGAATAACTGATCGCTATCCTCTACGCTCCTGGAACCTTAAAGCTATGGCCATTGTCTCCGCCTTTACATAATTACAACATAATTACTGTCGACAACAGTAATTATGTGTCTCTGCGAATCGTAACTGGCTGCATCGACGTATGCGACGCTAGAAGCTGAGCCGAACTGGTGTCGGAGACAGCTTACCCTAGCAGTTTACGTCGCTCAAGGCGAAAGTCGTGATGAATATTTTGGGGCACCGGTGCGACTGGGATTTGCCTGCGGACCTCTTGAGCTATGTCGACCTGCTCCTCATCAATCTCCTGTGGATGGGGCGAGATTCCTATCATAGCATCACCTTGCCTGCTGAAGTTGCACTTAGACGATTCCTCTGAGAGATGAGGAACGTGGCACTGCGCTCAGCATAAGGATTATCTCTACCGAGAGCTAGGAACTGCTCGGTTGGTGTGCTGATAGGTGGACCAAGTGCTGCCTTAAAAGCGCTTCTAACGAGGACATCCATATGTTTCCTCAGTTCTGTCAAATGAGTGGTACGGTAGGCCATAGGTCACTCTGCTCAAAACCAAGGCTTGGACAAGCGAGAGAGCCTCTTTTCTCTCATGCTTTTTTATGATGGGTGATACGACGGATCATTCTGTCCATTTGTTTAACCGTAGCTTCAAAGTGGTTATTGTCTGACTGGCTTTGCCATTGCTTTGGACCCAGAAGCCAAGTATGTGGGCCCGAGTAACCTTGGCTATGGCATGGCCGTCCACCTGTAAGTTTATGTCGCCGTTACTCCTGTAATACTTATTGTGTATTCTTATAAGTTCAAATTTTTCGGGAGCGCAGCCCAGTACACTATTCTTTTCAAACTCCGCCGCAGCTGTCGCAGCAGCTGGAGAGTCTGCTCTTTCAGCGCCAGTGATCCCTTCGTAGCCCTGAGAGTGATGTCGCGCGCATACAATGTATAGCCAAGGTGCGGGATTGCTTCGAGCTTGTGAGCAAGTCTGCGCATAGCGATGTTGAAGAGCAAGGAGGAGATCACTTCCCCTTCGTGTGTGCCTTTATTCGGCATCGAGAATGGCACCGACCTCGTGTCACCTATCCCAATAGTTGCCATGCAGTCGGCCCAGAGAGGAAGGATTTAATGTGGGTAAATGTTCACTTTCCGTAGCCGATTGTGTTGAGCTTTGAGAATGATCTCGTGCAAAACATTATCAAGGCTCCTTTGAGGTCGAGGGCCAAAATGAAATGCTCACCTCATCAGGGTACGCAACTCATGACCCCTTCCTTTAAAAGGAAGAAGACCTCCTGGGCTGAGAGTCTGGAGCGAAAACTAATCATGGTGGCGGGAAAAATGTTTTATTTTTCTGTGTGATTTTGAAGCAGTGTTTGTACTACCCGCTTGTAGAGCTTGTACATACACGGCGTAAGTGAAACGAGCAGCAGGGCTCTGAGTGCAGGTGTTTTACCTGGTACAGTTAATATTTCGACTTGCTTCCTCTCCGGAAGAACGTGACCTTGGGACCAGCAGTGGTCGTTAAAAAAATCGCAGCATATCCACAGAATGAAGGATGATGAGTGGGGCGAGGTGTGCGTTAGCCCTTCTGTGCTTCCATCCGTCCGTCCGTTCGTTCTTGCTTCCGTCCATCCGCGGGACCATTCGTGCGTTCATTCATGCGTCCGTCCGTCTGCCCATGCGTCTGCCCATGCGTCCGTCCATGAGTCTGTCCATCCATCCATCCATCCATCCATCCATCTGTCTGTCTGTCTGTCTGTCTGTCTGTCTGTCTGTCTGTCTGTCTGTCTGTCTGTCTGTCTGTGCGTCCATCCGTCCGTCCGCCTGTCCGCTAGTCTGTCTGTCTGTCTGTCTGTCTGTCTGTCTGTCTGTCTGTCTGTCTGTCTGTCTGTCTGTCTGTCTGTCTGTCTGTCTGTTTGTACGTCCATTCGTCCGTCCGCCTGTCCGCTAGTCTGTCTGTCTGTCTGTCTATCCGTCAGTGCGTACATCTAGTGAACACTCCAAGTACAGCCATCTGCCATCTCGCATCCCCCGTGGCAGATACCCGCTCTAGAGCGGGTATGTGCCACCAGTGGCTACGTACTACTTACATACAAAGGATGGACAGACCCACGCCTTAAGGAGCTTCGCCCCTAAAATGCGGCATTTCTTTTCATCAATAACTTTTGAGAAATTACAGAGATTCAGTCGAAAATAATGACCTTCTGAAATAACATGTTGCGAAAGACGTATTTTGTACGCAGTTAGGCTATGGGATGTTATGATTGTGCCCCCCCCCCACCCTTCCCCTGCGCTCCTGCACCGGGTGACAGGCTGGTACTTCAGTTGTCGTAGATCTTACGAAAAAAAGTTTCTAATTTCTAAGTAGATATAAATCGTACTGGTGATTATACACGAGATGACCTATTGGCAACATTGATGAAGCATGCACGCTCGCTCGAACAAAGTCGTATTAATGTTAAAAGTAGTTTCTGATAGCGGATAGAGAGCAAGCGAGTGAAAAGAGAAAAATACTTTTTGTAGCTGACACGACATTCCTCCATACTCTTTTTCTAATCACCCGGTGAGAGCAACGAGCGGCTGAATTTGGATCGCTTTACAAAGTTTGCGATAAGCGGTGCTGCTTCGAAGAGCCGTTGCAATTTGGTGTCATCCAGTGAAGCGCGTGAAGGCGTCGCCCTTTTTGCCCTATCTCTAATTAGGCCATTTGTCGTTGAAGCTTTGTGGATAAGCACGCGAATTTCGATGGTGTCGTGTTTGGTACAGGCGGCAGATAGCGAGGAAGCTGAGAGATCGTCTCGCTTGCGCTGATCGCATTGAGTGCGTTGGCCTGCAGAATCCCGAGCAAGGCGTGTATCAGCGATTGTGCGACTAAGCATTCCAGACTGTCATTACTGAAAAAATAAAGAAAGCAAAAGCAAGCTCATTCTTTCTTTCGTATTATCCTTCATTAATTTGTGTCCGATACGATAGCGGTAATCTGATCGCGCAAACGGGAGACGCGTTATTTCGTGTCGTCACCAGTGTTCCTGCCCCTCTCTCCCCCGATAGAAATAACATGCATGGTCGCAACAGGATGCAGCAAAAAAGCTCAGGTTTGGGGAAACAAAGGATATACATAAAAAATTAACAATAAAAATATCCCATGTCGTTATCTCAGCCGCTTTGGTATACGGGTCAAACATAGAAATGTACCTATACCTAAGCCTTTCGGTAAACTTTGAATTCCGTTGGTATTGACGCAGACGCCCAATTCCCACGAAAAATACTGCAGCCCTTTCGCGGTGTTACCTCGAGGGATTCCGATATTACACTGCACCCTTGCAACCATTTTCTTGGGCGACCTCGCTCACTCGGGCACACATGCACGTTCCTGGAAGTCGGTCAAATGTGGTAAGTTGACACAGATACATTAATTATGAGGTTACCGTAATATTTAGCGCGATATCGTTAAAGAGCTTGTTCCGCAGAAATTTCGTTGTCGGGGTCGCCCTTAGTTGTGAGCAAAAAAGCAGCGTTGGTTGTGAGCGAAAATTCGAGCTAGATGCAAATAAAAAAATACAGATAAACACTGGACAGCGTTTGCACTTTGCGTTTCCTTGAAGCACAGTTTAGGTTTCCACCGAGCAGTGTGTATTAGTGTGCGTGTTAGTTGAGATCCCCCAATTAGTTAGGATCCCGCGATTTTTCAACCCGCACAGCGCTTGTTTCACTGTGACGCTATCGAACGCACTTTCATAGGACAGCAAATGGCGATGCGACACATGCAAATGAAGCGCTTCCGTCGGCTTACAGGGTTTTCTGATAAGAAAAGTAAAAACAAAAACAGAACATGCAGCTGCTGTCAGAAATGGCAGTGAAGAAAAACAATACGCGGAAGCGATGCCATCACTCCCTTCTCTCCCCCCCCCCCCCAGGCATTCTTTCGCATAGTTTTTCATTATCGCATCTAGTTTGAATTTCCCACGCCAAACGCCACAATTTGTAACGCTAATTGAACCTGGGCGTGACTTGGTACACTTTAGGCGCGCGGACAGTTTTGCTTGCACATAGCAATGACACGTGTAGCACTCGAATATGCAAATTACGGGCGTCGCTAATGTTATATAGGTCGATAGCCTTTGGTTCGAGCCACACGCGCGACGCGCGCTGAATGGCACCGGTTTGCGATTATTTGTCTATGTTGTATGAGTGTGTATATAGCAATAAACAGTCTGAACTAGTCTAACTGCTGCCATTTTACGCGTCAGCATTTTAGCGCATGTTGGTCCTTCTGTATTTCTCACGAAGCCCTAACTCACTTTCTCTGTGAGAGGTAACAGTATTATAACATTCTCTTGACTTAACGTCGCCGAAGGAGGCTGTACAAGCGATGCTACGCCTCGGGATTTCTACTGACATGATCGAACAATTCCGATTGGAACGACATCGTGTGCGTATGTGTGTGTCCGTGTTTTATTCGTATATATATTTTTATCTGTACCTTCTTTCTTTTTAATTTCCCACCTCTTCGTTCGAGTGTGAATAGCATACTGCATACTAACGCCAGGCTGACTTTCTATTTTCGCCTTCTGTGCCTCTCACGCTGCTCAAGTTGCCTGAACATTCATGTGCCTTATAGTATGCTTACATTTCTTTTTGGATTCCATACTTTGTTACTACAAAGTGGGTGCGTTACTGTATTTGAGAATGTGAGTGGGAGGACCACAAAAGAAGCTTTAATTTTGTTAAATGATAATGCGAAACCACAGACTCTAGTCGTCAATAATAATACTAACAGTGACCTCGGCTTTATTGGCTCTCTAAGTGCACTTTTATAAGCACTCATAACGCCCGCTAAGGTGTAGGCAAGCCTTTTCGTGGAACTCGTTAAATTCATCGCACAGTGTGATTAACGACGCCGCACAATGAGCGACGTTGGCAGGGAGGAAATCGACTCGAAGCTTCTTTCCCATTGTCGGGGGTCGTTAGTCAACCGCGCGTCATTAACAGCGTCAGTCGAATGCGCCCGCACGAGAGCTGCAGCACCGCGGGAAAAATACGGCCGTGTCAATTACCGCTCCGCCTAAAATTCTATCGATCCTATAGCACTGCTCTGTTTCTACATGGTCGATTTCATTTAATGTCGTAAATGAAAACAGACCGCTTGTGTTTTGTATACATTTTCAAGAGACGCAATCATTTGTACCAAAGTGTTTTAAGTCCCATGTTTTCGCGCGAATTTCTAATCCGGTCACGTTAATTACAGGTCTTGCCAATTGCAGGACTGGGGTTTAGTGTTTAGTACGTCATAGACACCATGTGTGTGTTATTTACATGTTTCGCATGAGCGGTGTGCTTTGACTGGTGCTAGCTACAGCTCTACGCATGACATGCACAACTAAAGGCACCGAGAGGCAAATGCATAAGCGACAATGTGACTTTATTGACATACGCAGAACCGCCGACCATTATAGTGCGTTTCCATTGTACTATGCATGTAGTAGAATATAGGGCAGTAGTATGGCATAATACACTATATTCCATTGCCTATGTAGTGTATTTTTCTGTCCGTTTTTTTTATGAAACACTTTCAACACCTCGTCAGTCACTGTGTAGTACAATGAAAGAACCGGTGCCCCCCAGATTAACAAAATTTCAACACCGAAATTTCAATTCAAGTAGTAGATCAAAAGCGCTCTCAACACTTGGTTGACCTGGTAACACTTTATTAATAGTGTGGAATAGCCATTCTTCCACGTTTTTGATTTAGCGTTTCAGCAGGAACGTTCGCCACATTAGTATATGTAATGGTGCTAATATCACGCAACAATGGTTACACTTGCTTGCGTTGACGCTGGTGAGAGACTTGTTTATCCACCGTACTCCCAGTTTACGTCTTCGCAGACTTTATGCCCCACCTTTATGTCCATAACCTCTTGCCGACATACTCGTTGGTGCGGTAAGATGTGACAGCTATAACGATTATGGGATGCGGCTTACAGAACGTGAAAGGGAGCCGTTACACATATCAAACACATAGCCAACACCATTGCGTGTAGTCACGCACGGCGAATACGGGTTTTTTTCATTGCGTCGCTGAGAAGTTCAGTGATTGCGAGAGGCACTAGGCCGTCGAGCACCGAGCGTGGCCCCTTTCAGTAAACCAGTGCTCTTTCACTGTCCTTGGTCTGTGGGTTCAGTGGCAAATCATTCGCAAAAAGTTAGGGCCTGCAGCCAACATTAAGTGCACGGTATCAATAAGTGCCATGTATTTTAAAACAACTAATATTACAATTAACTCAACTGCAGTTGACCATGTCACATAAAAAATTGCAAAATATTCATTTATTCCCATTCTGGAATAACAAAGGCTACCGTTGATGAATTTGTATGGCAAGAACTGTCTCTATAAACTTGTATGTGCAATGGAGTGTTTAGAAATTCAGGCTTTAGCACATGATCAAAGTTTCTTGTTCTCAAGGGCACTTTTGACACAAGAAAATTATTACATAGGGGTATCCTGTAAAACACTTAGCGAAATCTAACGAAATGTGTATTTCGTACTCAACAAATTTCTCTAAAAAATGCGGCCTAGAAGAATAAACAGTTAAGGATATGGTTTGCATATACTTCTAACTCGGGCTCAGTTTTCTTCAAAAATCTGCAGCAATCTGGGCAGTATTGTCGTTGTTATGAAGAAAGGAGAGCAATACGTTGCTACCGACTTTTGTAACGTATGTTCATTTGTTCTGCAAGACAGAATGGGGCCTTTGAGAGCCGTAGAAGGTTGAAGGCTCTCATATGTGCCTTGCAGGCATATATGCCTTCCATGCCCGTGCTCACCTGGGAACCGTTCTTCAAGGTGTTCCCAAGGGCACCATACGAGCTGAGGCCAATAAATTATCCAAATTGTCTGGGAGATTCGTAATAAGTCTAAGTTCGCTTTATTGTGTGTTGAAGTTGCGCAAACAGGCGAGTCTAGTGAGACTGAGGAGCGTGACGCAGTTGGTTTTGTTGCAGTGCTCACAAAATATTTTTGCCAGCTACTCGTATGGCATATTTGGGGGCCTGCACTAAGACACGGAAAATGAAAGCATGTCCCCCTCCACAATAGCGCTAACGACCATCATGCCAACGAACTGCCGAATACGTGTTGAAGGCTTCTCTGAGTTTTTTATATCTTCTTATTTTAGTTGTACTTGCAGATATCATGTTTTGCTTACCATTGCATTTTTGTTTTACATTTGCACGTAAATTTACGGCTGTTCATAACTCAATGAAATTGTTTAGGTACAAGATCAACAGTTTAACATTACACCATGGCGTTAAACTCTTGGCTAGAATAAAAAATAAATGTGTTACAAGAGTCCCGTTTTCGATTGCTGCTACTCCTCTACTCTATGACCTGCGGATATATCGTAGCTTTTCGATTGTTGTTCTCCAATACAAATGCCATTTTTGTTAGTTTTTTCTTGCCTACAATGCGTTTCAATCTGCCTTTATTATTGCTACATATGTCTTGCATTTCTACGTGAATAAACTGGTCATAATCACGATTTGTTTCTCGAGAAGCATCAAATCACCTTCATGCTCATCGCTTTGCAGTCAAATATTCTTTCCAGGATCTTCAAATACAGTAAAAGTGGCGGTAGAAGTGGTTTTATATCGGCAATATATTTAGCGTAATTTTATAAAAATTATGTGAACATCTCACATTCAGCTTACCACACTTCGCGGTTTTGCATGATGTTTCCAGCAACTTTGGGTTTCCTTAAAAAAGTGACTCAGCTAAAAAATATAATGTATATTGGCCGATATCGATGCCGGATACAGCAGCTCGAAGCTGTATTGTAGTAAAATATTAATAATAAAACTGCTGGACGCGCAGAGAGGCATCCATGATACAAGGAATACCAAGCAACGAAGAACCATTTAAATGTACCTGAGAAATTAACTTAGCACAGGTCTGGCGGAAAGGGAGACGTGTGTGGTGCGCAAGGCCTGAAATTTTACGTGGCATACCTTTTAAACACGCTCCTGTCACTTCACTGGGCTTTTTTAGACCGAGTTGGAAATCCAAGAGTGCTTTAAGAAAACAACACGTCAATTATCTCGTACATCGAATACGTGCCGCTGTTTATGCCAAAGCAAAAAGAAGCACTGTTTAAACACACAAGATGTGGAAGTGCAGAGTAGTTTGGAATGCAGTAGGAGGGTGCATCTTGGCTTGCTTTGCATACATATTAGAACTCGTGAAGTGAGACATCTCCGGGGAGGCTCTTGAGGTAACGCAAAAATACTTGGTCCGCTAAAGAGCTTTGCGCGCGCCGATGCCGTTGCATGCCAGACGTTAAGCGAAGTGAGCAAGTTGCTGTTGAACGCCTCTTCGGATAAAAACACGCTCACTTAAGAGTTTTTAGTTTGTTACCGTGTGCAAATAGGTAACCAGTACATAGGAAGGTTGTAATTTTTTCCTTTTACTCCTTTATTCTCCTTTCCCCGTGTGTAGGGTAGCAAACTGGACTCAGATTAGTTAACGTCGCCTTCTTTTTATATTCTTTCCTTCTCTCTCTCTCTCTAGCTATCGCCCTGAATGCGGCGATGCGGCCTATAACATTGCCAAACAATCAAACGGGTCTTTTTTGTGCAGAGCTACTCCAGAATTCAATTATGATATATTTGTTTAGGTTGTATTTTTCAAAAAGTGGTCTATGTTAATAATAAAACTTTAATTTCGATTACATGGGGCCAACCTATACAAACTAACATAGCGGTGGAAGTCTTGACAGCTCATATCAGGCGTTTTTTGTTCTCTATCCCTTTGCAACACGGCCTTCAGAAAGACCACGAACGTCGTATTGTGCGCTAATTTCAAACTATTCTAGCCGCTTTCTATTAGGCTTCAGTCTCGCCTCTAAGCCAGTGACACCTCCATAGTGCTTCATTCGACATGAAGGGTGCTTCAACGTACCGGGAATCAGAAAAAAATCTAAGCGCTCATCACTAGTTTTGAAAACGCTATCTCTGATTCTTCCCCACGAGAAGTACCCTTATCACATGTCTATACTGATGGATCATCTACTCGAGTAGATGATTCATCTACTCGAAAGCCTGTAGCAGCACTATAGCCTGTAGAAAGAAAGCTTGTAGTAGCACTATAGCAGTGCGCTCACGGTCCATCACACGGCTAATTCTTTTCACATTTTGCGGGCTTCCTCTACAACGTAGAAGGAATAACAGCGTGAGCCGTATCGTACAGAAAACAATTTTAGTCGGTGGTTTCTGAAAGTGCTCTACATCTCAGTGTTCACATTTTGAGTTTCCAGCCAATAATTAAAAAAAATGAGGTAATTAAGAATGAATAATTATTTAGTATTGGGATTAGTAAAAAATAGCCAGAGTACCTACAGTCAAGTGCGAGTAGTATGCGTTTGGTTCAGTTCGCCTACTAAGTGCCTTTACTTTCAAAATCTTGGCTCAAGTTATGTGGGACACCCTGTATAGTGTAATTTATGTTTTATTGGCTCTCTGTAAAGCGTCGTCTTCAATTTTGTTGCTTCAATTGATACTGTAGAATCTGAAACAAAATTTGTTATCTGCCATTTTCCAGCTTCATTAGACAAAACAAAGTTGGAGTCGAGAAGATAGGTTTAAACAATTCGTGTGATAAAGGATATCTGTGCTTTAGAAGCTAGACTTCGCGACGCTATTTTAATGTAGTCAGGGAACACTGACACGTTGGATGGAGTAATTAAAGCAGTCCGCCCTTCATTATCACGAGTGTCTGGAGAGCACGATCGAGCTTTTGCAGTTAATGCGCAGTTGATCGATTAATTGGTAATGACTTCACCATTTTTGAAGGCTCAACGAAGCTCTACACATAAACTTTCAATTCTTCATTGCCGCGTATACTGTTCTTTTATTTTTAACGTCAGTGTGGAACGGAACGCGCAGTTTAGCGTGCCGCTTACTTAACACGTCTACGTAGGAGCTTTGAAAACTGCGTCATTCTCGCTGATTTGTTTGGGACAAACTGCATGTCTTGTTGGAGTTTCACGATAAAAAAATAGCACCGATAAGGACACTACTTGAATTTTCCTTATCGCGCATCTGAAACTTAATGTTCGGCTTGTTCGAACTTTGAATATAACATTTGCTTGCGTGAAAAAAGAGAGAGAATGACTTAAAAGTGGAACAGAAAAAAACAGACAGCTCTTTAAAAACACTGGTCTTCGACTAAATGGATGCTCTGAAAAGTGTCCATTCACAAAACAGTGCCTTAGAATTGTTTAATAAATCATTGAACATTGAATTCGTGTAGTCAGGAGGCGGTTCTGAAACATTAATTACTTCCTCCAAAAAAAAATCTAGAATGGCCGACGTAGTGGTTACGCATTTGTAAGATTCAGTCCGCAGATAATTCGATTAATTAAACTATGTTTTTTGCCCTATAGCTAATGAGGATACATGAATTGTTGGAAAAGGGGCAATACGTGCAACGTCCGCAAACGTCAGAAGGATGATCTGATGCAATAAAAGCCTGTTGCGTATAGTGCCTTAAGGCAGTTTTTTGTAAACGTGCGCTTTGAGCTTCGTGCCTTGCCCTTTTCGAAATTTCCGTTGAGTTGAAGACCAGCGCACTCAGTGTTCCACATTTTTTTCTTCGTTTCAGCTCTGTCTTCAGATTTGTCATCTCGGATGGGAAAACATAATGTCCAAGTAGTACGCATGCTTGAAAACAGTAGGTACTCCTGTAGTTGTCTTGTATTAAGGCCCGATGGTACTTCAAAGAACTTTTGGCTTCCATGTTCAGAAGAAAGCCGTCTCTTTTGTTGTGTGTGTGTACCTCTTCAAAACTACTCCAAGCCGGCTCTATGATGTAGCTGCTTTTTCCCCCCATGTTTCTTAAAACACACACACACACACACACACACACACACACACACACACACACACACACACACACACACACACACACACACACACACACACACACACACACACACACACACACACACACACACACACATACATACATACATACATACATACATACATACATACACACACATACGTACATATACATACATACATATACATACATACATATACATACATATATATACATACATATATATACATAGATATATATACATACATATACATACATACATACATACACACACACACACACACACACATATATATATATATATTTATATATATATATATATATATATATATATATATATATATATAGAGAGAGAGAGAGAGAGATCTAACAGACAATATCGCAAAGGAATGTATAGGGGCTCATAAAGAGTGTACCACACTCGCCATCATGGCTACAGGTGGCTCTGACTGACACTCCCACGTTTAAATTCACATATAAACCCAGTAATGTGGCTGGGGGAATAGCCGCCGTGATAGCTCAGTGGTAGAGCATCGAACGCGTTATTCGGAGGTCGTAGGTTTGATTCCTGCTCATGGTAAGTTATTTTTTCGCCCACTTTTCTTTCTTCTTATTTACTTTACATTGGTTCTAGTAACTTCCCCTATACATTCCTTCACATTGTTGTCTGTTACTCATCGTGACAATATATATATATATATATATATATATATATATATATATATATATATATATATATATATATATATATATATATATATATATATATATAAGAAGACTGGTTCAGATGTCAGGGGTGATAATGGTTAGGGCAGCGATATGTTGACTTTGTGCAACATAGTTCGCCAACTTTTTTCTTTAATTTTAGCTGTGGCTGCAACCAATGTGTTTAGAAGAAAGCTAGCGGGTCATAAACAACTGCTGTGAAACATTTGTTTTAGGTTCCGTGACGAATACTGAAATTCGTACCTCCGTTTTGTCTAGACACTGCGAGCAGCGGCAAGGAAACGTGCGCATATTATATACAGTAACGTTTTCATGAATTATTGACTTGTAGTCTTTTCAAAACGACTTCAGCGTGGTGTAGGAATTCGAAAAAAAAAACACTCAAAAAGAAGCAGATGAACGCCTCATGAACGGTCGACGCCCTTACTTTGGCAGTTCGTCAAAACCAATATCGCCGCTTCTGTTCTTTTAGCGAACGACCTCTGAGCATCGTGTCATTCCCACAGCAGCGCGACAAAGAGGTTTTATTGCACAGCACCTTAATAGGGTGAGGGCAGGGTTCCTCAAATCTTTATTATTCGAAATTGTGCGTGAATCGTTCGGTTTTTCAGGTTTTTCATTTGGTAGAAAGATCGGACGTGATAAGCAGCACGGTGGGTCGGAGCATTCTGCTATCCTATCCGCAAAATAACACAAACACAGAGTAAAAAACACACAAGTCACCTGTCCTTGTCGTTGTGAGTTTCCTTACTTTGAGTTTGTGTCATTTTACGGCTAAAGTATGTCATTAAGCAAGTACCAACTAGGCCAACAAACAGCCATCTGCTGGAATTATGTTGTTTGCCGGTGCAGACGTGGACGCCTTGACAAACATGGCCGGCAAGACGCATTTGAAGTGGCCTCTGGATGGCAACAAAACGCGAAGATGAATGAAGTGCTTACGGAACAAGCAACCAAGGTGGCAAAAAAAGAAGAGAGAGAGAGAGAGAGACTGTTCTGAAACGTTGGGCGTCGCATTTACTGCTTAAATGTGAAGCCGCCAATTTGATAAGAGGGCCGGACGAGCATCATCGAGTCGAAGCGTGCCTCGAAAGCAGCGCTGAAGAAAGACGCCCGTCGTTCGTTTGAGAGTGAGGTCACACAAAGCTAGACATGCTAACACGGACCCAAGACAACATGAACGCCGTATCTTGACTTCTTTGTTTTGTGTCTGTTAGAACGCTCATTCTTCTGGCGGGAATTGTTACCAACCTCCTCAGCTCTCTGTTATTCTGCAATTGTAATCCACCGAATAAATAAATAAAGTAATTCTCTCAAATGCAAGGAGAGAATGTGCGTCGGTTGATGAACAAAAATGCTTTCACCAGTTATTCCACAAAAGTCGTTCGATTAATACCCGAATACAAGTTGTCTTCGAGGTAAATTGTCATGTCATTATGGACCATCGTGGTGAAGCGTAAATATGCTTTGTGAGCTCGACGGGGTCTTCGATGTTAACTTTTGCATTTAACCAGGGTAATTTAAAAGGCACAAGCTCGTTTCCATCTATAGCAGTGAAGGCGAGGGGGAAAATGCTGGTGTGTGTGTGTGTGTGTGTGTGTGTGTTTGGGAAGGGGGAGGCAAAGTGTTGGTGGGGGTTTAGGGGGACAAGTGCACTTTTCATAACCCCCTGCGACAGCCATGCTTGATTTGACATCCGATTCTGAACACAGTACACAGGTATACAGAGAAGCCGAGGAATTCATGTTCAACAGAAAAGATAAAACTGGCAGGCTTTTCGAGTTTTGCTGTCTCAGCTGCAAAATACGTTGCCATTCTATACTTGTCAATTTCTAGCATTAATCGATAATCCTGTTCATGCTTAACTTCCCTACGGATGGTGGCCTATGCCTTAGAATTTACGGTCAAAGCGGTTCGTATAATCGAATGCGAATGCGTCTGAATAGGTGCGTCTGAACTCAGAATCTTCGGAATCGCATGCGGCTGAACGACATTCGGAGGAGGCCCCACTTACTGCGCGAGATCTGCCTGTGATGTTTTGTTGCAGTGTCAAGCAGTCACTTTTGCTGTCGATTGACTCTTGTACGGATCAGAGTTTTTGACAGTGATTGGCTCAGTTCATAAAGGTGCCGAAGAAGGCCACTCACTGCTGAGAAATTTTACCTTTATGGGACTTAGTCATGATCTGTAATGCACCGCGTGACACCGGTGATATTTGCTTGTCTTAATTATTAGATGATATAAACTTTCCACCACTAATGCACAAATACCCACGCAGACGTGAAACTTTGTGGTGACAAGATAATGCTAGCAACATTTTTCTTTCATCCTCTCCTCCACGCCACTCGATCCTGAAAATGATTTCAGAGAAATTCCCACACGGTGGAAGCAAGGCTTGTTAAAGCGAAAGTTGGCACCCACCGTATATACCTGAAAGGGACAAGGAATTGCATACGTGTTTGTAAGCGTTCTTTTTGACAAAGATTTTGTCATGGTCTTGGTTCAAACTAGCGACTCGTCGAAATGCAACAATTTCTGGTCAAAGTAGCACTTTTTCGTTAAAAAAAAACAAAAAAACTAGATATCACGCAATGAACTCGTGCATATATTTGCGGGATGTCAAGTTAAGTACGTGCTCCTTTCAAAAGCTTCCAAAAGCAGCTTGAAAATGGAACACTCGTTGGACAGTACGAATGTAAGTAAGACGTTGCGAACCTGTTGCGAACCTGAAGAGTAGCAGACATAAGCCGTTTAATACTATTTAGATGACTTTCTTTTCAGAGTGAAGGAGGGAATGAAGATAAAACAGAAACCACATGGTGAGCAAAAAAAGGCAGTCGGCAGATCTCTTGTGTTTTTTGAATTTATGGTATGAGAAGCAAGCATGTGGAGGGAAGGTGACGTTGTAGCTTTTTATAAAGCGACATGTTCTAAAATGACGCTAAATGTATCTACGAATGTTGCGCACACAAACAATGTTGAGCAGTCGCAGCTTTTTATATAACCAGTTGTTTGCACTGTGCAATGATACGAACAGGAACATGTGTATTAGCAACAGCACAAGCGGGAAGCTGATATAAATCGCTGGTGCTCGCGAGGATGGTATCCCTGGGCATTGCTACGTAAATTAACATCAGTGGATGGCACCTAACTACAATTTACGTTACCCCGACGTGACAGCTGTATCATATTAGTTTATATGTAATGTTTATAAAAATAGATAGCTAGCAAGACAACAACCGAAATTGACCTTTGACGAACATAAGGGTATATTTGAAAAGTAGTTCCGATACCTGGCGTGGCTCTACGGTAGATTAATTGATTTCCACGCAGAATGAGAGGATTTGATTCCTGCTGGCGCTTTGACATTTATTTTTCGCATTCATCGGGCCAATGCTGGCGACCTCTCAAGCCCGCAATTTGACATGAACGCAAATATGCAAATGAATGCACCCAGTGAATTTTATTGAGATCCATTAACCTGAAAAAATCGCCGGACTTGGTCTTTAAAGAGAACACAATGGAGCACTTCCGAGCTCTGCGCACCGGCAGCAATAAATGTTGTCTATAAATAGGTCGCTGTTAGTACGCCGAAGCATGTACTCTCCGTCGTATAAGTCCGCACACTCCGGAGCAAGGGATCGTGCGTTAGAATCCGTGTTTCAAGAATTTCAATTTTCTGCGTTCTTTTCTGTATGTATTTTATATAAACTTATATACATATAAAGGTTATCCCGTTCACGGCACAAAGCAGCCGAAAGTGTCTGTAATTTTTATCGCACTAACATGAAATTGAAAATATTGTTTCTTCTTTAAAATAAATTTTATATAGAAGATGTTTTCTTTTTCGCGCATCCGTGCATGATAAGTGTAAGCCCTTCGTTTGTCGTTTGGAAAGGGACTTTTTTTTTTCGTGATGATGTAAGGGGCAGGAGGAGGCGCTAGTTTTGATGCACTATTTTCTTCCTACCAATTAAAGGGGAAAGGGAAACACGACAATTTTTGCGGAACCTTACTTTATAGCGACTGATATGATCAAGCTCGCGTTTACTGATGCTTACTATCAGGCGTTGTCGTTTTTGCGATGTTTTATAGGGATTGTGGGCTCCGAATGCATGCAATATCTTTGGCATTTTTTCGATTGTAGAAATGCAATGCCGAAAATAACACAAACACACAAAAATTTTTCTTTCAACTCATTTAGAGCCGAAAAATCAGAGCCTGAAGAGTTAGTAAGCGACTATTGGCGAGATGATAGAACTGGACGATTCTAACGCAACAGCTGTAGGCAAAATAATATCGTGGTTTTACGGTGTGCATTGCTTCTTTGGTTCAGCTTTTGTTCCTAAATCTGAATGGCCTCTTTAAGATAAACAGCTTTTCGGTCGTGATGGTGATTTATCAGGTTGAACGTGAACGAATGAATGGCAATGCATTTCATGCAAATGCGATCGAAATAACGATCAGAAAGTATATTGGGTTGAAGTAGTCCGAGTCCATCACAGCTATTTCTCTCGCTTACATTCACTACTGGTGCCATCGAGTAAGCGATCGTCATTTGTTTATTCGCGAGTTGCGTAACGTTAGAAGAGAGTCGTTTCAGCGGCCAGCTTAAGGTTGGAATGGCTGCGTGAACATCCAAACTCACGATGGAGCTTACGAAGTATCAGAGGATGCATTTGGCTCGGGGCCAAGAACTAGAAGACGAAGACGCAGTGGCCGTCATGATACCCGCGTGAATTGAACATGTACAACGACTACTTCCTTTTCTCGTTTCCTTAGCTGCCTTCAGGAACGTTCCTGCAAAAGGGCAGCGTGCTTTAACACACACACACACACACACACACACACACACACACACACACACACACACACACACACACACACACACACACACTCACACTCACACTCACGCTCGCTCGCACGCACGCACGCACACACACACACACGCACGCACGCACTCACTCACACACACACACACACACACACACACACACACACACACGCACGCACACTCACAGAGAGAGAGAGTTAGGGAGAGAGATCATTGTGGATAAGCGAAATGGTGCCTCCGAATTTCAGTTTATATAGAAGTGGGTTCTCGGTCTCTTATCTGCGAGAAGCCATTAGCCTAACGGCCGATACTTTGACGTATGTCGACCAGTCGAAGCTGCAATTTCTAACTCGCCTCGCATGAAGCAGTTATTTATTCCGGCAGCGCTTATAGTGATAGCCTGCCAGGGGGAAAAATATAAAGAATTAGTGTAACATAAACATTTTTTTTCATCTTAAAAATGCTATCCTTTGTAGAGTGTGTAAAATTTTGTCATTGCTAGTTTAAAGAAGCCTGCCGCTACATTTAGTAAAAAAACAATACAAAAGAAAAACGCTTGCATTACCCATTTCAATAGACCGGGGAAAAAGAAATGCAACACATAAATGATTTCTGAGAATGCGTTATCAGAGAAAATACACTTAATGTCGAGAGAAACTGCATCGCACATATCAAAACATGTATCGGAAAATTAGGAAAGAGGCTCCTGCGCTAGCGTGCTCTTACTGCAGAAGAAGAAAACGATAAACAAGCTTTAGTTTCGTAACACGTAAACCTGTCCAATACGTTAATCCTTGTTTTACTCTCAAAAAAGAGCGCTAATGTTTAAAAATGTATTCTTGATTGATTGATTGATTGATTGATATGTGGGGTTTAACGTCCCAAAACCACCATATGATTATGAGAGACGCCGTAGTGGAGGGCTCCGGAAATTTCGACCACCTGGGGTTATTTAACGTGCACCCAAATCTGAGTACACGGGCCTACAACATTTCCGCCTCCATCGGAAATGCAGCCGCCGCAGCCGGGATTCGAACCCGCGACGTGCGGGTCAGCAGCCGAGTACCTTAGCCACTAGACCACCGCGGCGGGGCTAAAAAAGTATTCTTGTATTCGAACTACGTCACCGCCTTAAAACCCTCAGTATTGAGACCGTAGGTCTTCAATTTTGTAGAAGTGCCATTGCAACCACAGGTGGGTGCGTAGCACTGCGGAAGGTGGGGCCAACCTTCACCACAGCGCCCTATCCTTCCCCTTCCTCCTCCTGGTAGCGTAGTCCGAAAATATAAGCGCTCTGCAAAAAATGCAAAAGTTTGAATGATGCTATGACGAGCTTCTCACCAAGGCCTGCTACGGCTTTGTGGGTTGAATTGCGGGATGTAGCCAGTTCTTTGAATGCTCCATCGTGGGTATTTAGTCGCCTTTATTGTCCAAAAAGGCAAAAAGAAACATGCGTAGTCATAACCTTGCCCGCTGGAAAATTACGTGACAGATCTACTTTAGTGGTGGCACGTGGCAAAATGAAAGCCCTCGTCTAGTTAGAGAGGCCCCGCCCTCTCTGGCCCACCTCACCCAACCCCTTGTGCGGCCTATGATCTTAGTTTTCTTTGTCATTTTGGTGATGTTACTTAGCTGGCACCTGCTAGTAGCTGCGTATTTTTAATCCTCTGGATACAGCGGAAGACAGTGATTTTTTTTTCACTGTTACAAACTGCCCCTCTAGTGCCGCCGGCGCGATGTCGGCGGCGGGAATAACAGCAGGTTAGATCGTTCCGTACGCAAGCAGAAGCAGTGAAGAGATCAGAGACGTGTGGGCAACGAAACAACAGATTTATTATACTAGTGTGGCACAAGGAATGTAACACTTCAATAAACTAACAAGTACACACTATACAAACAATAAAGGAGCTTACAAGCAAGAGTATTAAGAGACAACTAATAACATACACTAGAACTAACAGTAGAATAAATAAATAGATGCTAAAGTTCATGAAGTAGTAACAGGTGGCTCATACGTGTGATGACTGGCAGCGTTATGGTCCGTGACGATCGAATGCGAGAAGTCCCGAAGAGTTCTGGCACGTCTGCGATGCCAGCGGTGTTGCAACGCTCATGTTTCTGGGAGCTGGAGCTTGACGCGGGAACGCAGCCAGGTTGAGCTAACTTGAGTTGACGTTCCGATTTCCACGAGGCAGGCATTGATTGCGCGTCTCAACTAGACAACCGGCTAAGTTCGGGTGGCCAGCCGAAGTGGTCTCAATGTCCGGGGATGAAGCGCGGCGCCTGTTAATGTGGTGTGACGCCGGGTTGCGAAATTGGCAGTACGTGACATTCACTGAGTTGGAAAATACATTAGTTCACCATGATGAACACGTGGTAATAGTGCTCAGTTGCTGAGGCGAAGGTCGCGATCTTGACACCGGCCACAACAATTTTGATGAACACTAGAGGCCCGCGTATTGTGCGTCGTCAGTAGTGCACTCTCAAGAGCACTAGATAGTCGTAATTTATGAATCCCTCCACTATGCCGTCTTTCATAATCATATCACAAATTTGTGCCGTAAAAGCTCAGGTACTACTATTAAAAGAAATTAATACATCGAATTATTAGGTGTACTGCAGAGTTTGTTGTACTATGTATTGTACAATTCATTCCACTTCTATGCGCTTCTATATACAAAGAAAAAAAGGCCTTTCATTTGGGTTGCATTTTTTATTTGGCTTGTGAAGCGCTTTCTTGCCTGTGCAATGTTTTCCGAAATGCCGAAGTTATCACCGTCTGAACCATCGCATTCACGACAATGCTCTTGCCCCGCCACGGTGGTCTAGTGGCTAAGGTACTCGGCTGCTGACCCGCAGGTCGCGGGATCAAATCTCGGCTGTGGCGGCTGCATTTCCGATGGAGGCGGAAATGTTGTAGGCCCGTGTAGTCAGATTTGGGTGCACGTTAAAGAACCCCAGGTGGTCAAAATTTCCGGAGCCCTCCACTACGGCGTCTCTCATAATCAAATAGTGGTTTTGGGACGTTAAACCCCACAAATCAATCAAATCAATCAACGAAAATGCTCTTGTGCCAAAATTGCTATACTCGGAGGCACCTTGGTATTTTGCGCTGTAAGACCGGCACATTTTGGCACTTCAAGTTTCTCAAAGTGCATTGGAACACATCTACGCTGATCAAGCGCAAAGTCTTGCAGTAAGAGTGAATCTAGCTGAAAGAAGAATGAAGAGGACACATATATTACATTGCTTTGAGCTATACATCGCAAAATGCTTCTGCGATTATGACGACACAGCCTGAGCATGTCTGTTTTGTGACGCGGCCGAAAGACGAGACTCCTATGCGCAAAACGATGTTTTGCGAAAAACTGGCCGTGCCCTGCATCTTGAAACGAATTACTTGTGAATGTGTAGATTAATATTTTCCTTTAAGGCAGTACACACAGATTATTTTGCAGTAACACCAGCGATGGGGATTGATTGAGTCTTCGCAGGAGTAACGACAGCGTCGCATCTGTTGTGCAACTCTATTAAAAAGTCATTTGTCAAGATAGCTTCAATGCAGGGGTGTTGAAAGCAAGGTGCATAAAAGGTAGTTACGATGAAAGTTTCGCAATGGCGCTGTCTTTCGTATATTCTTGCGCAAAACAGGCAACGTTGAGGTACTGTCATGTAATCATCGCTCAGCTGTCGAAAAACAGCCCAGAAGTGCATTTTAAGAAAATGTTTCAAAAACTAACATTATCGGAAACGCCTAATCTTCTTTATGCTAATAGAATAAACCACTACTGGTACGGTATTGCTGGCTCTTTGAAAGAGTACAGGCAGTCAAAGTGCTGGCTTAATTCAATAGTACTGACTTCGGAGACAATTGTAAGCATTACGAGAGAACTTATCGCATGACTGGCAGGGACTTTGAAGACGTAGTATTGCGATTTGAGAAAGCTGGTGATTTATGTGATGAGAAAAAAAAAGATTGAAATGCACTGCGTGGTTGCGGCAGAAACAGCAGTAGTATAGTGGACTATTGAGAAACATAGGTGTCTCAAAAATGGAGTGTTTGGATATGTTCACTACTATAGGAAACTACATTCTTTGTATTTATAGCTAAATGTGTTCTTGATGGGATTTGTTTGTTGTACAGTGGATCTTTACATTAATTTGTTACCGTAATCCTGGATAACTTTAAGTAAGGCTTTTAAGAGGTTATTATGAACTCGCCCTTCAAAGGATCGTGCAGTACGTACAAACATGTGTCGAACTTGTAGCCAGACGATAGCAGGGGGTTTAGTTACTGATAGTAACTATCACGGTACCAAAGTGAGCAGACATATTGTAGCACTTACTTATCATGTCTAGGGCTTATTTCTCCAATTAAATACTCATGAGAAGGATTCAAGATATTCACGTGTCTTCCTTCTAGTGGTTTCCTTTATCCATGTATACATCAGAAGTATAAAATATGTAGTTGAACAATGAAATTCCAGCACTGCGCGCAAGATGGGCGGGGTGACGAGTGAGCTGAAGCAAGGATAAGGAAAGCGTTTACTTGTTCATCGAAACTTCGGAGAAATCGTTCCTGGGGGAAGACACCGACAACGACAGTGGAGATATCGCAGATGATTGTTAGGTGCTTCCAGTGTGTCAAAAGGTTAAAGGTTCAGCCTCAGTCTTGCAGTCTTGAGTGGGGTGCATAGTGAGAAACGAACCCCCTGCTTAGGCAGCTGTCATGCAATCTTGGATCTCCAGCCTAAACGAAAGCTTCCTATTGTAAGGGCAGGAGTACTCATGCCTTTTCGTCCACAAGACTGGATACCCTTGTCGGATGAAGCGTTAGTGTATTGCGTTGGTATATAGATGGTTCGTCTTTCATATTGATCTGGTAGTCAACCCTGTATTTGGTTTCTTTGTAAACTCCGCGCGAGCGCGTTTCGCCTTTTTCTTTTTCACAAAGGCTTATGATTGCTCCATGATGCTCTCGTTACACCTGTTTCCATTCCGTAGTTTCTGTTAGTAACTTATTTGTGACTCACAGAAAATAGTTATTCAATTGATTTGTTCCTGGTTGCTGTCTCTTTTTTTGTATAATGACTTTTCATGTGTTTTTGCTTGTTTCTTTATTTTTGACCGCTTGTTTTTTTTTTTTTTTGCCTAGAAACTAGAGATAGTAGATGGGATTGGCCTAAGTCTCAATTCACCTTATTTAACTCTTTGTTGTCGACTTGCATTCCTAAATCATCGTACTCACATTAGTGCTCTCATTAATTTAAACTTCCTTCTCTTCAACCGCTGCCCTTCACCTAGAGCACTTCGCGCACCATCTCTCGAGAAGTTCCTTAAAGCGTGCACCACCGCAACAAACCTATCTATGCAAAGAAGCCAGCTATCAAGAAAACATCGAAAGCACCGGAGAGAAGCCTCGCCGTGGTGGTCTAGTGGCTAAGGTACTCGGCTGCTGACCCGCAGGTTGTGGGATTGAATCCCGACTGCTATGGCTGCACTTTCAATGGATACGAAAATGCTGTAGTCCCGGGAGGTTAGATGTGGGTGCACGTTAAATAACTCCAGGAGGTCGAAATTTCTGGAGCCCTCCACTACGACGTCTCTCATAATCGTATGGTTGTTTTTGGCACTTAAACAGCACGTATCAATAAAATCAAAGCACCGAAGAAAATACAGAAAATGGAAGATGGTGAACTCACACAGGGGCAAATAATCATCTTTATTACGATCTTGAGGGTGACCCGAAAAGCCCATTAACGGAAGAGGAATCACCGCCGGCAGTTCTCACGTCGGGGCAGGCAGGCCGTGCCTGACGACCACATCACGGGATTTCTGAACGGCCCATAGCTGATAGGCGGGGTCAAAGCAGTGTAAAAAATATATGACATTTGAGTTATATAGCGATTAACGACAGATGGAGAAAACAGAAAGGCGGAAGACGGAAACGTACTCAGAAAAGCGTCTGGTTAGCGACCTTACGCTCGGTGAATGATAAAGGGAAATAAAAAAAGATGAGATAGGATCGAGAGAAGAAAACCTGAAAATCAGCAGTGAATTTGGTGATGTGGGTGAGACCGCATCGCTTGTCATAGGCGTTTGCAAAAGCTCGCCATGTTCAGGAAGCAAAAACATGCTTTCGCCACCTTTTTGGTCGACGAGACATTGGAAAAGAGTTCTAGCAGATCCTGCATATAAAGTTTGAACGCATAACTTCTGTTTTCTTATTAAGAACTGGTAATTATCCGCTTTACATGCCATCCTGGAAACGGTATGATAAGAGCGACGTAACCAGGCTGTTTTTAATCAATGTTTAGAGGAAAAAAGATACTCTAGGGGATTCCAGTCGCATGACTTATTCTCAATGATGTCGATGCTAGTTTCACATATACATTCAGCCACCCTGAATCCATATTTACTTTCAGTAAAATTATTAGTAACTAGCTTCTCTCTGAACCGCAATGTGGCGTTATGTCGGAAGCTAGAAAATGTGTCTTCTACACATCGATTCGAGCATGGTGGACCACAGCGCACATTCCATAACGAGGACGATAACAATTGCGAAAAGGTGTTATCATCCTTTTTTCGATGACGCGCGTCGCACAACATCAAGCGATGCTGTATGTGGTAAGCACCGATCGACTTTCTGCAAGCTCTCGGATATCAATGTACAACAGACGTGCCGTGCAACTACTTCTATACATTACATACATATTCTATTTTCATGTTGCATCGATTCCTGCGATGAAGGAATCAAGCATCTATTTTTTTCTATTGGTTCTCCTGCCTTTGAGCCTTCATCGACTCTGGCTTGCCTGTTTTTGAAACCAAGCATGTGTCAAAAGTACCACTAGAGCTGTTTTGTGCTCAGAAGCTTTGCAAAATACAAAAGAAACGACACATGCGGCGATATCTGATTGCCTTTGTGTATCCTTCATCTAAAAAATGTCAGAAGAACATATATAATGGAGAGTAAGTTAGTCTGTTTATTGAGACGTACAAAAAAGTGCGCTTGCAGTAACATACAGCAACGGGAAACGGGAATACAGCATGAGCACTCGTTCCGTTTTCCTGTCTCTTGTGCCTGTTGCCGAGCGTGTTTCTAGACTGAAGCACTAAAGTTGATGTTGTCGTCAGCAAGTTCCGTAGAGTAAAAATAGGTAATGTTAATAAGCAGTGACATTAGGAGAACAAGAAACAGTAATACTAAGAGGTAGTTCAAGAATGTGAATAAGTAACGTTAGAGTGTTGTAACGAAGATAGGACGTGTCAGCGCTAAGAATATATTGTGTGCTTTTCACTGTATTTCCAACGTTCCTGTTTATTTTGTACGAGCTAGCCATGTATATGCTGATGAGTTGTCAAAAAAAGAAGAAAGAATGACACCATCTGATACTTCCTCCTTGATGCCACGAATTCTCATTCGTACTACTACATGAACACAAGAAAAACTTGAAGCTGGGTAAAGCAAGAAGGCGGAGGTAAACAAGCTACAGATTGAGTACGACATCCACAGAAGCCGTTATGTATAATACAATGCGAAGGAAATGAAAGCTGTCAGCAAGACTTCGCTTTTGCTTTCTACGTTAGGTGCTGTAAACATATACCACCAACATGAAATCAATTTGATGTTTCAGTACCACTTCTGCGCAAAATTCATAGCTTTCTTGTTGGCGTTAAGGTATGCTAATGTACTATAGATAAGCTTAGATGTGCATTATAAGTGTACTTCGAGGCCTATCATTTGCATTTCTCACCAGCGCAATTGCTTGCGGCGTACATCAAGGTTGTCGAGATCGGAAACCTGGTCTTTCATTTGTCCTCGGATACTTCACAGCTAATACCAATGACGCCGTGTACTCGTGTGCATCTTGGACAGAATTTCGAGAGAAACACGTAGTTTGAGATCACTCTGAGCACTCTTTCCGGTACTATGTGGCGAACACTTTTAGGGTCGAAGCTCCTTAGGGTGTGGGTCTGGCCTTCCTCCGTTGATGTATGTAACCACCTTGCAAACATCCGATTACACCCCATCACCGATCCACCACTTCAGCGACCATAAAGCCAATACTGTTGGGAAGTAGCCAATATGACATGCAAAATGGTCGTGTATTTGTATGCAGGTGCGCGTTAAAGTACCATAGATTTTGCCACTGGGTCCATCCCTTGTTTCTGCGTTTCAGCCTATAGTTTCATCTTTGTAAACTGCCCACTACTTCGTCCTCGCAAACATCCCGCTACGCCCTATCATTGATACATCACTTCACCGACCACAAAGCCGTTATAAATAATGGGGAACAGAAGCGACGTATAGCTACCACTTACGAATAATAAAATTTATTGTATAAATAGATACAGTGTTTGTCACGTCTTTGATACTGTAGTGGGCGATATTCGCGAATGGTTCACAGTTTAGCGATGAAACCCTCCAGTGCTTCGCTCCACTCATCATCATTCACTCCGTGGATATGCTGTGATTTTTTTGTAATGGTAATGCACTAGGTCCATTCATCTTATTGACAATAAAATGCCAATGGCTAATTTTTAGTCATTTGTAACTTTATCTTTTAGTATATGTTGCGAATTATTAAGAAAATAAAGGAGGTATCAGAATACATCTTGGACTAATTATATTGCCTTTCTGTTGACTCTGACTGGCTCAAGCTGGACTATGTACTATCGAATTAAATTATGCTTTGTTGCGGAACTCTTAGATATCTGGTGAGCGATCACTACAATGAAGGTCTTGTTAACTGTTAAAGATATTGCTAAGTATCGATCAGCTGCAAGGTAGTATTATAATGCGTTATAGGTTCTGTGACGTGGAGCTCACGTTAGAAAACATAATTGATGTTGAACTTTTGTTTTCGTTTAGACTGCTTAGTAAAGGCGACTGTGCACTGGTTAATTAGGAGCTTTGAAGTTGGCACTAGAGCGTGAGAAAACAAGCGAGCATAGAAAAAATATTAAAAGAGATGGAGAAAACCCAAGATAGAAGGCAGGAATATCTGCACAGTTAAGCTCGCTTTTCTTTCCGAGACTTCTGTGTCATTTTACATCAGCTTACGCTCGAGAGCAAGCAGAGATTTGGTGTAATGCTCTGGGAAGGGGATTTGGGGTGAACGATGGGAGTTTAGGATGAAGTGTAGAGCGGAGCGCGTTAGCTAAGAAAACAGACAGTGAAAATGCATAAAAAAAGACACACAGGGCGTTTGAAAACGTAATCGGGAGAGAGGATTTCATCTCCAATAAAGTTAAATAGATTGATTCTGGTGGCAGTACTAGACCAGGATTACCAAAAAAAGAGAAAGAAAAAGTTTAGTGATATTTTAGTTTAGTGGGTTTAGTTTAGTGGGTTTAGTGGTAACCGCCATGGGTCGCAAGCCCAGCGCCGCGCTGCGCGCACTGACGCCAACAAAGACAAGGGACCCTGGGTGCTACCGTCAGCGAAGCAGTGCCGCGCCAGCGGGAACCACAACACGAGAACCGTAGGGTGAGGTGGACTACCCGCTGTTCCCTCCCTTTTAGCCGTGTGAGCATCCGACTCCACTCACACGTTGCCCGTGGCGGACCTTTAGGAGGTGGGGAGGGCATGATCCGAGGTCGCGGCTACAACTGAGCTGGATTACATGGGCGCGCCACCACCCGTACCGTCCAGGCACCTGGATCATAGAATGGACCGGAAACTTCTCTGCTTGGTGTGCAAGGACTGACTCCTTATCAGCGGCATCCACATACGCTGGATTACAGAGGGACGCAAGCACCTCCTGCCAAAGCTGCCTAGTCTGTCAGGTCCTGTCTCAAGGAATGCGTTCCTAATGCCAGCGCTTCTGAGTCGTCAGATTACAGGAGCTTACCAACTCCCAGCCATTCCGGCACTGTTCTGTTCGCAAAGCGAACTATGGTGTTAGCCTTCCTTGGGAACACACCATGGCAGAGTGGACCAGTGTCCATTCGTGTGATCTTCATTCTTTTGAGGTACCCAGTCCCCAGACGCTGGGTTACAGAGGCTCGCCAGCACCTCCGGCGTGAATACAACCGGGTTATTAAAAACCTGAAGACCTCCAATGACAGAGCTATTGAGAAAGGGCCATGCCAGAAATGGCTTGAAAATATATGATCGTTTTTACCGAAATAGTGATGCATTATAATCGACGGCAAGCTTTCGTGTTGCATGTGAGCTAGAGATGCGTTGTCATGGCGGAACAACACAGCACGCGACAGAACTGCGAAACTAAGTGTCCTGGCAGCTATTGGGAGTTTCATAACAGTTTTAAGAGAGCAGTCGTCGATGTTACAGGCGTCTGACGAAAATTGTGCGAGAAGTGAGACAGATGGACAGCAATCGGCGCTTGTAGCATGAAGGGCATTGTTCATTCCCGTTAGGCTGCTGTATTCGCCAAGATTTAGTTTTCACATAGTTAAGAAACAAAATTCCAGCTTTTGTGCGCACGTTGCCTCTGCCAACAGCAGAAATGGGAACGTTTCCCTGACTTGCCGAGGGATGAATTGCATGGGCTGTGACGATGTGTTTTCTCGGATTGGACGCTTCTGTAGTGCCGCGTGCTCCCTATCTTGAAAAGGATCAGCAGGCGGTTCATTTCAAGCTGTGTGCAGTCTTCCCATCACTCGGTTTGCATAGAAGCAATGGGTCACCTTCGCTCGCTGCTTCAGCCTTGTTTACTGAAGCAGTCGCTCTGTTGAGTTACGCGAGATCGAATACTGAAGAAGTTATTTGCTAGCCGTTCTTCGCATAACATTCGAATTTGTCGCTGCAGCATTCATTACTTGACCCTCGCTTCGAAATTGGGATTTTCTTTACTGCTTTGCATCGAGTGTCATTAATTTCATGGTGGGCGCCATGTAAGTATAGTGTGAAGCGTAAAACACAGACGCAGGACCTAGCATGGCGGCAAGCACGGAAGGTGCACTATCATCGTTTTATAGCCGGGAACAACGTGACTATTTATGCCTTATCACACATAACATTGTGTGTAAAAGCAAGATCAAAACCACGTGAGCTGTGTTTTATACTTCATCTCATAACTACCTTGCAGCACTGCCAAAGAAATCTATAAGAAGTACACATGCAGTGTCCGTGGGCAGCACATAACATAGTTCCGGGCGTAACTGTTTCATTATCAACGAAGTACAAACTGTGCTTCTTGTATGTCGCATTACAGCGATATGTGGCACGTTAGGTCTTTCGGTCACGCACTTCACACTTTTTAAAGTATATTAGTACTACCGGCTGATAAACATATTACAACCATCCTAACCGCGATGACGTATATGGAAGCCCCTATACAGCCCAGATCATCCGCTTTTAATCGAAATCATGCTTATCTTGACTCTTTACCCGGAGATCAAGAAATAACTGGCATAATCCGTCATCGCTCAGTCTCATCTAACGTGAAGGGCTAAGCATTAGGTATATTTTTAAATGGCTCATTTGGTTTGATGCTGCTAGGACTACAGAGGTGGATACGAGTGTTATAGATACCAAATGAGCCGATGGTGATCCGCTGACGATGCGAAAACATCCTTAATATTGCCACGTTCCTTCCTTAAGTTTTGTTATCACCCCCTTTCACGGCACTCTTGGAAACTAGTTGGTAATCAGTCAGTAAACGCGTGTATCTACTTGTTTTCAGCGTGTTTAATACCTTCGCGTTATACATATACTAGCCAGCAGCTCGTAGAGCTTGTAACGTTTGCTGTTACTAACCAGAAAAGCCTTCTTAGCGTTTTTAACTAACTACTAAGCCACTTGCATTGCCAGATCTATCATAATTGATTGATTGATATGTTGAGTTTGAAGTGCCGAAACCCCCATATGATTATGAGAGACGCCGTAGTGGAGGGCTCCGGAAATTTCTGCCACCTAGGGTTCTTTAACGTGCACCCAAATCTGAGCACACAGGCCTACAACATTTCCGCTTCCATCGGAAATGCAGCCGCCGCAGCCGGGATTCGATCCCGCGGCCATTTTTTCCCCAAAGAATGCAAGGTCAGTAGCGCGAAATGCGTTAAGTGCTGTCAAAAAAAAAAGAACCTGGTGAAAGTGCCAGTATGGGCGCTGTTAAAAAAAAAAGACTGAGATTCTCACGTACGCCAGTGAGCGCGCCCTGCACAAATGAGATTTTGAACATCAAAGAAATGGCGAGGTGGCGTTCCTCAAGATGATTTTGCGTGTTATATTAGCTGCGGGGAGCAAGTTTCGACAATGTAAGCAAACCGACGCCAGGGAGACGACGCGACGCGCTTGAACACGTCCTGAGGGGCTTGAAAAATGGTTGATCACGTCTTGAAAGCGGAAAAAAGGACGATAGAGAGGGGGCCACTACCAAGAAATGCCGCTAGCTTCGGAGCCGGCCGAACTCCTGAAGAAGGAACCGATTTGATCTTGAAACGTCCAGCCAGTTTTGAGTTTTTTATTTTAACGCCAGACACTTTGAATTGAAAGTGGCTGGTGTGTTTATTTTATTCGTATGAATCGAACAACTTGGTCATGATATAACTCTAAGAAAGTCATGAAAGAACAACGGTCTTCGCACAAATGGTGACGGGCGTTGGGGAAATGCTTCCGTTAGTTTATTCCAATCAGCTATTGTTTGCGGGAAAAAGGAGTACCGAAAAAATGTCAGTCTTTGTGGAGATTGCTGTTAGAAAATTCCTCAACCCATATACCGACGACAGTTACACGGTGTGTTCAAGTGAAAAGATACGAAATAACACTAAAGAAATAAATGAAGACTTCATTCCAAGTATTAACTACAAGATTGATCAAAATGATCCGAGTGATCAAATAATCAAAGGACTCCTTTTTTCCCCATAACAGCAGGGGCCGTTATGAGACTCAGTCCGCCACAGCGTCATTGAGCTTGTCGTCCGAGTTAAAACGCTTCCATTTCAGGTGTGTTTTTAGGGTAACAGACACATGGAAACGGCAGGCGATGAATGGTGAACGGTTTAACGCGTTCCGCTGTCAGAAATCGGATAACGCGATACTACGCCTCAATCGTTAAACTTAGCGATGTGTATGCCATCGTGTCTTCACACGCACTGTCGCGTCAGTTGAAAGGCGCTCCCAATAACAGCTTCTGCTCCCTCCTCCGCAACAGGGCGCCCGCACACGCTCCAATCCACTATAGATACTCCACTAGCATCCTCAGATCTATCACTGCGTTTTCTCACAGCGCCATGGGCATCTATATTAAGGGTGATCTGTTTACGACATTTCGCACCTTTTCTTTTCAACAGCCTTGCAACAAGTCAGTTCTTGAATAGGGGCCCCAAAACTTTAGAGCCCCAAAGCCCTTTCCGTGTGCTCGTTTTGGGTCAAGCAGGGGCTAAGAGTTTTCGAGTAGGGTCTGCGGCGCTTTTGACACTCCCCCTATTCTAGGTCACTCTACTCTTGGTCAAGAGCTGTCACTTCAGTGAGGGCAGTCATGTCTGTTTGATGCAAAGCTTGCGGAACAGGCTTTAAACATACCGCTAAAGTCGATAAGTAATGTCCCCGACGCGAAACCTAAACGCTGCCTGGGTCTTACTGATGCACAGTGGCCTCTATGCTATTAAACTTCCTAAAACAATTCGGGCCCCGATTCGAAAACATTCTCCCCTCCTTTTTTGTTTTTTTCCATAAATGAAAATGTTGTATCATCATCTATTATGTAAAGTCAGGCTTTGAAGATAGAATGAAATATGTTAACGTTGGGCAAAATGTGGCTGTAAAAAATAAAACATAATAATAAGTGAAGTGGGAAAGGCGGCGTCTCGTGCTAGTGGAGTGACGCCCTCGAGCGTGAGATTAGAAGGAGAGTGCAGAGGAGCGTCGTCAAACGCACGCACATTGTGTACATGGCACGCGAACGTCATTGTCAGAGTTTTCTTACGCTGCCGATGCTCGTTGCAGTTGCTGAAGGTCAACCAAGCGGATATTATTCCTTAGGAAAACTGATCGCAAGACTGGTCACCGTGATTACGAGGTAGAAAGAAAAACAAACAAACAAACAAAAAGTTAAAAGAGCACTCATTGCTTGTACAAAAGGGTCGCGGTTTATATATTAAGGCACACCAGAGCGCTGCAGACAAACTTCCACGATCTTTCTGTCTTTTTTACGAAAGTGGCGCGTTGTAAAGACATGTTCAAAGTAAGACAAGAAATTGCAAGTGTTCGTCGGGGTTGTTCACGTGATCATAGCTCAAGACACTTATTTCCGCTCCTCCGATCACAAATTGACTGCCACTTTTCTGTCTAGTCTTTGTTCCCTGTTCTTTTCTTCTTCTGAGGAGGAGCCATGCGAAATGGGTGTTCCGAGCAACATTGTTTCTCGGAAGCATTCCGCAGGATTGGGCTCTCTTCTCTCTTGGGCTTTGTTTCAATCCCACACAAGACCAATTTCATCGAGACACTTTTTTTTGTCCGTGGCGCTCTGTGCGATCACGATTGTGAAGCTGCAGCACTCTTGTTTTCGAAAAAAAAAACGTGAGTGATGCAGTGAAACCTTCGATGCCACTCGATCAACGCATGTGCAAAATGTTTGCCTGAATGCGTCCCCAGGAGTCATTGCGGGCTATGCCTGATAAAGGCCCAGAGGGGTCAGTGCACGGCGTTAGAGAAATCTATATGTATCTGTTCTTGCGAGCCATGACCAAAATGTGATAATGAGGCACGAAGTAGCCGAGTCAAGCTACTTAGTTTTTGCCACGCTGGGTTTCTTAGGGTGAGCTCCAATCCAAGTAAGCGAAATGTTTTGTATTCGTCTACATAAGAAGACTGCTGCCACTGCATGCGTGGCCAGGCTGCTAGCTAGAACATTAAGCCCAGCTCCACAAGGCCAATATATCACGAAGCTAGCGTGCTGAATACTTGGCACGCTATCTCAGACCTGCGAAGCGTTCCCCATTACAGAGGGTGGAGGAGTGTAAGCGCACTTCCCCTTCCATCCCCCAGCCACATTGGTCGAATGCGAAAACCGCCATTTATCCCCGGATTTTCGGTGGGGAAAGTGAGATGTAAAGAGATCCGTGATTACAACATCGGGGATGGTCTCAGCCGCCATTATTGTAAAGTCGTTATGTGTGCCATGGAGGAAAATGGGTGGCTTTAGCTTTGAACATTAAAAACATGATGGGATAGGCCTGAAGGAGCAAAGATAGGCTGCAGTATCGCCGCCTTATTTGGGTTATTGCTAGAGGGCGCCCACCCTCTCTGAACCTCTCGAGCTTACGCCCATGTGCGCTATTGCTTAACAGACCAACTTTTCGAAGTTATGTGCTTTCCATCAGCATTTCTTCGAAAGCTGTTGAAATCGCGAAGTGCATGCCACCTAACACAAACAGGCGAGCTTTAGGAGTTTAGCTGTTGCGAATGGCATGCATCAGAAAGCAGGATAGATTGTATTGTATTTCAGTCTGCTGAAACTCTTACGTGTACTATTTTATCAGCAATACGCCGAACAACCCCCCTCTTTATGAAAAAAGAATAAAGAAATAAACTAATTCTTCTTGCGAAAGCAGGATATGCTGATTGGCTTAAGCTACTGCATGCTCCCACTTCTATAGAAGTAACAATATAAACAGTTAAAATGAGATAAAAATAAAAGACCAGTGTTCGCATCTTCACGTCTAGTTCACTGCTGCAACTGCTTTGCTCGCCATAAGCACTTCTATAAAGAAGAAATGATAAGTTGTTTGCTTTTCAATTGTTGCTTTTTTGCGCGATAGAAATGACAATTCTCCACTATAGACTGAGTACACGCAGTAACTGCGACACGCAGTGAACCACTGGAAACGTTGGCAGGCGTGTGTGCCATATGATCAACTGATAGATCAAGGACAGCGAATGCTTATACTTTGCTTCAGAAGTATGAGAGACAGTTTTTTTTGCTGTTGGTAGTAATGGTTCATCACCGACGCCACCCGCTGCGCATTCTCACAAGTTCCCACAGCTGCTGTTAGAGTACTGTGAATGTTCCTTGCTGGAGCTCGCCATAAACTTGTAATGATGTAGTCCTACATGCCCTCAGTTGACCAAATACGTAAGCAGATAAAACACAATGTGCCAAGCAAGCGTCACAAATAACTATAATCAATCGGAAGTTAAGAATACACACAAGCTTTTCCAACAAAACTGCGTTGCGCTTGTCTCTCACACATCGCAGAGAGTGTTGGAAGCAAGTTTTTCTCTCGAACCGTAAGAGATGCCACAAGTGAACTTCCTGTGCTTATGTAAATACCACGCTTATCGAGAAATAAACACTAATTGTTTCCACCTGAAATGTAAATATTGGCTCAGCAGTAACGTCGTATATTGATGAAACTCACCGGAATGTTTAGGTGTATAACTCGTAATCAACGACACGAACATGTGTATCTATACGAACACGATCTATCTGAGACAGTCGACATGAGCTTGACGCCACAGACATTAAAAATGTGATTGAATGGAAGGCCTCATCATATGCACTCTGGGTGGGAGAGTGATAGTGGTGGGGGGGGGGGGCGATTATATTTGTTGTTATAGATTGTAACCAGCTGTACTTTAGAACGCGTACAGAGAAGCTCACTGGTAAGCCTCATATTTGTGGTGTCAGCAGCCTATTGTGTTTATGTGGCCTGGAAGATTGTTTACGGTAGTTATAAATAATAATTAACTTATTGGTACAGTAATGTGCAGCCAATTTCTCAATAAAAAACGAGTGCAAACGCCACTTAAGGTACACTGAATAGCGGGCAACATTAATCTTTCTAGGCGTAAATTAAATGTCGTGAAGTCGTTGCCATGATAGCGTAGTTCAGAGTATGTGCCCGCAAAAGCACTCATTATAAGTAGTTATTTGCTCTGCTGAGCTGCTGCAACCCATCAAGCGCGACACAAACGTCACTTCTACTTCAGTCAATTGCAACTAATATAAGTTGATGGCAGTTCAATCCAAGCAGAGAACAGAAGATAATAATTTGATTCTGCAGAAAAGTTGGAAGTGACAGTGTTTTTTTTTTCAAGTTTTCTTGTGTGCCTCTACCAATCTTCCGTAAAATAAATACCGATCTTCTAAAGGACAGTATCGACAAAGACACACATCAACTAATGCAAACATCATTCTAGAAGTTGAGACCTTAAAATTACTCTGGCTCTGTGAAATGAAGGGATACCCGTCGAAGTGCAGTAGGAGGAGGCGTCAAGGTTTCTTGATGAAATGGCTGTCTCATATCACTTGTGTAGAGAGGAAGAAGATTATGTGCCGCAGTGGGTTACACCTTTGGCAGAAGGAGCCAAGCGCGAGCGTTTGCACCGATTGCTGTGATTCCTGAGTCCGTTGCTGCCGCCCGCTTTCAGCGTCAATAGACCTACTGTGCAAGTGCTACTTGTGCCAATAAACCCCGTTCCAGACTGGTGAAGGTGCGGGGTACTTCAACCTGGAACTCCGCAACAGGAAACTACCTGCCATCCCAGAAATGACTGAAGAAACCACCCAGCAAGGTACGACCCAGCCTCCGATGGTCATCGTGCCCACTTCGCTACGCGTGCGCGATCCACCTTTTTTCAACGGTACCGATAAGCAAGACGTCGAAGATTGGCTGGCGACATTTGAAAAGGTAGGCGCAAGCAACAAGTGGGACGACCCTTCGAAGCTTCAATATGTACCCTTCTACCTGAAAGAGGTGGCGAGTCTCTGGTTTAACAACCACCACTCGGAATTCGCCACTTGGGGTGCCTTTAAACTACGCATTGCCGATGTGTTCGGTCGCCCCGAGGTACGCAAGCTCCGTGCCGAACAGCGCCTACGGGGGCGCGCACAGCTTCAGGGGGAAGGCTTCACAAGCTACATCGAGGATGTGCTCGACTTGTGCAAGCGCCTTGACCCTTCAATGATCGAGGCAGACAAGATCAAGCACATCTTGAAGGGGATAGACGACGACGCCTTCCAGATGCTGCTGGCCAAGGGCCCCCGTACCGTGTCGGAACTCGCCACTCTTTGCCAGAGCTTCGAGGAATTGCGCAAGCAACGGGTCATGACACGACGGCCAGCGACTACCGACGAAACTCTCGCGGCATTGACCCTAGGTGGAGACAACAACACAATTATGTCGGAAATCAAACGATATGTGCGCGAGGAGGTAGCCCGACAACTTTCGAGTCTGTCGTATCAACCGGCAACGGAACCCTCTTCTGAGCGTCTCGCGCCCGCCATCAGACAGGTAATACAGGCGCAGGTCTCTGAGGCACTGCCGCCCGTCTCTCAGACAACACCTGTCACCGCGCCATTGACTTACGCTGCTGTTGCTGCTACTCCACCACGACCTCCACTTCGGCCGACTCTCCAGCCTCTACGAGTACCAACGACGCCAGTTTCAGCAACACAACAGCGCTATCACGGAAACCCTTGGCGCACAGTTGACAATCGTCCAATCTGTTATGCATGCGGATATCCAGGTCACGTGGCACGCTTCTGTCGCCGGCGCTTCGCAACGGGCCCGGCTGCAGCTCCGAGGTACTCTGACGACTCTTTCCCGGCCCCGTACAACGCGCAACGAGAAATTCCCCGTCAATACGACCGACACTCAGTGCAACGTGACCCGTCCCCATCCGAAATAGACCACCACCCTGCTGCCGACTACCGATCCTTCGGTCCCCGTCGCTCATCCTCACCACGCCGCTACCGTTCTCCGTCCCCGCTGCGTCGCCGACCGAACCCCGCAGAGACGGAAAACTGACTGCCGCAGCTCCAGAGGCACGAGCTGCGAAATCGTCGCATTGTAGAAGTCCTCGCCCGTCCCCCACAAACGTTCTGGAACTGTTTGTTGAAGGTCTACGATCTCTTGCGCTTGTTGACACGGGTGCCGCCGTATCTGTGATGAGTCAAAAACTCTGCCGTTCGATACGAAAAGTAACGACGCCGCCTTCCGACGTATTGCTGAATACCGCGAGCTCGCAACCTATTCGACCAGTCGGAGCATGTACAGCGAGAGTAATCATTCAGGACGTCCTGTACCACATCGAGTTTCTCGTGTTGACCACTTGTGCCCATGACGTGATACTAGGATGGGATTTTTTGTCACGGCACCACGCCGTAATTGACTGCGCTCGCGCGCAGGTAGAATTATCTGTGTTTTCAGATGCGCCATCTACTGACAATGAGCGCACTCACCTGGGCAAGCTTCTTGTTGCTTCCGACGTTGATGTTCCTCCTCTTAGTGCCATCGTTGTCCCCGTCAATCGCACTGAATTGTCCGGCTCTACCGTTGTGTTCTCCCCATCTGACGTTTTCAGTCGCCGCCACGGTACGTCTCTGCCATACGCCGTTCTGCCACCTCATCAAGATACTTCCGGAATTGTCGTTTGCAATAATAGCTCATGCCCTCTCACCTTAAGAGCTCACGAAACACTGGGCTATGTTCATCCTGTTGACGACAACGTTATTGTGCCTATTGAGTCCCACGACCCTGGCCAGCAACTTCAGCTGAACGCCGTTACTCCTCTTTTTACGCGGGATGACTACTCCTCGGATATCTTCAATAGTTCCATCGACAGCAAGCTTCCTTCGGATCAACGGGACCAGCTAATAGCCCTTCTGCATGAATTCCGAGATTCATTTGACCTTCCTCAAAAGGCACTGAGTCAAACTAACACCGTCGCTCACACAATCTACACCGGAACGCACCCTCCTTTGCGGCAACGCCCCTACCGCGTATCACCCAAGGAACGAAGTGTAATTGCAGAGCAGGTGGATGATATGCTTCAGCGCGGTGTCATCAAACCATCTTCTAGCCCCTGGTCTTCACCTGTTGTGCTAGTGAAGAAAAAAGACGGTTCGATTAGATTTTGTGTCGACTACCGGCGACTGAACAAAATTACACGGAAAGACGTATACCCTCTTCCCCGCATCGACGACGCTATCGATTGCCTACAAGGTGCCGAATTCTTTTCTTCGCTGGACTTACGTTCAGGTTACTGGCAGGTGCCGATGGCAGAGTGTGACCGTCCCAAAACAGCGTTCGTTACGCCGGATGGCCTATACGAATTCATGGTTATGCCATTCGGTCTGTGCAATGCACCTGCAACGTTTGAGCGAATGATGGACAGCATTTTACGCGGCCTTAAATGGCAGATATGCCTATGTTACCTCGATGATGTTATCGTATTTTCGCCTGATTTCCCTACCCACGTCGACCGTCTGCGCACCATTCTTCAGTGTCTTACCAAGGCAAACCTCCAACTTAACCTAAAGAAGTGCCGCTTTGGGGCTCGCCAACTTACTATACTTGGTCACGTTGTGTCAAAGGATGGAATTTGCCCCGACCCAGACAAACTTCGAGCCGTAGCCGACTTTCCGAAGCCGACTTCACTCAAAGAACTTAGGAGCTTCATCGGCTTGTGCTCGTATTTTCGTCGTTTCGTCCACAACTTTGCAACAATAATAGCCCCACTTACACAACTACTGAACGGTCCAGCTAATCTTTCTAACTGGACCCCAGCATGCGACGAAGCTTTCCTTACACTGCGCCGCCTACTTACGTCCCCACCAATTTTACGCCATTACGACCCAAGTGCCCCCATTGAAGTGCACACAGATGCCAGTGGCGTTGGTCTGGGAGCAGTACTCGCGCAACGAAAGCCAGGTATTCCAGAGTACGTCGTCGCATACGCAAGCCGCGCACTCACGAAAGCGGAGATGAACTACTCCGTAACTGAAAAAGAATGCCTCGCAATCGTTTGGGCATTAAGCAAGTTTCGTCCTTACTTGTACGGACAGAGTTTCGACGTTGTGACCGATCACCACGCACTTTGTTGGTTGGCGTCACTAAAAGATCCTTCAGGTCGCCTTGGACGTTGGGCTCTTCGCCTACAAGAATTTGACATTCAAGTCGTCTACCGCTCAGGACGAAAACACTCTGATGCGGACGCCCTCTCACGATCACCAGTGAGATCCACCGCAGACCTGCATTCGGACACCAACTTCTCCATCGCTCCCATTTCCGTCACAAGCATGTCGTCTGAACAGCGGAAAGACCCATGGATAACATCTCTCCTTAACATTCTTTCTGACTCTTCAACGTCTGCATACCCACGCGCTCTTCGCCGACAAGCCACACATTTCGCGATACGGGACGCGCAACTATACCGCAGAAACTACCACGCGGATGGTCGTAAATGGCTCTTGGTTATACCACACCACATGCGATCTGATGTCTGTGCGTATTTCCATGCCGACCCACAACATGCTCACGCTGGTGTGTTAAAAACATATCAGCGGATCCGCCAGCGTTACTATTGGCGTGGTATGTACACTTTTGTACGAAAATACATTCGGTCTTGTTCATTATGCCAACGACGAAAGACAGCTGCCCATTCACCAGGATTATTACAGCCTCTACCGTGTCCGGCGCGCCCTTTCGACCGCATTGGTATCGATCTATATGGTCCCCTTCCTTACACTGCCACTGGAAATCGATGGATTATTGTCGCCGTCGACCATCTGACGAGGTATGCTGAAACAGCTCCACTACCTACGGCAGGTGCACGTGACGTAGCCAATTTTGTTTTGCGACGCTTCGTACTGCGTCACGGGGCACCACGTGAACTACTAAGTGATCGAGGGCGTGTCTTTTTATCCGAAGTTGTACAACAACTCCTTCGGGCATGCCGCACGGTGCACCGCACCTCTACAGCCTACCACCCGCAGACCAACGGTCTAACTGAGCGCTTCAACCGAACGCTAGGAGACATGCTCGCCATGTATGTCAATTCCGACCAATCAAACTGGGATGTCATTCTCCCATTTGTGACCTATGCGTACAACACCGCGACGCAGTCAACCACAGGCTTCTCGCCTTTCTTTCTTCTATATGGGCGTGAGCCATGCTCCACCCTTGACACCATTTTGCCGTATCGTCCCGACGTCTCAGAGTTCAGCCCTCTTTCTGAAATTTTGCAGCACGCTGAAGAGTGTCGTCAGTTGGCCCGATCATTCACCTCGGACAAACAAGCATTCGAAAAAGACCGCCACGACCGCGACCAGCAAGTCGAGACTTTTTCCGTGGGCTCGCTTGTCTGGCTCCGACTGCCATTTCACTCCCCAGGTCTGTCCGCTAAGTTTGCCCCCAAGTTTCACGGTCCTTATCGCGTCGTCGAACGTCGATCTCCTGTCACATACGTGATCGAGCCGATCACGCCATCTACAGACAGGCGATGCCTTGGTCGTGAGACTGTCCACGTGAGTCGTCTCAAGCCATATCACGACCCATTCCTAATCTCGTCACCTTGACTTGCCAGGATGGCTCGTCTTCGTCGCCGGGGTATTGTAGAGAGGAAGAAGATTATGTGCCGCAGTGGGTTACACCTTTGGCAGGAGGAGCCAAGCGCGAGCGTTTGCACCGATTGCTGTGATTCCTGAGTCCGTTGCTGCCGCCCGCTTTCAGCGTCAATAGACCTACTGTGCAAGTGCTACTTGTGCCAATAAACCCCGTTCCACTTGTAATCACTGCAATAATAAAAAAAAACTAGCAAACATTGTAAGAGGTCCAAATCACTTTTTTTGTCAGGCTTTTTCTCGACGAGGTTTCCAGCTTATTTGCGGGAATGAAATATTTATGCAGTTTTTGCTCCTCTTAACACGTGCTTTGCTTGCTCTGGATGGTCGCAGATGAGTTCTCATCTCCGTCTTGTGGACGCAGTACGCTCTTATGATCAGTTTTTTTGTACTTGTTTTCTTTCTCTGCACACTCAGCTCATAAGAGGCGCCGTCATTCTGTCACGCTTCAACATTTCAATCACGCGGCTGATAGATTAACCCTTCATGGAGAGCAATCTTCCTTTTCCAAGCTGTGAAACAAGACGAAAGGAGATAAGGGAAGCTTGCCTCTGCTTTAATTTTTCTTGTTTTTTTTACGTGGAGTCCTTATACAGTTATTGTGCTACACTTTATTTTCCATCTCTGTGAAACAAGGCGGTTGAGACACTTGAATACTGAATGAATACTTGCTATTTGTTGCATGCGTGATGACACTTGTTTCGTAAACCCTTCCTGTGAACAAAAGTATAAAAAAACGTTTAGTGCCATAGTGCTAAATAACTCGTGTCGCAGAAAACTTCGTGTTGGCATCAGCGACGTTGTCCGAGGGTGCACAATCAGTGCTGGTAAATATCAGCGTTCGAGTCAGAATTGAATCTACACACATAGTTTGGCCGTCAAATAATATACCACAGAGCCACTCTAGTGTTTCTAACTGCATAAGCGAAGTACTCAACGCAGGCATCATGCCGCACGAGAAGTCACGCCAGAAGCTGTAATTAATGCGTGGCAGATGCGTAGAATGGCACCAGGTGTCTAGCTCATGATTTGCATTAAGACAGCGCTGTTTAATACAAGAGGGCTGAGTCAAGGCTATTATCACCCTCAGCCACACTATCACTAATGTAGGTAGGTACGTAGGTACGAGCATTGTCCATCACAACTTCTCTGGTAACCTAGATTGATTGCAAAAGGGTGATAATGGACGTAACGGGTACTTCACACGTGTACTTGCAGTATGCACCCTAGGGGAGTTTAGAACGGTCATTGCTCCTCGCACAAATGTTCAATTTTTCACACAAGAGTTGAGGTGTCCACCTCGAAACCAAGTTTTTTCAAGTTAATGGGAAAGTGACGTGAACAGGGCCCGACACCGCTGTCGCAGTGAACTCTTAAAGGTGAAGTTTAGGCGCCCTTCGTTTCTTTTTCTGTACTATACGCCGGCTCACTGATTGATTTGATTGATTGATATGTGGAGTTTAACGTCCGAAAACCACTATACGATTATGAGAGACGCCGTAGTGGAGGGCTGCGGAAATTTCGACCATCTGGGGTTCTTTAACGTGCACCCAAATCTGAGCACACGGGCCTACAACACCGGCTCACTAAGTGACCTTTTTATGAGCTTTTAAGGTGAAAGTCTTAGATGCCTCCTCATGCGCAAATTTTCACCGCCGGCGTCCTAGGGGACGAGTAATGCGAAAAATGCTCACGAGGTGGCGCCACTATACGACGTTACGATTATGCCACCACAGTCAAAAAAAAATTCTGACGTCACCGTGACGTCATCAGAACGTCACCGCGTCATCACGGGACGGAGTGTGACATGCTGAGGGCCGTAGGCGCTTGCAGGGTTCCCCTTCAGGGCGGGCGATCGTTCGTCGCAGCGTCCTATATACTATGTCAATGCACGGGGCGGCCCCCTGCCCTCCCGCCCCCGTGCGCACGCCCATGCTGAAGCTATCACATCTTATCGTACCTTGGTCAAAGGTGGCGACCACGGAAGCAATACAAAATCAGACGAAGTGCCTCTGGTCTTTGAGGCAGTGCAAAACCACGTTAGGCGCAGAAATCTCTCTGGGGGTGGCGGGGCAGCATCAATAAGTTGTCTTAGAGAAAAACGAAGATGGCTTGCCCCTTCGAGTAGTCTTAAGCCAGTTCTTAAAGGACGTCGAGTTTCTTCAAAGTTTTCGCGTAGATGACTACACCTGATGTTTCAACACCCGTGAAGAACTGTAAAGGACAGTAGACTAAAAGAAGAATCCACCCTCAAAACGGCGCGATCACACTAAGAATTTCCGCTGTAACACAGTTTATAACCTCGTAATATTTTTACAAACCATGTACGATGACAAAAAAAAAGCAAAGTGAGCAGAGGCCGCCAGGTAGTAGTTCGAAAACTTTAAGGCTTACGTTCTTGTTATTTGAAAGGAAATGTTATCAGATGAAATATCTGCGCGACAGTTGTGACATTTTTTATTTTACCTGGGTCGTTGGCTAGATACGATCTCGATTTTGCGACAGCACTGCTGGCGGAAGCCTCTTTGCTGTTGCAACATTTGTACTTAAAACAATGTTTTAGCGCAAAAAGGCGTTTTGCAAGCTTCTGAAGCGTTGATACAGAAAGTACATCAGTTTACCTGGTGACGTAACACGTGTAAGTCAAAAGAGGCTTAAAGAGTTTGATGTAGCAGTGTGAGTTTCTGGTGAACATGGTGTGCTTATCGATGGTTTGGCTAAGTAACTTCTTGGCCAAAACAGATGCTGCTGTTCTGTTCTGGATGCATTTAGGTGTCGTGCTCTCATTCTTTTTTGTCTTCTTTTTGTTTTTGAAGCAAGACACACTCTCCGGCAGTTTTTGAAACAATACGGGGCATCGTCAAGCTGTAGGATCATGGAATACGTCAAAGCGATTGATGAAGTTTACATGATTATGTACCGAACGGAAGTAATAGTGAGAACGCGACAAAACCACAAATTAGAGCCAGGCGGGCTCGTTGAAACGGCGCGCGTAGGGAAGTGGGCCCTCAAGTTGGTCTTGACAGAACGAAAAATATGAGCCGCGATCCCAAGTATAGCGTAGTTTAAAAAAATATCGTATAGCAGCGATGTAACAATAGAGAGTAACATTCGCGGTGACAGTAAATGGTGTGAGGCAGAAATATCTCACAGTTTCGTGAATTTTGACCCGTCTTCAGGTAACTGCAGTCACGCAAGCTGCTTCGGCGGTGACGTGATTCACTTCGCTCGGAATGTTTAGAAAAATGAATTAAAAAAACAACAACAAGAGAAGAACGCTCAGGTGGCCAATGAATTAGGCGAAACAAAAAAATGCACGTAAAAACAGGGTTTCTTTTAGTGACGAGGAAAACAGGCAAGGTTAATCAGGAAAGCTGGTATGTTCCGTGCGTTGTCATCACTGATGTCTCAATTCCCCCTGGACGATGGGCTTTGCTGCCTGAACTAGAGACACACATTGAGAGGCTCGTGGAAAGATTAGGTTTTCCCGGCGAACAGTTTTTCATCTTTCCTCTTGTCGCGTTATTTTCGTTTGTCTTTTTTCTCGCCAGCGGCGACACGTGTGCACCGGGAAAGATGATCAGCCGAGGCATGTCGGGAACTATCACAGTGCCGAGACAACAGATGAAGACATTTTTAGCGCACTGTCATCGGGTCAGTAGGTCATTCCCTCTTGTGTTCAAATTACGATAACTAAAGATGAAAAATTGAGGAAGAAAATTAAAGATGAACGCGCAGGCAGAAACACGAAGCTAGACGATAGGACCGGCATGTTGGAGAAATGCTTTTGCACAAGATTTCTCGACGAAATAGTGATGATAAGCAGTCGGACTTTATATTTCATCAATGTGAGACTTCATTGTTGTCCGATATCGTCTTCCAGAATAGGAATTAGGCTCAACACTACCTTTTTGAAGATGGTTTGTGTGCAAGTTCGTTAGTTTATGGAAGGTAAGGTTCCATAGCAACTATGGCTATGAAAGAGGCCGTAGAGGAGGACTCCGTGGCATTTAGACCTACTGATATCTTCAGTGTGAAGTGTCATTGCACAGCCTACGGGTCACTAAAACTTTGCCTTCATTGAAAACGTTCTTCGTAAGCGTGGCTACCAGCAGGATGAGATTTTGGGTTCTTTGTGCCTCGGATTCCCTCGTGACCCCCTAGTCTCAAGAGCCGTTGCACTCGCCTACTCTCGGCTCTGTAGCATTAAACTCGCGTATTGTTCGCGTCTGCGATAACAAGCACCAAACAAATACTTCTCGCTAGTGAATGCACATGTCTATTTCTGTTTTTGATATCTGTATGCAAGATTACTGCAACGTTCAATGAACCTGTTTTTGCTTGGTTTCAGCTTCGCCTGCACCTTGTTTCTGTGAATAAAATTTACGACCATGCATTTTTTACACCTTCCCGTCATGGTTTCTGTGTGTCACACGTATTTAGGCCTTTGTTATAAGCAATCTTTAGCTCCACTGGAGTTATTGCCGCTTGACGCTCACTCGGTGAAATTAGAGACAGCACTTCGAAATTCGATGAATCACTGACGAACAAGTTGAAAGAATGACAACTGTCCAATATTTATTTATGTATTTGGTTTGAGTACATAGAGATCACGAAGACAGAGGAAATAGGGAGGGAACAGGCTGACAACTGCCATCTATAGGGGCACAAAGCCTGCCTGCTCCTTCGGGAAGGGGAGGCATAGAGGAAATAAGGGAAGAAAGAAGGAGAAAGAAGACGAAAATTGAAAAAAATGGGGAAAAACACGCACACACAAAAAATTTAAATGGTGACATGAAAAACGTCTATAACGGTAATGATCATACATTCCATTGCAGCACGAAGGGGCGTGTCTTTCGACGGTTCATATTGCCCATTAGTGACTCAGTAAAAAGAGCCATCACAGGTGAATGGCCTCCGGGGGCCTTAATTCGAGCCCAAATGCGCTGGATAAGACCCAAAAGACAGTTTCATCCGTTGCGTGTAGCATACTACCGGGACAGAAGAGAAAATAGCAGCGATGCAGTCACCGCAGAAGTATTTCAATAACATTAAGGGCGTATTAATGTAAAATGCTCGCAAGCTAGCTCCCCGAACTTGAATCCACCGGTGACGTGTGGCAGATCCGAAATGAAATGCCTTGATGATTCAGTCTTCTGCGCACTCTTTTTTTTTGCTTTGCCTTCTTTTAATTTTTGAGTTCCTTCCATTGCTGCTGTTAAGCGCCGATTGTAGGCAGCTAATGTTCTTTTGTTCTTTATTGCATATGTACATGTTGGCAACTAACGCATGAACATCACTGAGTGAGGCGCGCCCTGAGCGTCGTTTGCATGCAGTTTTATAGCTTCGATAGAGAGAGGGAAGAGAAAAAAGAGCGGGTGGGAGAACGAGCGAGAGGGCAAGAGAGCTTGAACTTTTCGGAATGGAAGCAGCGCGTTTGTTAGCCAGGCATTGACTTTGTACATGCATGATTTAGAAACATTGCAGCTTTTGCGGTTGACAATTTACGCGTTACCTCTGTTGACAATCGTCAACCATGTCCTGCAAAATATTTTCACGCCAGTAAAATGTCTTTGAATTTCTAGACTTCTATTGAAGATGCACAGTCAATAGTTTCTTTTTTAAATGAAAAAGCATTCTCTTTTCACGAAGGTCGCGATGTGTTTTCTTAACACTAAAGTGTTTTATGTCGAATTGACCAACACTTCAGCCAAGCATTTCCAGGATAGAAGTGATGCCGAAAGAATACACGCGATTAGACAGGGAAGATAAAAAGTCTATCACTGAGAGCTGCCCCCACGACCTCCTGGTCCATGGCAATAGATGCCGGGCACTCTGTCCACTTAGCTATGGTCACTCACTCCGGAGGTTTTAGAAACTTTCCTTTTGTATCTCACGCTTTCCTCTCAGTGTTCTTGGTTGGCAGGATGGTGTCGCCCTGTGGGAGCAGAAAATTAAAGCAGTGAATCGTGACCATGGCCTCCGCGATTAGATCTTGCAATTCAATGATTCATTCCTGCCATCCAGCATGTTTTATTTTTTATTAGAAGGGCAATTTTGTCAACTGTCAGCGCCTTAAGACACTGCGTTGGGCGCACTTATAGCATCCGTCCAAACTGAAAATAGCTCTGTGATGCGGGCCTGCCTCACCTGATTGTAACACCGCATTTCCCGCTGACGCTCGCCCCGAGAAAAATCTCAGCCGCTCTACAGGGGAGACAAAAAGCGCTTTGCATTTCCCCCTCTAATTCTAATGTGGAGCGATGGCGACCTTAGCCGAAGCAAGTCTCTGTGCTGAGTCCAATATGCGATGGTCTTCTGGCTATCACAGGTCTTTCACTGATTAGGCTCTCGAGACGCAGCACCAAAACAAGGTGGAAGTTTTTATAGTGCTTAAGAACAGTCAGTCTAACGACAAATTGAGTCTAAACAGAAAAAAAAGTTTCTGCATGACAAAGAGCAGTCTCCTCGTCGAATAAAGCACCATTGTATCAGCTTTATTAATTGTTCGACAATAAATGAAGCTTGTCAGTGCATGAAGCAATCACAGTATACGCCGAAGATTGGGGTGCTTTTGAAAGCAGCACACTCGCAGTGCTGATACTCAACCACGCTTTCAATTCTGTCATACTTCTATGGCCTGATTTTCCTGCTACATCTAACTTCTAAATATTCTGCCCGCAAACGTCGAAGTTAGCCATTTGTCGCTACTTTACATCAGCGATAGAAGACCCGGAACATGACTGTGGCGATGCCGACATTATTCTATACTTGACCTTCTTGAACTGTAATGAAGCCTTCGATGGCAAAACGTTTGGAAAGGCTGTAGGACACCATAAATAAGTGATATCATAAGTGGAAATCAAAAAACAATTATAAGTTAATTCTAGTGCAAAATAAAAAAAGCACAGAAGTTGTCCTGTAACAAATAAAAAGTTGGGGAAATCGTATCGTCATCTTTTTGTGGCTACATGCAATGCACAAAGCTTGTGGGGCTGTCGCCGGACAACGGTATGCTATTTTTAGCGCCCTTTACATCAAGCTAGAAATATTGTTCTTATTTAACGTTAATTATTAACTGGGCGTCAATACCGACTGTGGTAACGATTCTGGTGCTTGCATAAATCAGATTAAAAGATTAAGCGCTTTCAAGGTTCAACTCATTTAGTATTCATGCAAAAACATTTTTGTTATATATACAACTTGTGGTGTGCATTAGTTATTAGGCGCAATGGTGTCTAATAATCTATGTCAAGCAGTAGAAGCGGATTTAAATGGCACACGTAGAGATTTCGTAAATGCGCTCGTTGAAATGAAACGCTGACGGGTGATAATAATAATTGTGACGGTTGGACATGCCAAAACTACGATATGATCATGACGAACGTGGTGGTGAAGAGTTCAGGAAATTTCGACCACGTGACCTTCTTTAACGTGCTCCTGAATCTATATACAAGGTGTTCGCCCATTTATGTTTCCACCAATATTGCGGTCACTGTGGTCGTAATTCGATCTTGCTACCATCGGGTCAACAGTCGAGCATGATAAGAGCGTGCTAGAAAAAGGCTGATGGGGAAGTATATGCCGAAAAGCGCAAAGTCCGATACGCAGATATTTCGTTTGTTCGTTCATTGCTTTGTTCATTGATAGTTGTCTGCGTATTTGTATGGGCAGTCGTTCAATTGGATGGATGGTTGACCACGTAGTCACAAAATCAGCTTAACAAAACCTTCTAGAAATGAAAGATGTCCTTTGGCTTTTGATTTCTTGTTTTTTTTTCTGCATATGGGACCTTCGCATATTTAGCTCTCCTCAAAGAGACACGCTGACTCTATTTTGGAGAGTAGCCAATTCCATGACACCCTTAAAAAGTGTCGACACTTCCTTTCAAGAAACGATGCCTACACGAGAGTGCTTTTGAAAGCAGCACACTCACAGTGCTGATACTCAACCACGTTTTCAATTCTGCAACACTTTTATGGCCTGATTTTCCTGCTACATCTAACAACTAAATATGCTGCCCGCAAACGTCGAAGTTGGCCATTTGCCGCTACTTGACATCAGCGATAGAAGACCCGGAACATATTTGCAAAAAAAATTATTAACACCAGTCATACAGTCAGGATTCAGCTGGTATAAATTGTAGCCCCACAAGCATGGAATACGCTGAAAAATAACGCGAGAAGAGCAGCAAAGTTTCTGGAATTTGTACGAATACAGCGTGCCCTTTTTAGAAATACAACGAGATAATAAACAATTTTCAAAAGTGTCATTCGGCTCTCGAAATCTGTTTAGTACGAATAATGCTTGTTAGTCACCATGTACCCAGGTTATTCTCGAGTAAAAAAAATTGATGGCTTTTAAATCGCGTCATAACATCTTCCTTCGTGTGCGAAGTCTTGGATACCATAATACCTTCCAGATGACTGTGCACAGAAGCTCGACAAATAAATCGATGTTGCGAAAGGGGAACCACAATATCCAAAATTAGGTGTTGGGCGTTTGAATTCTTCGTATTTTGTGAATGAAAGTTAATCCTTGCTTAGTTCCTCTGAAAGAATGTCAATGCGATTCCAGTACGATGGGATGTCCGTTCGCACGTGACAGCCGTCAAGATGGCCAATCCTTCATTCAGCACCCGCAGGGCGATGGATCCCGGCAACGTGAACGGCAGAGGCGTTAATCGAATCGGTTCTATCTTTACAATTTCTGTTGGGCGAAATACTACTCACGGAGACAGGAGACAAAAAAAAAACATGCGTACAGTAAAAAAAAACTGTTCGATGCGCTAAATGATCCGTAAAGGGTACAAACCATTAGCTACACGGGGTTCAACGCCTCGTGAAGAGTGTTTGAATCGACACTGTCGCAAGCGACACTGTGTTTTTATCTCGATGATTTTCGTTCTTGCCTGATAGCGTACACGAAGGGTACTGCTAGAAGTCTTAAGAGGCAATTTGGTAATGGGAACTGCTGGCGCCAGCACTACCGTCTTTGAGGCCATCGCGGCACTGTTTTGGGCTTCCATATACATGGGGTCTCGGCCCTCTTCGCTCAATCTAGTAAAATTGGCAGCCCGGGCTATTCAGTTCACTTACGCCGGTTACGCCGTGCGTGTAAAGCTCGAACCCGTTAGTAGACACTTTTCTGAACCATTTGCACACCTCCAGCTGCATGCCACTAACGTTCTTTTTTATGCAGAGAGTTTACATGGTTTGCCTCTTTTTGGTGAACATGTGTAGTGTTTCTTGAGAACATACTTCCATTTGTCCAGTGGAGGGTGAAAGTGAGAATTGACGAAAGGACAAGTACGTGAAGTACGCCTTCGTTTTCCGAAATATACATTTTAATCGAGTCAACATGTACTAACGTATGCGTCTCTTCACCACTGTACATCGCTTTCTCTAACCGAAAAATGTTCTTCGACACCAAATGCTCCTTCTGGCTGCATGTATTTTTTCATTAAAAATACAGTGGTATTACAGCATTACCCTCCATTCAAAGTCATGTGCCACTATGACACACACACACACACACACACACACACACACACACACACGCACACGCACACGCACACGCACGCACACACACAAGCACACAAGCACACAAGCACACACACACACAAGCACACACACACACAAGCACACACACACACACACAAGCACACACACACACACAAGCACACACACACACACACAAGCACACACAAGCACACGCACGCACGCACATTCAATCGTGCGCGCCTTGAGATATTGGAAGAGAGAAACAGAGAGGAGAGAAGCGGGTGTTTTCATGATTAAATATTTCCAGCAATCATAGTTCTTTCGTTGGTTATGTGATAACACAAATTAGTAACATTGCTAGCGGATTTCATGGAATTGGTAGTTTTTATTTTGGACTGTGCACAAAAAAAGCAATCGGTAACACTTTCCAGTTTGAAATTATGCTTATGATCTTCGACATACGCATTTTGATGGTGAGGGTAGCTAGATGGAAATCAGAGGACTCTGCTTTCTGCTTACGTGGCCATATTGAATATAGGATGCAATTTTTTCCCTGATACGGTTTCCCTGTTGTGCACAGGTGATAGGGTCACACTTCCTCTTCATAAATTGGTGATCCTGTAAGCCTGATGAATCTAGTTGGTCCAGTTCCTGATGAATGGCGCTGGACCGACTAGAAGGCAGTCGAGGACATCTGCGCTCTCTTTGGGAGTTCTGTCGCTGCGATAGCATCTTGTGCTTCGTTTTTTTTTTCTTGCTTAGTATGGCTTTCGAAGACTGTTCAAGTACTCTAGCAAGAGGGCCGCGTCTCCTCAGGAGTGTTCCGCGGGAAAAGAGAGATTCTGAAAGGGACTCGCGAGGAAGGGTAAAAGCCTCCGTGGCATTAATCCTCATTTGCCGCTCTTTCCTGTGGGGTTCCAAAGAAGTGCACACTGATCCCCTGGACCCCGCCGCGGTGGTCTAGTGGCTAAGGTACTCGGCTGCTGACCCGCAGGTCGCGGGTTCGATTCCCGGCTGCGGCGGCTGCATTTCCGATGGAGGCGGAAATGTTGTAGGCCCGTGTGCTCAGATTTGGGCGCACGTTAAAGAACCCCAGGTGGTCGAAATTTCCGGAGCCCTCCACTACGGCGTCTCTCATAATCATATGGTGGTTTTGGGACGTTAAACCCCACAAATCAATCAATCAACTGATCCCCTTGGACATGTCAGAGCAGAGGGAACTCAGCTGTCACCGGTGCTTTACTTTCGACCAACTTGCCAGACGTTCACGACATGTGAAGACCACTACACGTGGCTACATAGTGGCTTTTGATACTGATCAGATATGACTGCCCTATCGCTCAAAGGGAAAGTGAGTCGTCCATCTGCTAAATATCCTCTTTCTTTCAACTAAACGCTTAACGCAAGTTATCACAAATTCACTGGATGCGATGAGTGAAACGTCATTATCATTAAACTTTGTAAGTCCGTGCGTCTGTTTTACAGACATGGACAAAGGAGCATCAACATTTCACTTCTTACGATTGATAACATTTTCCATAATTTAATCTTTTGCTCACCCGTGCCAAATAACAATGTATCTCTGCCTTAAAAAAGCAATGGAGAAAGTTAACGTTAAAAGAAGCCCCAGAAAGCGCGGCGCTGAAACGATCACAATAGGAGCAGCTGCAATGATGAAAGTTCGAGGGTGCATAGCGCTATAAAACATGCATCGACGCGTCGGGCGCTGACTCAGTGCTGAGTGAACTAATAATCACTCTTTGATTTGTATGCACAGATATTCTCAATGAAGTGAACGAAAAGACGGCTATCGCCGCTGCGCAATTGGTGGAGCATCGGACGCGTTATTCGAAGGCAGCAGCTTCGGTCCTTGCTATCTTAAGTTACTTCAAACTTATATTGCTGAGACATAACATACCCTACACTTTCCTTGGCTTGTTGGCCTGTTAGTTCTCGTCTTCCTAAAATGTACGTCACGTCGCCGCACCATGGTGGTCTAGTGGCTAAGGTACTCGGCTGCTGACCCGTAGGTCACGGGATCAATTCCCGGCTGCGGCGGCTGCATTTTCGATGGAGCCGAAAATGCTGTATAGGCCCATGTGGTCAGATTTGGGTGCACGTTAAAGAACCCCAGGTGGTCGAAATTTCTGGAACCCTCCACTACGGCGTCTCTCATAATCATATGGTGGTTTCGGGACGTTAAACCCCACAGATCAATCAATCAATTTGCCTTCACATGACCTCGGGATCTTGTGCACCACTCCTGTTTTACATGCAACGAAGTGATTTCTATGTTTTTTTCTTCTGACATCCGAGTTTTCCAGAACTTACCACGTTCACTCACTCGCAGAGGTAGCTCAGTTTTGCCCTGCACGTGCGCTGTTGTGCGAAGATGAAGTTGTACCGACAAGCTTGAACCCATACACGTTTATATTTTATGATATATTGTATCATAAATGTATATCATTATTTCATAATTATAATACCTAACACGCCTTGTAGATTCCCATAGACTGTGTTCGTGCGTTATAAGCCCTTTAGTGTGTACGTAGTGCCTGGGATTGTTTTTTATTCTTAATTTTTCATATTTGTATTGTATATTGTACATTACTACCGTTATGTTGGGATAGCCGGCTCTAACGTAGCCTATTTTCCTATATTTTGTTGCGAAATATAAGTTTTAAAAAATCCGTCTTGACTATCTGTTCTGATCGACCTAATTTGTAAGTTTTCCTTCAACGAGTTTTGCTGAATACGGCGAAATAATGTTTGTGAGCGAGGCCTGTTGTACGCATATTCTAATAGGACGGCGTGAGGCGTTCTGCGTGCTGACGTGCCTCTGGGGACCGCGCCTATTGTAAGACGGATATGACGAAGTAGAGCAGTGCAAGTCGTGCTACTTTGTTGATGTTCATCGCAAATGTTTTGCAACTGCACTAGCAAACGAAAACCGACAATAGAGATGAAGACTGGAAGTACGCAGCTTATTTACCGTGGTTCAATTCTTTAGGTTGTGATAAACATGAGTGAGTATCGCTTCGTGTTCACAATGCAACTTGTCAACGAAGGCGACTTGGTGCCGCCATAGTACTTTATTGGCTTTTAACATGTGTGACCCCTTAAAAATGCGCTCCAGAGTCTGGGACGTCGGTTTTTGTTTTTCTGTGCAACAGCCCGGAAAAGAGGGCATCATCCTCTCCGTTAAAAAAACGTCAATAGGATGTAACGTTTTTGACTGAATAAACTGCGAATGAAATGAATGAATGAATGAATCTGATTCGCCAAAGCATACCAATGCATTTGAGCCCAAAATCCCGTCATTTTGGAGTATAGACTAGTATTGCCCTGAACAGCTGCCAAATAAAAAAAAACTTTAATAAAAGTGATCTGCTTTGACCTGACATCTAACTATGTGTTCAGGGTGCAAATATACACCTTTGTGCACTTGACGGATGTCCATGGCGGTATACGTTACGGATTGCTCCATAGTCAGCTTAACAAATAGGCCATCTTGAGCTGTGTTTACTTACACAGTCTCCTTCTTATCTCCTTACTGCTTAATCTTCTGCCATTGATTCTGCGTCCGCTGACCTTCTTGCTTTTTGCGAGGCTTGCCTCGTAAGTTGAGTCTGACTTGTTTTCTTCGACAGCAGTGACCCCGAGCGGACATATTATTTGCTGAACGATGATTTCTGGCGTGCTAGACGTCGGGCGACGGAAATGGGTTGTTAGACGCTTGGCCCGTAATAACTTTCCGTGTCTGCTATACACGAGAAGCTGGCTCATATTTATTCGCTCGCATTCATTTCTTCTTTCGACGACAATGTTGAACGCCATTTGGTCCTTGACAAACTGCGCCATCAATCTGAAACGTACAAGGTCTTTGCGCAAGGCTTCTGTTCTCTCTTCGAAGAGTATTAGCCATATTTCGAGTTTAGGAGGATATGAGTTCGTAGTTTTTCGCCCATGCAGTGAACATTCTCGACGAAGCGTTGCACGGTAGGTGGGCGTCACTCATAAACATAAAAGCCAGATACGAGTTCTCAGTTTATGATAGTCAGCATCTGCGGCAGGCTGGCAATGCTACCATAATAAATATTATTCATAACCTGAAACTGAAAGTAATGAATCCATTCGAACGACTACACGCACGCTTCGGAAATTACCAAAGTCGTTTTCTAAAATCTTTCATTGAAATATTTCTTGTTTATTTCAAGTTTAGAACAAAGTAAACGCCTAAGGATGTAAATTCTAACCTTAGGTGTAGGTGTAGTTTGGTAAGTAACAGTGATTGTGAAAGAAGTACATGACAATGTTTACTTTGTTCGTTACTGCAACTGCAGGTTTCTTGAAAGAAAGAAAAAAAGCACGAAAGAAAAAGAGAGTTGAAGCGACTCCTAACCAGTTTCAACTTTCTAAACCTTCAAGCAAAATTTTGCAACGGTTCATTGGTAAATACGATTCCGAGTTTTGCCACTATTTTCTTAAGTTCCTCTGACTCCATCTGGGGTCATTTGTTGAAGCAAGTTGAGCTAATTCTGAAGAAGACATTTTTTACCACCAAATAGCATTTTTCACGTGGAGAAAATTCATTTACCTAAGTTCTACGAGATGGCGTTCCATGTCAGACACCGGCTATGCACGGGGGGAGGGGGGTGTCTGAAAATGGCATTTCCCAGCAAACGTGGACTTTTTCGTACTTGCGGAGAGCAATAAAATCTTCTGGAGTTCCTCATGGTTTATTTTTACCCAGTATGTGTGATAGCACTAATGAAGGGTCTCAAGTAAAATAGTAATCAATTTTCAGCTATAATCTGCGTTGTAAATTTCGATGAACAGCAATTTGTATTGCGTATCACCAATCGGGCTCTGTGAGTTTTAAGATCACACTACCACTGACAGAAAAGCACGTCACTGAAGAGGAAATGCAAGAACTGTAAGAGAATGATGCTTATTGTTCAAACTCTTATTGTCTCGAGTTTATCGCCAATGATGCAGAAATCAGCAGCCACGCAGAGGGCGATAGTAAGAAACGCAATGGCCAACAAGATGCCTCAATTGGCATGAAGCGTGGGACAAGGAGTCAAGCGAGGTGGAGAAAGAAAGGGTTCAATCTTTAATTAATTTTTAACCATAAAATAACCATTCTGAAGCCGAAAGAAAGACAAGTCAGACTTGTTACCACCATCGACCGCGTTGGGCCATCATGTTCCAGTGACAGACGATGAAACACCGGAATGAAGATCAATCTACTAGAAATAGTTGCTAAGTGCAGCAGGTTCATGACCGAGGTCGATTTGATTGGCTGCTTTCTGCCCTACGGCCTTATTTATTTCACACAAAAAAGAACGCTGTCCACATGTTCACACAATTTTTGTATATGCTATAATGTGTGGATGAAATGTAAGACTCATTGAATGATCTCAAAAACTCGAACTTCACCTCAATCAACTCAAAGTTCAAAGCAAACACTGCAACATCTCTAGCTCAAGCGTCCTCGACTTTGTCCAGCGGACAGCGTGAAGGAGGGGAAACCGAAGAAGAAAAGAGAAGAAAGAATATAAAGTGTTAGTGCGGACTTGATGGTGCATGCTGAACTTTGGATAAACAGCGCTACAATGGGACAAAGAAAGGAAGGGACGGGACCAAGCGTTGACTGACAACAACGAGCTGTAAAGGAGTATATACTCTTGGAAAAAGTAAAAAAGAAATAAATGAGAAATGAACCAACACACATGATGACAGCTGCTTTGCACAGGCGCGAAGATTACATGAAACGGTCGAGATAATTATGATCTTTCTAGTGCAAGTCTACGGAAGCCACGCTTACTGATGATTCATTGCGCGTGTGTATCACGTGGGGCTCATAGATCACCCCAGTGCATTGGTTCTTGTATATTTTTAGCACTTGTGTTTGTTTGATCGAATCGTATCGAGCACCCTCGTTTTTCGCAATGTAGAGCAAAAATACTGCCCGTCCCATTCTTAATTGTCCATGCATGCTCTCGAAACCGATCGTTTAGGCAACGGGTGGTTTGCCCAGTGTACGATTTTCCCGCAATATAGTGATATGTGGTACACTACACGAACGTGCATGCATGCACACTGAAGAACGGCATGGGCAGTAATCTTGCCCCACATTGCGCCAAGTGCGGGTGCTCGCAGTGATTCGACCAAACACAAATACTAAGATGATATAAAAACCAGTTCACCAGGGAGATCTATGAGCTCCATGGGATTCACACGCGAAATGAATCATCTGTTAACATGGCTTCCACAGACCTGTGAAAGAAAGAGCATGATTATCTAGACCGGGGTCGCAAACAGGCGACCCACTGACCTTTTAAATGCAGGCCGCGGCTTCCCGTTGGATAAAAGTTGTGTGGCATTGCTAAACAGTACTTCGAATATTTTCTCGCCTAATAAGAGCGCTTTGATGGGTAAGCTACAAGGATGGGGCTGCCCTCAAGCATTCTTATTTTTGTCAGGCACCACATGCGGTCAATATAGATTTATGCACGCACAGTTAGAACTCACCGAAGAACGAAAATTATTTTAGAATATAAAAATTGGTATACATATTTTCTCAGACCTTCATTCGAGATCCTCCTAAAAATGACCATCTATAGCCTATAGACAAAGCCGTCCTTAAAACGGCACCATTATGCGACTTTTTCTCTGAACTCCCCCCCCCCCCCCCCCGGCTTTCACCATCTTCACTGTCCTGGACCTTGTGGGGACGAATATTGTCAATTCAGCCCACTTACTGAAATGAGCTTTGACAACCCTGATCTAAACCATTGAATGTAACCTTCTCGCATGTGCAGGAGAGCTATCACGCTATCGGTTTGTTAATTTGTTATTTATTATTTTTCTTTTACTTCTTTTTTTCGAGATTCTATATTCCTCTTCGGCGAAATAAAAAAAAAACTCGTTGTTGTCAGTCTGCGCCTGGGGCTTTCCCTTCCTGTGTTAATCGTAAGAGAAGGGTACACCAAGCGAAAAAACCCAAGCGAAAATGTCCCTACAAGATCAATGCAATGTTTTGTGCTTAACTGAATGAAAGTATGGTGGAACCTGTGCGCTGGTTTCGACGACAGGAATACTGAATACTGGTGAAGGCATCATGTGTGTTGCACATAACTTCTTCCTACCAAGATGGCGGCGAGTTGACGCGTAGCCTGGTCTCACACCTTGCTTCAGTTTGACCAAGATTAGAATATACAACGTGTGAGAAAACAACCCGAATGTATTTACAATGGGAGTGTCATTGCATTTGTGGCAATAAACGAGTTGAGAGTCAACCGACTGAAAGAAGCTTTCTCTCTTTCTTTCATCCTTAAAATTTGTTTCTTATGCACCCGAACTTCGGTGTAGGCTTCGTGACCTGACACCATGCACAGACAGTGTGACGAAAAAGCAGACAGAAAGAGAGAAAGCGAAACTTCCCACCAGGAAGTGAGATGGGAAGAAGAAACAGAAATGACAGGCAAGTGAGAGAGGCGGCATCATTCTTCAAGCAGCCAGGATTATCCGGTTATGAAGAGAAATTGGCTCGGGCTGTATGAAGGCTCGCCCCATTTCCGCCAGACGCTGTCGGTGCTGCGCGAAATCACATCGCGGCCGTCAGAACGTCCGGGCCTGCCTTCTCATGTTGGCCTCTTTTAGCGTGGCTATTGCACAATCACTGCACTCGGATGTGCTGCGCTAGTATGGATGAAGTTAGTCGGAGCTGTTTGCCCCACATATGTCTAGGGAAAAAATTGGATTGCTTTGTGGATGCCGACAATAGAGATCCGCGAAATAAGGCACCAGCTCGATCAGCCTTGTGTTTTTCGCATCGTGTAGGAGACGTACTTATTGCGCGGAAGTTTCCTCGCAGCTCTCTGGCCCATCTGAGGCTGTTTTTTTTCTTTTCTAGCGGACATTGATACCGCAGAATGCAGTGGGAGTGGCAAGCAGGAACGCGATTTTATGAAATTGACATACTAAACACAAAAAGATAGGCGTTAGAATAAGAGACATAGCTGGAAAAACGTTCTCTGGATCCGACAAATTTAAAGCACATCGATGCTGCAGTCAGGGCATGAATGACAATGATTTCGTCAGCGCGCATCAAAACGTTTTGATGCGCGCTGACGAAAGGATGCATCTTCTTACTCATTGTCATCCCCGTAGCTGCGTAGCTTTCGGAAGCGCTTGCTAGTAAGAATGGCGAGATAGAGAGGGCGCTTGAAGCGGGTGACAAGTTTCTGTAACTCAACACGCTCTTTTCATGTTGTAGGAATTTCTATGGGAGTCGATTCACCAGGCAAAAGCTCTTTCAGAGTTTCCGTTGAACGAATATTTGCACACTTGTTGCACTGCTCCTTTAACAAAAGAAAAAGAACCTTATTGTGTGAGGCGAGAGCCGTGCTTTGTCAACTATTGCCTCAATACGGTATACCATGGTTACGTGAGACGCAACAGCCCGTATAAGCATTCCGACGCCGATCTCTTTTATTGCTTGGACTTACACAGTTCATGTTTTTCTTGACTTGGGCGTCTGTTTTGAGTATGCTTTGTACTTTTCCTCCAACCAGAACTGAAAACAGAGACATGTATGTGCGCTAAGATTGCTGCCTGAAAAAAAAATAGACGGAACCACTCGTCCAAACGTCTACTCAAGGTACACCCAGTGTTTAAATATATCTTTATTGTTTCAAGGTATCATCTTCCCCGGAACTTCTGACTTATCAGAGAAAACAGCGTTTTAGTCGAACCATAAATTATTTTTACTTTGCACTGATGCATTGCATATATAGTATAAAACACATGATTTCGTCCAAGTTTTCTCTGGTTGAAACTGTGCATTGGATTAATTTCGTTGGGGCTAACGAAGACTCGAGTCACTCGGTCTCTATTCGTCTTGCTGAAGGTAGACCGATGTTGTACAGGAAGGCAAGGATATCGTTTCTGCGCGTCGGATTAATTTCGTTGGGGCTAACGAAGACTCGAATCACTTAGTCCCTATTCGTCCTGTTGAAGGTAGACCGACGTTGTTCAGGAGGACAAGGGTATTGTTTCGTGCGTGGTAACACTCTGGTCACGTTTACACGGCTCTATTACATATGTATGCTGCTTCAAAGCACCTAGATTAACCTTAAAGAAGTGTACATGCGATTAGCATGTCATTGATGCTCGATGTTATTAAAGAAAGCAGAAGTGGTCGTCTCAATTGTAGCATCACTCAAGACGAGATCACTCTCGCAGAGAAGCGCACTGTTTATTTCAAGGGGCTAATTAAAGTAGACATCAAGAAGTTTCGCTCGCCTCAAATACGCTTTCCCGAACTCCAAACGCCCAACCGAGCTGCAAGTGCTTCGAACAGAATGAATGCCTTGGCATGGGTGAATTGACTGGAAGACGAAGTGTTTCCGTTAAGTGGTTTACCGGTATCCTGTGACTTCCTGCAAAACAGGAGAGCGCGCCCTTGTGAGTACGAGTGCTGCTTACGGCTGAACCGTATATAGACCCCGTTTCGATCGCAGAGGCTCCGCAAGCACTCCCAGCGCCGTCTTCATCGGAGTGCGGGGCCAATAGGGAGGCAGGGGGGATGGGGGCGTAATCTCTAAACCTTCTCAGGTGACCCAAAAATGACACCAGCGACATTTACTCGTCGCGACGAGAACTCAAATATCATTTTCGCCAGGTAAAGAATAACTAAATCCGTCTTTACGAAAGAGGCACGTAGAAGCATTGCGAGTAGACCGTGAGCAGGAGCTGTTTAAAAAGACGTACGCACGTTTGTTTTTCTAAAGGAAGAACACAGTCGCCCATTTGTTTACGAAGGCTTCCAGAAACCTCCTTCTTCCATACTGCACTCGACTGACTCGATTCAGCAGCAGCTTGAAAGAAGTTAAAACAAAGCAATGAGATAGAGAACAGCTGCGAGTGAACTGAGCGCCTGGTTTTCGGCGTACCGAGCTGTTTTTGCTTCACGTTAACGTCGCTTCTTTCCCTTTGCTCAGTATTTTTTTTTCAAGAGATGTTTTAGTCTGATGCCACAGTAAAAATAACAGCTGAGCACCACAGAACTGGAAGTGTAGATAACTCTGCTTCTATATATTACTGGTTCTTCCTTAATGACGGTAAGCTTTTATTTGGGCTCTCTCCTACAAGCGTAGTAATAAATATTTGAAGCGAACTGCTTTTTGTTGAGATCCTAAAGTGGTCCTACAACGTTTTTGAGCATGGTTGATAAACACTGCCGATTGGTAGTACACGCTTTCGCGGGCATTCGAACCAAACATTACGGTGAAGCACGCGATCTGGAACTTACCATTAATTCTCAATGTCGGCTGAATATTGCTTTCTCTCCTCCCAAAAAATAATGTCGCGTTCCCAAATGACCGCGCTATTAGCCCAGAGTCAATGGCTAAAAGGTTGGCTTGAGCATCCGGGGCCGCCTAATTACTGCGGTGACCACGGGAGGTCGACACGTGGTCGCTCACTCTCTCGCGTTAACACTGTTATAAGCCACGTGTTAAAAAAGCGTTCATGACAATGGTGCGCGCATGATGTAACTTTTATTGCGATAGCAATTATACGGACACTCTTGGCTAGGTTTTTCCGTCGTCGTCGGCGTTGCTCACCGTATATGTGTACGCATCTGTACATAAAAGAAAAGGTATGAAGAAAAAATAATCCAGAAAAAGACTCCGGCACGTGGAATGGAACGCGAGACCTCTGAATTGTGAATGCAAGGCGGTAGCCACTAAGCCACAAAGGAGCACATCGTTCAATGTTCAAAGGGCAAGCTATTTTTATCTACCACTTACCACTGGTGGCAGTCATCTCGGGGGGGGGGACTATTGTGCTTGAAGCATTACGAGCAAGATGGCGCAATGAGCGCGCGTCACCGCATTGTCACAATGCAGCGGTGGTGGTGGTAGTGGTTAAAAGATGAGAAAAGTCACCTAATTTCTGCAACCCGGTCGGGAGCACGGCGCAGTGCCTGCGATGCAGCGGCATGCGCTGTCATGTCCCACGCGTGCTTTGCACCATGGAGAGGGGACAGGGTGAGCCTTATGCATGCGCTTATCTCGCGGTGGGGACAGTCGTATGTCTTGGCTGGCCTTGAGCCTTCACCGGAACAATTCTGTTGTAGTTACCGGGCGCAGAAAGGTCACTGCAATAATTGCAGTCTCCGTTTGCGAAAAGGGTGCGCTTTTCAGACAGAGCGAAGTAACAGCTGAGATGCTTATTCGCGTTTATCTGTACCGGTGAGTACGTTTTGTGCGGCATTTGTGCGTGGTAACGCGGGACACGTTTAGGTCTGCTTGCCATTCTGCGCGTGACCTTTCAATTTATTGCTATCGCGCTGATCGCTTCGCTTTTGCGACAAAGCTGTGCCTTTTTTTTATCCTTTGCCATCTTTCCCTGCTTACCTTCCAACGTGCTCGTTAACATTCGTACTGAGAGGACTGCTGCTGGAGTTTTTTTCTTTCTTTCGAGGGGGACTTTGTGGGTGCAGAAGAAGGTGGTCGGTGAGAGTGCGTACTGCTTTTTGTTGGCGTATGCACACTTCCGGTTATGTATGTGTAAAGCGAGTTCGTATGTCTCTATGTCCTAATGTGTGGGTGCCCTTGTGTGTATAGAGTGGCCACTGTGCCCGCAGACTGCCTTGAATGCGCCCATCGATTGCCAGCGCACACATCGGGAGGAGCGCATCTTGGAGATGCCCCGCTTATACGTCTCCTGCGATGTGACTGCTTGCCCTCCTTTGCGCCTTTCATTCCTGTCTGGTGAATGGGCGTCCATGCAATTGCTAGCGCAATCAGCGTTTTATTTGGTTGCTTCTCCTAGGCGTCCAGCCGGACCTTTTCTTGCTCATTCACGCAGTGGCTCTGGTGCAACAGCCGCTGCTTTTCACTTTACGAGCTGAAACTGCGTAGATGTCGAGCCTGTCATTTCCCGCGGCTCTTCTTTGTCTCCTGTCCTGGCGCCTGAACGCAGGGGTTATCTTTCTATCGTTTTCTTTTACTTGTCTTTTCTCGTTGCCTACTTCACATGACGGAGCCATGGCAGTTTTCTCAAGTAGTGGTGTGAAATAGCTCGCGCTTCTTTTTCGGAAGCCGAGGCCTTCCATCGAGGAGACGCCTTTCCTCAATGCCTAGCTCTAACATGCATAGCTGTACGCTTTTCTAAATTACGTATCTTCGTTGTTATATGTTGTTCACGTGAACTTTATTTTCTTCGTATCGTGTTTTACTTCCTTTGCAGAGCATGTTTTACAGACATTGAAGTACATTTTCATAAGTGGTTTCGACAGAAACCATTGCGTAATTGCTAGGATTGATGCTGTTATTGGTTCAGGTATTCGCTACTCGCGAGTGATCACATCTGTCAATACAGACGTGCAGTCGCAAACGCGCAGATTCGTAACAAAATTGTCTGCCTCGTGGTGGCACCACCGTAGCAAGCAGCACGAAAAAAAAAACAAGATAGACAATGGTACAATGGATCCATACCAACTGGCTTAGCTATCTGCACTTTCATCGGGGCGATTGGTGCTTGTAAATGAGCCGAGTTAGAAGCATCACTGTGGCCGTGTTTTACGGTGTCTTTTTTAAAAAGCAAAGTTTCATGTGCTGACTAATGAGGTATCATTATAAGATGCGTCAAAGGATACACCACAGACATACAGGTTTCCTTTTGTTGTATCCGTGTACCCATCAAGAAAAATGTACATTTCTTCTTTTTACTGCGTAAGGGTTGACCACCTTACAACATCCTGTTGTGAGGATCCCATGTTATATATGAACGAAATGCCAATAAAACCTCTTATGGGACAGAGAGAGAGAGATAGAGAATATAAAAAAGGTAGCGGGGTCAACTATACTGAGCGCAGTTTGCCACCCTACATGTGGCGACAGGAAAGTAAGGCAGTTGAAGACGCTTCTGAGACAGATAGCGTAATATACTAGCAAAGTACGGCAATGGCTCGGAGCTTCTGAAAATATGCGGACGTTTGAGGAGTGCAGTTTCACTACAAAAAAAAATAAAGCGCTGCTGCATACAAAATTCTGCCATTCAGGTTATTTTTTGTACGTTCAGACGCTAGGCTTTTGTAAAAGGCATGCGACGAGTCATCGTTCAGTTGATGCGCTTCTAATCTGTGTCACGGTGACCATCTTACATGCATTCGCGTTTAACGCATCTCTGAAGTCGAAGTCCTGTGTTCACAGCAAAGTGAAGATAGAATATGTTGGTTTGGCGAAAAAAGGCGAAAAAAGATTTTCATGGTGGAGCTTTTAAGTTTCTCGTTATGCCATGCACAGCCTAAACAAATACCATCATGAGAAATCCGCACGCTCCCTCCCCCTCCTCCTCTTCTGCTTCGCTTCCAGTACACGAGCGCCCACTGCTCCATAGAGAGATGAAATGACTCTGGTGGGAGAGACAAAGAGTACAGAGAGAGAGAAAAAAAGATTACCTCGGAAACAAAACAACGCGAAAGAAGAAGCACCAAAAAAAGGGGGGGCACACTAACAGCAGGGCCGCTGACTTACAACAAAGTTTATTTGTGAACATAAGCCACAGCCACATTACTTATCATTACAGCATTACATTACAGCCAGATTACTTATCGCACCGTGTAGACCATCGCTTAAAAGTCGGAATTCAAGCAGGAAACACCAACACCTTTAGTCATTCATTTTTCCCTAGAACATCTCGACATTGGAACCACCTTCCCAATGACATAGTCACCATTATTGATAATAAACTTTTTCGAAACGCTAAAGCTAACATTGTTTAAACTTAGAATTCATGGTACCTTATTATTGTTGTAAAGTTGCATAAACAGGAATAAGGTCATGTTACTTTATTTGTTTTTTAATATTATTGCGAAGCATTTCCTTGCTACATTGTATGCATGGCTATTTCTAGTCTTTTTTATTGCACTGTTGTATTCGGTTCTTTTTCTGCTATTTACTACCCAAGTTTGTACAATTTTCCGTTCACTACTCTCCTCTGTAATGCCCTCGGGCCTTGAGGGTACGAAAAATAAATAAATAAATAAATAAATAAATAAATAAATAAACAAACAAACAAATAAATAAACATCACATAATATCTATTTGCACATTCTTAAAAAAATAACGCTCTTCTAATCTGCTGTTTCCGCCGAACATTGATCCTGAAAACGTATCACACTGCATACCAAGGCTCAACCACTCGAGAGGTTGAACAGTGTCGCCATTCACAGTTCGTTTCTCGCTGATAAACGCTGTTGGCATTGCTTTGTAGCTGCTTAAAGTACTGCGTAGCAAATTTTACTTTATTTGAACTTCTTTCCAAGTATACTCGCGGCACTCGGTTGCGATTGAATGTTCAGCATGCTATCTATTGAACATGCCCTTTCCTTGTGCGTGTACCTAACGTTACCGACGGCAGTATTATCGTTGGGGACATGCACTTTGCAAACAGCTAAACAGCTACGCATTTTACCTTAGCGGTGGCGTGCTGGAAACCAGCGTCTGAGTTTGTAATCGGAATCCGGAACGTGCTGTTGTGACTTCCAGCTTGATTGTTTGTCGACCCTTCGATTGCGCGTAGCTTTTTGTTTTCACAGTTTTGTGAGCTTGCTGGCGTCAGAGTTTCACCATACGTGACATGAATGCACCATTCTCGCAAAACTGAGCCGTGAACTTTTTTATGTTGTTGTTGCAGTAAAGGTATTATGTGGAAACAAAATATTATAAGCATATCTTCATGGCGTCACCCCCCCCCCCCCTACAAAAAACGCCGCAAATTTCACAAAACGTTTTGGTTATCAGTGCGTTTTCACATTGGTTGGTTGGCTTCTGTAATATCTCCCTCATCGTGAGTGGCTGAAATATTTCGTTGCGAAAACGTTTTTAGCGTAGGTCCTTTTTATGAACACGGCCTTGTTATTCACTGCAATTTTCAAAAAACAAATAAAGGGGATGTTATGGTTGACTTATCGGCAAATATTTATGTAACTGAGTTAGCCATAATTAGCCATCAAATGATAAGTCACAATTCCTTACCTGCATAGATTCCTTAGGTGAAACAAGCGCATTTACCTGCTGTCGTGGAAAAATCAGCGGTAACAGCAGCAACTTTCAGTTGAGAAGCACGGCGATGTCGTTATATTGAAAATATCTAAATTCGTACGAGTTTGACATATTGCATGTCAGTCTCCTTCGCATCATGTTGCGAATGACCAGCAAAGAATGGTTCAGTGCTGACAACCTTTGTTTCTAATTACTTGGAAAGGTGATCCAGAGTGGGCCTATGGTTTTAGTGAAGTTGACGTACAGAAATTAACATTCTGCTGATTCAGCCGGGTCTGCGAAAGAAATTCAGCAGCGATTCCGCAAGTTCGCACAAACCAGTGGGCTCTCTATATTTGTTTTCGTAACAATAATTATGAACAGAAAATATTTATCATCACAGTACCAGAGCAATCTATCAAAGACAGCTGGGACGTTACCATAAATATAGTTAAACACGTTTCCTACACTTATAGCATAAAGGGTCGAGCACCCAGAAAAAAAATTGAGCTGAACCGACCAACAGCTGGCATATTTGCCCGAACCACACATTTCTGATAGGAAGAGCACTTATTTCACGCACAACTCCATTGTTCAAAACGAAGGTTAGATAGCGCTAGTTCACGTTAGTTGAAATAAACAAGAATCTTTAATATTTCCATAAGACAATAATATCTTTGAAAGGGAAAAATACCACATTAGAGCAATGTTCTTGGGACCGCAAAACAAATACACTTATTTTGTTGCAAAATAGGAAGGGTGCTTGCGCATATATGTGAGCTTTCAACATGTATGGTAGTCAACGCATCACATTTAGCATGTTCGTGCTAGAGGTACGTCGTTGCTCGAAATATCTCTCGCTAAGTAAAGTTCGCCTTCAAAGAAAAGATGCGCCATAATGACTCTGTAAATAGTTAAAATAATCATACTTGTCTTAAACGATAAAATACAACCACATGAACTATAAAGATACTGTATCACCAGACGTCAATTTTGACGTAGCGTTCGGCGTTTGTCGTTGCTCTGGGTCCCTTGCGGATCAACGTTTGCGTTATCGGGCACTGGTTGGGTGATCCCGGGAGGCGCCTCAAACGGTATGTCCGACGGCTCGTCCGGCAGCACGGCACTCTCTTTTACGTCCGGAAGCTGAATTGCCAGAAAGGCAGCGGTGAGCCCCAGCAGCGACACCACGACTAGTGGCAGCCATGACACCTGGAGAAATCCTAGATGCACGACCACTGGCATGGCGATGCTGGCCGCCGCAGAAAAGCACGCACACGTTGCCAGGCCCCAACAGCGCATCACTGTGGGGTACACTTCTGCTGTGTACAGTGTGAGAACAGCTTGTGATGCATCCGTGCCCACGCTCGCCAGAGTCAGCAGGGTCACGGTGGATACCTCATTCGCATCGCCCCATGCAGCGGCCCCGAACAGGGCAGTGGCAGCAATAATCAATGCCCAAGCGAGAGACGTCTTGCGGCCGATGTGTGCCACCGACGCCATAGCACCCAGCTCGCCTGGGACAGACAGCAGCGCGAACAGCGCTACGAGAGCTGCCGGATAGAGTCCGAGGTAGTGAATCTTAAGCAACGTCGCCTGCAACGTGAATGCGGTCACGCTCCAGCAGAAGCAAAGAATGCCATTATTCCTCCAACGGCATCGCAGGCAGGCTGCCTGACAAAAAGTACTCTGCCGAATGCCTTCTCGGTTTTCTAACTCACGACGCTGGCGTGCCCACTGGCGCCGCACATCAAACAGGTTCTCAGCATTGAGCGTGGCCGCATGCATGACGACCGCCTCAGCCTCCTCTAGCCGGCCTCTAGCCAGCAACCAGCGTGGCGACTCGATAAGGGCGGTGACAGTGCGCAGCATCATGAAGCATGGCAGTATGCTTGCAAGGTGTAGCATATACCAGCTGAACCGGGCCAGCATCATGGTGGAGGCGATGATGGTACCGATAACCTTGCTTATCAACAGCGCCATTGCGTAAAGAGTGCGGCGCTCCGGGGCCAGAACTTCCATCACAAGCACAAAGGTAGTGTTGAAAAGCGTGGCAGTGGAGGCTCCGAGGAGGAAGCGCATGACTACGAACGTGTTTAGCCTGACGAACAATAGAATCACCATAACTGCCGCCAACAAAACCATCAATGCGAACTGCATCACTGGCTTTCTGCCTAGCCAGTCCGCCAAAGGTCCCGTGATGAGCAATGCGCAGATGGCGCCCATTGCGAAGGCAGAACAGCTCACCGGCAGGTACCAAGCACGTTCGCAGACCAAGCCAAACTCCTCCACAAGGGAGTAGTGATAGGCGGAGGCTCCGTACTCCCAGCTGGTGCACGGCACTGTGGGTTCACCGGTGGCATTAAAATCGGCATACATGCAGCACCGGCTGTAATCGCCATCTTCGGTGCGAGGAACCATCTGGTGCTTCCACTCTTCTGTAGTAATGTTGCGTAGATTCTTGGGTCTAGCGCACCAGTAATCAATATCGTGCTGGACGATCTGCAGCGGCAGCGTTTGAAAGGGCACCATGAAGGCTACGAGCAAGCCAAAGTGGAATGTCGTCGTTTGGAACGGACCGCGCCTGCCGACAAGAAAAGAAGCCTCTTCTCGGCGCAAACACCTCGCCATCGCACTGTTAACCGCAGGTGGTGGCAGGGGTGAGACATCTTGCTGCGTGCTCAGCGAAGCCCGCAACAGGGATTGCTGACTGACAGACTGCAGGCTCTCGTTCGGCTGCCTTTGCTTGCTTGATACGGAGGTCGACTCGGGCTGCTTCATGCCCGCGTTGCATGGTTGCTGAGCGATCACCCGTGGAGCGCCGCCAGGTGTTTGTTGCGAATATCTCCGCAACTCGTCAGGGCTGCCGTTTGCTGACAATGAGCGGAAACGGCCAAGTAACGGTGACAGTAGCTGCCGAGCTTTGGTTGCCCAGGAAGCAGGAACGTCCTCGCAGGGCTGGATCTGCAAAGCCACGCGCTCGTCCTGCGACGATTTCTGCTTCACAACAGACGGGTACGATTGCCGCAGACCTGGACGGCGTTCGCGAATGCGGGAGCCTATCGACAACGTGCATCGCTCCGAGGTAAGATCTGTGTCGGAATAACTTGCAGCCGACGTCGTCAAAACTCTGGCCTTCGGATACCTGCACATACGAGATGGTCGCTTCGCAGAGAGTGACGCTGGCAATGTAGCGAAGTGTGATGAGGAGCCCAACGATGATCTTCGGGATGCATTAGATGGCGTTGAAGTGGGAAGTGCTATCAATGGAGTCGGGGAGTCGGATGGAGTAGTTAAGCCCGAAGGTGCTACGGCGCTGAAGGCAGAATCGCATTCTTGCGGTGATGTCGGAGATTGCCATGGGGAGGACATCAACGCCGCTTCTCGCATCGACGACGAAGAATGCAACTGATGCTCAGCAGGTTCGACTCCCGACGCTACGCTGCGGTTGCTCAACGTCTTGGCGTTCGATTCAGGGAGCTCGGACAGCGGCGTTAGGAAACCTTCACTCCTTCGCCTGCACTTGGAACCACGAAGTGGCGACTTGGACATAGTCACGCCTCGGTACGAGTCTTGAAGCGGCAGCGTTATTACGTATCCAGAGCAACGGTGACCGCTTCAGAGGGTGCGCATAGAAAAGAGCTCCTTTGTGACCTTAATCGTCGGTTGCAGCTTCTTCTTCTGGCACGCGCGTAGCGGCTGTCGCGAGCACTTTACTATTCGTTATTGTCACCAGTCTGCCCCACTACAATCAGCAGGTTGTGTACTTTAATAGCTGATTATTGAATATGGGACAACATTTTTGTAACAACTGCTTCCAAATATAGCTTTTCCTTAGGAGTACAGCAGCGATGCGTGACACTGCTTTTGTACAAGGCGCTACACTGGAATGAAAAATCTACAAATGTTGACCTTGGTAGTTTACAGTACAGGACACATAAGAGAAAGGAAAAAAAGAATGAAGGAAGCATTACTTCCTGAATCAAGTTTTGGCAAGTTATGCCGTTTTAAAGCCCACCCGTAACTTCTTGCGGTGAGATCAAGCATTGAGCGAGATTCGATTTGGCTTTGGTGCATGCTTCCTTCCTGCAGTAGCTTTTATTCGAAGCGCACTCGTTCGGCACAGGTCGACGAGCTCGCTGTGGCAGTTCAATAATAGAACGCCCGTGGTAGTAAAACTTACTGCGCGCTGTGGTATTTGGATGACGTATTGGGAAGACGGGCTTCAATCACTCCCCGCGATACTAACTCCTCTATTTTTTCTCCGTCCATGAGATGATGATGATGACAAATTTATTGTTCCGCCAAATAAGGAGGCCACCACTCTCTGTTCTCGGCGCACAGGCCCTGGTGGCGTTCGCTGGCAACTCCACGATTTGAAGTAGGCGAAGATTTCTTGTCTCCTCGCGGCTTTTTCCGCCAGGAGAAGGCTTCATGATGATGTGCACTTGTTAACTGTGACTCACACCCATTGCGTTGTGGGGAACTGACCAATAATTCATTGGTATTGTAAACTTTTACAAAATTGATGAATACGGTAGTGCATATATTACAAACGTTACAGCATTATTTAGGAAATTCTGCTGCACGATGAAATGTATAAACAAGCGGCGGGCAGTATTGCAATAAGTCGCCTAAAGCTTGGCACAGCGAAGCACGGACCCATCGCCATTCTTACTCCCCGTTGACCGACGCGTCCAACTTTGACGCGCGTGGCTTCTTCCCCGGAACTGCGCACTTTCTCAGGCCGCTTCATTACCATCTAGACACAATCAAGCACAGCCAGGATAACTTTCACAACCGCTGAATAAACTTTCACTTGTTAGTGCGCCTTGTGTAAAGTTCGTTCCTCCTTGTCTGGTACTTTGTTTTCGCTGGCGCTGTTTGACGGTAAGTTTGAAACAAATATCTCAAAAAATCATCGCAACGAATAATATCTAAAATTTTTGTAGCACGCATGTGTCACATAAATGTAGCCAACCCCACTGCGTGTCCTGCTGATCCACTACTGATACATAACAAGGGAACACATGGGCGGCAAACACCGATTCGCGGCCGCACCTTGCCGCTTCTCCTCTTAGCCATTTGCACCGAGTGCTTGGGTGGTGATGGAGCGCATGCCACTTCACGATAATAATTTTATATCTACGACGCACGGTAGACCATGACAGCTCTGCTGTAAACATGGTGCGTGCTGGTGAACGCCACCATTTTTCTGTTCCCGCGATGATGACGAGGATGATGATGATGATGTTGATGATGATCATGATGATTCCACAGCCATGGCTCGTACCACTCAGGGGTATCGGCCAAGAATCGATGATTTTATTCAGCGAGACTTTTTCTTCATTCAATATCGAAACCACCCATCCGAAAAAAAAAAGAAAAACACAGCCTAGGTCGTTGCGGCGTCGTCTGTCCCTTTTTCGCACTCGTCTTCGTCTTATTCAATATATGACTAGCCCGTAATCTTTTTATAATAACAATATTGAGATATAAATATATGACTGTCAGGCATTGTGGCGAAGAGAAAATTTCCGGCTTTATCTCTTCAAGCTTTAGGGTAATAGTTTTGCCCTAAAAGCTCCAGACAATTGTCGGTGAGCTGTTTGTTTTATTTTGTTTCTTGTAGTTTAGAAGATTCATGAAAACAAAATTGAACGAAAAATAAAATAAAATAAATACACAAGCGAACAAGCTGCCAACCTCTTTTTTACTGCTGTGTCTAAAACATTTATTCAGGGCACAAATGTTAACACGCAGAAACGTACTGACAATCACCCACATGCTGGGCGCACTGTTCATTCTTAATTTATTATGAAGGTTGATTGACGAAATCGGCGCCGCCCCTGCGACTGCTCAGTCACGTCCATCTCCACTTACTCGATGCAGGTAAGATCATCTGTGCTCTTTCTTCGACGTGAAAAGGTGGCGACAATGACATAACAACGTACCTGCTACCGTTCTAAAGAGTTTAGATTTGATTGGATGTTATCTGCTGTTATATGCCAACAGCGTTGGCGCAACAGCCCTTCTTTTTGTGGGAACTGACCTTTTCCCACTCTATTTGTGTGTTTGTGTGTCACTGTTTAATTCAGAACAAGTATGATTTGAATGCAATATTTGTCTTCCTGAAATAGTAAAATCAATACAAAAGTCGGACAGTGAATGTGAAATACGATTACAGAAAAATTTTAAATGATGATGACTACTTACATGAGCGTTCAACAATAAAGCTGTGTGAACTACGAATGTAAGTACTTTTCATTCTACTAAAAGAACCTCGTGAAGGTCTGGAAATATGAATTCAATCTTAATACTGGATATGAATGAGTATCTTACCTTACGTAGTACGCAAGATATATACAAGCACAGCGATAGGAATACAAAACGTCTGAGTTGAACTTACAGGCATGGTCACACTTGCTAACGTAAAGGCTGGTCAAAGCCAGTGTGCTTGATCAGTTATATCAGCTAATTTCATTTTTTGCATGCCGCAGCTGCGCTATTTCTCATTCAGAGGCACATGAAATTGCTCGAAGAAGCTGCCGTGCAATTTTAGCGGTTGTTTTAGGACAGCTCTTGAGGCAGAATATGTCATCAAATAAATTTGAAATAATCATATATAATACTAGCAGCGCACTATACCGTACAGTTAGTAAACGCGAAATTTGGCCGAATGTGATGCGCACAGACGGTCACCCCTTGTGAAGCACATTAGAAAGGCTTTATTTATGATAGACGTGGGTTTACACTAATGATTTGAGCCGCATGGTGCTTTAACGTTGGGTTTTGATGGGAGTAGTGAGACACAATGGCTCAGAATTGTTTTCCGTTAAACTGCCACATTTGAAATGGCGCACGAAAGGCTGACTTAGCACTTGAAGTATTTCTCTGCCATCGTGGCATAAAAACATGGTACCAACTCAGTGATTGCATGAAGGGAAAGCTTCAGAAGTCAGAGAACACACAGGCACAAAAAGGGGTCCTTTTGCGAGCTAAGCCCCTCGTGTTTCTTACGATTTGTCATGACCGAATCCCAGGCTTCAACTTGGACACCCAGGGGCTCTGAAATCACCAAGGTGGCACAACAGCTGTCACCTCTTGCATTGGTCAGTTCGTCGCAGGCTACGCTGACTCATGAGGCCAAGCAAGTACGGCTGCATCCACCTTGCGTTGTTTTTGTCACACGGCTTCCTATGAAGCTGAATAAAGCGAAATAGTGCTTGTTCTATGTCGATTTACTCTCGCACGACATTAGTGATAAAATAAGGCAGGTTTTCGCGTATGAGACGAGCTCGCAGGAAACGCTAGCAGATTTCACATTTGCTGGAAGCAGGATGTAGATGAACATTCTACCTATAGCTAAACCGTGATGCACCATTTTGCGACAAGCCAAGTGTGGGCTCATTGGCACGTAGAAGGAAAGCAGTACCGTGGGTTCTAAATAATTATACAATAGATGAGGGCTTCGTTCACGTGTACCGAGGCATACATACACATGCTGTCTGATTTGTGAAATCGTCTTCAAAACGAATGTGGCTAGGTTTTTTGTTTCGGTCGCAAGCCATTCACTACTGATCGTCTTGACCGTTCTACGCTATCACTAGCAGCAGTGATAGAGCATTTAGAGAGTTGCTGTAATGTTAGCGAGAATATACGGAACAATGATCCACAGGTATGGCTTTTCCTAACCTAACCTATTGTAAGCTAACCTAACAGATATATGGCTTTTCCTGAGGAAGACTTATAAACCTGCAAACAATCAATAAATCAAATAATTCATCAAGTTTTATTACTTTTGACAAATAAAATGAGATGTGATATTTACACAGAAAGGACCCGAACCTTAGAACCCTTTAAAGCGTCGCGGTAGCAGTGCGTTTTTCTTCGCACGCCTTCACGACTGCTTAGCTAGCTCATTTCACTATCTTCCTCGGTCCCAGGATACCCAATCGGGCATCGTTGTCTTGAAGGCTGCAGATCACCACATTTCTATATCAGCGCTTTCCAATTCATCTTGCTACAATAAGCATAGGTTGCTTTCGATAAGCCCCGAGAAGTGGTGCCGTGTGTCTAGTCATATTCGGAAAACTAGTGAACGAAAATGCCTGGGTACAGCGCGAGCGTTATCACGAGGCGTCCTTGGCTGCGTCCTCCTGATAAGTGAAAGCTTTTGGGGGCAAAGCTCTTCAAGCAGGCAATCGTGCGTCCGCGATGTATGTATGTATGTAGTAATAGTAGTAGTAGCAGCAGTAGTAGTCGTAGTAGTAGTAGGTAGCCACCTCCACGGCCGGACTAGAGGAGCAGCACGCGCGCACCCTTTTCATTTGAGGAGGAAACCCGCGCATGTTAGTCATAAATAATTAAAAAAATGTATGTTTCTGATGAAATAACTTACAGAGGCGAGTATTTATGACTGATACTCCAATAAGCTTTGCGTTGAATTTCATGCGTATTAAAAAAAAACTAGTATCAAAAGGACGCACTGAAACACCAGTTGTCTGTGCGGGCGGCGGCATAAAGGTGACAAAAGAGACGTGTGGTATCGACAGAGCTGCCGTAGATGTCAGTGGGAGGTACTGAATTCGATTGCTGTGGCTTATGTTGGTATCGCAACAAATGCAGCTGAGCTGTTCAAAAAAGTAGAGTCGTCGGTATATGCGTGTATACAGCCTTGGTACTTTCGTGTAACAGAAAACGAGCTGCTTGAGATGACATGTCTGCTTTTTTCTAAATGACATGTATTGTTTGGTTCATTTTAGTTGAAATAAGGTACCACGGAGGAGTAGAAATTCTTGCGGTAGGAGTGAATCATGTTAGTAGACTGGCGAGATGTGATTACCGTATGACAAAAAGACGTCCGTGGTTTGTCTGCTGGTAAAGAGGCTAGGTGATGGCGCGGTGTCAGAGATATGCGTCCTAAGTGTATCATTGTGTCATGACGAGGTGGTCACTGGCGATTGCTATAGAAGCTACCATTGCTGCACTAAGAGGCAAGCCTAAGCAAATCCGGAGTGCGCGCCATGGGTCTGAGCACCATGTATTATTCGTATAGGCTTGTTTTGCTTGCGTTGGTCAATACAGGCAACCGGTTGCTCGGGAAGCCCAGGAGGAGTAGCCAGTACAGCTGTAACATAGCACTGGGTGACACTCTCCAAGTATTCACTGCGAAAATCTTCAACCCTTTTTTGATCTACGAAACGTGATGGCTACATGATAGATCCCTGTAAATTTATGACGGCTGAAAACCTGTGTGATCAAATGTACGGTAGAGTTTAACCCTTGGTGTTTACGCCGTAATCAATCATAGTTTCAAGCGTAAAAGCCATGAGGGCGTATTTCTTGGAAGAGATTTCCAAGACTCGATTGCGAAGGTACGTGCAGTTTGTACGGTAGCTTTCTGAATTCTATCTTGCAACCGCAGGCGTGTTACAGTGGACGTCCGCATGAAGACATGATCCGCGTACAATAACAGTGTAACTGGGCTTGGCAGGCGCTCAATGAGAGCATATAATGTAAGATTGAACAGCACAGGAGTCCGCGTGCACGCCCCCCTGGGGGACGCCACCTTAGATGTAATGTGCAGAGATTTGCCCATAATCGGTGCTCACAAAGAAGGATCGCATTGAGACATTAATCCGTATATATCGATACATCCAATCACCAGCTCCTACCTCTTCAAAGGGTTGCTTCATGCATAACGTTATCTTACACCTCTCTGACATCTAGGGACAAGGAAACGCAGGACGCTTAATTACGGCATTTCTTGTGTTAATGTAGGTAACCAGATCGACGACACTGCCAATCGATGATCGACCACGTCGAAATCTCGCCAACAGATCTGGGTAGGTGTCTTTGAACTTCCAAGTACTCCTGCAGGCGTTACAGGATGATCCTCTGAGTCGCTTTGCCTACACAACTGACCAATGTGATCAGCCGGTTGGACGAGAGCTCCAACAGTGACTTGCGTGGCTTCAGTAGCGGAACCAGGCGACTAATCTTCCAGCTTGTGGGGCGTACGTGGCATCTTGCCAGGATTTGATGTACAACTCCAGGAGAAGAGCTCTCAGGCATTCACCGACATCCTTTAACATTTGTCTTAAATCTTCCTCAGAGTGTATGATCACCATTGAAGTCACCTGTTATGACGCACGGGGGAAGAATGGATGACATAATTTTTTTATTCTGTGGTTGTCTACATTCCTGTCGACGTATTAGTATACTCGTATATTAAACACGAAAACTACAGCTCAGTAAATGGCACTTCAATCGAGAATTAGTGATCTACAGCAGAATATAATAAGATCAGCACAAAGCTAAACATGAGATTCTGACCGGCAAAAAGAGTGGTGCGTAAACGACGTACGTCTTAATATCTAAAATAATACAACAAACTGCAATGAACCATTACGCTTTGTTTTCGACATCGGGAAAGAAGTGACACACTAATCTACGGCTCCCGTCAAGGACGGCAGTAAACGCCGTCGGCTCGGAACGACCCTGTGGTGCGACCTCTTATCGACGCCATTATGAGGTGCCCGACTGGCAAGCTGTCGTAGATTCGAGGCACCGAGTGAACAGCTTGCCAGCTTGCTGAGAGAAACGCGCTGGCATTTGACACTAACAAGAATATCACTAAGTCTCTTTCACTCTTTTTACTCCCCACTTCGTAGCTGCAGTACAAGTTTATGGCCCCTGCAGACGCGTTGGTGTGCTTTGCGAACAAAGCGGTAAACAAGAAAATTGGATTGTTCTGCTCTGAAGCTGTAACCGACATCGCGTAGTGTTTGGCAGCTGCGTAAACAAGCCAGCACTGCAAGTGTGCACGCAGGTAAAATTGCGTCCTACTCTTGAAGGTGAATCTCAAGCGTCTTCTAATTCCAATCGGCCCAATCCGCTATTTTGTTTCATTTTAACGCGGCAATAAAGCTTAGCTAACCGGTCCCAAAGTGAGAGAAGCCAGCTGCGCGCTATTCACGTCTCTGATGACTGTAAAGTTCACCCTCCATAGCAAAAAAAAAGCCCGAAAAAGTTTGGAATCCATGTATAAACCTGATGGACTATATACTGCAATACAAGACCACAATAAAACACGACAAACGAAATATGACCCGAAAAACAAACAAGTCTGCATTTGATTATGATGGAAAGGTCTTGGAAGTACGGATCCGCACATTAGAAGTTGCCCTAAATAGATTGTGAGGGTAAGGAGCATTCCTAAAAAGACTCGAGCACCTGCTATCAGTAATATATAAGGCTACAATTGAGGATGACATCGCCGAAAGCCCTTCATGACATGGTGTCGTTTATGAAGTGAGGAGCAGCTCGTGTGCACATACACGGGCACTCTACGTGATCATTTTCATAGGAAGCGAGATAGCGCCTAGCGCGAACCTCCACACAACAAACAAAGCAAATAAATATAGAAAAAAGCACTGAAGAAACAACCCAGCCAGTTTGCTAAACATACAATACAGCTGACATTTTGAGCATGCACGGTTGTCAAGATAAGCGCAATACCCAGTAATCCGGGACTTGTGTAGGAGCAGTTTAATACAGAACCTAATCTGTAACATCGGACAGGGAAAACCCTGTCAGCCCGGTATGCTCAAAGTGTATGAGAAGTCCAGCAGAAGCTGTCAAGTTTTCTCTGCAACACATCCACATTACACAGCGCGAATCGTCAGTTGCTTCTAATATGAAAAGGAAAATGCAGCAGGAGTAATAAATATCGCTTGCACAAATCTTCTCGCAGGCTTGAATTATACAAACGGCTGAAGTGATGTTGCATGCTAAAATAGAAGATAAAATTGGCCCGTATAAGATACGAAAATTTATATACTAAAATTAAAAGACCCGCAAGTCTAAAGACCCTAAAGTCTAAAGACCCGCAAGACTAAAGACCCGCAAGTCTATTTAATAATGCAACACTGCTACCGTAGTGATGAACTTAAAATTTCGCAGCCAAAAAGCTTCGTAGCATTTCCAATTGGAAGCAAAGTATCCACCAGCGGTAATACTATACCATCATCAGCTAACAAGAATGCCGCTGACCAAATTGCTCATAAGATCTTGTCATAAGTTACAAACACTTGAGAACGTCTAACTTTTCATAATGTATATATGAACTGCTAGTGTTCGTACTTGATCGAAGTTTTAGTGACAGATTTTTCGAAAAATTAATATTATTTAAAGAGACAACAGAACAATGCCTTGGACTTCGTGGCACGTTAATTTTCAGCGCCACTGAAATCTTGCTGAATACCAACTGGTCACGCTAGTTGGCGAATCTACAGCAGTAAAGACTGTTGGACCGATAAAAATTATGCGACTCGACCGGTCTCTACAGAAGCGCGACAGCTGATTACCTCGAACCTCTTACATATACTATAAGCTATCTCAAAAGCACAGAAAAACGAGAAGAATAAACTAAACGAATCGTAAACAAGCAGTTCCTGAAACTATTATCTAGAACACAGCTTGCAGAACAACGTGTGCATAGCTACTCGCTTCTAAAACTGGAACTCATTGTGTTCTCTTCTATTCAAGTTTGTGCGAAGCATATGCAAATTGCGTCTCTCGGAATTAACTCGGAGCTCTACCGTTAATTCTTTCCAGGAAAGGGCTGATTTGCATAATCTAACGCATTTTTGTAAGATAGCGGAGTTCAAGTTAGGCCTCTGAGAGCAGTGCTTCTCGCTTCATTAAACCTGAAATGTACGACCCCGATGCTGATACCTTAGGTACAGCATGCGAGAAGCAACAATTTGTGATTAGGTGTGTGAGCAGTATTGAAGTTGCAGGCAGCGCCCCCCAAAAAACACTAATTATGGGCAGGGGTCAGTCCTGGTTCGGGCTTAAAAGGGATGGAGCTCGCAGGGAAATTGTATACTATATAAAGAATTTACTTACTCCCTCGAATAGCTGAGGATGAGAACTACATTGAAATGCGTAGTTGGCTACACTTGCAGCTGCAAAACGATGACAGGCTCTTCAGCCTGTAATCTTTCTGCACGTTAGACCAGAAATAGCTCACATAATCAGAACCATGATCATAAAAAACGAGAGGTACAATCAATCTGCGGCTCGCTCTTCCTCCGTCACCTCGGTTCGCTGCTTCCTCTTGGTTTCATTTTCACGACGAAGCGTGGCCTCTGCTGTCGCTCCTGTTCACTTTCCATATCTGCCGAAGAACCCCACGATGAACCCCTTTTATATACGATGCAACACCGGCTCCTCCTCTCTTACTACACGGTTTCACCAGATACTCCTCTGACGTCATAGTGAGCAGCGCTTCCAACTGCGGTGGTTGCTGGGCAACGGCCCGGCTAGCGGTGTGTCCTCCCGCCTTAGCGAAACAGCAAGAATACGGCGAACGTAGCTCTCGCTACAAAAGGTTATCCTGATAAATGGTTAATGAACGGGGTAGCGTTAAAGAGCTCGTTCCACAGAAATTGCGGCGTCGTTGTCGTTGTCGTTGGTTGTGAGCGAAAAATAATCCTATGCGTGACCGAAAAATTGAGAACGATGCAAGTAAAAATAAAGAAAACCTAATTCACAATGGGCATAGGTCCCGGGTCGTCTGGTACCCAAAGGAATTCGAACCAGGGACATTTGCATGGCAAGAGGGTGTTTTACCACACAGCCACGCTTGCGCTTGTGAACACCGTAAGAATAACTTGCTCTGCTTGGAAATGCAGTGAAATCGAGTTTCCTGCTTTACAAACATACGCGTCCGATATGGATGCTTCACAATACACCGTCAACTATTGCAGTAATACTGCATGGTACTAGCGTACATTGCCACCGGGCGTGCGAACATGTGATTGTCCTAATAACTTCATGGTTTAACGCCAGTCACCCGGTACAAAAGACACACACGTTACTTCAAATGCAAGACCCGCAATAATGGATTTAGGGGAGTGCATGTCGAAATTTGTTGATTTTAAGAAAGAATAGGTGTCTTTATCTGAGTGGTTGTCGAAGGTGAAACCCTTGACAGCTCTCAGGGAATTTCAAAATTAGTGCCTGCCCACTAAGACTGTCAGTGTATGTTGCGACCATTACGCCATTTTTCATATGCACTGTGTCTGGGAGCAGGTAATAAAGCAAAAAATGTTACTACTCCTATTCTCTTAAGGCCACGTAGAGGGTACGTAGCAAATTCGAAAAGATTTCGTGCAGTTTGACGTACGTGATAGGGACATGATATAACGATCACGTTCGGATCTTAAAGGCGAAGCTTAAGAGTCCCGTAATTTTTATTCCGGTGAAAAGGTTTGAGCTTTACACAATGAGTTATTCGTTTTGAAATCACTATGCTGCATCTTTTAAGCATACATGAACTTGTATGCTATTTTTTACTTGTTAACCTACGTACGCCATAACAAATCAGCCGGTATCAGTAAGCTTCTAGTTACTCTAGTACCATGGTGAAAATCATGCTAGTACCATGGTGGAAATGCGAATGCATTTCTCGGTCGTGCTATGTCAGGCATGCGGCGTTGTCCGCGGCGGTGTTCGTGCGCCGGCAGGTGTTATCTCTCGCTCTTACACCCTCTTCCATAGCAACAGTTGCTGGCACGTGCGCTAATCTTCGCCCCTAACAACCGGAGAATGGTCTGCGGGAAAGTGTAGGAGAGAGTAGGTGCAGTGCTTCGCTGCTCCTTTCTCGCCGTTCACTCTCTAATCCCTGCGCCCCACTTTCCCGTCCGCTCGCGCCTCACTCTCGACCGTTCGCTGGCTGAGCGCCTCTCAAGAATATCCGGAAATGTGTGCTCGAGCCGCCACTGTGAAACGCCCGCGCCGAGCCGAGAACGCGAACGCTGTTTGTTTTGTTCTCTTCATAATATTTTTTAACCGTGCAGACTAGCTACTAGAGCTGGAAACGCATACCGCGTTTCTCGCGACATAAAAACGCCACGTGCGGTGAACGGCGCTATTGGCTGCGCGGTGTAAAAAAAAAAAAGAAAACTTATTCTTCTAACGCCGGGTTCTCACTTGCGAAACGCCGTCATAGACGCTACGCAATGCATTCGCATTTCCTCCCGATTACCTTAGGAGAGGAGAGGAATTTTTTATGTTTCTTGTTTTCTATAATTCTTTCCCTCTGTTCGGGAATCTCTTATTGTCATTTCCTACACAGCACTACTGACGATGTCTTTCCTTGGATGCCTTCTTCAAACATGAAATTCGACCGTCGGCGGCGACCATCCCACGCCGTCGGGGACGCGTGACGCAAAAAACATGATCTGATCACATCACCATATGACATTATGGTGAAGTCACAAATCTGAAACAATTTATGACGGCATCACGACGTCACACATATTGTCGTGACGTTATGTGGCGCAGCGGCACCTGATGCTGCTTTAGCGCCCTCCTTTGGGTGGTGAATAAAACTGAAGAGTGCGAAGCCTCAAGTGAAGACCCTGAAGACGGCGCTTGGCAGTGGCACATGAAGCTATAGCTTGTGTTACCCACTCCTTTGTGTACATATCGGCAGAGAAGAAAATAAAGATAGATTTTGCCTTCGAGTCATCTCAGGTGAAGTAACAAGAAACCTCGTAAGTTTTCGAATTCCTTCAGGACTTTGCTGAGGGGACGCTACCCTGCAGTGCTGAATGTGGTTAACTGTCCTACTGACCAATGCGTACGCGTTCCGTGTAGGAATGGCCGACACCGCATCCTGTGATCACTGTGGCCGTGACTCAACAATTCAGCATGTTCTGTGCGAATGTTCACAGTACTAGTAACAGGGACCACCACTTTGAAATATGCTCTCAATCAGCTGGATGATCACACTCTTCCAGACGAAAAAAATCCTGTGGGACCGAGAAAACTAAACGGCATAGAAAAATGCTGTGCAAGTGCAATGAATCTTTGTGCTTTCAACCGGTCTCTACAAACGACTCTCACCGGAACGACATGCATGTGTGCATTCTTTTTTTGTTTATACTTTATCCCTCCTTCTCTGTATCTTCTTTTCGATTGTTATTTTCCTTGCCCTGCGCAAGGTGGCAAACCAATTCTTCATCCAGTTTAACCTTCCTTCCTTTTTTCATATATTTGTCTCTCTTTTTGGGATCAATAGTGCGTTGTGCTCACAGATACTATTAATGTTCGCAAAAAAAGGCCTTTTAATTTTTAATTAATGTTATTCTTGGGTAATCCAGCAAATTTATGCGTACCATCTACATTTAGCTTGGCTAAGAAATTCGCGCTCATTGCCCGCCGTGGTAGCCTAGTGATTGCGGGACTCGACTGCTTACTTGGAAGTAACGGGGTCGAATCCTAGCCGCAACCGACGCATTTCCGGGCAGGTAAAATGTTTGAAGCCAGCGGGCTTAGACTCAGGTGGTGGAGATTTTTGGAGCCCTCCACCCAGCGTCTTTTCTTCTTTCTTTCTTTCTTTCTTTCTTTCTTTCTTTCTTTCTTTCTTTCTTTCTTTCTTTCTTTCTTTCTTTCTTTCTTTCTTTCTTTCTTTCTTTCTTTATTCGTTTCTTTCTGTGCCAGTACAGAAAATGGAGCGAAGGCAAAAGGCTGAAAGCCTGACAAAGGGCCTTTGCTCCAAATACAGTGAGGTAGACAGGCTGACATAAGAATTTTGCAGGATACAGAAAAAATACAAATATATACAAAAATACATAAGGTACATGTGCAAATACTGTAACACATACAACAGTAATAAAGTGTTATTTATAGTAAACAGATATATACATAACCATCTTAATGTGTTAAATACCAATAGATATAGGTTGCGATTTCTCATCGCTATTATGGTCATGCCGTGATTTTGGGACGCAAAGCTCCACAAGCATTATTGTTGTTATTCGTTATTAATTTACTAAGAGCCTCTTTCTAACTCACCAAGTTGAGGCGAAGTGTGTCTTCCGTAGTGCATGCACTAGAGGCATGGCCAAATTCGCGGAAGTTGTCTTCCGCATGTTCTGTATGCGATTGGTGCGATGCCTCGGAAGTTTGTCCGATGTCATGGTTGGCCGTAATTTGTACTTAGGAAGAATACATACTGAGATTTATTCAAATATCTTTTTTTCAAACACGCCTGCAGCGGTGGTTTACAAGTGTGCACTTTACCATTCATAAACCCTTCAATGAAGCCGACTTAGCATGACTTTTCTGGTGCTTTGTTGGAATCAATCAATAACACGCATAGAGAAAATAGGTCCGGGCAAGCAAATAATTACAGAAAAAGAGATCGAGAAGCTTGTATTCAATTGCTGGTCATTCATTTCTTAGGGTTGGAAACATTGGTCAGAGCTTTTAAAATCACCGTGCAAATATTAAGAAGTCAGGCTAGTGATTCTAGATTGCGTGACCACCTAAAATGTGCATCCTAGATTTACCAGATAGAAAGTTAATAGTGTAAATAAAAAAAAACACACGCAATTTTCTTTTTTTGTTATGTGTCTTGAACATAGGTCGGCTAACTAGCTGTCGAGTCATTCATACTCAAACTCAAATCGAGTCGTTAGTGACTGCCAGTCTAGTAATATTGGCACGCGTTTGGTTAGCTTGGACCCCAGTCAGTCCGGTTGAGAACAATTTTGCTGTGACTGAGTCTGAGTAAGTTCCACTTCTTATGCCAAACTATGGCACTGAATACCATCTCCTTTTCGACTCACGCGCAACTTTATTTCTTCAGTTTTTGCACGCACAAGCTAAAAGTAGACAAATGAGAAGAATTAGTTGTGTGAGATAAAAATTCAACGTCTATCCTGTTTTATGGTTTTCTTCTGGCTGCCTCGTCTAACACAGTGCGCGCGAACTAGGCCACTCACTTAGCCTTTCATTTCCACAATGCCGAGACCTTGCACCAACCGCCTGCTGTTCACCCTATTCAGGCAAATGATTTCTATCGCGCCTGGCCGCCGCTTTTCATACTGCATTACCACTTCAGTCTTATCGCCTTCTCTTCGAGCTCCCACTGTCATTCAACTATGTTTTCGACATTTTTTTTTCATCGCTGGCACAGACCCGCTGACTCTTATGTGACAGAATTCTAACTCTATTTCCTTTCGTTAGTTTTCTGCTCGACTGATCTTTCGATGTGTCACTGCCTGCTTGGAACGTAATGGGAATATATCTGCACTTTTTGGTTGTCGCACCAAGCCTCGAAGCGAGCCAGAGCAAATGGCGACACTCCGCAGGAAGCAATGAGGCACGAATTGTTTTTTCTGTCAGTGAAAAAGGCAAAGTTTGTGTTTTTTGGCCTTACTCGGGTGTCCTTTAGGTATTGGCAAGGAATCGCAAAAGGTAGAAGCAAGTATCACGCTGTAATTTATTACCAATTTTGCGACAAATGGCAGTAGCCCAACGCGAGTTTGCAAAATGCTAACTAACTAACTAACTAACTAACTAACTAACTAACTAACTAACTAACTAACTAACTAACTAACTAACTAACTAACTAACTAACTAACTAACTAACTAACTAATTAGTAAATAACTAAATAACTAAATAACTAGATAAGCACCGCGACCATACATAATTACGAAAAAAAAAACACCTCCACAACGTGAAACCTGGAGAGAGGTAAATCACCCAGTGATAGACCAGTGTTTCCTACAAGAACATGTCAATCGCTGCAAATAAGCAATGAGAGACAGAAGACCGATTTTATTTCAACTATATACAAATGCACATATTTATTTACTATCAGCCATAGCGTAGATAATCGTAGTCCACATACATGATGTGTTGTTTTTATCGTTCTTCTTTCTCTGCATGTTCAGGTGCGAATTCTACCAGTGTACCAGTGGCAAGTTATCTTTTCGTACACTTTTCTTTCTTCACATTTACATTACAAGTATACTTCTACTTAAATCCCTTATGGTTTTACTGGCATTATGGTCTCGTATTATTTTTGGGTCTAACGAAGAAAACTAGCCTTTGAATTTACACTGCTCTTCATTGATTGGAATAAGTACTTATGCATGTACATCAATAGTGTTGTCGGTGCATGCGCTAAACGAATGCCTCGTAATTCCTGCCACCTTTTCAACGCCTATGTTTGACAGCCAGAACCAATGTGAGTTCATCGGGAGCTGCTTAATTTGATTATGTTCATATCAGATGCACTATTTAAAGCACGTTGATGTTATTTAACATAAGTAAAGCTGACTAGACAGACACGCAAGGAACCTAATTGTGGTCCTGAGGGGCAAATAGGAAAGTCCCCTACAGTAGAGGAGCCACCGTGGGCAGCTCCCACGTCTGGACGGGAAGGCCGTTCCTGACCACCGCGTCCTGGGCCCTCTGTACGGCCCGTAGCTGAGTGGCGAAGTCGGAGCTCTTGAGAACCTTCTCCCACCCTGCTTCCTTAATGGGGCGATCGTTGTGCCGTAACGACGGACAACATCAGAACATGTGCTCTAAAGTGCAGAATGGACCTCCACAATCCCGACAATCGGGCTCGTAGGAGTCCGCGTATACCTGCTGACCCAGGCTTAGCTAGGATAGGAACGAGTTTGTAGCATCCGAAGGGGGGAAGACTGAATCCTCGAGGGCTTGGCGTGAGGCGGGGGATAGAACCTCCTGCTGAGCTTGTAGTGATTAATGACCTCGTTGGACGTCTGGATTGAGTCCTCCAAAGCCCCTCGTGTGCACCCGCAAAGCAGGGAGGCTGCCTCTACCGAGACTGAACCCGAGGCGAAGGACCTAACCGCCACCTGGGGAATCCGCACAGATATGTGGTCCGCTGTCGTCATTAAGGGCGAAGGTCACCGCCATCTGCACCGCCAGTACCGGAGACCAGCCCCGCACCGAAGCGACGTTAAGGAGGTTGCCCCTGTAATCTACCATGGTCACCATGAATCGGTTGGACGAACCGTTTTGGGTGGCGTCAACGGACGTGATGGATTGCGCATTGCCAGTGACGGAATTGAGAAGCGCAGCCACCCGGGCTCTTCGTCTGCCAACACTGAGTTGTGGGTGCACGTTGTGTAGGATTGGTGAGACCATGATGGCCACCCGCGTCTAGCGTCGAGCACGCTCCGACTCTCCCTGATGGCTCCCTGATTGCCGCCTGGGCTAGTCCTGGACCCTCTGCCCTGCAGGCGAGGAAGAAGGCCTGACGACTTGAGAGGTCCTGTGCCTCGACAACCTCATCGAGATTATTGTGGACGCCCGGCTGCATAAGCTTGTCCGTACTGGCTCCCATGGGGATGCCGATCACATTTTTGATGCTCTTATATGCATCCTCTCTGCCTTCTTATAAATTCTCACTCACTCTCTCTCTCTCTCCTATATGCATCAGCGCTTCGAGCTTTGCCTCCTCGTATCTATGCCAGCGACGCGCGGCGGCCATATAAAAGGTCGTAAAAGTATAATGAAAAGAACGGATAGTTCCAGCGGCGTGTTAGCTGCAAGAAGATTTAATGAAGTGAATGATAGCGGCAAGACACTGTACAGATATTTTCTCACTATTAAATGAACAATGCTCCTGTCGAGGGTAGTTATGGTGACGGAATGAGCCGCCAGAAATAATCATGGCCACCGTAGCGAAACTATTCCCGTATGATATCGAAACCGCGCACAGGCAGAGCCCGCTATTCAGAGGTCATAAAGTTGGGTGAAGAAACAGAACGAAGAGAGACAAGCGGGTGATCAAGGAACCACAGATAACGTCGAGAAGACTTTACAATCGTTTTTTGGCGAGAAAAAAATAGTGTGAGTGGCCTAGAAAATCGTAAAGCACTGATGTTACAGCGAATGTGCGGCACTCCTCTGTGATGAGGAAACCCTCGTGTCACTCGAGATGCCTTGAGCAATGTTCGCATGGCGTAATCTATGAAGGCGATGCACGTGAAGGAGAAGGGAGGATTGATGGGGTTCGTTGTGGACGAGTGTAGCGCCGGAATATGCTTCGCCGAAGGATTGCTGTCTATGCTGTCTCCCCCTCCCCCTTTTTTGTACTTGCTCCGTCACGGGGAACACGTGCATGTGACACACACACACACGCACGCACGCCCGCACACACACACACACACACACACACACACACACACACACACACACACACACACACACACACACACACACACACAACAATAAAATATCATTAATAATAATTGTGACGGAATAATACAAGTATAATGAAGAACAAAGTCTTTATCCGCCTTGTGCGCTGCTGCTTCGAGTGGTACAAGTGGCGTCACCAATGGTGAACTATGGTGAAAAGCGGATCACGAGGCTCAACATTGCGCAAATTGCTCGCCGCGAAACATTTCTTAAAATTCGGTTTATATTTTAATTTGAAGTTTTCACTGCCGACGCTGCTCCGCTAGACAGCCATGACCTTTGTTACGTCAATGGTTCCATTTTATTTGTGTGAAAAGCACGGGCCCGTTTTTTATTGCTTAGCGTGAGCGTGGTATAATGCATGCGTTTCTAACTTGCATGGATTGATTATGTTTATGTTTCCAGCTACAACAAACGAAATAAAAGCTGTTGCAACGTAGAAAGGTCTGCTTGTTTTTCTGAACATTCCGAACAGTACAACAAAAATGTAGATCATGGTAGTATTCGTGCTAATAAATCGCACAAAAGACACACATTTTCAGCTTTTTCCAGTACTTTCATGTTCGTGTAACTAATTATGAATATGAACAACTAACGGAAAGCTGATTGATGCTGTAACATGCGTCACGGAGTTGAATAACACTTTAATGCACTAGAACAAATGAAAAACAAACATTCCCAGTTTTTTTTATTTCGCAAACATAGAAACCGTAGCTTGTGGGCGCCTCAAAAAGAACGACTATTTTCGGGAGAAATTAATCGAAGATATACTGAGGGCTCATCCCCTTGAGTTTCTGTAATGATCATGGTCCATTCATTGGTTTGTTCGAGAATTACTCTAGTATCCTAGAACGCGGAGGTACGGCCTCACTTTGTGAGATGCAGCGCCAAGAAATTGCCGCGTTTGTTTACGCATCTGCTTGTCTATTCAATGCACGCTTGGCGGCAAAGAACGTGCACATTTTGGTCACTTCCTTGCAAGAGCAACCTCGATGATTGACGCTACTTGTGATGCCGAAATAATAGACTTACGTTCGCCCCCATACACCCTGCGTATGTAAACTAAAGCTCACACCTCCGCCTTCCACATCAAGAGCAAGAAGTGAAGGTTGCAAAGTTTCTTAGCCCTAATATTTTTGTACCATCAGATTATAAGGGAAGCTGTGCGAAAGACGACTCCTGAACGGCAACCCAGAATGAGTAGGTGGCTGCGTATTTATGAAAATTATGGTTACCAGCGACTGGAAAATGTTTTCGTATATATTCAGTGTATCTGCTGTGTGTTGTTATTTGCGGATATTTTCTACGCGTATTCACTTGTCCGTATTGCTCCGTTGATTCATAAAAACAAAGACGCATCACCACTAATTTCGTGTGAGCTGTGTGTAATTCCAGTTGATATATTTGTTGCGTAGCACCACAATAGATTTAGCTCTGTGTAGGTTTTTAATCAAGCACCACAGTTACAGTAAAAGTATAAACGTTTGTCAAGTCACCTACAGCCCAATCTAGAAATTGCTACTTCTTTGTTGGCTTTTCAAGCCAACAAAGAAGTAGCTCAAAAAGTCTTTTGTAGCATTTGACTAGGCATTCGGGGAAGACTTCTTACAATATTCAGAAAACGGCGCTTTTGAAAAACTAAAAAAAAGCAAGCAGCTGGTCTCAGCTGTCAAGGTAGCTAGCGCCACGGGAAATGTTTCATGAGAGGCGGGCATTTATATTTTATGATACAAGTGGGTTGAGCGGAGAGAAGTCATGAAAGTTTTATTTTCCCGTGGGTGTGCACAGTCGGCTTCTTCCCGTGGAGTATAGGGAGCAGAAATGTTCTAAGCTCGTTTCGCAAGACATAAAACAACGGAAGCAGGATACAAAGTGTAGAAGTCTGAACCATTTGAAGTATAGAAGGACATGTTATATACAAGCAGATTGCGGGCTAGTTTCGCTGAAGCAGCCTTACAAAGTAGGCTAGGAACTGCTGTGCTTGAAAGTAGTTCCAACTAAATTCTTGTGCAGCCCATTCAAATTTACGAAGAACGCGATGACGCTTCTTTTTATGACTCAAGCACTCCACTCATTTCAAAGCTTTGTTCTTTTTTCATTTGACAGACAATGTCACTGTATCCTGCTTCATCTATTGTTGCTTTGTTCTGGTGACTGCAGAAAACAAGAGTTTTGTTTATTCACTGAAACTTTTTGCAAGTCCTTTTCGAGTATGTTGAGCCATTATACTGTTGAATACTATGTTCTTTGTATTGTGGGTATTCTGTGATGGTGTGCTCTAACGCCGCATCGGCATTTTAAACTGTGATCGCACTGTAGTGACTTCGTTAGACGCCAACAAAAAAAAAATGCGTGTGAGCTGTACGTGTAAGCGTGGACTGTCGAGGAGTCATGCAATTCGATTTTGGCCATCAAAGTGCAATAACATGACGATGCTGACGAGGACAAATAAGGAAAGGACGTTGAAGTGGCGAAAAGGCTGTCCAAGGAATGCGTAGATTGTTAAAAAAAAGACAGCCACTACCAATGCAGGCGTCTGCAGCGTCTTCCCCTGCACGCTTGGCATCGGCAAGTTGGCGATATAACGTGTGTCGACAGCACGATTGCGGAAGTCGCATTTTCGCGTTTTGGGAAGAGCATATTGAGAGGAGAGTGGTCGCATTGATTTCCCTCGGGCAAGCCCCGGGCGACGGGAGATCTTACTTGCCCGAAGGTGGCTCCTTGCTATCCCTACATGCAACAACGCAAATGTTCGCGCGAGTCGCATCGATGACAATGCCAGACAGAATAACCTGCACTTGCGAAGAAAAGACGAAAGAACGTGGGAGAAGTGTTGGTATTTGTCCCTAATGATCTTTCCCAGAACAACGTAATTGTGTGCGATAATAGCGAAGTGGCCGGAGGAGGGGTGTTATACTGTCCTGCGATGGTGGCGTGCCTATCTAGCATTGCGAATGTTTACGGGGACGTTGTTGTTCTTATACCCGTGCTCAGCGTTGATGGCCCGCAGGCATCTTCGTCGGTAAAGATATGGTGTCGCTGTGACACCTTCCTGCGCAACGAAAGCGCCTGGCATGTAAGGATGTAACACCACTTGATAGAAAGAGAACTGCAGTTGTCGAGTCTTCTCTACAAATAAATACCCAGAGGGTGGGTCCGTGATTGGAAAGGATTCAAGCCTCTCCCTCTATTGCTCCTGAAAGCTTTGAGTGCATATGCATGTGCAAACATGCATATGCACTCAACTGCAAACTATGCTAATTTAATATCCCACTCCTTCTTTCTAACGTCATTTCCATTTTTTTTCTTTATTGAAAACATATTGAGTCGGTATAGAAGATGACGAAACTACTTCGTAGGAAGCTGGTGTGAGGCGACGCCCGTGTAGGAGTAAAAAGAACTTACGTAAATCATTGAGCGCCCGCACTTGATGCAGAGCTACGAAACATACAAAGGTCATTATGGAGAAGTAAATGTGCGCTGCGCATTTTGCGTCTGTCATTGTTTCTTTATTTGCAGTATTCGCTGAGCTGCACTTGTGCTCCTCGTGCTATTTTTGATGTTTTCAACGCCACACTTGTGCGAGAGTACGTATACAAGTGCGCACAGAGGGGTCCTGCCCCTACATTAAAAAAGCTTTTTCCCCCTAAAGAACGAAAAAGCTGTTTTTATGTTTTTATGCAACCTATTCAGTCCCCATTGAGCACTAGGATATGAAAGCACAATATATGGAACAATAACAAGAGTGAAGTGCACTGCACTACCTTCTCTGCTGAATGGTGGAAGTGCTGCCGGATTTAGGCCCTAATTTTGTATTGCAGGTTTATTGAAAAAGGGGAGTCACTTCTGTCTACGGCGAATGCATGAGCCACGTTCTCATTTGGGCTAAGCGACTCTTCGGGCGAAGGAACGCACAGGAAGAAGAGCAGAGCAGTTTCCGCATTCGAAGGAACAATTTTACTTCCACTGCAGCGAGCACTTCCATTGAGCATCAAGCGGATATATTCGCCTTCTTCTGCCGCTACGTGAGTGGAGTATATGCCTTTCATTGGTATGGTTTTTCCAACACGCTTCAAAATACGGGGGATTGAAATGCCAGTTGCTAAACTTTAATGTATTAAGCAGTTTCGAAAAAAAATGTATAGCTTTAAATGTCAAGAGATGATGTTGCTTCGTTGTATGCTGCGACTGCAAGCACGAATTGCTTTGTTTTTATGCTGCTGACTGCAATACTGAGTGACTGAGCTGTTAGTACGTCGAGGGGAATTCCCCGCCATGATTTACATAAACTACATACATACATAACTGCCAAATATTTCATTTACTCCCAGGCGAACCAATCTGGTATTTTAACTTCGGTTTAATGTACCAAAAGCATGATATAATTATGAGGCACACCGTAGTGAACAGCTCCGGAAATGTATACAATCTTATGTTGTTTTACGTGATCTCATATCGAACACGACGTGGACCTCTACCATTTCGCCTCCAACGAAAAATGACGGCCACGGCCGAGATCGAACCCGCGACCTGCGGTTCAGTGGCTGAACACCGTAACCGCAACACCACCGCGGTATCGACTATGCAAGTAAACTCAAGCTTAGGAGCCTGCGCTAATGATATTGTGGTTGTGCATTCGATTACATTGATGACGGTCACATTGGAAGGTATTCAACTGCAAATAATTGTTCCTTTAGCTAAAATCCATTCCCTTATGTAACCAATTTTGTGGCCTTTAGCCCGTTGAAGTGTTTCTTTAGCGTGGAAGCTATTTTACAAAGGCCTGCAGAGAGAATAAAAAGAAAAACAATTTTTATCTTGCTAGTACGTTACATTTTTACAATTAAAAAGTCACCACGGTAGGCGCGAGAAGACACCTGGTAAGCGGGAAAACACGCAAAAAGAAAAGGTGGCTCGCCAAGGGACATTAAATTTTCCCGAAGAAAACGCTGTTGAGGTCAATAATAATAATTTTTGTTGGACTAGTTGGCACTAAACTAAGTAATTTTTCTTCCTTGATGCTATACGCATCCTTTTGTATTTCAGTAAGCTATTCATATCTCATATTTTCATGATGTCTACTAGATCATACGTGTTTCCTAATTGGTAAAAAGGACGTACATTATCCATTGGGGGCGCTATACACTTGAGGATATATCACGCCAGGCGCGGACACTTTGGCATGAAATTGAAAAATGAAACTTTACCTTTAGGATTCTTGTCTACTGGTAAACCTATGATGGTTGAATTATCGGCGTTAAAATTCTGAGAAGACAATTTATCGATCTAAACCAATTGATTTTTTAGTGTTAGTGTGCTTTTAATTCCAACGTTTAAGCAGGGGCAAACGTGGTTTACGAAGTGAATAAAGTGAGTTCAGTCAAAAGATGCCAAGAAACATATGTCGTTATAACGAATCGAATATCCACGAAGCTGGTAAATTTTGCTACTGTGTAAAAAATCTCTATTTTAAAACTGTCTGGGTACCCTTATTGCAACATCAAAAACGGAACGTCGACAGAATAACTACATAAAAAAAGCTAAGGTGTGGCTTCGCCGCCTCAGTTTTTCGTATAGAAAAACGACTGCTGTCCCAAATCTCTACATCATAGAGGCTGTTCATTGTTTAAAAAGCTCCAATTAACCTGACTTTACCTGATTACTTCCTGTACTTTATTCTCAAACACATTCTTTTTAGTAGAAAAAAAATGTCACGATGCTGTTGTCGAAAAATTAAACTGCTTCCCTGGGACAACAAAATTTAAGGACGAGAATATAGCGTCTTTGTTGTGCTGCCTTGCAGTGCCCCTAAATATTATTCTTAAGCTGTCTGCCCAATACGTTGTTCTTCTATTTGTCTACAATACCTTGTCCTGACTAATCGAGGATGCAAGTAATGCCAAGCAATCGTCCATCATACTTTAAAATAATGTAATTTTAAGTCTGTAATGAAGGCATATCTGCATTTGATCCTCTCTACTACACTCTAAAAAAGTCTCGGCTCACAGATCCTGCCTGTAAACTGTTCGTTACCTGTCTGTACCATTCCGATTCCTCCCCGCCTTACCCAATGCCCTGTTCTGGGGCCTGTAAGGTTTTTTTTTTTGAATAAAGAATAAAGAATAAAGAAGATCTTGCCGGTAAATCAGCGCCGGAAGATTTCTGTAATTAAAACAAAACAAAACAAAACAAAACAGCAAGCTACGTTTCACGGAGGCTCTGTAAATTTATTTTTTGTATCGCCACACACAGCCGCTTTCTTCATGAAGATGCCTGGCTAACACAGAACGTGCAGACGGCATCTTTCATCACACCGTGCCCAAAAGCAATCACATATATAAGTTAACGAATCGCCACGCGCGAACAAAACTCCCAGAATATCGCACGACGCCCCACCACCGTCGCCGACGAGTCCAAAAGTGCCAAAGGCATTGCTTCTGGCTTCCCGGATGCTAGCACACCACGTGACAAAAAGCATAAGCTTGACGTTTTTTTTCTTCTCTTTTACGGAATGGGCACATGAATAAAATCTTAAAAAGCGCGTTTATGGTATACCCTAATGTTTTTTTTAAACGCCACCCAAGAATGATGTTATACGTCCACTTCTGACATTTTTTGAGAAACAGATCTCGGTCTGTGATTTTTATGGTTCCGACGTTAAAACACGAATATTTTTTACACGTATTCGTAGGCGCTCGGCACTGCCCGCCAACGGAACTTCCATATTCAGAAAGATATGGTTGAACGCTGGCTCACCTCCGATTGCTACCTGTGATTCAGGTAAGTGTTGACTGATTATTAAAAAAACTATCAATTCAATAGCGTTTGCGGCCCCTTCAGTACTTAGCACGAAACGTGAAAGTTGTCACTGCTGAGTTTTAAAAAAATGAGGAATAAAGAAAGCTGCCTTTGTTTTAGAACATGAAGGTGGCAGCTCGTATATTTTTTTACACGGATATTGCTTCTCATCTTCAGGTGCACCTTTACGGTCACTCGTTTTTCTTGGCACGGACTAGAGGTGGAGTGTGTAGCCAAGTTGGGCTAAATGACGGCTTTGTTTTTTGCTGATGGGCGCTATCTGCGCCCTCTGTGTTCCAGGGGGTTTCTTTATGTGCACGTTGTGCATTGCAGTACACTGAGGCTGGACAAAAATACCCCCACTCGTAAAAAAAGTAAGCAGCACCATTCTTGTTCGTCGAGGCCAAGTTTACGGCATCTGCTACAAAGGCCACCGCGCCTTGCCTCGGATGTCTTCTGTATCGAACAGGCAAGCAAGTCGAAGCTTGCAGGTTGAGCCGCCGTCGTTTACGATCTGTGCCCAGCTCTGCAGCCCTGATGAGCACCGAAAGAGACGATGGTGGACGAGGAGAGCGCATGGCAGGCGCTCGCATAAATCCCCCCCAATAAATCAGGCCGCTTCGCTTGGAGAGGTGACCTGCGACAGCCGGTGGGTGCAGCCACCAAAAACGCACAGTGCAGCAAAAGTTGCACCTGCTGTGTTGGCGTACTTCCTCGTTTCCGGGGCTTTTCTTGTCCTTCACGTTGATTTGACCACCTTGCGGAATCTCCGTTTCCTCTGTCTCCAGCTTCCTGTTCTGTGTGACTGTCGTTTTTTTTTTTTTTATCTCGTTGGCTTTTCTTCTTGGATGAACAAGGCTTCCAGTTCAAAGTGCCTTTGGCAGCTATCGGTCTCCGGTTTCTTACTTTTCGTATGCCAATCTTCTTTCGCATCGTAAATATAATAAAAACACACTTAAATAAAAACAATACGAAGAAGACGATTTATGCCGGCAAACTTTATGCTATAGTTTTCTCATAGCCGTTCAGTCTGCGTAGGCGTGTCAGTTTCCTGGCGGAACTAGTTATTAAGACGCCTGAGGCTGTTTTGATTTTAAAACATCAATGAATTTTGGTAAACAGCGCAGAAACTGCTTTTTTTGACAAAAACACAGTTATTTCTTTCTTGCAGCTCGTAATGTGCTCGCATTTGCCACCGAAGTTAATGAAAATAGTTGTTTTCTGGTATCAAAGAAAAAGAACGAATTCATATCTAGTCAATAAAGTACCAACTAATGGCAAACATTCGCGTGCGAGATGCGCCGGCAATGTCGACAGAATATACAAAAGAATCCGCCTACTTTATTACATGCATTATGAAAAAAAAAAACAGGCATTGCTTATGTTAAATGGGGACATAAGAACCTCCTGTACGATCCTCAAAGAAGTTCTTCGCGCTCATGGATATGAAATAAACAACGACGGTGTGCATATGAAAACATGAAGGTATACCGTTTCTTGACGTTCATAATATTATACATCTGTTACCGTATACGTCACTTCTTCTGCGTCCTATTTTTAGCTTTCTCTTTTCCTAGCTACTCTGCTCCGTAATTATGAACCATGTTGCACTAAAATACTCTCAAGCTAATTACTTCCTTCGCCTGTGGCCCACCCTCTTCCTACTCAAAACAGAGAGGGACAGGTGTTTGAAAAAAAAAACCGTGTAAGCATACATGCTTTCTTTTCGGCTTACAACTTCATTGACGTTACTTAAACAAAAAAAAGCCCCGCTGCGGTGGTCTAGTGGCTAAGGTACTCGGCTGCTGACCCACAGGTCGTGGGATCGAGTCCCGGCTGCGGCGGCTGCATTTTCGATGGAGGCGAAAATGCTGTACGCCCGTGTGCTCATATTTGGGCGCACGTTAAAGAACTCCAGATGGTCGAAATTTCTGAAGCCCTCCACTACAGCGCTTCTCATAATCATATATGATGGTTTCGGGTTGTTAGACCTCACATATCAATCAATCTCTTTCAAAAATGCAAGAGAGTGCGCCGAGGTTTGATTAAGCGAATGAAGAACTCTACATAATGTAGCAGTCTGCTTTACTCACTGTAGTTTCTTGTTTTAATGTTCTGCATCAGTGCAGTACTGAGGAAAGATGCAATAGAGAAGGAAGGTCAGGAAAATTAGCCAGAGTCAAAAAACGGGCTTATGACCCCACACACGAGGAAAGTATGGGGGAGATTGAAAGATGAAGACAAAAGAGAGGGAGAATAAAAGTAGAGTGAAGAGAAGGCCAATTGACTTCAAAACAACAAAAGTAAGCCTCAATGTGGCTGGTTTCATAGAGGTCTATTGCTGGAGTGTTACAAGTTACAAGTTACACGTGACGTGAGTGTCATGAGCGGCGTTGTATAGGAGAAAAGAGCATCAACCATCAAAGAGTAACTTGTACAAACAAGAAATGCGGAAGTGGAAAAGGCTCTAGTGCTCTGGCCGTGCCCGGGCCTTGAGAAAACGTGGCTTCGTCATCTTAGAACAACGAGTCACCGTCCCGCGGTCGCCCTCCGGACTTGCAAGAGTAAACAAGAGGATCTTTGCACCGATTTTTGCTAAACTTTATGCATGTGTGTAACTTGGCTATTTATGTGTGTTGAACCTGTGTCGTTTTATCTATGCTTGTTATGCCAAAGGGCAGCCTTTCGAACTAAAAAAAAAAGGCTCGAGCTGCAGATGCTCTACAATCCTGCTAGCTATGCCTTCCTATGTGTGCAAATGCAGTCGTCTCGAACTGTGAAGAGCGAGATATTCATGACACCTTTTTCTTAAAGAAGCTAGTTTGCATAATAGGAGCGCATGTGTCGTGTTCATGCACGCGTTAGTTAATAAAGAACCGACTTGGCTAGGGACATTTTGGTCCCTCTAGATTAGACCGAACCAACTACCCGAGGTTGCGGAGCGAAGACGGAACAATACTGCCATGAGCGTTGCGTGCGTGTCATAGGTACAGTGGCCGAGTAACAGCGCGAGCACGCAGCCACAAGATAGACGACACGCACAAACAGGCACTGACTTGCATCTGATTTTTAATGACAGAATGAAACGCATTATCATATATGCCAGAGTGAAGCATGGTCCGCTGTGGTGGCTTAGCACGTAGAGTGTCACGGTGCTAAGCTCGAGAGTGAGGGTTTGATTTCCTACCACTGCAGCAGCATTTGAGTGGAGGTGAAGGACAGAGAACGCCAACGTACTTAGATTTATGTGCACGTTAAAGAACCCCACGTGGTCGAAAGCTAATCTGCAATCACCAACTTAAACATGCATCCTACTAATGTGCTTGTGTTGGCACGTGAAACCCCAGCATTTATTACTCTACAGATATAAGGATGTAGGCGCCTACGTCAGAAATACTTCTATGCATTCGCCTTAAGACTATCGAGCGTAACATGAACACAAACACAAAATGTTTGTTTTCTCTCCGCAGGGCATCTTTAACTACACGACGGTGATTGGATCTTTTTTCTTGCTCTGCAACACAGTTTTTTTGTGGCGAACGCCGTGTAGCATCTGCGCAACATTCGTTGTCTTATGGCTTCGTTGACCTGGTGTATCTGCGGGCTTCTTCCATCAATTCTGCGTGAAACAACTCAGCGATGAAGAATGGCTTCCCGAGGCCGCTTCAGTTTCACTGCGATCAGGTGCCAGCGCGCTCAACGTATGCTTTCTCTCAAAGCAGCAGGGAAGAGACGATCTTGGAGGCTGTAAACTTATGTGGCTTAAACCGAGACTTCTCCGTGGTTGCGCAGCTCCCACAGAAAGCGTTTGACGGCTACGTGGGAACAGATAGCTTAACTTCGAGCCTTACCGTTAGTGCTCATGAAAGAAATAGGGATTGCTGCCGAGAACTCTGCATTGTAATTGTATTGTAACTATATTTTGATGGTTAACGTCATTTCTGAATTCAGGCTATATATTTTTGCTAGATCATCGATAGACCATCATTTGTTACGGCATAACACCAACGTGCCCTGTAAAGCTACAGCAGCAAATACGATCACATTTCTTAATAATAATAATAATAATAATAATAATAATAATAATAATAATAATAATAATAATAATAATAATAATAATAATAATAATAATAATAATAATAATAATAATAATAATAATAATAATAATAATAATAATAATAATAATAATAATAATAATAATAAATTAATAACGATAGCCACTGATCTTACACAATCTGTCGGAAAGCTCCGATTCTCATATTTTGTGCTTTGACTCCTGAGCACTTGTTTGAGCAGTCAGTTGGATTTCCTTAAACCACGTGACAAAAAATGCCTGCAGGAAACAAGTGAAGAAAGATAGCAAGAAGATTCCTTCTGTTAAGGATATGGCACAGTAATTTTTATAACGCATCAGGAAATGCAAATTTTCAATCTTGTCAGCCCTACATGCTAACGTGCTGGTTTTCATTAGTGTCTTTTTCTTATGCTTTCTCTAGTTTTACTGTGACATGCCACTGATCATCTGCCTGCGCACTGCCTGTTCTGCCAAACATCGTTTATTCATTCCAGTCAAGACCAAAAGTATAATTCGTGCAGTGTTCTTCTCTAGGATACCAAAAAAAAAATGCTGTACTAGTGTTTTTATATTGAAGATAAGAATATCTTTTCCCGTGCCATCACTCCCTGCGTGATCCTTCCGAGTCCCACTAGAGAAACAAGCTCGCTCAGTAGATTACGTTTTCTAGTTGTAAAAAGAAGGCCTCACTTGTCGTGAGTACTAAGGACAAAGAATACGTGGGAGCGTTGCAACGTCACTTCGATGTTCCCACAATAGCACGCAATAGCAAACCTGCGCTGACGTCGTGGATATTGTTGACGTAAGTTCAGTTATTGGTACGTGGGTCAAAGTCGATCTTGCTACTTTCCCTCTGCCAGCCGTGTGGCGCTGGCCACGTAGCGCAAGTAAATTTTATAAGAGAAATATGACGTTGACCGAACGAAATTATACGACACAAGTTAAAACACTTTACGTTTATTTGTTGAAATTTTCTGAACAAATAAAAACACGGAATGAAAGAGAGACCGGTGCTGAAGGCTTGTTTCAATGAGCCTTCAATGAGCTGTACCTCTGAGCAGCTCAGCTATCAGTAAAACAATAACATTGTATCTACCTTTCTTTCAGTGTGTGTCCATGGCAGGTGTACCGCTCACCACCGCCTTGTTTGCGGTGGTGAGCGGTACACCTGGATGGTGAGCGGATTTGCTTTCCATTCTGTGCATGACCTTTCAAATTGTAGCTATTGCGTTTGTTGCTTCGCCTTTGCGGCAAAGCTGTGACGTTTATTTTTTTGTTTAGCGAAGCTCGTATAGTTTGGAGTGAAATGTAGGGTGCCTGCAAAAAACATTCATCGCCGTTACTAAGCAGTCGCATCTAACGATGTCCACACAGTTCCCACACCGGAGACGCCACGAACCACTTAATTTGTTGGTTCCCGACCACAAACCACTTCATTTGTTGGTTCCCCCCCCCCCTATCAGGGTCAAATAGAGGGTGTTCCCCTCAACCTCAATGAGTTCGTGCATGGGGCTGCGCTTGAATATGTAGACCAAAAGCAGCTTTACTCCAGACATTTACGAAATGATTTCTGCCAAAAGAGCTAGCGACTGCGCATTTCAATGTATGTAAAATACGTCTTGCAAAGAAGTAAACGACGATGCGTGGAGAATAAGAAAGCTCACTCCAACAGAGAGATAACAGAGAGGATACAAAATCAAAACAAGCGTATAGCCACGCCTTTTATGAGCGGGCGTTGAGGAAAGCAGTCACCTCGATATAGAAGGCCCCAGACCACAATAAAGAAGCGCGAATGATTTCTCATTGCCGCTTAAGGACACGTCCATACCTTGCCTTGTGACGTTGGTGCCATAGAAGAGAAAACGACCGAGACATTACAAAGCTCGCGTTCAGCTAGGACAGGAGACAAAGGAGAGCAGCGACAAGTGACAGCCTCGACATCTACGCAGTTTCGGCCGGCAACGAGAAAGGCAGCAGCTGTTGCCTCAGAGCCATTGCGCAAATGAGGACCAAGCAAGGATCCAGCCGGACGTGTAAGAAAAGCGACAAAACAAATCGTTGCTTGCGTCAGGAATCGCATGGACGCCCATTACGAGGCAGAACTAGACGGGACAAGAGAGGGCAAACAGGTGCGGTGGGGGAAAGGTATCAGCGAGGCATTTGCAAGATAATGATATGTGTACTTGCAATGGATGGCCGCATGAACGGCCATCTGCGAACGTAGAGGCCAGTTGGGGCGCAAGCACTCAAGCACCCATGCATATTCGAACCCGAAGGCACAGAAACAACTATTTGCCTGACACACATAACCCAACCTGTACCTGCATACACATTTACACCGACCTCTTTCCTGTATTATTATATTATCTTAGCAGAACTTCCGGGCATGCTTCCTCCACTCATGAAAATAAAGAAATGATACAAGAACAGGAAAGAAAGTCGAACGAGAAATGTATGAATATTATTTAAACATTCGAGGACCTACAATGTTTTTTTTCATAAAAACAGGGGAAAGGGGAAGCTTGCTCTGAAATTATGAACAGCTTACTAATTTGTTATTCGGATCACGCAGCTTCCTTGTTACCTAACAAAGTATTGTAAGTGCGGCGCTAGGAGTTACTTCTTGTGTGTCACTTAATGGGGTCTACAAAGCATTCAGTAGCCCACATCATTAGAGAACGCATGAAGGGTGCACTAAGAGGACGCATGACGCTTTCCATAGAAGGGTTCGTTCAGAACTCAAGAATGAGGGCTCAGGGTACGTACTCGTGCTTAAGATGGCAGCAAGACGTAGTTTGCGCTAAGTAATCAATACTATGTCTGTTGAAGGGAGTTGGAATAAAAGCTTAACGTCATTAAGGACGAACAAGGGACGGTTGGAACAGGAGTTGTTTACGCGGTGCTTTCATGGTGCTTTAACTCCCGAATGAGGTTGAAATAGTTTTTTAAAAATACCAAGCGAAGTGAAACGAGTGGCGTTAACGCAAGGCAGGAACTGTTCGGTACTTATAAAAGCAGCTGCTCTTCACCCGTGCGCAGCAGTTCGCTACCTCCTTGTCTTGTTGAACTGTTTTCAAGCCTCTGCCGAACCGAATCAGTCGAATGCCGTGCAGGAAAAATAGGTTTCTAGAAGGCTTCGTAAACAAACGGGCTATGGTCATTTTCCGTTGAAAAAACAGACGGGCGTTCGGAAAAGCTTCTGCACGCCGTCTCCATGCGATGCTTCCGGATGCTACTTTCGTAAAGACGGAGTTACCAGAGCTTCTGGGGAGAGTCTTTGTTATTGTTTATCCGGTGAAAACGCTGCTTGAGTTTTAGTTGCCTCGAGAAAATGTCGCTTGTGTCGTTTTTGGGTCACCTAAGAAGGTCTCGGAGATCACACCCCCTATGCCTCTTTTTTGGCCCCGCACTTTAATGGAGGAGGCATTGGGAGTGTTTGCGGAGCTCCTACGATCGAAAGCGAGACGGCGTACTACGGCTAAGTCTTGAGCCACGCTCGGACTCGCAGAAGCGTGCTCTGCTGTTTCAGGGACATTGTTTACAGAGGATTCTAGTTAACAGTATACCATGGAAACGCTTCTTCTTCTAGTTGATTAGTCTATAGATCAAGGAGTTCATTCGGGTCAGAGCGCACGAATCTTGGTTGGGTGTTCTTCAGAGTTCGGAAAAGCGTAATCGAGGAAAGTGGAACTGCATTAGGTCTGCTTTAATTAGCCCCTGAAACAAACAGTGCAATCTGCTGTGAAAGTAAGCTTGCGTTATCTGACGCTTCAATAGAGGACAACGCTGCTGCTAATTTCTAATAGCCTCGAACATTGATTACATATAAATCCCAGGCAGTCAATCGCAGGTTTGTCTTGGTGCTTGTAAACATCTTACATATACAAGAACACCATGTAAGCACGATAAATGTGTTAACGTACACGAAACAAAATCTCCATTTTCTAGTGTAATATCGGTCTAACTTCAGCAGAAAGAATAAGAACCGAGTAATGCAAGTTTTAATAGATGCAATGAAGTGTAATCAATGCACAGCAAAACCAGATAAATTATAGATGAAGTCATGTGTCATAATGTAGACGCAATGTATTTATGGAAACACGTTTCAAAGTTGACTAAAAGACAACTTCTGAGAAGTTCACGCGAAGATGTTAACTTGAAGCGATGAAAAATCTTTGAACATGGGCTGTCGCTGGAGACAACGTTTGGACATTTGGCCTTGTTTTTTCTACAAGGCTGTAATTGTCTATTTCAGCATGTGTATGCGTCTTGGCCTGTCCTCCTTTTTGGTTCTGCTTGAGGTAGAGGGTACACCTACCTCTTTAGCCCATGGTAGTAGCATAGTAGTACTATAAATCGTTATTTGCTTATTATAAACACACACAGCTCGTGTTGTTCGGCTGGACGTGACCTTATCAAATCTGAGGCCCACGGGACGGCTTTGTGCTCTCCTATAGTACCTCGTACTCTACATTGTTAACAACTGTTTTCAAAACACACACAACAAACACAAAATATGTGTCCACGTCACTACGGAATAATTGAAGAAGTTGGCCGAAGATAGCACTAAGCCCTGCAAGACCTCAAAGAGCGAAATCGGATGATTCTAAAGGCCACTCTGGTTCTCAGCGCAAAGAGGTTTGAGTTCAACCCCATACTGGCACAGGCACGGCATCTTTGCCCAAACCAATGAGGCGTCGGAGCTAAAGGCTGCAGTGCAAACTCCGGAGCTAAAAACCTGGAACTTCTCGTAGGCGCCGTCGCCTTTACCGTTCTCTATAGAAATCTGTTGTTGCACGCAATTCGGGTCTTTCTCTCGCTGCCGTCGTTTCGCAGGCATTTGTTGGGTTAACTGTTGCCTTCTTCATTTTTGGAGTACGTGTGGTGGGTAGTGGGATTCACACAATTTCTATGGCACATACCAGTTTATGATAATAGGTTTCTGTGGTAGACTCACAAGGAATGATTGTTTAAATAGCTTTATTGTTAAAACATGTATGGCGACCTGTGTGGCGTCCTGTAGTATAAGAACCGGCGTTGGCGTGCTTACACAGGCTGCAGTGCTTCTCACAATGTGATGATACCGAAATGGGGCAATGATAACGGCATTATGACTCACACCTCAAAATATGCAGCTCCTTTTAGGGGCGAAGCTCCTAAAGCCGTCAGTCTGCCAATCCCTTATGAATCTCTCGTGGTACGTGGCCACCTAGTTGTATGATGCACGCTCTAGTGTGATGGGAGTAGGCGGACGGATGGACAAGCAGACAGAGAAACGGACGGATGGATAGACAGACATACAGACACATAGACGGGCGGACGGATGAATGGATAGATAGACAGATGCTTCGCCCCAATCATCATCGTTCACTCCGTGGATATGCTGTGAATTTTTTTCTGATAAGGCCGGCCTTATGCACCTTGTGTTTTGCTTGTGTTCCAGCAGATTGAGGTCACTGCCGCGTGATGAATGACCTTGAGATACAAGAACTAGACTAATAGAGTTTCTGGACAGAAACCGAAGAAGCGGCGCTAATGTGATTCGTATCTACTTGAAGTTTGCAAAAACTTGAAGGATAGGAAAAAGATTGCCCGCAGCTTCCCTCGGGGGAACACTGAGGAGGATGCGGAGCATATAATTGGTTAACGGGGTGTTAAAGTGCGACTTACTTGGGTCGATGGCTAAATTGGTTAACGTGGTTGTGAAATGGGGTGTTAAATTGCGACTTACTTGGGTCGATGGCTAAATTGGTTAACGTGGTTGTAGGAGGGGGTGTTAAATGAGTGAACACGTACACACGTATGCGAAAGGGCGGCGCTGGTCGAAGGGACATCGATCATTGTGTTTGTGGATTCGTTGGAATTCATTTCACCGCGACCTTGGACGTCGACGCGCCGTACAAACCAACCGACGAGCGGCAACTGAGCGAGCGAGCGCCGACCTTGAGTATATATACAGCGCGACGGCGCATGCACTGTCAGCTGTTGAATGTTCTCGAAGCGCGACGACGCATGCGCGTCCACTGGAGAATCAGGAGAATTGTAGAATGTTCTCGAAGGGGAGAAGCGCGCGCGGCACAGATGGTGGGTGACGGTGCATGCGCGCGTCAGCTGTCGAATGTTCGAGAAGGGGGAGAAGCGCAACGGCGCATGCGCGCGCGTCAGCTGCCGATGTTCTCGAAGCGCGACGGCGCATGCGCGCGCGTCAGCTGCCGATGTTATCGAAGCGTGACGGCGCATGCGCGCTACATTATACAGCTAGCGAATGTTCGTGAAGAGGAGAAGCGCACGCGGTGTGTAGAGGAGGAAGGGTGCACAGATGGTGGAGGAGTGAAGCGCGCGCGGTGTGTAGAGGAGGAAGGGATGCACAGATGGTGGAAGAAGGAGGAGGAAGCTTGCGGACGGCGCCGCACTACAAGCCTCGAGTATTAGATGCTCCGCATCTAAAAGATTAGGATAAACAATACAATAATGTAGTGCAGTACACGTCATGCAAAGCGTTCGCGTATGGAGACTGGTCAATTAAAGAGTAAAAAAAAAAACGCTGCGTCTCTATATTCTTTTAGGCGAATCCATAAGGAACCCTGGAAATTTTCAATGAATACGTGCCCTCAAACATGAGTGAAAACTTCTATATTAATTTTTAGACCTACTTTCATTAGTTACTAAAGAATATTTTCTGCCATCAAACACTTGACTGCAAGAACTAATATTCTAAACGTGATAACATAAAATAGGAGGATGTTAATAAACCTGTCTTCCCAACTACCATATTATTTACAGTGCATTGAAACCCTTGTGTGTCGGTTTTTATAGTTACATTTTGACTCTGCGCGAACACGTAGCTTCAGCAAAATGGAAGTATTTGAATAACGTTTGTGTGCACAGTTAATAAAGAGAGCTCTGGGCGTATAATATACTGCGCGCTATAGATATAAATCTTCTAGACTTGCCTAAATGAAGGATACAATCTATCACAAAAGCCTCTAGACCCTTAAGACTCCAGACCCTTAATCAATAAGAAAGATTCACTGCATCCAAAGCCCCTTCAATTTCTCAGGCTGCCACCATTGCTTAGTTCCGGTTGTCATGCTTCATTAGGGCTTACTTTTATATTTAGCGGATATAGAAATGACTCGTATGCTTATGGCAAAGCAAAGATAATCCCTTTCTGCCTTAGCTCAGCAATGCGAAGAGGTTCGTGCAAGGCCAGAGGCGCCTTCATTTTTCACCGTTAGAGGATGTTTTGCTATGAATATCACATGAGGTGATGGACGTGTAACTCGGCACACTAGCGCTCCATCTTCGTTCTCGGATTGGTAAAACAATATATTCCACAGCTTTCAGCCTCATGCAACAGGCTGGATATCAGCGACACTAAGATAAACTTTCTGCATTGCAGCTGCTGTGACGTCTGATTATGATGGCTGTGTCTGCGTAACCCATGCGTGTGTACTGCGCCAAGTAGACGCTGTCTTCTGGATAACGATATCGTAAGCCGAGCATCCGGATCTCTTTGTGGGCCTCTGTTAAAAAGTCAGGTGAAGCTTGTACCAAGGCGTGCGAGGCTTTAAATGTCGAAACTAGATGCTTCTGAAGAATAATCTGGTCGATTCTAGCTTTTTCTCTGTACGCCTTAGGCAGAAAACGTAGGTTGTTCTTAGGTGTCTTCTAGACCATTGCTATGCTTTAGCTGAGTGACAGTGTCTGCGTTGATTCTCAGCACTTTGAGTTAAACCACGGAGAGGTTACACGACACGGCTGCCCAGACAGAAACTCACGCTGAAACCAACCCTCCAACATAATAACTACGAGCGCGTCGTCGTTGGCGTTGGCATTGTCGCCGCCACCGTTGCCTTTCCCGACCCTTTGTATTCTCTCGTATTACGGATGTAACTAACTGTTGCCTTCTTCATTTTTAGTGAAGCAGAGGTGAGAAATCAGATTTACCCGATATCTTTGGTGCATACCAATATTGTGGGGCGAATGTTCAAGTATAGGCTGCATTGCCCGCAGGCCACATAATTCATGGCTATGTTCAACAACTTTGCCGTTAAAATTCGATGCGTGTGTAGTATGTGCAAGATTGTCTTGGAGAATCACGCGTAACCTTAAGGGATAGAGTTTGTAAAGACACCACCATCGCGCTATTTTTCACGTGACTATAGAGTACAATGCTCAAATAAAATACCTCCATTGTGAATCCCCGATGCTGCCTTTTCATAGTATTTACCGCATGGGCATCAAGGACGCAGCAAATTTATAAAAGAGACCAGATATTAAGAAGTGCGTGCAGCGTGAACTCAACATGGAGATACTAAAGAAGAGTAACAGACAAGCGCTGACTAGCAACTGAATTTTTATTAACAGAAAAGGAAAATATAAACGGACAAAAAACAGCAAAATAAAAGCATGACAACATTTCTGCCGAGGGATGGTTTAACGCGCTCTTCCAAAAAGGATATGAATACTTCATTTTGACAACTGAACGAGGTCGCCCGTAACTCAAGCGCACAAATGTAGTGTCCAGAGGTCACAACATAATATCAGTCTAGCTGAGCTTAACGGTGCAATAGAGACAAAAGACATAAAGATAGAGTGCAAATATATGCTACTGCGTAGTTATGAATGTTGACTGTGTTTCTATACTCGTGTTCCTAGCCTCGTATTTCAGCTACATAGTGTGCGTGAGTATCCATTGTACTTAAAAATTATGTGTAGCTTGTCATAAAAATCTTCGATAATGCACCGAAATTACTGTGTGAAATTATAGTGAAATCACAACCAGGCAGTGGCTCCTCGTGAGATGAGCTAGTCGTATGTGACTGAGCAAGCACCACCTCGCTCTACGAGGTCAGCCTTTTCACAGCCTTGCTTTTACAACATGCCACAACAATATTCTCAAGTGTTGGTTTAGCATACGCACGCTGATAAGGTCCCTCATACGCGCCACCGCTCACACAGTTATCACACTTGTTTTCTTCGCGTTTAATTTAAAATTTATCAGCTGCCTATCTTACAACTCCCGTTGCATTATTCGCAGATGGTGGGCGCCGATGAATGTGGATGGTATCCTCTACAGTATCAATATACTCCGTGGCGCGTGGTCCCGCCTTTATTTGCTCTGCTCACTACAGAAAAACGTACGATGCAGGTTCGGAGTGTGTTCAGAGGACAAGTTGCTTGTACGCTTTTGCATGCCAACAACGTAAAGTCATTTCTAGTGTAAACAGGAGCCCCAAATAACTTTTGTGATCAGAAACAGGGAAGTACGCGTGCATTCGAACAACGGCTGCCAGCCGCTTTGTGTGCTGAAATCAAGCGAAGCCACCAACAGCTATTTGTGGTGTTCTAGACGACCTCGTCTTTCAAAAAAAAAGTGATAAAGCCTGCTGGTGGTCGCAGCATTCTGAAGGTCATTGTCATCGAATCAATAACTTATCACTGCTTTCCTTCTGGTGCAACGCCTACATGCGCACACTTTCTTTTGCATCAAAATGCCAACAAGCCGATTTTTATTAATGCTCTCACAACAATATTCATGTCCTTCGCACTTTTTGGGCCCACGGTACAACTTTTTTTGCTATGCATGTTCTTCCGACACGTTTCTTTTCATATCTGCAATGTAACTTGCCTAAAATCATGTTGCTGCTTGTTTGTCCTAATACATTCTACATCAATCTATGCAAGTAAAAAAGAAACAGCGTCCTTCCGAGATGTGGCAGATATCTCCGTGAAAACATCCTCAAAATGAAAGCGCCTAGCACACAATGTGAAAATTACAAGGCTTGGTGAGTTGGTGTCTTATTTGCACGGACCTCTTTTGCCGACGTCTGCTAAGGGATCCAATTTTTTCTGAACATATGTTGGGCAAACAGCTCCCACAAACTCCGCCTACACAATGGCCCAACTTACAGAAGCAGAGATTGAGCAATAGTAATGCTAAAAGAGGGCAACGCAAGATGGCAGTCCCGGATGTTCTGAGGGCCGCGATGTGATTTCACGCAGCGCTGACATCGTCTGGCGGAAATGGTGGAAATGGGGCAAGCCTCCCTGTAGATCGAGCTGATTTCTCTTCATAAACGGGTAATCCTAGCTGCTTGAAGAATGATGTCACCTCGCACAGTCGCCTGTCTTTTCTGCTTTTTGCTCTCATCTCGTTTTCTGGTGGGAAGTTTCGATTTAGCTCGTTCCGCTCGCTTGTTCTTAGCACTGTCCTTGGGCTAGTCTGGTTACGTATATTACTCCTAAGTCCGAGAACCGAAACGAGAAATCCCGAGGATGAAAAAAAAGGCAGTAAACTCTATGAAGTCTTTCGACTCAGAACTTCCTTATTGCGACGACAGGAGTACTTTCTATTAAATAAGGAGCGTCTGGTTAAGTTTCTGTGCATGATTTCTTGGGCGAAAACGGAGCGTGTCAAAGTGAGACTGAAATACACAAGCTAATTGACCGCCAAATTGTTAAAAAGGACACGTGTGCATTATACAAGATGCTTTCACTAAAAAATATTCACCGCCCTTGTCTACGAAAACGACCCGCAGACTCCACCGCTCTTTTGGTCCGTTGAGCACAAAATCTCGCAGCGATCTCGCAGCACTGATGCATCGCCATTGTCGCTTCGCGCACCCTACACTTGAGATTAACACTTAAGATTTACATTTACGCACTTATACAGCCTCGAATCTAAGCAATGTCGAATGTCGTTTAGATTTCTTGATCCTTGCTGTTTGTCAGTGGTTACAGAGTTCCCCTGGTGGCGACAAAAACTATGCTTAGGTGTTGTCAATGAAGCAATCTGCCTGTGTAGTTTAATCTGTAACGGACGCACGAATAAATCGATGGGCACAACCAGTCTGTTGAGATTCCGATGAATAACTGCTGTGACAGACAAGTCGAGCAGAAATTCTTATTTGAATATAATTTAACATTGAACAGCAAGGCTGGACTGACCAGAAAAACTGGTCATGATGAAAAAAGCAAGTCTAGTAAACTGCAATGATTTGGCGTTGCTGAACGCAGCGCATAGCACATGCAACAAAGCTTTCGAGAGACGGCCTTGACATCCGAGTCTATGGTGAAATAAAGATCACCGACTCAGCAATATAAGTTCCCTCTAGCAGACTGAGAAGTGTCATGGTGTTAAAGAAAAGATAATGAACCTATTGTTTTGCTTCAATATATATATATATATATATATATATATATATATATATATATATATATATATATATATATATATATATATATATATATATATATATATATATATATATATATATATATATGTGTGTGTGTGAAGGTGCTATTTTATGTCTATTTATTAGGATACTCATAAGACTTTATAATCATTTGCACTTCGTTAGTAGCCCCAAGAGCGTTTGCAGCTGGATAGAAATGTCACTCTTGCAGCTTTCGCTCTGATTATCTTACTGTGCGGCTGCAGGCCTGGCGTTTTTTGCTTGAGCTGATGCTTCTTTTTATTATATTCAACTTGATATCAGACTGGCAATGACACACATAAACCAAATGGGCGTGAACATACCGTGGGTAACCTTCGCTGACTGGTGTAGGCAAGCATACGTAGTCACTTCCACGGTAGTAAGGTAACTAACTGATTATGATAGCCTCGAAGCAGGTAGCATAAACTAATTCAGCAGTTGCTAACAGCAATTACCACATTGGTAGTGAACGTTGCGGCAAGCGCTTGCTACATAGAAGTGACAAATACGTTCTTTGCATAGAACAGAATTGCAAAATAAAGCTTTTGTCAGCTAAGTGCCAAGCTTCAAATATCTTTAATGATTTTCTATTCATAGATTGTGATAACACACTGATCATTTCTCTTTAGATAATTTAGTGATAATTAAACAGTTTCAAAAGGCGAAATCACATGGCTACGGTGTAATATAGTAAGCAAATAATTTTTGCGATAATTTTAACATGGAAGATTGGGACGGGAAAGTCACAATGATTCAGACAGGCTTTGGGGATTTCTACAAAGTTTGAAGAGTTAAAAGCCGTATAAAACAAACGTTCTGACAAAAAACGCAGAATAACAACACGGAATAAACTTGAAAATGTATTTGCAAGCTAAGGATACTGTAATTTTACTGAAAAGTTTGAGCTGTTAAAACTGGTTAGAAGGTATGTCTGTTTTCCACTCTCTGATATTATTGTTTTTTAAGAGTCATGCACATGCGGTAAAGATCAAAGTTAATAAGTGCGTTGCCAGCTGATTTTTCACATGGCCAATATTACTTCCTGAACTACACCTACCTGCGTCAACAATTGACCTCTTTAGGCGCTTAATTTGTTCTGCAACTGATATAATTGGTAATTATAAAAATGAAAGCAGCAAAAATCGACTTCTTAAAACTTCAGCAGTCCGCCTGTTGTTGTTACAGTAGAGAGTATGGCTTTCAGGTTATAAATGAATTTTATGGTCGTGATAGCGAAGCTGTTTAGCATAACCCCCTCAGGCGTGAATTGTGATGCACTATCTACAAATTTGTCCGATTCACGTAATATAATCCCAAAACACCGTGTCTTGCATTAAAAATGCAGTAATGTGTTGTTTTGTGTGAGTTGTAGTAATTTATTAGAATCAGCATCTAAATAAATCTTCATCACTCTTCAATCAATCCTATAGTGTGATATAGGAAGAATGAAATCATAAGAGTCGGAATCTTTACGTAATGTCAGTTTTTAGGTGCATTCATTTCGAGAAAAGGAAAGCACTGCTTTTGACGGTGCTTCTGAAATGCGACACATCAAACGACCCGTCAAACATCGTAGTGTCTTCACCAACGGGATTAAGTTACAGTCATACGTAGCACGCTGATGTTATGTCAAGGCGTAATGACCATGCAGAGGAATGAGTTCATGCAACGAGCAAAGTGTAAGCTATGTTCTGACCCCAACTTGACAAAACTAGCTTAAACAAAGTAGCGCACACAAACCTAGCCAAGGGGAGAAATTTAGAAAGCACGTATATGCCATTTGTGCCGAGTAGTGACAGCCGGCAATATGTTACGCTTCTTCAGAAGCGCTAACTGTACGTATGAAAATGCAGAAAGTCATCTCCTTCTTAACTCAAATAATAGCTAATACTCATGGAAGGAAGAGTCGAAGCCCTGTGCAAGGAACTTCTGCGTACGTTTCAGATTAATGGGACTGTTTGTCAAAGACCAAACGGTGCGAAACGTTGTCGTCAAAAAAAAAAAAAGAAATGTGAACGAAGAAAGTCGACCAAGGTTCTCGTGTATAGCAGACACGGAAATTTACGACGGGTCAAGGGTCTCACTGCACGTTTCCGTTTCCCTTTATTAAACATGCCAGAAGCCATCGTTGAGCAACTGAAATGGCCGCTTGGGGCGCAGGCTCAGTTCTGTCGAAAAAAAAAACAGGTCAGGCCATACTTACAGGGCACACTGCGTAAGTGAAAGAGTCAGCAGCAGCTTAACTTTTGGGAGAAGATTAAGTGGCAGTGCAAAAGAAAATAGGAGGGATACCGAGTAAGTAAATGCAGGTCAAAGTATTAGGCAAGATTGCTTGTTGGAGAAAGTTACTATGAGGCCCTTCGTAACGTATGCAGCCAATGACATCAGCAAAGCTTATAGAGGCATTCGTGGCCTGAATAACTCGTTACAGGTCAGGTCACAGTGAACACCTCCCCTAATGTTTCTTTTTTTAGCATGTATTCACAATAAAAGTAATATATAGGTAACAAGAAAGAAATGACGAGTGTTCCGGGTTCTATGTGCATCGGCTTTAGGCAATATTTGGCGCAAAGTGGCATAAGGACGAGAAGGAAGGACACAACACGTGCGCTACTTCTAGCGATCGTGTAAGCATGCCATCTTTGTTCCTGTCAGAAAAAGAGTGGAATTTTGAAAACGTGCATTGCATTAGCTTTTTCTATTGCCTCCTGTCGCCGAGCAATATATCGCTCGATAGAAATTTTGAGCATAAAAATGGTTCGATCCACGGATGGGTCAGTCAAGTTCGTGGTGTCAATAGCCGTGCAAGTACTGAAGGAACGCTGGATGGTCTTAACGTCTCTCGCGAATGGGCGCCCATTGCATCGGAATCGCATCATCATTCTTGCACGGGAGTAAGCATCAATTAATGTTCATCGACACAATACAAGAAATTTACACTCCCCAAGTTTCTATCTTGCCACATCGGTTTCTTTGTTGCGCCGTGGAACACTATCTTCTTTAGGGTATACTACTTTACCCCAGACGCGGCACACAAGGACAAATTTCATGTCGCAACTTATTGACATTGTATCGCAGGCCCTTCAGACTCTGAAAGATCCAGGGTATGGTGAACTGACACGTTACAATAGCGATCATTACTTGTACAAAACAGATTTTCAGAAGCGAGTGGGAATACCTTTAGAACTTGTTCAAAATAGTGCATTGCATCCGGCGAGATGGCATTGTATGTGTATATTTTACCTTTATTTTGCCGCTCTTCTCACGTGATTTTTCAACATATTCCATGCCCGTGTGACAACACTTTATGCTCTCTTAATAATGGTTGTGTAAAATTGTTCATGTGCCACATATACCTAAAGAGTAATAGAGCTCTTCTTTTCTCACATATGTGAATCTCATAATTATGTACACTGCTATTTAGTAGGACACGTTGACTGCCTTAAAGATAGTGTGTTTTCTATATACAAACCAATTAACAACAACAACAACAACAACAACATAAAAAGAGTCGAAGGAGTTCTTTATTTCGTGGGGTGTTTTGTTAACAGCATTTCATGACCATACGGTCAACCATCCCATCAAGTTATCAACCGGTCAAATAAATGCACAAATAACTATCAACGAATGAACAAAAGCTATTTCCGCATATGAAATATTTCGAAACGAAGAGGCGAGCGAGTTGGTACTGATCCATTACGACGTAAATGTAGTGCGAAAAAGACAAGGACAAGAAAGTGTACACCACAAGTGCTTTATGCTGACTTAAAGCGCTTGTGGTGTACTTTTCTTTGCGACAATCACGACGCAATGAAACAATCCATACCTAGTGGTTCTTGGTATGTTTACTGGTTAGCCTTCATCAGCAGTGGTTGGCTAGCGATTATGGTGACCGATGACCCGGAGGTTGCAGAATCGAATCCTCACCGAAACGGCTTAATTTTTATGAAGGCAAAAACGCGTGACACCCTTGTACATATGCTTAGGTGCTGGTTAAAGAACCTCAGGAGGTCGAAATTTCTGAAGCACTCCACTATGGCATGTTTGCTCATTACATCGTTGTTTTGAGGCTCCAAATACAGATAGATAGATAGATAGATAGATAGATAGATAGATAGATAGATAGATAGATAGATAGATAGATAGATAGATAGATAGATTTTGTTCTGAGAAAGTATCTGTTCAGAGAAGAGACTTCAGCACTAATCTGGCATCTCAAGCTCCTCTCGAGAAAGGATCGTAGAAACCTTCACCAGCAAATGCCAGCCCTAAATAAAGACAACAGAAGTGAATGAGACAGCCTGTACGAGGAGAAAAAGAAACGAGGATAACAAACAACGGGAGCGTATTAGCAAAATAAAATTACATTAGAACCCGAGAGGCGGAACGGGGTGTGTCGGAGTGGGCGGAAAGGGGCGAGGAGCTACTGTCAAGCGATGGGGGCATCGGCGGGGAGGCAGTGAATCATTGATGCACAACGGTTCCATCGAAGCGAATGAAACTTGGCTGATTCGTGAAATATGAGATCGCCTGGACTGAACCCTGTGTGCCACTCGGGGTGTGCTGTTCATTGACGAAGAAGCGGAAGGAGAGTGGTGCACTTGTCACCCGAAGATAAAAGGAAGCACGTTACGTTGAGAGATGGAAGGGGCAGAGATGAGGAAGCGAGGCTCACCCGACAGATAAATCAAGAAAGCGAGTCAACCGAGAGCAGAAGACACGGCAAGCGTATCCGATAGGAAACACGTGGAGGTGAGAAGAAACAGGACGAAAATTTGGGAAATAAACTGTCTTTGGCCACGCGTGCAGGCTCCGTTTTTCCCCTACATCATTGAGTGTAATTGAAGGAATTGATGATACGAAGAAGAAAGGCAGGGGCGAATGACGGGGGAGGGGGAGGGGAAAAGCTGGTTACACCAAGGCAATTAAGCAGAAGGAAGAGAGCGTGTGCTGTTTCCCTTCCCCTCCTTCTCACTCCCACAGGCGACTGAGTCTACTTTGTTTGTTCTGTACTAAGTTCTGTACGAGTTCTGTTCTAAGGCTTCGGCATCTAGTGAGGTTTGTGCGACTATTTCCCACGGCCGCCATCGCTACTAGTTTTTACAACTTCCTGGGCGTTGCTGAGATGGCACGTGCGTTCGAGATCACGGACCGTTGATGCTCGAAGGGGTTTTGGAAGAGGCTAACGAAGGTCAAAAGGCAACGCGCCTCATTCGCCTCTAGACGTAGCATAGCTGTGGCGCACTGCCATCGAAGAAAAAAAAAAGAGAAGGAGGGGGGGGTCAACTTTTGCTCTTTTTTTTGGCATTGCTTGGTTTCTCAAAAGAAGAACAATCAGCTCCGTATAGAGCAAAGAGAGTGGTAATAGCAAGACGAACATAAATACAATGACAAGAGGTTGACCGCGAGTCAGGGCCTCTTTGTAGCCTCTACTTTATCTGCGCCACACGCAATGATTAGACATGAAGCTTCGCGAATGCCATAGCGGTTGCCCTTGCTCTTGTGTGTTTCTCACCAAAGTGGTACCGAGTAAGTTATCAACATTTTCCGCTAGATAAGTCACACTGCAAATCGATATCGTGTTCGTTAATACGTCGCTCGCATAGCGCCATTGGGTCCTTCTTTGCCGGGGGTGACTGCGCCGTAAATCACCGCGAGAATACGGGCGCAACCACGCACTGATGTCACACTTGTCTCTGCAGAAGTGGCAAGAGTATTGTAAATTCATTTCAGGTTATTGCGCAATATTTCATTCAAAAGAGACGAGAACATGGGCGGTTGAAAAGGTCGGCTATCCGCGTTTCGGCTATTTGTCCTGTTGACAAAGCAATGACAGTGTACAAATGACATCTATCTTACAAGACAAGCAAGTAATGATAATCAACAAAATGCCATGTGAGGGTTTCTGCGCAAACGTGATTATGAACTTGTTTTTTTTCTGTAAAGGGATGGATGTTATGGGAGCTTTTTTTCAAAGTAGCCGGAGGTCTTGAGAGATCATAGGGACAGCCTTCTTCCTTTCTGGCTCCTGCGTTAAATAATTTGCTCTAAAGCAATAATTATTAAATTAACAGAAAGAAGCGTGCATACCTATCACTGTTCACAGCATGTGTTGCATGTGCAACTTCGTCAGCGCTTCAGAGAAAAAACATCGATATAGCTGTTGCATGCAACGGGTTTTCCTCGTTAGCACTTTATTGTTAGTACTCTAACCGGTAGTCTTCCTGTTGCGCTGAAGGAAAACAGATACGAAAAAAATTGGTTGTCACTTACTTTAAGGTTTCATGCGTGTGCGTGCGGTAAGCACATGCGCTTATGTCTTATATATGCACAAACATTTATTGCACATGCAGAAGAGTTTGCCTTGGAAGGCACCGAACCTAAAGCGATTGACGTACCGTCATTCTCTTCAGTCTTTCGTTGTATATATACGGCAATTTTCCAAGGAGGCTGCCAGTTTAACTGCCGCAGCACCGTTCAGCGTCTGCAATGTTTCGCCGTCGTGTCGGTGTATGGGTTTCTGTGCCAGTGTATGCAGCGTAAACGTTCAGGTCACAAGGTACTGCATGCATGCTGTTCGTTGCGGAACATGAACAAAATACCGCAAACTTTGCGAGTCTATAGGCACTAGAAAGCAGTCAGTTTAAAAACTGCTGAAAGAGAAAGCTGTGGTGGCCCTCACATGAGACGTTCCTTCAACGGTGCCGATGCGAGAATGCAGCTTTTAAGCAGCACGTGTAAAGATCCTTAAGCTTCGCCTTTAAGAGTTGAACGTGATGGTGATCCCAATAGCGGAAAGGCCGCCATTGGCATCTGAACTTGGCCACCTTCAACACTAGAACTTTATCTATTGGGGCTATAGTCTAGCTGTGCTATTCGAGGAATTAATGTTAAATGGGAAGCAATAGGGCACGGCGACGTTATGAAGATGCGTGAGGCTTAGACAACGCTGAAGAATGGACACGTTTGATGCTACCGTGAATTAGTTGACAGAAAGGAACTAGGAGTGTGGTTTTTCATACACACAAATATCGCTAGCAACATAGAGGAGTACGATGGCAACAGTACAAGGGTGGCAGGTATCATAATTAAGTTTAACAAAGGTACAAAATGAAGGTGTTACAGGCCTATGATTCTGCATCGAGCCATGATGATCATTCGGTTGAACGCTTCTATGAAGACGTAGAGTCAGTCATTAATAAAGTAAAGACATGGTATATACTATTCTAATGGGCGACTTTGATGCCAAAGTAGGCAAACAACAGGCCGGAGACCATGCAATGGGGTAATATGGCATGGGCTCTAGAAATACCAGAAAGATTTATTAGTAGAGTTCGCAGAATGCAATTATTCTCGGATTATGAATACTCTCTTCAGAAAACGGGCTAACCGTTAGTGGATGTGCCGAAGTCCTAATGGCGAAACTAAAAATGAAATTAACTTGATTCTGTGCGCACACTCAGACATTGTACAGAATGTAGAAGTAGTTGGCAAGATCACATGAAGTGACCATAGAATGGTAAGAGCTCGCATTCACCTAGAATTAAAAAAAAAGCAAAGAGAAAAACTGATACGCAAGATGCCAATTAATGAACTGGCGGTGAGAATAACAAACTCAGATGTTCAGAGTTTCGCTTCACAATTGATCCGAGGCATTAAAGGAGATAACCGACGTCAGCGTTGACGCAATTAATGATAATATTACTAGTATGATCAAAGAGTGTGCAATTGAAATTGGAGGCACATTCACTAGACAGGAAACTGGCGAACTATCCCAGGAGACGAAAAATCTTTAGAGGCGACAAACGATGAAAGCCTCAAATGCAACCGACGAAATAGAGCTAGTGGAGCTTTCGGCGTTAATTAATCGGCGTAAGGTCGCCGACATCAGGAGGTATAACATGAAAATAATTGAGCAGGCTGTAAAAAGCGGCAGAAGCCTAAAAACTGTGAAGGCAGACTTGTGCATAGATGAAAATCGGATGTATGCATTGAGGAACAAGGAAGACAATGTCATAACCAATATGGATAGGATAGTCGAGATGGTGGAGGAGTTTTGCAAAGAGTTGTACAGAAGTAAACAAAAATCAGGATGATATAGCGAGAAACAACAATGGACCAGAAAAATTCGACATCCTACCAGTAACAACAGAGAAAGTAGAGAAATCCCTAGAACTAATGCAGAGAGGCAAAGCCGCTGGTGAGGATAAGGTAACAACGGACCTCCTGAAAGATGGCGGAGAAATTGTGTTTAAAAATTTAGCCACCTTATATACAATGTGTCTCTTGAAGGGAAAGGTACCAGAATCTTGGAAGAACGCCAACATCATCTTAATTCATAAAAAAAGCAGACGTCACGGACTTGAAAAATTAAAGGCCGATCAGCTTACTGTCCGTAATCTTCAAAATATTTACCCAAATAATAAATAATAGAATTTAGGTGATATTAGAGTTCAATCAACCGAGGGACTAAGGAAAATTTTGTACCAGCTTCTCCACAATAAACCATATTCTTACTATAAATCAGGTAATAAAGAAATGCGCCGAAATCGCTTTCATAGATTACGAGAAGGCGTTTTACTCATTCGAGACTTCAGCAGTAATGCAGACACTACGAAAGCACGGCATCTGAGAATCCTACATAAACATACTTGAAGAAATCTGCAGAGGATGCACAGCCACTATGGTTCTCCATAAAGAAAGTGACAGAATCCCAATAAAAAAAGGGCGTAAGGTAGGGAGACACGATCTCTCCAATGCTATTCACCGCGTGTTTAAAGGAGGTATTTGGGACCCTAGACTGGGAAGAGTTAGGGTTATGAGTTAATGGAGAGTACCTTAATGACCCGCGATTTGCTGATGACATTGCCTTGATGAGTAACTCTGGGGACGAATTACAACTCATGATTACTAAGCTGAAAAAAAGCAGAAAAGTAGGCCTGAAAAACAATATGCATGAAACTGAAGTAATGTGCAACAGTCTCGTCAGAAAACAGCACTTAGCGATAGGTGGAGAGATGCTGGAAGTTGTGAAGGAATATGTCTACTTACGCCAAATAATAACCGCGGAGCCGAACCATAAAAGTGAAATAACTAGAAGAATAAGGATGGGGTGGATCACATTCGGCAAGCATTCTCAAATTATGAATGGTAATTTGCCACTAACCCTCAAGAGGAAGCTACGTAACAGGTGCATCTTGCCAGTGCTTACCTATGGAGCGGAAACATGGAGACTTACAAAGAATATAAGATCGTAGATACATTAAAGGCTCGGCAGACGCACCTAGACTTAATACGACAACGTATGAAAACGGAGGCTCTGAAGAAAGTGCTTTCTCCCACAATGTCACCGCAATCTAACAATTACGTCTTTAACGGCCATCTTGTCCCACAGAACTTGGATGAGTGTACCACAGGACAAATAGAGGGACAAAATGGCAGCACACAAGCTAGAACTTCATCTACAGAGAAGGCCTCTTCTGCGCCGTTAGAGATCTTATTAGCGGGCTGCACCCATCAAGGTATTGACAAGAAGTATACAACAACTGCAGTGTTCGAGGTGGAAAGTATTCCCACGATTAAGAACGAAGAAGACCTCTTAGATCTACAAGGTCATTCACGAGATATTAATAATGCGTCCAAGCGAAGGCTGCCAGACTCAGACGTTACAAAGCCCTCACCACCATGCGTACAAGTGCCCGACCGAGAAAAATCAAGGCCACTTCATAGAGCGAGAAGAAATAAAAAAAAAGTCCGTGGTGACAAAACAGCAAGCCATTTGTACAGCGCTAAGCTTCTGCTCAATGAGAAAGGTACACAAATCAAGATTGAAACAATATGTACAGCACTGCTGATTACAGCGAAGAGGTGAAATGCCGAGACAGTGTCACAGCGTCGAAGGGAAATGGTGAGACGAGGACGGAGGCAACGTAAATGCAAGGTAAATGGAGCCAGGAAAAGACAGCGAAGAACAAGTTGCCTGAGAAAGAGCTGCACAATATTGTTGCGGGAAGGAGACTGACTCAGAGGGGTAGTCACCGGTGTATTTACAGCCGGTTAGGCGAGCAGCGCCAGCCACACAGATTAGCTCGTGCCAGTCTATCTTCTTTCTCTTCTTCAGCTCCATGCACTGGCACGTAGCATGACCCCCGGCGGCGGAGGCACCGTCCCGGTGCTTTAAAGGTCGTTATCTGACGCATTATTGTAGGGCTTGATCCGCGAGACGTATACGATATCACTGGGCCGCATAGTAGATGATGATGGACAGATGGGGCTGATCTCGTAAATGACAGGTGTTACTTGACGCAATATACGGTAGGGTCCCGTGTCATGAGACAGAAGTTTTTCGGATAGGCCCAGCCGACGATGAGGGGACCAGAGTAAAACGAGGGTACCGGGAGCGAAATGTACGTCTCTATGTTCCGCATCGTACCGACGGCATTGGTTGGTTTGCGACGCCATCAGCCGAGCGCGAGCGAGCTGACGGGCATGATCGGCTCGCGCAATCGCGTCGAGGGCATACTCGCTGGTGGACGAGGTGTGAGCTGAGATGACTGTGTCCAGTGGTAAAGTCGGCTCTTTTCCGTACAATAAGTAGAATGGCGAAAAGCCCGCTGTGTCGTGACTGGATGAATTATACGCGAAAGTTGCGTATGGTAAGACAAGGTCCCAGTCTCGGTGGTCGGGCGACACGTACATAGCGAGCATATTTGTTAAAGTGCGGTTAAATCGTTCCATGAGGACGTTTGTTTGAGAGTGGTAAGCGGTTGTCAGTGTGTTTTGCGTGGAACAAGAATGCAGAATGTCGGCGATGACTTAGGATAGGAATGTACGGCCATGGTACGTGAGAAGCTTTCTCGGAGCACCGTGAATCAATATAACGTCCCGTAACAAGAAGTCAGCGACGCAGGTTGCACAGCTGGTCGGTAGAGCTCGCGTAATAGCTTAGCGTGTAGCGTAGTCTGTAATAACGGCTATCCATTTGTTTCCCAATGTGGATGTGGGAAAAGGACCAAGCAGGTCTAACCCAACACGATAAAATGGTTCCGCGGGTATGTCAATTGGTTGAAGATGGCCAGAGGGTAGTAGAGCGATGGTGTCTTACGACGTTGGCATAGGTCTTACGTGGCAACGTATCGGCGTACTGAACGAGCAAGGCCTGGCCAGAAAAAACGGCGCCGGACGCGCTCGTACGTGCAGGATACACCAAGGTGTCCAGCCGTGGGAGCGTCGTGAAGTTCGGTGAGAACACAGCTGCGCAAATGCTTAGGCACAACAATGAGAAGGTCGGGCCCGTCTAGTCGGAAATTGTGACGGTATAGCACACCCTTTTGAATGACGTAGCGGACGGAAGCATCATTTGTGGAGGATTCCATACGGCTGATGATGTCAAGCAGCTCTGGATTACGATTCTGTTCTTCCCCAATATTAAGGAAGTCGGACACTGACAAGATAGAGTTCTCCGTGGGCTCCTCAGTGTCCTCAGGATCGTCGACAGGATACCGGGAGAGGATATCAGCATCACGGTGTAGGTGGCCAGATTTGTAGACCACCGAATAGGAAAACTCTTGCAGGCGCAGAGCCCAGCGACCAAGGCGGCCTGATGGATCTTTCAGAGAGTTGAGCCAGCAGAGTGCGTGGTGGTCGGTAACTACCGAGAATGGGCGTCCGTATAGATAAGGTCGAAATTTCGCCACCGCCCATACAAGAGCCAAGCACTCACGCTCTGTTATCGAATAGTTACGTTCCGGGGCGGATAGGAGGCGGCTGGCGTATGCAATAACGCAATCATGGCCATGTTGTTTCTGAGCCAGCACTGCACCAATGCCATGCCCACTTGCATCTGTACGGATTTCCGTAGGGGCAGCAGGGTTGAAGTGTGCCAGAATCGGAGGGGTAGTGAGCAGAGCGACGAGAGTGGAGAATACAGAAGCCTCTTCAGAGCCCCATGAAAACGGGACTTCTTTCTTGAGGAGCTGCGTAAGCGGCCTCAAGAATTCACGAAGAATTCACGAATTCGCAAAATTTTTCACGAAGCGTCGGAAGTAGGAGCATAGTCCGATAAAGCTACGTACATCTTTCGCAGATCGTGGTACAGGAAAGTTTTTGACGGCGCTGATTTTTGCCGGGTCTGGTTGTACACCGTTGGCGTCTACTAAATGGCCAAGCACTGTGATTTGATGGCGTCCAAAGTGACATTTGGACGAGTTGAGCTGCAGGCCGGCGCGACGGAAGATTCCCAGGATGGCTGAGAGGCGCTCTATGTGAGTTTCAAATGTTGGTGAAAAGACGATGACGTCGTCCAAGTAGCACAAACAGGTGGACCATTTGAATCCTCTGAGCAGGCAGTCCATCATTCATTCGAAGGTGGCTGGAGCGTTACAAAGGCCGAAGGGCATGACCTTGAACTGATATAGGCCATCGGGGGTGATGAATGCCGTCTTTTCACAGTCCATTTCATCTACCTCTATCTGCTAGTAGCCGGAACGAAGGTCTATGGAGGAAAAATAGTGGGACCCATAGAGGCAATCAAGTGCGTCATCTATTCGTGGCAGGGGGTAGACGTCTTTTTTGGTAATTTTGTTTAGGTGTCAATAATTAACACAGAAACGCCATGCACCGTCTTTCTTGCGGACTAGCACTACAGGAGAAGCCCAAGGACTGCAGGATGGCTCAATGATGTCCTTGGCGAGCATTTTGTCGACCTCACTTTGGATGATGTGACGCTCGGCCACCGACACCCGATATGGACGCCTATAAATAGGATGCTCATTACCAGTGTTTATGCGGTGGCTCATACCGGTAGCTTTCCCTAACGGACGGCCGCTGATGTCAAAACCGTCGATGTAGGACAGCAGAACCCGGTGGAGCTCATCAGTCTGCTGCGGCGTTAAGTTGGAAGCGATCATCGAAGTAATAGCGCTGTCAGAGCAAGTGCAGATTGATGTTGAGCATGGGGGTCAGAAGGGGCGGCCATCGCGAAAACATCTACCGTATTGTCTTCTAAGGTGCAGAGCAACGCCAAAGAGATCCCTTGTGGCAAAACTTGAGTTGTCAAGCTAAAGTTGACAACTGGGAGGCACGTAGATTTTCCTGCGACGGACAGAATGGTGTGCGGTAATGTAATGCCACAGCTTATGAGAACATCGGTGATAGGGGTCAGAACATAGTCACCGTCGGGAACTGGTGGTATTGAGGCGAGCTCTATGTAGGTCAGTGTCTGTGGAGGGAGGCGCGCGTGTCCCGTTGTGCAGAGGCGACTCGGCCGTTGTGTAAGAGGTTCTGTTGCGGGCAAGTGTAGACGGAGCGTACTGGTCAAACAGTCTATGAGGGCAGAATGCGCAGACAGGAAGTCGAGGCCTAAGATTACGTCGTGGGGGCATTTATCAAGGACGGTGAAGAGAACAACTGTGTGTCGATCCGCAATGCTCACACGAGCGGAGTACATTCCAACTATAGATGCTATTCCACCATCCGCAACAAAGACGAACTGAGTGGTCGCAGGTGTGAGAACCTTCTTAAGCTTGCGGCGAAAATCACTCGTCATCACGGAAAGTTGGGCGCCGGTGTCGACAAGAGCAGTGACATGTACGCCGTCTACTTGTACGTCTATGAGGTTCCGTTTTGTCGGTATCATTAAAAGAGGATTTTCGGTCAGTCCGAGCAATGCAGCGCCACCTCCAGGGGCTGCAACACTTAGTTTTCCGTCGGGGAACCTCGTGGGAAGGCGGGGGAAGATGGTCGGCGGGGCTGTGGAGAACGAGACTGGCGACGTTAGGGGGATGGAGAGTGGGAGTAGCGGTGTTCAGAAGCAGGTTCCTGGGCAAAATGGTCGCGGCTGGTCTCATGGCGATAGGCAGGACGTGCATAGAAGGGACGAGAGGACGGTTGTGCAGGAGGACCCCAGTGACTTCTGCAATGGCGAGAAATGTGCCCGATTCTGTGACACGAGAAGCATATCGGCTTGTAATCGTGTGTTCGCCATGCGGACGGACTACTGAACGTTGAGGGAGAGCTGGTCGGGAAGGGACGTGCAGGCGTGTATCGGGGCTGGTAGTCGGTGCGGGGAGGCGGTGAGATAGAGTGAATTCCCAAGCTGGCGATTTCCTGCCGGACGACTGCTTGAATGAGAGGCAACGTAATTGGTGGAGAGGGGTCAGGGGACGGTGGTCCCACCTTAGCTGGAGCAGTCGCTTCAAGCTCCCGCCTGACGATTCGCGTCAAGTTGTCACAGGTGTCTGGTGGATGATATGTGTCGAGACACGAGGACGTCGCAGTGGTGTTCGAGAGGCACTGGAACTGATGGGAGATGCGTCTGCTTTTAGCTTGTTGGAACCGGCGGCATTCTTGAATGATCGCATCAACAGATGACACATTGTTGGATACCAGCAAGTTGAACGCATCGTCGGCGATACCCTTTAGGTTATGCGCAACTTTTTCAGTTTCAGACATAATTTCGTCAGCTTGGCGGCATAGTGAAAGGACAGCCTGGATATTACCGATGTAGGGCTCCGTGGAAGATTGTGCGCGAGTAGACAACTTATTTTTCGCAGCTTCATGACGACCAGAGATGTTGCCAAAAAGCTCACGGATCTTTGCCTTGAAGCTCTCCCAGCTTGTTATGTCACGCTCGTGGTTATCAAACGAAACACGAGGGGTTCCGTCAAGATAAAACATGACGTTTGCGAGCATAAGAGTGGGATCCCACCTGTAAGTGGCGCTGACGCGTTCGTAGAGGCGTAGCCACTGGTCGACGTCGGAACCCTCGGTGCCCGAGAACATGCCGGGGTCTTTGAGCGCGGGAAGCGTCACGAAAGTTGTCGCGGGCGCTGGGTTGACAGGTCGGGCAGAAGGGGGAGCGACCGGAGAGGATGTAGCCGAGTCTTGAGTTGTCATGTTGTAAGCCGCGAGGGAGCGTCCGCTTCGGAGTTCTGTGGCAAGGACGGGGATCGCACAACTCCACCAAATATGTTACGGGAAGGAGACTGACTCAGAGGGGTAGTCACCGATGTATTTACAACCGGTTAGGCGAGCAGCGCCAGCCACACAGATTAGCTGATGCTGATGCTGATGCTGATGACCTCTGATAGATGGCGCTTACCCACAAAGGGGGATGGGCCAAGAACCGGGCGGCAGGATATTTAAATGAAACTAAAATGAAAATGAAGCCAATCTGAAAAAGTAGCTTAAAATAATACTACCAAAAAACAAAAATGTTTGCTGAGCAAGCGGTCAAACCATCTTTTGTTTTTGAAAGACATAACTACGAATTATAAACTAAAGATCTGAAAAGGTAGTGGTTCACTAGCACGGTAATCTTTTAGTTGCGTTGATGTAATCAAACACAGCGGAGCATACATTCCTGTGGCAGTAACCAAATGAAGTTCCGCCAAGTGATAAAATTGCTGGTAGATTTACTTGTATTCCTAGCTTTTGTAATGGGGCTACTAAAAATCTTTTTCTCTGATAAGAATAACGATGACAGAGTAAAAAGAAATGTTCAATTGTTTCAATTTCGTTGCACCAAATGCATAGCGGTGACGCCTTGAGCCGAGCTTTATTAAGGTAATAATTTAGTTGTGGAACTGCACAGCGCAATCTGGTATATGTGACCTCTAACTGGCGAGATACACACCACTGTTTATTCCAGCAATAGCTCAAATGCTCGAAATCTTTGAATTTATCCAAATTACCTTTTCCCCATTGCAGGCAAGAATTTCGGAACCTTAGCGCGGTTACGTAAGCCGTATCTGGCAAAACTGGGATGGTGGGCCCACCCAGGGATACTGCTGCTAAAGAGTCCGCCATTTCGTTCAAATATAATCCGCGGTGGCCTGGTACCCATAGCAAATGCAGTTTTTTTACGTTTTTCGGTACTAAATGCCGAAACGTATTCATCAGCTCTGAATTTACTGCCGCAGAAAGTGCATTACAAACTGATAACGAATCTGTAATGATAACTGCTAATGATTCGCTTGAGGGTAATTTGCGTAGGGCAAGAACAATGGACAATAATTCTGCAATAAATACCGGGGTGTATTCTGGGAGTCGAATCGAAAAGGACCAGTCCAAAGAAGGAGAGAAGATGCCAACCCCAGCCTTTTTTTTTGACACAGATGCATCAGTCGCTATGATATTGCTTATCTCTAGGTGAGCTAGATAATCTGCTAACTGGTCATTTAAATACCTATATGCCAATTGTTTCGCGTTATGAGGAAATGTATTATCGAATTGTATGCTAAGCATTTACTTCAGGTTTTGTATTGGACCAATATGTCTAATTTTTACGTTCAGTTGCTTTAGTAGCGCTTGTGCAAATACTATTTGCGTGGTGTGTAATCGCGACCAATGGGTTTCGAAAAATAAAGTCAGTTCTTGAATGAAAGCGTAAAATGAGAGTCTTTGGTGTGAACTGTATATCTTTAAAAATGCTTGCACAGTAAGAATTTTAAACCTATTTAGCAGAGAAGGTAGGCGAGCTGCTATATAAAACACGTTATTTGCAACAAACTTTGGTAGACCCAGACACAAACGCAACGCTTCTCTTTGCAGCAGTATTAGGGGTCTCATTTTATAAGCTGCGCTGCCAGAAAATAATACACAACCGAATTCCATGATGGGCCGCATATAAAGTTTATATATCATTATTAGCACATCTCTTCTTAAACCCGCTTTACGGTTTGCAAGCTTCCGTAGCCACCCCATGGCCCGTGTTGCCTTGGAGTACACATCATCAATGTGACTTCTCCAATTTGATGTGTTATTATATATGATGCCCAAATATTTAAGGGAATTCGCCTGTGGAATGAGCTCATTACTGTATATTAACGAGATGTTGATAGGCTGCAGAAGAGAGAATGCAAGAAGCACACTATTCTTTACGTTCAGGGTAATATGTATATTTTTAAGCCATCTTTCTATCATATTGAAATAATTTTGTACACTCTGGTATAATGATTGAAGGTCGGTATTACTTGCGAAGAAAGCAATATCGTCCGCGTACAATATCCTTAGTTGATGGAATGGAGCTTAAGAAAATGTTAAATAAAACTGGCGACAGGACAGCCCCCTGTGGTACGCCACGTGTCTGCTTATATCTATTCGATGAGTACCCATCTTTAAAGCAGTATTATTCTCTCCCTCTTAAAAACTCCGACACCCAAGCAGTGATGTAGTTGGGAAAGTGGTGATATTCCATCTGTTTTAATAAAATTGAATGCTCAACCCTATCGTACGCTTTAGCCAAATCTAAAGTAACTAAAGCACAGTATTGGCGCCGACGCCGAGCCAGTTGTATTCGGCTCTCTAAATCAACATGCGCACACCATATTGAGCAACCGGATCTAAAACCAATTTGACTGGGGTCTAATATTGCGTTATTATTAATATATTTCATTATCCGGGCATTCAAAACTCTTTCAATTAGCTTAACCAGATTTGACGTGAGAGATATCGGCCTTACATTGTCCAAGGCGAATTCTTTTTCCTGCTTTTTAAGAAGTGGAATCACTTTAGACAGCTTCCATTCCGCAGGTATCCAAGCTTTTGTCAAAGAAAAATTCACCAGATTAAGTACTTCAGTTGGACAAATCTCGAATATTACTTTTATTATTGAATTTGTTACCCCGTCTGGTCCAGGTGCCGAAGGAGATAAGTGCCTTATTATCTCTGCCAGCTCATCTAAAGTAACCTCCTCGAAATCCTCGCCTGCCATTGGGTTCACAATGTGCAGTGGTATAGTTGACATAATTCTATCTTGGAGCCCTTTCGCAATATTTTCTACTAAATCAGAGAGCTCACGCGGGGAAAGAACAGAAGAGTCAATATTTTCAGCGGGTGGTAACATCTTTTGAGATCTTAAAAATCTGAAGAGCGCTTTTTTGTTTTTATCCCTAGAAAGATACTCATGTCGTTTCGTATTATAACTATCTTTTGCTGTACTTACTGTGCGTTTGAAGTCTGCTGCTGCGAATTTAAAATCACACCAATTTTTTGGACGTTGGTTGACAAGCAGTTGTTTCCATGCAGCTTTCCGTTTTCTATAGCTCCTCATGCACTCTTCAGTCCACCATGGACTAAAAGAACTTCTTGTGGCCGAGTCTAATTTAAACGTTGCGTCTTTTACTGATCTTTTTAACACTGCACACAGACTCATAGCCCTAATGTCACCTTGTATGTCCTTGCGGTGATCAAAAGTAGCCCTCAAGTCTTTTTCTAATTTTCTATAGTGGAGGAATGAGCGGGCCTTTTCGGTGACATGTATTCTTGGAAAGTTCAGTACAAAACTAATAGGCAAGTGGTCACTGTTACTAGCACAGTCTAAAGTTTGCCACGAACATATATTTAGAGATGAGCTTGAAAATGTCAAGTCAATTACAGATTTAGAGAGACCTCGTACAAAAGTAGCAGATTGCGAATTTAAACAAGATAAATTCTTGTCAATAGCGCATTCCCACAATCGTTTTCCGCTTAAATCTGTTTTAAAACCCTAGCGTCTCTCATAATCATATAGTGGTTTTGGGACGTTAAACCCCATATATCCATCTGTTTTAAAACCCTAGGCCACATGATGTGAATTGAAGTCTCCAGTGATTAATATATCCTTTCTGCAGGCAGAGAACATATCGTCTAGACTTCGTGTGTCTTGCACCCCGGCTGGGAAATACGCATTTACAAACGACAAGGGAGAAGCGTCTGGTAATATTATGTCTACTATCAAAGTTTCACAATCTGGAGTCACACAACGATAAGAGATCGTAGCTTTGTGACTAAACTTAGTTGCTATCAAGACAGCAAGCCCAGCACCTCTGCTAGGTCGGTCCAATCGAAATAGCCGATAATTTTTTAGGTAAAACTTCTGGCTGGTTGAAAGCCAGGTTTCTTGCAGTGATATAATATCCGGGAAACGTTGTGAAGAAAGGTATGATAGGTCTGTGGCTATGGAAAATATAGATCTGCAATTCCACTGTAATATGGTTAGTGAACCTATTTTGACGACAGAACCCTCGCAGAAACTGCTTGGTCCAAAATGTCCTTTCGCAAAAAGTCTTTCTTAGACATGTTCTCAAAGAATTCTTTTTTGGATATATACTTTTTAGATTTCGAATTATGCGAAGAGTTTTTTTTTTGATTGGGGAGATCGGGTTCGCTTCAGAGCCTTATGAGAGTTCATATCCATATCTGCACATGCTTCTGAATCATCCGTAAGATCACCGTCTTCCGTTGTTTTTGAAGTCCCTGCCTCAGGAGAAACCGCTCGCTGACGTGTTGTCGCACATTCTATTTCCGTATGCTGTGATACCAATAATGTCTGAGGAGCCCAATCGTTCGTAGATGCTACACCTAGAATTTGAGATAGTTGATTGGAAACCAATTGTGCCAAGCTTTCAAAAAGGTTGTTTGCGAGGCATTCCATTGCCTTTTCCATAGCCTTCTCTACGGCCTCTGCGATAGATGTTGCGAGAGATGCATCCATGGCGGTGGTATTACGTGCTGCAACACCTGCATATCCTTTGGATCTCTCCTGCATTTCTGCAACGGCTTCTCTCCGAGAGCACCTCGTGCGTTCTACAATATCCAATATGGCAAGCTCCCTTTCTTTTGCTGCACAGTCTGCGGAGTCAGCAGGGTGGGCCCCATTACATAAGCAGCACCTCTCCTTCTCAGAGCTGCACTCGCGGCTGTCATGATTTTCCCCACACAGACGGCATCTAAGAACTGATCGGCACCCTCTGACGCTATGTCCATATCGCTAACATTTCAAACACTGCAGGGGTTTGGGGGAAAGTGGCTCTACCTTATAGATCAGGGGCCATGCCTTAATTTCGGAAGGTCTTTCTGTTCCTAAAAAGGTCACCATCACCGATTCCGTTGGGGATTTTATGTTGTCAATTGTACGGGTGCACCTGTACACTGAAATTACACCCGCCACCGAAAACAAATCGAGCACATCTGCAGGTGTCAGGCTTGTGTCTACACCGCGGACTAATCTATTCGAGCATGCGAGGTGTGCCGGAATAAATGCGCTTACCGGATGCGCTGCGAATCCGAAACATTGCAGGAGCTCACGAATGCATTCCTGATCTGCGGAACAGCACAGGATGCCTCCGCGACCAAACTGGCGGACCTCAGTGATCTCCTGGGGATGCGAAGTGGCTTTTCGAAGCTCCACTTGAATCGCCTTTGGGTTCTTCATCGGAATACTGCCCCATCTGTAGGTACCAGCGCCACAGGGACACTTCTCGCTCCACTGCGTAACAAATAGTCTGTCGGCCCATCCTTGGCGGGAGTGGAAGCTAACCAAGGGGAGTGCCCTTGGCCGGGGGAAGAAAACGACATCAAAGTTGAATGACTCGCTTCAGCTGAGAAAGACCAATACAGTTACCGGAAAATAACGAACTCTCAAAGAACAATAAGGATACTGCCGCCCAATCCTGAGCCCGGGCAGCTTCTTCACAGTCGAGCCTCACAGTCGAAAGCCCCTCGGAGCTGTATGTGAGCTACGAGCCACTAATTCGAACACAAGCCAACCGGCCGCATGTGTCGTCTTTATCGTCATTCGTACAGATTAGCTCGTGCCAGTCTATCTACTTTCTCTTCTTCAGCTCCTTGCACTGGCACGTAGCAATATTTTTCTGGAAGCGCCTTCAATGAGTGTTTAGATACAAAGAAAACCTGCTCAGCGACAGCAGAGATGCATCGATGCCAACGCACTCAATCGCACGAACGTGGCACAAGCAGCGAAAACACCGCTGGAAGATCAAGTGCAGGAGAAGACCCGGATGACACTACTAATACTGACGTGGAACTCTTACTAATACTGACCAACATTTTGTACTCGGGCTCATGTGAACGCTAAGTTCACTTTGTCGTCAGGCGCCACAGTTGGGGCACGGAGGATGTTACAAATTGTGTATAAGATGAGGAGCGACGTTATCATCATGGGAGATGAGACCGGCATTCGCTATAAAGAAGAGGTGGATCGGAGGGCTTCGCCATGGGCACAGCGGCTCGTCCTTTTCTCCTCAACATTTTGGCGCCGTGAAAGCCGGGAGGAAGGGCCTTCGGAGGTGAGATGGGGCGAACTTCACGAATTTCGACCACCATCGTAGGCTCGAGGACTCTTGTGAAGCCGCCGTGGGTAAAGCTGATGTGCGAGGCCTAACCACCACAGAGACCTGGGAGCGCGACTCCGGTAGCAACTGAGACAATTAGGAGCACCAATGGACTGACGTGAGTGCAGACATCGTCTGGAGGTTACGGGTTATTTGGTTCGAATGTGTGGTGGGTGGACTTCCGGATTCCTGGAAGCCGTGGGCATCAGACCTCTATTTACCAGAGTATTCACGAGAGACCCTATTCAGTGACGTGATGGAACGTGTACGCTATTTGACATGGCCGTTCGCCGTAGATTTGGTTGCATTGGATGTAGTGTTCATTCTGTGAATATTGTGACAAGAGCGCATATTTGTGTATCCAGAAGTGCTCTTTTGGTATTGACCCGTGAATTCCGAACGCGGACGCCCATGCAAACTTGAAGCTGTTTTTTTAAACAGCAAAGATGTTTAAGCCTACCACTGGTCCGTGCCCCAGTAAACCGAAAACTATCATAATAAAAAAGTGCAGGCACCGTCTGGAGGCTCGCGAGACGGGATCCTTCACGTCTTCTCCGGTTCAGTACTGACTCGCCCTTCACGACGATAGCCCGATATGCACAAGATCACGAAGAACGATAGCCAGACAAGCGACAGATATTCGTTGTGCGAGCTTTCTGCGATGGATGCCGTTTGACTCCGCCTTTCGTAGAGGGCCTCCATGATCCGGTCCAGTGTCGGAAACGTGAGAAGTCACTGACCGGCCGTGTCACGAGTTGAAGTCGCAGTCGAAACGGCATCCATCGCAGAAGGTTCACACAACGAATATTTGTCACTTGTCGGGCTGTGGTTCTTTGTGATCACGTGCATATCGGGCCATCGTCGTGAAGGGCGAGTCAGTACTGAGCCGGAGAAGACATGAGGGCTCCCGTCTCGCGAGTCTCCAGACGGTGCCTGCACTCACGGGGCTGCACTGCCAATGCGTACTTTGTTGACCTGTCGACTGCCTTGCCTTGTTAATATCGGGCCGTCGTCGTGAAGGGCGAGTCATTTCGAAAAGTTAATTCGAGCACGAAAACTTCAGCACGGAGCCGAAGTAGACGTGAGGGCTCCCGTTTCGCGAACCTCCAGACGATGCCTGTACTCACGTCAGTCCATTGGTGCTCCTAGTGATCTCAGATGCAACCGGAGTCACGCTCCCAGGTCTCAGCGGTGATTAAGCCTCGAACATCAGCTTTACCCACGGCGGCTTTACAAGAGTCCTTGAGGCTACGACAGTGGTCGAAATTCGTGAAGCCTACTCCGTCTCACCTCCGAAGCTCCTTCCTTTCATGTTTCACGGCACCAAAATATTGTGGAGAAAAGAACGAGCCGCCGTGCCCATGGTGAAGCCCAACCATCCACCTCTTCCTCATAGCGAATGCCGGTCTCATCCCCCATGATAATAGCGTCACTTCTCGTCTTCTACACAATTTGCAACAGAGGGTTCAGCTTAAATTGAGGACGACGCAGCCAGCGATGGAAAGGAAAATGATTGGTGTAATCTTAAGAGACAAGAAGAGAGCAGAGTGGGTCAGAGAGCAAACCGGGGCTAAGGATATCATAGTTGAAAACAAGAAAAAACATTGGCTTCATATCTGCATGTTTCACAGAAAATATCGTCGAAAGACGATAATCTTGCGTGTGGAGAGAGTGAACAAACGTTTCATGTTCTGAGCGAGAAAATAGGTGAATTGTATTCGGGAAGCGCTGCGTTAGAGGGTCTAGATCCGTGCAGCGAAGGCAAACGAGCGCATCGAGGCGCGTTAGACACGAGCACCATCTGGCAGTTGTCTTCGAAAATGAAGAAAGGCGTGAGTGCCCGCGGAGAGAGATGCGCACCTGTCTCGCAAGCGATAAAGAGCGGAACGCAAAGCGACGGGCAGGTGCCACCACCGTGTCGTCTTAGCAAAGCGTTGGAAACACTTGCCTTTTTTAACATCGGGTTGCACTGTCAGCGCAGCGTGATAAACGCTATGGTCCTTAGAGTTATTTGTGTGTGCCTTCACTAGTATAGAGGCACACATACAAAACATGGACGTGTTGTCGTGGTGCCTCAGATATGCGCAATAATTGCTTTTTAATTGACAGTCGCACAGGTATGAAAGCGGAAACTTGGCCAATATTGGTGGGCGCTGCAGATGGGATCGGTCGTTTGAGGCATCGTTCGGTGCCCTTAGAAAAACCGTTAACGCAGACAGACAACTTTACAGACATGCAGACAGAAAGACAGACAGATAGACCAAATTTTGGCGTCGACTTCCAAAAAAAAGGACACCGGTCGGACATGTAGCACGTAGGCAGGATAACCGAAGGTCATTAAGGGTAACTGACTGGATTACCATATAAGGCAAACGCACAAAGGGGAGACAGAGAGTTAGGTGGGCCGATGAGATTATAAGAAGTTTGCTGAGATCACGTGGTAACTAAAACCACAAGACCGGGTTGATTGGCGGATAATGGAAGAAGCCTTTGCCCTGCAGTGGGCGTAGTAGGGCTTATGATGATGATGATGATCACGTGATAGCGATATTCGGTCCCTAGTGCTTGGTTTAAACAATTAGGAAAAGAAATCTTTCAGGGGCGAAGCTCTTTATAGCGGCACTTGTTTATGCTTCATAGCCATTGTAGTAGTGTGTAACAAGTATAACATTTTGACCTCCAAGGTAGTGCCGGCGAGAGATTTCTTGTGTGCGTTGTTGAACAATAAAAATAATGCTCAATGTACATGCCAATGGCTGCTAATGGGGAATGAGAGACAGGAGCATTCGGCTTTTAGTTAGCGCGCACGCTGCGATCCCAATTAGCAACCATTGGCATGTACATTAAGCCCTATCTGACAAGAAAGGGTTGCTACGTTATACTCGCTATGCGTAACCTCCTAGGTTTTAGAAAGGTTTAGCGAGCGTTGGGCCGCAGTGCCATGAATACAATGAACTAGTAAATATCATGAATGAACTCGAGGTGGTTAAAGGTAGGAAGTAGATACGAAGTGCAAGCCGTAAGAAAGTGTACGTGTGCCTCCTCTCGTTCAGTCCTTGGAATGTCCGCTGAACGGCGGTGCTTCTATATGACGAATATATTGCTACGTAGCTGACATATCAGCGGTCAGAAAACGACAACGAGGAAGTGGTCTGTCGGTTGTGCGTGCTGTCTTCCATCTTAGTCGACGCCAAACGCACCAGTTTGAATATAGATTTTAAATAGACACGCCCCGTGTCATTTTTACGTAACATCTTTGTGGTGGACGTGCTGGGTGCTTCCCCGTCTTCATCACGAAGCTTTGCAACGGCCGCATCATTATAGGTCCAACCATGTCACAGGTTGAACAACCATCATCTTCACCACCTGCCCCTACCGTGACTTCTACATACGTCGTTCTACATTCTGCTCGTGATCCCGGTGTATTTTCCGGTCAGGAATGCGTTGACGTCGACAAATTGATCAACCGTTACGAACGGGTCAGCGCAAGCTATAGGTTGGACCCGACTCTTATGCTTGCCAATGTGCTTTTTTACCTCGATGGCCCACCGCGAGTGGGGTTCGAGGCGCACGAAGCGGAGATTACAAACTGGGACTTCTTTAAAGAGAAGATCCGCGACCTTTTTGGCGACACCATTGGGCAGCAGATCGGAGCGCGGAATCAACTGGCGGCTCGTGCACAGACGTCACGGAGTCGTACGTCGTGTACATTCACGACGTCATCACCCTATGCCGCCAGATTGACGAGCACATGACTGAGTCTGAGAAAGTGGCCCATGTGCTGAAAGGCATAGCAGACGACGCATTTAATCTTCTAGTTTACAACAACGTTGCCACCGTCGACGCCATCATTAAAGAGTGCCGGCGGTTCGAAGAAACCAAGAGCCGCCGTATTACTGAGCGATTCACCCGGCTGCCCAACACGGCCGCAACCTCATCGTGTCAAGCCGCCCGCCAGTCCCCCACGTATGACAACGTCACACGCATTGTTCGTCGGGAAATCGAAGCCGCCTGTCCGGCTCCTCTTCAGCCACCCGTTTTCGCAACGCTCGCCTCTGACCAACAACAGCCGTCAGTGGCATTAATACAAGCTGTGGTGAGGCAGGAGTTTTCGAACCTCGGCCTTCCGTCAGCATGTCCCTTGACTCGCCCTAAAGTCCCGTCTTACTCCCGAGGACACGCTCGCCGTTCACCTCCAACAATGCCCTTCCGTAACCCTTCGGAATGGTGAACCCCCGACGACCAGCCTATTTGTTTTTCCTGCCACCAGCCTGGGCACGTTTCTCGCTATTGCTGCCGTCGTTGGTCAAACCAACCACGTCAGACTTTCTCTACCTCGGCGCTCATGCATCCGACGACCCCTCGACGTTCAGTCGCCGCACCCTTCAATTTCTATTCGTCATCATCTTACGAGCCTTCCACTGACGCCCCTCTGTCCGGTCACCGCTACCTTGACGCCCCTTCGTCCGGTCGCCGCAGTTCTCGCTCCCCGTCGCCGCTACGTCGCCAATCCCGCTCTCCGCCACCTCGGCGCTTTTCCTCGCCGAGCTTCTCTGGACGACCGCAGCAGGAAAACTAGATATTGCAGCTTATAGAGGTGAAGCTGCAATACCAATGACGGCCGAAAATCCTCTACTGACGCTTCCCACGCAACATAACCTGCTTGAAGTACAAGTCGACCATGTTCCTGTGACCGCCCTCAATGACACAGGTGGGCACCTGTCTATTATGAGCGCTTCTCTACGCTGCCGCTTACAAAAGATTATGACGCCATCTACAACGCAGGCAATACGTGTTGCCGATGGCGGTACTGTACCAGTAATCGGAATGTGCACTGCTCGTGTCAGCATTGCCGCTCTTCACGCCGTGGTCCTTTTTGTCGTGCTAGCCTGCTGCCCTCATGACCTCATACTTGGCCTTGATTTCCTTTCGGCACACTCGGCCTTAATTGATTGTTCGTCTGGTACCCTCAGCCTTGATCTAACAATCTTTGCCGACTACTCCGCAAAGCCCACCAGCCGCTTGAGCCCAACCACTTTCGTTCGCCTGCCACCTCGAGCCGTCACGTACGTGCCTGTCATCGACCCCTCCCGTTCCTGACGGTGATTATATCATTACGCCAATTACTGACGTTCGGCTGACGCGCAGTGTTACTGTGCCCTATAGGATCGCGACCATAGCGGATAACTGTGTGTTACTTCCGCTCCTTAACTTTGGTTTCACCCCTCAAGTGTTGCCCTGCCAGATGTCTCTAGCCCAGCTAACTGCCATAACAGAGGACGATGTCAGTGCTGTCGCTGTATCTGCTCTTGATCGGAGCACAGTCTCACGGTCACCCAGCTCAGACGATGGCATTTTTCGAAACATGATTAAATCGGAGCTGTCGCCTCACCAGGCCGACGCTCTCTGCCAAGTTTTGGCCTCATACAGTGACATTTTCGACACCGACGATCGTTCCTTGGGCCAGACTAAAATTGTCACTCACCGAATCAACACTGGTGACTCTGCGCCCATTCACCATCGGCCGTACCGCGTGTGAGCGTCCGAGCGAGAAGTGATTCAGAAAGAAGTGGCCAAAATGCTTACGAAAAACGTAATCGAACCATCAACGAGCCCTTGGGAATCTCCCGTGGTATTAGTAAAAAAGAAAAACGGCTCATAGCGTTTCTGCGTTGATTATCGCCACCTCAACAAAATTACCAAAACAGACGTGTACCCTGTACCACGCACTGACGATGCCCTTGATTGCCTCTATGGCGCCACCTTCTTTTCATCTCTCGACCTCCGATCTGGCTACTGGCAAATTGCTGTAGATGACATGGACCGAGAAAAGACCGCCTTTGTTACCCCTGACGGTCTTTACCAATTCAAGGTCATGCCATTCGGGCTCTGCAACGCTCCAGTGACCTTAGAGAGAATGATGGACACGCTTCTTCAAGGATTTAAGTGGTTGACATGTTTGTGTTACCTGGACGACGTGATCATTTTCTCACCTACCTTGGCAACCCACCTTGAACGCCTTTCGACCATTATATCCATATTTCGACGGGCCAGCCTGCAGCTCGATTCGTCCAAGTGCCACTTCGGTCTTCGTCAGATTACCGTATTGGGTCACCTTGTTGACGCTGCCGGCGTACGGCCAGACCCGGCGAAAGTACGCGCTGTAACAAACTTCCCAGTCACACGCTCTGTCCATGATGTTCGCAGTTTTGTGGGCCTCTGTTTCTACTTTCGCCAGTTCGTGAAAAACTTTGCGGCACTCGCACGGCCACTCACCGACCTTCTCAAACAAGACGTCCCATTTTCTTGGGGCCCTCCTCAAGCTGACGCCTTCTCTCAGCTAATCACCGCTCTAACGACACCTCTTGTTCTTGCACATTTCGACCCCGATACTCCCATAGAAGTGCGAACAGACGCGAGTGGTCACGGAATTGGTGCAGTTTTGGCGCAAATTCAGCAGGGCAACGACCGTGTAATCGCGTACGCAAGCCGTCTGCTTTCTAAGTCTGAACGCAATTATTCTATAACAGAACGGGAATGTGTCGCTCTTGTTTGGGTGGTTTCGAAATTCCGTCCTTACTTGTATGGCCGCACTTTCCGTGTCATCACAAATCATCACGCGCTGTGTTGGCTTTCTTTTCTGAAGGACCCCACTGGACGACTTGGTCGTTGGGCATTACGCCTTCAGGAGTATTCCTACTCATTTGCTTATAAGTCTGGACGTCTCCATCTGGACGCCGATTGCTTATCTCGCTACCCTGTTGAACAGCCCGACGAACCAGACATCGAGCCTAGCCTCAGCGTCATGTCAATGTCCCAGTTTCTTCAGATTGGTGATGAACAACGTCGTGATGCTTCTCTGCGACAAGTTATTGACCGTCTCGAATCTGCTCCGAACGACACATCACTTCGCATGTACGTCCTCTTGAATTGCATGCTGAACCGTCGCAGCCTCCATACAGATGGCCCTGAGCTCCTTCTTGTCGTGCCGAAAAATTTGCGTTCAACCGTGCTGCACGAGTTTCACGATGAACCAACTGCTGGTCAGCTGGGTGTATCTCGGACGTACGACCGCGTGCGTTGCCGCTTCTTTTGGCGTGGTCTCGCCAGGTCCGTTCGCCATTACGTGTCCTCCTGCGATAGATGCCAACGTAGGAAGCGACCTACTGCGCCCCCGGCTGGACTTCTTCAACCGATCTCCATCCCAACCAAACCTTTCTTCCGTGTTGGTATAGATCTTCTCGGTCCTTTTCCCGAGTCGAAATCGGGCAACAAGTGGGTTGCCATTGCTATAGACTACGCGACTAGGTATGCCATCACTCTAGCGCTCCCCACCAGTACCGCTACTGACGTTGCGGACTTTTTGCTCCACGACGTCATCCTACACCATGGCGCTCCTCGCCAATTACTCACGGATCGCGGCCGCGCATTTTTGTCCCGTGTAATCGACGATCTTCTGCGCTCTTCCTCGACGCACCACAAGCTGACCACTTCCTACCATCCCCAAACAAATGGCCTTATCGAACGGCTAAATCGGACCCTCACGGACATGCTCGCGATGTAAGTGTCCTCCGACCACCATGACTGGGACCTGGCGCTATCTCACGTGACCTTCGCGTACAATTCTTCGCGCCACGACACTACTGCAGGGTTATTCGCCCTTTTATTTGATTTAGGGCCATGATCCGACGTTACCACTCGACACCCTACTTCTAACCACTACAACGCCGTCGACCGAATATGCACGTGACGCTATTGCTCGTGCCGACCACGCACGTCAGATCGCCCGCTCTAGACTTTCGGCTTCGCAAGCCACCCAGAAAGCCATCTACGACAGCCGGCATGCTGACGTTCACTTCTCACCCGGCTCTTGTTCTCCTGTGGTGCCCAGTTCGTCGAGTTGGCTTATCAGATAAGTTGTTGTCTCGCTACATGGGTCCTTACCGTATCATCCGCCAGGTAACCGACGTCACCTATGAGATCATTCCTGCATCTGAGACCACAAACCTGCAACCACACCCAGTGATGTTGTGCACGTCAGCAGGCTAAAACCTTACCACCTGCCTACTGAAGACCGCAGCTAATGTACACCGAGACGGCGCCTTTACCGCCGGGAGGGGGGGGGGGTAATGCTACGTAGCTGACATATCAGCGGTGAGAAGACGAAAACGAGGAAGTGGTCTGTCGGTTGTGCGGGCTGTCTTCCATCTTAGTCAACGCCATATGCACCAGTTTGAATATAGATTTTAAATAGACACGCCTCATGTCGTTTTTACGTAACAATATGATGAAAAAAATGCGAGATGGTGGTACTTGGAGTGTTGAATAGGTGGACGAACGGGCACACAGACAGATGCATGGACGGACGCACGGATGGCTGCACGGACGGATGGACGCATGGACGGACGCGGGAGCGGATGCATGGACGAAAGCAGGGACGGACGCACAGATGAACGCGCGGACGCGTGAACAGTCGCACGCACGGACGGGCGGATGGACGCACGGGCGGCCACACAGACGCACGCATGGATGGACGGAAGCAAGAACGAATGGACGGCCGGATGCTTCGCCCCACTATCCATCATTAACTCCGTAGCTTCGCTGCCATTTTTTTTTTGAAATTGCTATACACCCACCACGTGGCCTTAAAGGAACGTGTGTGCCTTGTGTAGTGGATGGCCGGCTTTAAACCATGTAGTTATGACAATATGTTTTGGCACCCAATGGCAATATACGATTGTACCATGCATTCTTGCTGCAATATTTCATGTATATTTAGGCATGTATACATGACGCATGCGTTTGTAAAGCATGAAAGTAGCTTTCACTGCATCTCCAAGCCGTGGTAATTATTCTCGCTGTACTCACAAGCAAACTCGTGTTGTGTGGTAGAACACCCACTTGCCACGCAAAAAAGCCCTGGTTTTATCCCCACTAAGACGCAGAATCTTTATCATTTATTTCATTTGCGTCTTTCTCGAATTTTCGCTCACAACCAACGACACCAATTCTGGAATATCTGAGAAACGAGCTCTTTATCACTATCGTGTTAGTATGTCACCCAAGTTACCACGAAAAAAAAAAGTGGGGCTGTCGTAATGGTACCCTAGATGTCACAAAATTGTGAAGTCGCTAAATAACATGGCCTCGAAACAATGATGGAGGCGCGGTGTTGCGCAAAACAACTCTAATGCCATGCAGGTCTTTCTGTCACATAGTTTGGAAAGTGCTAGAAAGATAACCTTGAAATTTATGGTTTATATTTTGATAGCCGCAGGTATTGTGGCTCTTGTGCTGGTGCATATGAATGAGCTGTGCTGATATTAACTTCACAAAACATTATCTTTTTAGGCTTCAGCTCTGACATTGTTCTCATCGCCGCAAATGATAAAGTTTACGAGCACCTAACCAGAGATACAAGCTCGCCTGATGAAGGAGCGGCAACAAATGATGGAACCGCATACGATAAACTAGTTGTTGGAGTATAAGGCATGTCACTGAATTGAAATCACCTCGACGTATTATACACTTTGTATGTCATAGTTGCCCGCTTTTTGTTTTACGAATCTGATAGTTGTTGTCGTAGCCTGCGCTGTGTTTGCAAACACAGCGCAGTGGTAACATGTTGACCTGGTCTCGCGAAACAGTGAGATTTTAAGCAGCACAATTGTTTTAGGACGTTGAAAAATTACAACACATTTACCTCTCACGTGCAACGAAATGGAAGAGGCAGAAAACCAGCACACACCAGCGGCAGTGGTCGAATGGCTGGATTAACGGTCGAGAGAAAGAGAGTGAACAAATGCACTACTTCGAGAGTACACTCCTACTCTCCAGGAACGGTTTATATATTGAGGCTGAACCGTTGTAAGGTCGCGCCCAGTGTAACTCTTTTAACCACAGTGTGCTAGAATGTTCCTGAGAACGGCCTCCACGGCTTCGACTAGTTTCATTGTATAGTTTAGAGGTTAGTGATACAATAAAACCAACACGAACATTCAAAGAGTAAGAAAATGAGGGAAAAAAAATAAGCAAACTGGCTTGAAGGAAATTTCGGGGGTGCTTTTGGGTTGGCGACTGCTTGTTGTCGCCAAAATTTAGTCTAAAGGTGGCGTTGGTGTATCACGTTTTCAGGCCCTGAGCAGTCGTAAGTATGGTTCTGCATACTGCCAAACAGCACAAAATCTCCTCTCAATAGTATTGGTAAGACTACTACTATACTGTGCGCTGTGTCCAGGTGTCTCCAATTTGTACTTCAAATTTTTTTCCCGCGCTCATTTAAGATACCATACTTGTTCGCACTCGTCCTACTCTCGCGTGCAGCTACTCGGAGTGGTAGTAGCAGTTGTACTACTGGTACTATAGTCATAGTACCGCTATTACCCGGAGTAGTAGTAGTTCTAGTACGGTCCCACAAAAAGTGTTTCGCATGTTTTTATGTATGTCATGGCCCAAAATGACAGACGAAGGCGCGCTGTTTCATCGTCCATCACTCGGATCATTCGCGTCACGCGTGCCTAAAAGCGAGGGGCCACGAGAGCAGAGATCAAGCGGGGCGCAACTTCTTCCTCCCTCCTTTTCACCATTTCATGCTCCAGTTTGCCCTTGCCTCTTTCCCTGGAATCAGTGGAGTGTGAACGAGAACTAACATTAAGAGATTTCCCTCCTTTTCCACTCGCGTTCACCAGCCTCTCCTTTGGTAGACAGAAGAAATATGCGGAGCGCAACACCCCACCTCATCCTTCGCATAATGGCGGAGATGATTCGTGCGGTTCCAACTTGGAGCATGCTCGTCAGTGCCTCGATAAAAACGTTCAGCACACGGATAGGTATAAGACGTGTGGGATGCGCACAAGAGCACAGTGCAAGTAAATTTCGAGTAGAGTTCAGTATACATGCTACCATAACGGAACCATATACAGTAGCTAGTTTGGACATTATATGCTAAGTAATTTTGCCATAGTCTTAACATCGGGAAGTGCTTTGCTTCGCAGAGTGTTCGAACTAGAAAGCACTGAGATTGTAAACACACATTTGTAGAAGCGTTGAAAGTCAGAGATTTGGCCGTATTTTAAATTAGTATATATGGAACTCCCGTGCTATATTCTGATGCCAGGTTCATAAAATGCCTCTCTTATAAGAGGAGAGAACCCGCCGAACGAAGAGTGTGAACTTTCCGACGAAAGGAAAAAGCCTACTGTTAAAAGTTAGGCTCAGGTGACATTCCATGTCGATGATATAGTATCGCTTCAAGGGCCACTGAACCTCCTCCGAAAATGCAATGAACGGGCATGTTACTCCCTACAGGCGTTTCCAATCTTTTTGGCACATTCCATAACGCTAGCCACCTGTTCAAGTGAGAATAAAGAAATAAAATATTTATTCATGAAATTCAGATAGACATCAATCGTGAGTTATCTCATAGCCTTCTTTACCATGCAGTCGCACAGCAGTTATTTTTTTTTGGTCTAGCAGAAATATATTGCATGAGCAGCGTTTTTCACTTCGTTTTGTGCCTTTTGTTTTACAGCGATAGCGAATATAACAGCACGCAGACAAAAAACGCGACGCGCCTATAGGTTGAAAGCTTAGTGCTAACATTGTCCACGTGTTTTATGAAGAAATAATGAGAAGGGCACAACGTCTGAAGGAAGGGTGCTGAAGGTGAGAAAGAAACCACACTGTCGTTTTTGTACTCGGAGTGGTTTATTTCCTACTCAAACCTCCGTCTTGTCTTGAGTTGTCTGTTTCTGGGTCTCCTATGTAAGATCGCCTTGTGATCAGTCATGACACCGTTATGAGCCTGTAGTGATAGCCACAAAGGCTTGGCCCTATTGTCATGCCATGACCTCCTTTCAAATGAGTTTTACATGAGCGGCTGGTGGTGTAGCTATGAAATCCTGAAGCACTGCATCGTTTTCCTAAGGGTGACGAGTGTAGAAAGGAGGGAGCCGTTAGGAAGTTATGCCATCCGTAACGAACAAGCTCCTCTTTGCCGAATGTCACGCAATGATGTCCAGAAAAAAAAAGTAAAGACGTGTTTACTTTTCCTTGGAGCGAGTGAGGGAGTCATTTCGCGCTGTACGAACTGGTGGTTTACTGTCGTCTAAAGATGCAAGCAACCGTGACTGCAAGCAACTGTTCAGAGAAGGGTGCACACGTTTTCGGCAGCCACTTCCTCGCATCAGTGATTCGCGAGTCCTACTGAATACCTTCAAAGTGTGAACTTCAGGCCACACGTCCTTTTACTTTAAGCGCAGCCGTTTTGCCTCGAGAAACTTCTGATGTTTCGGATGAATTGATTAAATACGAGGATATGAGAAACGCTGGAAACTGTCGGCAGAGAACCAGCGGAAGATAGGTCAGCTCTATCAAACACATGAATTATTTTCTTTTTTGTTCTTACGTATGCTATCTGTTACACAAAATACAAAACAACAAAAAAAAGAGCGTGAGAAGAACCATAAAATTTAGAGCTATTAAGTGAATGATGATGAGTGGGACGAAGCGTCCGACCGTCCGTCCACACGTCTGTCCGCAGATCTTCAACTATAAGAGTATGAAGACCGCTAACGCCGTCTAGTAATATTATTTCCAAGAACATATACACACACAACGCCATCTCATGAGCAATTCGTAAATTAAAGGTGGCTACATACTGCGTACAAACAGAGGAGGGGATGAACCACACCCTAAGGAGCTCTGCCCCTAATACGTGAGTGAAATTTCGATCTAAATAAAACAAAATTTTGGATAAGTCATTACTGGAGGAACAAATAAAGAGAGCTTGAATAAAAAATTGGTGTTTTATCTGCATGTTACACTGCAAATGTCGTCGTAAGACAATAGTCTTGCGTATAGAGAGAGTGAACAAAACGTTTATTTGATGTTCTGCGCAAAAAAAAATTTGTGCATGGTATTTTGGAGGCGCTGCGTTAGAGTACTTCAAGCATGCAGCGGAAGCAGCGAACGAGCTTATGAAGTCACGTCACACGTGCGGCATGAGCGCTATCTGGCAGTTATCTTGGAAAACGAAGCGAGCGCGCCCTGCACGCCCGTCTCGGAGTTGATAAGGTGTAGAACGCAAGGTGAAGGGTAGGTGCTACCTTTTTGTAGTCTCAGCAAAGCCTTGGAAACACTTTTCATGCAAGCACTGCATGGTCAGCGCAACGTGATAAACGCTGCGGTCCATAGAATTAGCTATGTATGGCTTTTCTAGTTACAGAGACACATACAAAATATTGACGTCTCGTTGTGGTGCCTCAGATATGTGCAATAATTGCTTTTTAATTGACAATTGCACAAGTATGAACGATGAATCTTGAGCAATATTGGTTGGCGTTGCGCATAGGGTCGGTCGTTTGGAGTAACGTTTGGCCATTTTGGTGCCGTTTGGAGTACAGTTAAGTGTGGATAAACAGACAAATGTACAGGTAGACAGACCAAAATTTTTGCGTCGAAAGTTCCCAAGAAAGACTATCGTCTTTAAAAAAAGATTGAGCGGCAATTTGAACGCATACAAATGCCTAAAGGGGCCCTGCAAATCGATTTGAGCATGGTAAGAAAACGTTGCCGATCGGTAGTACAAGCTCCCGACAACACAGTAGTCAAATATCATAGCGTAGCATGCAGCTTGCAATTGACAATGAAAAATTGGCCTCATATCTGCATTTAATCTGCAAATGCCGTCGAAAGACGATAGTCTTACGTATAGAGAGAGTAAACAAGACATTTATTTGATGTTCTGCGCAAGAAAGTTGGTGAATGGTATTCTGGAGGCGCTGCGTTAGAGTGCCTCGAGCGTGCAGTGGAGGCGAACTAACGCATCAAGTCACGCCAGACGTGAGAGATGAGCGCTATCTGGCAATTCTTTTAGAAAACAAAGCGCGTGGCTCTGAAACAGGTGTGCGCGCCCATCTCAGAGGTGACAAGGTGTACAACGCAAAGCGACGGGTAGGTGCCACCACCATCTCGTCTTAGCAAAGCATTGGAAACACTCGCCTTTCCGTGCAAGCGTTGCATGGTAAGAGCAGCGTGATAAGCGCTACGGTCCTTAAAGTTGATTATGTATGCCTTTTCTAGTATAAGACGCACATGCAGAATGTAAACTTACTGCTATGGTGCTCCAGACATGCGCAATAATTGCTTTTATTTGACAATTACACTACCATGAAAGCTCCACCTTGAGCAACAATGGTGGGCGCTGCGTATGGGGTCGGCCGTTTCAAGTACCCGATGCCGTTAAGAAAAAACAAACAGGCAAATGTGCACAGACAGACAGACAGACGGACAGACGGACAGACGGACAGACAGACAGACAGACAGACAGACGGACAGACGGACAGACAGACAGACGGACAGACGGACAGACAGACGGACAGACAGGCGGACAGACGGACAGACAGACGGACAGACAGACGGACAGACAGACAGACAGACAGACAGACAGACAGACGGACGGACGGACAGACAGACAGGCAGACGGATAGACAGACAGACGGACAGACAGACGGACGGACGGACGGACGGACGGACAGACAGACGGACGGACGGACGGACGGACAGACAGACAGACAGACAGACAGACAGACAGACGGACGGACGGACAGACGGACAGACAGACAGACAGACCAAAATTTTTGCGTCGAAGGTTCCAAAGAAAGACTATCGTCTTTAATATCAAAGTGAGTGGAGTATTGCATTTTATTCTCTAGAAAGATGACGGAGTAAGCTCTCAAATCCCTCGTAGAAAGGCATCTATCAGTCATTGGCTGATTTGAACATTGTGCGCTTGGTCTTTACAGAAATAGCCGTGAGAGGCCGCAACTTGTCCTCGCGTATGCGCGCGGTTACACACAAAAAAAAAACGGCGTATTTGAAGAAAAAAAGAAGGAAAAAGTGCTCGAGGCCCGTGACGTACGTATTTTCTTTGCGCATGCCATCCCCCCATACTTAGCTTCCAGCGCTTTTGTCAGGGCGAGAGAAGAGGGAATGCGATTGCAGCGTGCGACAAATATTTGTAACTCCGTTCCTATACTACTGGACTGATTCATAAATTTTTTGTGGCATTGAAATCATGAGGTAATACGCTCTTTTAGTGAGCCGGTTCTAGGTTACTTAAAAGTGTTTCAGGCTGCATTTCCGATGGAGGCGGAAATGTTGTAGGCCCGTGTGCTCAGATTTGGATGCACGTTAGTGAAACCACGGGTGGTCGAAATGTCCGGAAGCCTCCAATACGGCGTCTCTCATAATCATATGTTTGTTTTGGGACGTTAAACCCCACATATCAATCAAAAGTGTTTCAGGGCCCCTTTAAGTCAAGAATATAGTTGGTTCATCATGGTGCATCAGTGGCAACGGAGCTAGGCTGCTGACCCCAGGGTCGCAGGTTCGATTCCGGTCGTGGCGGTCGCATTCTGGTGAAGGCGAAATGGCATAAGCCCATGCACTGTGCTGTGTCAAAGCACGTGAAGGAATACTATATGGTCGAAATTTCTTGAGCCCTCCACTACGGCGTCTCTCAGAAGCAAACCATGTAGTTCTGGGACGTGAGACCACAAATTTATTATTGAGAACGTGGTTCGTGAACATCTCACGTCGTCACTTCAGTGTGTATTTAGCGAATTCGCACGGCCTATAGTGCTGAAAGCACAGGGGTAGCAGCTCACTAGTAGACCTATAGCGAGTTGTAAATGCTTTACATAGGCATAAAAGTAAACCAAAATTAACGTATGATGCACCTAGCCCTATAGCCCCGCTGCGGTGGTCTAGTGGCTAAGGTACTCGGCTGCTGACTCGCAGGTCGCGGGATCGAATCCCGGCTGCGGCGGCTGCATTTACGATGGAGGCGGAAATGTTGTAGGCCCGTGTGCCAGATTTGGGTGCACGTTAAAGAACCCCAGGTGGTCGAAATTTCCGGAGCCCTTCACTACGGCGTCTTTCATAATCATATGGTGGTTTTGGGACGTTAAACCCCACATATCAATCAATAAATCAAACCTAGCCACATAAAAAGCCTCGAGGGTCATCACGATAATGTTGTCCAAAGCTCAACAGCAGGATACTGCAAGCAGCAGAGTTACGACAGAGAATTCGTGTTACGTGCGGCTCCCGAAAAGCTCGCTTAGGTTACTGCAGAAAAAATAACTTTTTTTTTATTACACGATCAAGTGCAAGTGGAGCTGCTATTGACTAACAAGATAACTGACCATGACTAGAGCAACTATTCTAACGACGGAACGAGTTGTACGCTCTATACCACCGTATCTCCCGATACTATGCCCTCAGAATCTCCGTTCCCGAAGACGGACGTCAGAAAGTTTCAGCCTCCGATAAGTCCAGTCATGGTATCCTGTTTAAATAACTCATCCATCAATCCACCCCCTCAGTTTATGCATTCGTGTTCCAGCTGCCCATGCGGTCCCACGATCGACGGTGTTGCGTGCAGCAGCCGCGCAAAACGACCGCTTATCGGATCACTCACGCCCCACAAAACGTGGTTTGCACGTGATGCGCGCACTCCGGCCCAAGGTCATTCATATTGAAGGGGGCCCACGCCACAGGCGGGGTGAACACTAACAAATTCCGAAGTGTCGGAGCTCAAACGACGATCGCAGCGCTTCGCTTGCGATATCCCGCCATGGTTCGAATTCGGTCGGCTGTGAGCCGCGGAAGGGATTGGCCACTCGTTTCTATTTGTGCACATCGCGCAGCGCTCGGTATTTTATGGCAACTGCGTTTTTGAAATGTATAATCATTGCTCATACATTTCTCGTGAGCTACAAGACACGCGTGCTTACGCATATCTGGGATCGCATGCGTAGAGCAACTACTAATTTTAGGGCAGCACAAACGAAGGGGATGCAGCGTCACGTAAAAACTTTGATTATATCGGCATGTAAAAACAGCCGGCAATCTGTTCCTTTCTCATGTTCTGTTCATTGGGGCTGTTTTTCGCGGAAGTAGTTAAGAGACCAGCCCAAACTGGTGTACCCTTGTGTGTCACCCGCCATTTTAGTGAATCGTTGCCAGGTACAACTTGGCGATATCGCTACAAACAACCATTACGTTATCCTGGATGACGAAATATCCCTCCATGTCCTCATTGGGTATACTTCGGGAAAATTATGACCACCAGAAATTTTTCTACGGGCGCCGAGTGATTAAAGAGCGGGCTAAAAAAACAAATAAATAGTCAAAAAAGCAAGCAAACAAACGTTTTCATCTTGATCAGGCCTTTGATGCTATAAAATAGATGCTTGAATGTTATTTGTGAATATCATAGATGACTTCAGTGGCTTTCCATTATCATCTAGGCAACACCCGCTTGAAAAGAAATGCGAGAGTGCCGAGAGTGTGGATGCCATAATATTCACGCATCTACCAATCCCCACTGCACATGGGTGTTACTTTCATAGTGCGTCGTTTATCGAGGAAACGTTGGCAATTCGCGTTCACTGAACAAAATGGTGGCTTGAGCCCCACCCACGTTCAAAGATTTTTCATCCCTTCAAGCTTCCATTGTTTTTAGAACAACAGAGGACCGAGCTGTAGCCTGATGCGTATTCATGTTAGTAGTCTGGGCGCAAAAACAGGGGCACAACAGAGAAGTCAAGACGCCACCATCACCATCTTGACGTCCCTGCCCGTGTTTGCACACATCCACTTCCAATGACCTTCTGCCTTATCTACTGGTAAGTAGCAATACAAAGTTAGTAGCCTTACTTGAATGACGTTCCCTATACCTTGAAAGTCAAATGCGTTACAAAGCAAGAAAAGACGTCACGAGATTGCTTTGTTACCCCAACTAATAACCCATAATTACCTCATAGGATTACCTGATAAATATACAGTGCATTGGCATCTACACATAAGAATTTACGCACGCGAGCGTGAATGTACCATAAATGAGAGCAGATACACGCACACATAGGATGCTTTCACGCGGCATACGTACTTAAACAACCGCTTCGAGGCTATTTATTGACTTTGGGGCAGCACGCCCCCAATTGATAAGTAGTGATGAACTTACCCATATAATTCACGTTTTGGACTCATAACTACACCTTACTACATGCATATACGTGTTTCAAGACGCAGAACAAAACGGTTTGTCCAGCGTAATGGAAAAAAGAAACTCTAAGTTGCCTAGATTATCCAGGAGGTTGTCACATTTGTAGTAGATCATATGACGGCCAGTATAGGAAGTGACGTTTACAAACATTTAACCCATGCAAGTAATAGTTTCTAATAATCCTGTCACAGTAAATAGTAATGATGCTGTTTACTATGTATATAGTACTTCCACGGTATTTTACGCTACTAAGACGTCGGTGGCTAGAAGGGAAGTGGACATAGGGGTATTAAATACGGCCGTTCTGAAGTTTGTACTGCCTCTTTCAATGTTAAAGGTGCACGTGCCTCATTTTGCTCACGGATGTGGTTTAATAAATATTCGAAGCACAAAGTACAACGTACGTATTCGAAGAAGATGACAGTGAATCGACAATGGAAATACGGGACGACGAATACTGATTTCATTGGTCAACACTAGTCGCACGACACTTTCATGATGTGCAGTGCGTACGTTCTACAGCCGGACTGGAAATACCTCTGGATGCACTCGCGTTTTTCGATTACAGCCTCGATTCTTCCTTGATGCCTTCCCGAATCAAGTTCACTTGAAAGTCAGTGCATACACCTATGTTTCTTGTTTCATGGACCTTAATTATGCGCGAATTAAATCATGGCTCATGGAAGCATCGCTCTTGCTGACTCCCACAACGCTTCGCGTCTGCACAGCTTTATTTCTTTAATACCCGCTGAGCAAAAATTTACTTTCTACATGGAACAATACTGCTTCTAAAGCTGCCCCGTTTAGAACTCTTCATGAACACCCAGTCACATCAGGTTTGACTGAAGCCTAATGACGGCGTTGTGGACGCAGACCAGCCTTGTTCTGAACGCCGAAAATTGCTGATGCCAACATCCATCTTTTTCGAGCTTCGATGTCACATTGTCTACTGTCACCACAAAAGCCGAGTTTATGTTAAAGCAGGCTGGTAGAGCGGATCTGCTCACAGACACTCTGTGTATAATAGAAAGATAAAACCCGTGTCACCTGTCTAGGGCAGTTAGTTCACAGCCACTATGCCCTAATGCGAAGTGATGACATTTCACAGGAAGTTTGCCGAAAGCCCGTGCACTTTTGTCCGAATCAAAATCTCTACTAAGCAGCTTTAGCACCGCCAACGCCGTCGATGATTTCGCCGATGATGAATTTCGCCGACGATGATGAAGCACGCGCAATGCGGAGTTAATCTCGCCTCGTGAGCTGCGAAGCGACACGCCGTGCACAGGCTTCACAAGGCCGGCATATCGGCTGCCGAGTAACGTAACGTCGCGTCCGCTGCCCGACAACCATCATTGAGTCACCGCTGCAGTACTGCTCGTATAACGGCTTCAAGTAGTAGCCTCTGCTCGGGGCACGAGCTTCCATGTGCACTGCTGCGTCGAATGCGACGAGGTCGATCCTTTTTGCCTACGCGCGCAAAGACCCACACACGCTTCGATACTTCTGGCTGACAGAATCACGAAGCCGACCGATGCGTTGCTATTTATGACCGAGCAAGACCTGGCTCGGCGCGCGATCGTAAATTATGCCTTGCTGGTCGTGCAGAGAGGGCATCTTCGCATAGTAACCGAGCGTTCATCTTGTTCTGTTCGTGTCTGCGCCCTCAACGACGATGCATTGTACGAAGCGGACGCACTCGCTCGTTGCCCAAGCTGCTATCAAGCCACTCTCACACGCATCGCTGTGAGTGCGTCCGCCTGTGCTTCCGTCCGTCCATTCGCTCGTCTGTCGGTTTGTTTGTCTGATACTGCTGGTTACGCCTGACGCAGGACAACGTTAGACTCTTTGCCTCTAAAACGTATTTAGAAGGTAACCTCCTCAACCCTCTTTAAGTATGTTTGCTCACGTCCATGTATGTGTGCGTATATATATATAAGCACAGCAAAATGTAAAAGTTACGCGAGGAAGCCACAAATTTTCCCACCGGCTACGAAAATGTAAAAAAATTCCGTCATATCCACGAAGTGAATGATGATGAGTGGGCGAAGCTCCGGAGGTAAACCTGGTAAACCATGAATCCTCTGTACATTTTGCCCACTCGATTTTATTACATCGCTCCCCCTAGCGTACGTCGCCGCACTAAATCGAACGATTGCCTTCAACCAATGACACGCGCCATATGTGACATCATTCCTATTTTATAAGATCTCGCGTCTTTCATCAACTACAAGTACCGCTTTCTAGTTTATAACATCTTGCATCTTTTCATCATCAGCTACAAGTACCACCATCTAGTAAACACTACAAGAACTAAACGAGAGGTGGCTACATACAGGAGACGGTACCGCCATCTAGTGAACACTGCAAGAACTAAACTAGAGGTGGCTACATGGATGGATGGATGCTATGAGCGTCCCCTTTATAACGGGGTGGTGACAAGTATGCCACCAGGCTCGACAAAAAAAAAAAAAACTTTTTCCCCTTTTTTTTTTATGTTGGCCTAATGCCTCTACTTCGATAAATTCTATCTTAATGGAAAAAAGGTAAATTTTCAGCTTAAGTTCTCTGCCATTTACGGCACACTGTCCATATTTTATTTTTCCAATATTTATTTTTGTCCTTTCTCTCTAATTTTCTGCCACCAATACTCTAACCGTCTCTTACTTATTTCAATCGCGGGTGTGTTCAGCTTTCCATTGTTGTCCCTAAAACCCAAGGCTTCCTGTAGGCTCGTGCCCAAACAAATATTACAATTTACATAATAACGGCGTACGAGTAGGAACGGGGAGTGCGTGAGGGCAACGTCCATACAGTGCATTCTCTATGTGTATCAGACCCTGTTCAGAGAGCTTTGCGTCCGCTGGGCATACAGACCGTTTTTAAATCCACACTATACCTCGGGGCACGTGTTCGCGAAGCTTAAAGTCGGACGATCAGTGCTGGATCATCTCGAAGTACGATGCGAGGATTGCGATTACGTCAGCGAAGCGGGTAGGCAAAGAAATGTCGCTAAAGTCAACTTGTTCGACACTGTTGGACATGGAGTTTTTTTTTTTACCTAAACAATGGGACGACGCTTAGCCATGAACGACAGCAAGGATGGGGAATAAGGGAGGGGGGGTGCTTCTGGAAGCGTGGTTTGTTCGCCCCGACCCTTTAGCTTGCAACAGCCACCGCAGCCCCCTACCAAACTTTTGTGAGGACATGTGACACTAATGGACTGGTCCTCCCTGTATACTCATTTTCTTTCTCGCTCTCTTTGCAAGTGTATGCTGAAGATGCCACCTGCATAGGAGGCGAAGCATCAGTAAGTTTTTTTTTATTATTGTTTCGTTAATTCGGAGTAGGCTTTGTAACATCAGTTACAAAAAAAAAAGTTCTAAATTGTTTCGCTGGTTCACTGCCCTTGTGGCTTTCAGCCATTTCTAACTGCTGTTTTTTAGCCACGTGTCTAACACGATTAGCTCGGCGCCTTCAACGAAGGAATGCTCCACCGGTACACCAACAGAGCTAGAAGCCCAAGTGAAAAAACTGCTTATATGCCCCTCCCCTTTAAGGCATGTGAAGTGAGCAAGATAGTGAATTGCAAATGATTGATTTACGACATGTATCTTACACGTAAACTCCTAACACGGTCTTCTGCAGAGAAGCTATACCTCTTAGAGGCATATTCTCCTAAATTGCGAGGGGAATCCTATTGAAAAGTGGAAAGGTGGAGAAGATATGGCCAAGAAGAAAGTTGAAAAAAAGGAAGAAGTGTTTAACGTCGGCCTTTTGTTGTTGGATGATCTTTTATCAAAGTAAGAGTAACTCTAACGGTATTTCCCGTCACAGTTACTGTCTAAAAAAGTTGCAGTGTTACAGTTACAGGTTGCTCTAACATAAATGTTATACTATTAACTGTTAGAATTTATCCCACAAAATTTAACTATTCACTAGCAACCACTTACTGTCCAAGACTGGCAGTAAGAGGCAGTAAGACTGGCAGAAAGACTGGCGAATTATCTTTTTTTATATTTTTACCGAAACAGTATATGTGTGATTTGCGGACTACTAGACGCCGAGCTAAATTTAGTGTTGACGACAGAAACTACCCGCCTGGCGTTACTAAGCAACTTTCTCTGGATCATACATAAAGTAGTACTAAGTGCTGGCAGAATTCGTAATAAATTATAGGAGAAATGCCGAGCGCGAATGAACAGGACGAATAACGGCGTCACAACCCACACATGACCATTCTTGGTTTTCAAGATGTACACATGTCAACGTTGGATGATTGTTGTTGGGTTCTGATCGTTGTAGGTAGATGTTGGAGCAACGTCAACTGTGTTTGAAGTTTTGGCTTTCCGCAAGAGTATCGACTCCGCAAAAACATTACGTAGAACAGAACCACTTATGCAATTATTCGTGTTTCTGTGCATAAGCGAGCTAACCGCTACGCCCCTGTAAGGTATTACGTACATATCCTGATGCTGCATGTGGCTGAAGATGATAAATAAATACGGCTGGGCACATTGCAGTGGGCGGAAAGCATTCCATAACACACAAGTTGCGCAACTAAAATTGTGTGATTACTGGTTGTTGTTTTGTTTACCCTTCTGGCACGCAATACTACGTGGGTTTACGCGATTCCTCGGCCGACATGACCCATGTGCAGGGTCTTTTTTCAAGTGAGTGTCAAGAGAGACCATAGCTCTGGGGTAGAGTACTTGACTGCTACGCAGAGGTACCTGTTTAAAATTGCATTCAAGCCAGGCAATTTTTTTCTCGTTTTATTTTCACATCTCTACGCTATCGACGAAGAACGGGCGCTGAAGCGCAGTGATTTGAAACGACGCATATTCTTTTCTGCTCACCTCTGCGTTACCATTAGATTACATATGAATATATTAAAGCTCTAAGCTTTTTTTTTTTTTTGCTGACGCACACAACCAGTCGCAAGAAACGAAGAGTCAAGTGAAAAAAAAAACAATTGTGCATAGGAAATTACAGGTTCAAATGATTCCCTCATGAAAACAAACACAAGCATAGGCGGGGATGGATATGAAAGAAAAAATACTTTAAAGCGGCAGAAATAAACGCGCCCCGACTTGACCAAAAGTAATAAAGGCACGTCTCCTCGAAAGCTGCTTGCCCTAATCAGTCGAACAGCTCATCGCATTACCGGCCATACAGCCGCCACACACACCAACCATTAAGTCCAGGGTATGGGTTGAGGAGTTTGGCCCCCCGGTCTTCCCTGTGAACGTTTTTCAAAGGCTAAGCTAGCGTGAATCCACTTTCATTTATCAATTTAAGAAACGGCTTATGAAAAGACCCACGCATTAGCATGCAGGACAGGTTCAGGCTTTATCGCAGTTGAACAAGAAAAAAATTTATTTACGATAAGGTGGTGTAAAGTCGATGGTCACAGCAACTTTTGTACGAAAAATAATAAATAAATATATACTCGAAACTAAAATTCACCAAGCCACTTTGATTGAATAGGAATACATGTTTTAAACAGATGCACATTCTACGAAGAGCTTGGTCTATGCGGAGTTGCGTGTGTATAACTCGGTCGAATGGCAAGTTAATTTATTTTACATAGAACCTAGAAGTACTCATGAAAGCCTTGAAGAAATACGAAATTGCAAAAAAAGAAGAATTTTCATACCTAATTGCAAATTGACACTAAACCATTCATACTTCCACGAAAGTTATAATCTCAGTATTTCGTAAAGGCATCATAAGCATTATAAGCTTTTTTTTTGCAATGATAACGCGCGCGAGGGTTCTTCATATCGTATATCTGCAGGTGACACTTGCTTCTAATTTAACAGTATGTGTTGAAAACGCCAGGTGAGCTCGTCAAGTGGGCTACTATAGCGACAGTGTGTGGATGAGCTGGTGGTGATGTTGAAATGCGCGCTGTTCACGTGAATTAGGCTCTGCACACGTCGACTGCAGCGTTCGACTCGTTTTTCATGGCATACAACGTATTTCTTTCCGCGAAGGTTAATTGTCACTTAACAAAAAATCTGCATAGAGCTTAAGGCACGAAAATGTGCAAACAATCACGTACCATATAGCGAGCTGTTGTGTCTCGTTGTACCGCCTTGCGCATCATAATGTAGTGACGAAGTCCATCTCATCGCATGGCATGACGTTCGTTCCTCACCAAAAAAGACTTGGTATAGTGTGCCACATTCCATGTACGTTACTGTACAAAAGTAATGCTGAAGCATCGGTAATATATTGTTGATCTGTGGTTTCACGCAACATGTCATGTTTTTTACATCTCCTTAGTGGGTTTTCCTTCACCCTGAAAAAATGAAAAAAAATATCACCTCATGAACATCACTAACATCAGCCTACATAATCGCTACTAAGTCGCAAAAGGTGTTTATGAACACCATGCGTACACATGTGTAAATGGGGGCATATGTGCGCGTTTGAATGGGTTTGCGTGTTAATGAAGGTTTTGAAGGTTTGCGTGTCTGGTCAGCTGTTTGAGGAAGTTTGCTTCAGCTAAAACAATAAATTGCTCGCAGCGAACAGCGCCGCAAAGTGAATAATAATAATAATAATAATAATAATAATAATAATAATAATAATAATAATAATAATAATAATAATAATAATAATAATAATAATAATAATAATAATAATAATAATAATATAAAAGTAATAATATTATCATTAGGACTTTTACGTCCCCTAACTCCCGTATGGTTATGACAAACGCCGTAGTAAAGGGCTGCGGAAATCCTTACCAACTGTTGTTCTCTAACATGCACTTACATTGCACAATACACGAGCTTCCATCGTTTGTCCTCCGTCGAAATACAACCACCACGACCGGAATGGAACCCACGACCTTCGGGTCAGCAGCCGAGACGCTGAAAATACTGAAAGCATTTTATGGTGTGTAAACCAGTATTGTGTAGGCTGTCAGTGAAAGGTATGTGCATTGCATTTTTTTCCGTTAGCGTATTTGCAACAACACACAAGTCTATTCTACGAAACTCCACAAGCGCTTCGTTTCCATCTAATCCGCAGCAGCACTCGGAACGCGCCTCTTTTGCCGTCTTCCATCTCCGCGTTGTCATGAGACAGCCAGCGAGAGGAAACTGGTAATCAAGCCGTCAAGCAGGGGAATCCGGCCAAGTTTTCCTTCCAATTCTCGCTTTCCATTTCACTCCCCAGATGTCAGCGCGAATGAGCAAAGAGCCGAGGCGTAGTGAGCAAATCAGAGAGAACGTATCGCAGCCGCACCTCAAGGCAGAACATGCTGCTTCCACAGATTCGCATACACTGGCGTAATGCTTGCGAGGGAACTCAGCTAAAAGAAATTGGCTGCTGGAAGAGGGCTGCGAGAATTACTGCTCGATTGTCGCTGGCACATAGAACACTGTTCATACATTCAATCCCAACAAGCCGAGATGAAAGAATAGAAATAAATTTTGTCTTTTTGCGAAAACGCGCCAACACGAAAACCCCTCCTCTGTAATTTGAATAACCTGCGCCGCTTATGTGAGTCTGTTTTGTATGCGCGTGCTAAATCTATAGTCATTCAATTGAAGAAAGCTGTGTTTCGCAGAAGAGACAGACGATATGTTGTGTGCGGCAAAAATGGGCTACAGCGTTGCTTCTCACTGTGCGAGACAACCCATATGCGTAATGGAGGATGCAGTTGTATATGTCAAAAACGCGTGCCTTAAGTACGCACGAGCTCTACAAATACTCTGAAAAATCGAAGGCTTTGGTATTATGTCACGTAATGCAAGATATTTTTTATTTTACCATTCTTAGCTTTCACATGACGTCATAGATACCCGACATTGCTCCAATATGGCGGCATAGATGACGCCAAGTCTGTATAATCGCGTGGCGCTTATCCTGGTGCGATAGCGATATCGGTGGAACGTTATTGGGCCTCTAGGAATGATAAACAAAGAAACCAACACGAGATGGAGTGATAAAACTAATGTGAAATGATGATTGATTTGTGAGGTTTAATGTCCCAAAACCACCATATGATTATGAGAGACGCCGTAGTGGAGGGCTCCGGAAATTTAGACCACCTGGGGTTCTTTAACGTGCACCCATATCTGAGCACACGGGCCTACAACATTTCCGCCTCCATCGGAAATGCAGCCGCCGCAGCCGGGATTTGAACCCGCGACCTGTGGGTCAGCAGCCGAGTACCTTAGCCACTAGACCACCGCGGCGGGGCTAATGTGAAATCTCGAAGCTCGTGTTACACCATGTTAGTGCACCATTGTGCCTGTTTCAATGATGTCAATAAAAAGCATATGTAAATTCATAGGGAAAATATAATAAAGATAAAATTTAGAGGCATTTAGAATAAGTTCCGATGTTGAGAATTGGGTTCTTACTCTTTTCTACAATCGCAGAACAAAATAGAATTCTTAAAAGAAAGATTGTAATTTTGATTAGCGAGTGATCAGATTACATCACATCTCATAATGTATAAAATGCTGGTTTTCCTGCAATAAAAATTCATTTGGCAGTCAGCGCTTCTACCATAGTTTTTATTTCTACGTTGCCCTTGTTCCTTTCGCGCTGTTGCCTTCTTTGCTCTAAATACGAGCCAAGTATACTTCTCGTCAGGTTGTTACTATTTTTATGTGACTAAGAAACAGCGCCGAGATCATACCAAGGACTTCCATGCTGCTGTGTCTCTGCCGCGTGATATTAGCTACTTGTGGCGGCAGCCACAAGTTAAAATAATCATTTGACAAGCAGGAAGGAGGTCGGTGAATTATAATCAATGCGCATGCGCATAGTGAGGCTCTAGACTGCACGCACAAATCCGTTGAACAGCTCATGCGTGCACACTACCACGCGCTCGCGGGGTTTTCAAACTTCTGATCACGACTGTAGAATTATTTTGCGTACGAAGGTTACGTGAACACTTGCCAGTAAACAACATATATGAACGAGCATAACAAGGCGCAACCTCTCTACCTGCGGGAAGTCATATGCACATTGTGCACAGATATATCTCAATGACAATTGTTAATACGTACGTCATTAACCAAAATGATATTCGCCGAAAGTTTGCATGCTCACGTATGCGTCGCCGAGATAGACAGTTTGTTAAAAATCAGCAACTTGTCTGGATTTCAAACTTCTTCCTGCTGACGACGGCAGTTGCATCACAGTTACATTGTACGCTTACAGACAATTTTTAGTCAAGGCCCGCCAGGGCGGATGCAATTTACCCGACAAAGCAGAGAGAAACTCATCTAAGTCTCGTTCTCACCAATGACTAGCAATGGTCACGTAATCGAATTAGTCGCAAAGCGACCGTACACTATGACTCAGTCGCATAGTGCAGATTTTTCTGTCGCATATGCAGTCGCAAACGTGTGAGCCAGTCATGTGCGCATGAAGAAAAAAAAAAGGACGTCAGCTTACTTTACGGGGCAATGTCAATGTAAGCCATAAGTGCAAAACGTCTTCTGTGACGCTTTTTGTTCGCCAGTCGCAAATGGTTGTGCAACGAGCGCTGTTGCAAGTCTGAAGGAGCCTTCGCACTACGCATGCATTGCAGGAGAAGGCTACTGACGCAACCACACACAGTTGTCTCCTCGGGCATCTGAGAATGGGGGGGTTCTTTGCAGACGATGTCGCTCTTTCTGGTTCCTCAGAGCTCGTTAAACATTTAGTGAGACGGAGGAAGCTGCAGCGTCTCTGTAAAGTTTACTGCTAAACTGCGCAACATGCCCTCGACAGTTATCTGAGTGTCATAAACTCCGAATGCGCAATATTAGCACCGGCTGTGCGTGCGTTAACGGCTGTGCGTAGTATTCGTGGTTGCCCCCTGTATGCAGCGCAGAAAGCAATGCGACTTTCTAAAACTGTATCGCACACGCTTGTCAGCCGAAGATAAAGTAATTGTGTCATCAATGAGCAAAAAAGAAGGCGGCATTGCTTAACTCAGTGGCTTCTAGGTCATTGTGGCATTGTCTGCAACGATCGTTCCAATAATGGATATAAGAATACTTACGAAGACTGCACTCTGGAACCCAATAACTACTGCAGCGGCGTAATTTCGTGCGCTCGCGTGTAATTTCGTATGATGTATGTATGACACGCTTGATTTTCTGGAAACTCTCGGATTTCAATCAATCTGAACTACCTTGAACTGAGGCAACTTTTCCCTAACCTGCTGCGCATTTTACAAGCACCTTCGTCTGCCACACCAGAAAGCTTGACTGTAACGACTGTGCCAGCTATACCAAGTGTTTTTTGTCATTTGATATAGCTTTCGAAGTGGTTTGTTAGCATGCTCCAGTGACGAGTCAATTGCACTGTCATTAGTAAGTACGTGGTTTACGCCAGAAGAGCAACAAAAGTGCCACCGAAGTTCGGCCAAGAAAGCTGCCACATTGCGTGAGTGCGTTTGTTATGGCCTCTTTCTTACTTTGTATGTTACCTTTCCCGTCTCCTCGCCGATTTCGCAGTGTAGGTAGAAACCTGGATATTTATTTCCCAATTTACTGCACCGTGGTTTGCCCATCATGTTTTTTCTCTATTTTCCGACTTCCCTCCTAAAGCAGAATATGCTAAACTTTAACTTAGAAGTGTGGCAGCTTGGGCTAGTTGGTATGACATGACGATAGTTATAGCACGAGAGCAAAACAACGACACAGAGACAAGAAGGTCATTCATGTCCTTCGTGTCCTTCTTGTCTCTATGTCGTCATTCTGTTCTCGCGCTATAACTATCGTCATGCTGAACTTCCCAAGCACCACTATTTTGAAGTAATACTTGGACCTACGTCTTCTCCTTCGCAGCAACGCGATTTGAAATTTTCTGGTCAGGTTTCTGATGAACATCAACTTAATTGGTAAGCTGTAAAGTAACTAACAATACAAGCATTGCGTTGTGACGTGCACATACTACGATCGTAACATTTTCTTTTTTTTCTTTACTTTTCCTGCCCTTCTCCTTCTAGGACCCTCTGTCCTCCGTACTCTTCCCCTGTCCAAACTAGCATGTAGGAGCCTTTATATGTTAAAATTAGGTAAATTAGACCTGCTAGAATTAAGAAGGCAGAAAATGAGATTGAAAATGTTTTTCCAGATCTTTCGTGCAGGGGTGAAAATAAACAAAGATGATTATCTGACTTGCTTTTACAGAAGGTTTTCAGGAACAACACGCAGTACATTCATTTAACCAACACACGTTCGAACAGATTTATTCCAATTTTTTTCTTAATGCTCTTAAAATGTGGAATTAATTACCGAATGATATGTGGCGCAAAAAGTACTTTGAGTGTATATGAAGGTGCTCTTGACAGGCATTTTGTTGAATATGTATAGATTTAGTGTTAATGTATTTTCTTATAAATGTTCTATTATGAATAAACATTATATTGTGAATAATATGAGTCGAAAGCATTTACTTGTGTCTCATACAAGAAGTGTGCCATATGTTACATAATTCATCTTATAAATGCTGTTCACATATTTATGTAACCTTGTGGAACTCAATACTTTACCCTCCCTGTATTGACCCTCAAGTGAGGTTTAACAGTTTCACTAAAATAATAAAAAAGATAAAATTAAATATACGCTAGCAGAATTCTCTGCTTTTCTTTAAAAATATTTCGCACCGTCTTTATAGCAAAACAAAATATTCAGAACACGAGAGCCAGCCGACTGCCCGGCGTATTATGGTTGCAGAAATTACAGATCAAAACTCGGATAAACGCATGGTGCTTGTTCATTTGGAACTGTCTGTACTTGTAATGCAAGATCTTACAACTGTACAACGCACGAGGATATGGACGGACTGTTCTGTACAATGAGATAACTTTCTAGCTTCTGCGTTTCTGCAAAGTGTACATACTTCTCGCAATAGCCGCACTCCATCAAATTACTCAAAATCTGAACTAGTTATTCTGAGAGATTTGCCAGAACACAAGGAATTCCGTCGAAGTCTGTTGATACTTTTTACAGTTGCGTAGATTCCTTAGTTTACCTACATTTCTTAATTGGAATGTCGCAATTACAGCGTCGTCGTTTTCGATGGTTGCAGTGCCACAGCACGCTCACTTCGCTGTCTAACATTAAATACAGTGAAAAGCCATTTCTGCAAGATTATAGCACTTAAAAATTAAATGATGGGCTCTAACCCAAGCTTGTACGACTAGTACCAATTGAATATCATTTAACCAGAGTGCCCAGCCTGCAGCTTCGGCGGTCGATAAGCAGAGGCCCACGCCGTAATCCTACCTAACATAATAAAACTGCATGCTAGGTACTTACGCTACATCGCAAACATGAACGGAAGCTTGTAGTTAACGTGGGGTAGCAGCTGCACCCAAAGCGGCCGCAGTCGCCCGCTCCACTATACTTACAAGCGCATGAATGTAGTTACAAGCGTCCTGGTGTTACTCAAGACAATGTTTCAATACAACAGCGCACTTCGGACAGCCTTTACTAAATACCGCTGTAGTATCACGAATAGATTTTAAAGAAATAAACGTGGCTGATTCCTCTTTCTAGGAATCGGTATACACGAAAGTGAAATGTGCCTTCACAAAGGTAGTTGAGCACTTATTGTGCATTGTTTTGCCACAAGGACGAATGAATGAATGCTACAGCAACAAATTGAAAAGTCACGTGAAAGAAGGCAAGCAGCTCGAAACTTGCAGCGCGCACTTGGAACAGAGAGCATGCAGGAGATGAACATATACAGGACGAGCGCGGACTAAGCACTGTCACAGCTCGACACTTGAAGCACGTATAGTTTAAACAGAAAGACACACGAGACGAACGCACGACAAGCGGGAACAACAGTCACAATACTTCTTCGTGTGTGAGCAGCGTGGTCCTTAAGTGAACGCGGCCGCGGCAGCGAGCGGACTGACCTTTGTGCCCCTGTACTTTCTCGAACCGCGAGTTGATAAGCGTGTAGGGTATAAGCGTTGATAAGCGTTGGTCACAGAAGAGGCCGTATGCTCCATGGAGGCGGCGCTTATCGAAACGCCAGATGCATGGAGGAAGGAGGCGATGACCATCAGAGCACGCCCAACGGCTCCAGCGTAAGCTCGTCGCACCATCCCGCTATTGAAGGCGAAAACGCATTAAAGTTGCGTATGAAGCTCTGAGGACTGCCAAGCGGCGTACGGGACGTGGTCATGACGGAAGAAATTTCGGGGAGCAAGGAAACACCAAGACCTAATTGATTGTGGATGTTAGTTGCGTTCGTTTGCGTGCGGCTGAACTGTTATTAGCCGCAGCAATGAAAATTTGGTTGTGATGGTTGTCTCTACTTCTTTCCTTCTGTTCTTATGCCGATGTTCTTAGCAATTTTAAAATTATTCGAAGGCACAGCCAGTACATTATCAGAATGAGACTTGTGTTTAGGCTTCTTCACTGATGACCCAACTTGAATAATAATATCATTACGTAAATTTTGCAGAAAAACAAGTAGCACCTTTAAGATGATGTAGTTCCGAATGAAGTTACGCTTTACAAAAAGCATAAGATTTAGGAATGAAGACAACGTAACGCACCTCTAACATGGTTGATGTAGTGCTGAAAGACGAACTAAAAAAATGGCAGCATATCCACGGGGTTATTGATGGAGAGTGGGGCGAAGCATCAGTTCATCCATTCGTTCTTGCTTCCGTCCGTCCATGCATCCGTCTGTGTGAACGTCCATGCGTCCGTCTGTGTGAACGTCCATGCGTCCATCCGCCCATCCGTGCGTGTGTCTATTCGTGCGTCCGCACGTCCATCCGTGTGTCCGTACTTGCGTTAATCCATGCATCCGCCCCTGCGTCCGTCCATGCGTCCAGCCGTCCGTGCAGCCATCCGTGCATCCATCCATGCATCTGTCTGTGTGTCCGTTCGTCCATCTAGTACCACCATCTCCGTTCGAGATGGTGGTACTTAGTACTCCAAGTACCACCGTCTCGCATCTTTTCATTATATATTACGTATATAGAAGCACCGCCATCCAGCGGACATTCCAAAAACTAAATGAGATGTGGCACACGCACACTTTCTTACGGCTTGCGCTTCGTGTCTACTTCCCACCTTTAACCACCTCGAGTTCATAGTATATACTTGTTCACTGTATTCACAGCACTGCGGCTCAACGTTCGCTAAACCTTTCTAAAACCAAGGAGGTTATGCCCAGCGAGTATAACCTTGCAACCCTTTCTTGTCAGATAGTGCTTAATGTACATGCCAATGGCTGCTAACGGGGAATGAAAGACAGGAGAATTCGGCTTTTAGCTAACGGGCACGCTGCGAATTTTTTATTATTCAAGAACGCACAGGAGAAATCTTCCACCGGCACCACCTTGCAGGTCAAAGTGTAAGACATGTTACGTACTATGTTGAGGGACGAGCGGGTGCCTCTTTAAGGAGCTTTGTCCCTAAAAAACCTCAGCATTTATGTAGTGTATGAACAGTTATTAGTACAATGGACTATGGACATCCTACGGACTTGGACACTTTTGTTTGAATGTGTAATGTATGTTGTGCTTTGTCTTTTTTCTTTGTTATTGTGCCTGTTATACAGACGCTTGTCCCTCAGGTTTGTTGCGTCCCATGAGAGAATAAACTTTTTCTAAACACAAAAACCTCAGGGGGTCCCATATGCTTTCCGGTCCGCGCTCTTTCGGGGCCGCACCAACAATGCGGGTTCTCCACTTAGCCCGACTTCATTTACTATAGCACCTCTAATGGACGCATGATACATAAGCGTAAAAATCGTTTTCTATAAAAAACGCAGCTGACGCACGGAGTCACTACCATCATCGATTTTTTTTTTCAAAGTGTATCCTGCGTGACCACTTTTTCCATTTCTTGGCGCCCTTCAGAAAATGCGTGAAGCACTCTTTTTCAATCTCAATGACTTGAGGTCCCGCAAGGAAAGCCAAATAGGGCATTCGCATTATGCACTCTGGAGGATGACACCTACTAAAAAAAAAGTAACCATTTGACACTAGCCACCATCTCGAGCACTTTCCTTAACGCTGTGGCAACGCGAAACGCAAAGATGGAAGCAAGAAATTGCGAGAGCGCATCTCGATTTCAAACGGAGTTGGTGATGGCCAAAAGACAGTCGTCACGGGGCCCGTCTTCTGCCAGAACACCCCGTCATGAAAATCTTTCGTTGATTCGCTTTCTGCCTCTGTTGTTTCGTCTCGTGCGGTCACTTCAGTCACGACGCCCGCTCCTATACGATCATTCTTCTAAACCGGTAACCTCGTCGCAGGCTTTGCCTTCTCGTCTTTCCGCGTTTTTGTTTTTTCGCCACGTTTTTTTATCTATGCAGCCGCACTCTATTTTTTCTGTCCTGTCTCTTTCGCGCCCCGATGGTCCAATCCGTTACAACCCGTAGGCGAAGACGGTCCCTTCACTTTTACAGCGCAAGAAAGATAGCACAGCGTGATGTAAGAGAGTACCGATAGGATTTCGCCTCCCGAGTTGCAAGGACTCTATGAACAGCTAAGGCCTGTTTTTTACAACACGCTCACCTCGATGTCTCCCCATTCTATTCCGATCATTTTTATGCTTTTCTTTTTCTTTATCTTTTCTTTCTTTCTTTCCTTTTCTCCTCAGATGGTTCGAATAACGCTGTTTTCTGTCTGAGCAGATCACATCAGATTGAGAATTCTTGTATATCTACGCACATGATGAAGATGACAAAGACGCAGTGAGCAAGTAGCAGGATCGTTTACGTCTGCCTTTTGCGTGCGTTTCTTTGTCTCCTTGTCACTTTTAGTCTCCATGTAGCAGATTTGAGATATTGCCAAGAAGCCCAATATCATTGTTAAAGAACGACCTGATGATGATGATGGTGATGATGTTCATGTACAAATAGAGATGAAGAAAAAAAGGCAGAATAGAGACAAGGAGGTTAGCAAATTAAGCACCACGACAATGTCTCCGCGGACTCTGCATTTATAGTGAGTTTGTTCTTGGCACTGAATTGCACCGTATGCATCGCTCTGGAACACCTTTTGTTGTACATGACACACTTGGTGTCTTGCAACATTTTAAATGTTGCCTTACTGCAAATTAGTGCATAGCTTTACCTTTGCGCCAGGGACGCCTTTTAGCTCTGCCATAGTAGAGTACCGAGGACTCAAATCGTTAACCTCTTCTCCTAAACGCACAGTACACCATGGCTCATTTCGGTAACATGAAGGTAGAGTTAAGAAATAGGGGCACAGCTCCGCCTTTAAGTGTCGAATGCGACAGTGATATCCTGTCCCTCGTGCGCACGTCAACGAATTAGTGCATATTTTTTATTGTATGATGTTACCCGAGAAGCTCGAACTGTATATTGCTGGAATATAATTAATAAAATTCAGTAAAAATTTCGCATACGGCTGCGTTCTTTGTAATGGGTAACATGGTTTGATCTGCTAGCACTTATGCGCGTGAAATGTTTTCCAACTTGCTATGCACTTACGGGAATATGCACAGTAACGTATTTGGCTTTTGTAATGGGTGTCCGGCTCTAAACCGCGAAGTCATCATGATAATCACATTTTCTGACTCTCGATGGCACTCTACACTTGTACCACGCCATATTACTGCGATATTACTTGCTGTATTGTGAAGCCTGTATACAGAAGACCTGTGTTTGCAAAGCATGAAAGTTTTTTCTTATTCAATTGACCAATCATTTTATTTACCACTGCTTTAAGTAGAAGGCAGAGGAACAAAAAGCTTTTGTGAGCCAGACAAAGCTTCTTAGCAGGTCACAGCTCAGCAAGCAGTGACGGCATACAAAAACTGGCATACTTAAGTATAAGTACAAAGAGAGCATATATCATTCTTGCACATGATCACCGAAAGAACACAACACGTACACACAATTAAACGAGAAAAATTTACACGGTAATGAAAACACTACAGAAAAGAATTAAAGGGCCCTGAAATACTTTTTCTGGGTAACCACAAAATTAATTCACTGAAAAAGCGTGTTACCTCACAAATTGAACGCCGCAAAAATTTCAAGAATCCATCCAGTACGAGCGGAGTTACAAAGATTTGTCACACGCTGCAATCACATTCTCTCTTTTCTCGTCGCGACGAAAGCGCTGGAAGCATAGCAGGGAGGGATAGGAGGGGCAAACGAAAAACGTCACTCGCGCCTCGTGACCTTGAGCATTTTTTTTATTCGAATACGCGGCTTTTTCAGTGTGATCGCGTGCGCAGGTGTGGGCAACTGATGGCTTCTCGCGGCGACCTCTGTAACAACCAAGCGCGTCATGTTCAAAACAGCCAATGGCTGATAGATGACTTACTAGGGATATTTTCTGTGATATGTCGAAAGAGGAGAAAGCTATTTCTAGCTTATTTTGATAATTTTATAGTCAACTCAAGGCTGCCTGCTACGCTATATTATTTGGCTCGCGTGTTGTCAGGAGCTTCTACTACTGATCGGCAGCGTTTTGTGATCATGCTCAAATAGTGTTGCAGGGCCCCTTTAAGTTCAAAACTGACATCTTAAATATAAGCTCACGAAGAAAGCATAGACAGCAAGCCTAAAACAAGAAATATCAAAACCGTTTTGTGATAAGGTAATAAACACAGGGGGGCAAAGGTTATCTTAGCATCTGGGCCCCTTAGTTTGTGCGTGGTGTTCTTGTTTCGAACTATGTCATGAGCTAAGTTGGAATACAAGGAAGAGTATTCGGCTCACCTAACTGTGCTAAATATGCAAGCATTAGAATGTTGTAAGCTATAAGCATTGAAAACTCTTGTAATATCAGAAGCTTGGAAGAGCGGTGCAGAGTTGTGGATGATCTCTGGCTGAGTTATAAATGATGCGTAAAACTTTTTTTTATAAAACGGGGAGGTTCTAGCTGTGATTTTCACTGCACTCCAAAACAGAGAAAGTTATTTTCACTGTATTAAATGTGAAGCATTCCTTAGCGAACTTCGGTGACCTTCTATCTATCTATCTATCTATCTATCTATCTATCTATCTATCTATCTATCTATCTATCTATCTATCTATCTATCTATCTATCTATCTATCTATCTATCTATCTATCTATCTATCTATCTATCTATCTATCTATCTATCTATCTATCTATCTATCTATCTATCTATCTATCTACGTGTGGGTGCTCTCGTTGTCACCCCCTTAACTTAGCGTGAACCAAAATAAGCATGGGAGGGTAACACAGTTTGACGAATGTGCAGCGCTGGTCAAGACATCAATAATGTCACAATCCCGTCGCATACGTCGTCAAACACTTCCCATCAGACAGTGGCACATACCCACGGGTGGGTATGTGCCGCTGGTATGCAGGTATGTGCCACAGGCGATTGAAACTTGGTATCTACCCAGGAACGACGAGAAAACACACGGGCAATTCTAACGCGTGAGTGGTAAGAAATACCCGACATCGGTAGCGTCGACCCACCGAATGCAAAGAATAAATGTCAGGGTCCCAGCTGGAATCGAACCATCGAACCCAAGCAGTCCGCGTGACAGGGCAGCATCTTACCACAGAGCTACGCCACGTCTCGGAACTACTTTTCAACAGACGCTAATCTTCGTGAAACGTTAATAGTGGTTACAGTGCTGCCTACCCAATTCATAAACATTACATATGTACTCCTTTGATATAGCCGTCACGTCAGGTAACGTCACTTGTAGTTAGTTGTCATGCGCTGAAGTTGATTTATGTAGCAGTGTTTAGGGCCAGCATCCTCGCGAGCATCAGCGCTTCATATCAGCTTCTGGTGTTGCTAATACGCATGTTCCAGTTGGCATGGTTACGCAAGTGCAAACAGCTGGGTATATGAACATCTGCAACTCTTCCAGTTATGTCTGTGCGTGAAACATTTTTACAAATATTTAGGGTCATTTCATGACGTGTCGCCTAATAAAAAATTGCAACATGGTGCCCTTCTCTCCGCATGCTTTGCATAACGTCGATTCCCAAGTACGTGTGATCTGCCGAATTTTTTCAAGCAGACTTATGGCTGTGCAGTAGAACACCTTCTTGCACGCAAACGGCCTGGGTTCAGTCCTCACTCAGGGCCGGAAGCTTTTATCATTTATTATATCTGCATGTTTCTCAATTTTTCGGTCAACCAACGACACACACGCCTACACTGACACCGACCCCATAATTTCTGCGAAATGAGCTCATTAACGCTATCGCGTTAAAAGAAACTATGTCGCTTCTGTTGGTTGGACAACAAATGGGGTCTTCCGAGTGTGCTTCTAAAAATAAAAGAGCACTTGAAATCATACTCTATTGCGCATAATGAAGATGTCTTGAACAGGGCCACACTGAGGTGTATGAAAGCTTATTAAAAAAGGTGCATTGATTTATACTTCAATCACTGTTACAGCATAATATATGACTGAAAATGTGAAATACTTCTGCTTACACACATCTTAAGCTATGTGGTATTTTTTATTCCCAATACGGTGAGTTTTTGGTCATGCTATTCAAAAATGATAGGTCATACAGTGAAAATAATATTTTCCGTGGGACACTTCGTACGACAGGTGTCAAATAAAAGACACGGGTTTGAAAAACTAAACATAATCAAAATAATCTAAGCACTCATCACCAGCAGGATTACATAGAACTCCTGACTTGGACCTCAAGATTTTCGAAGTTGAAAAAAAAACTGAATATCCTATTATGAAAGGCCATCAAAACTGCCACAGGAATCTTGGAACGTGATGAAGAAGGCTTCTTCATCACCAAGCAATCGAGAAACAGCACAGCATAGTGTATCGGTGGATACCAGATCATTGCAGTATATATGGCAATGACCACGCAGATGTGGCCGCTAGATCTGCACAGGACGGTACCCAATACACAGCCATCCTGTTCTCAAGAACCAACGCAGCTACAAGACTTCGTTCGCGTTCGCTTGCACGTGACGTCAAACTGGTACAGTGCACCTCAACAGACTTCACAAACGCGGGCCTGCACAACAACTTGCATCCCGGTCTGCAGCTTCGTCTTCCCTCAAGGATAGCTGAGGAGACTCTTCTATGCAGCCTGTGGCTTGGAGTGGGCTTCACAAACGCATACTCTTTTCTCATTGGAATGGCCACCTTTTCTACATGCACTTACTGCATATAGAAAAGCGTACCGCATGTACACGAAGAAACCATCGCGCACCTTCTGTGTGAGTGCACCCATTTCAACGTGCAAAGACAAGAACTCACTGCAGCTCTGGATAGAGAGGACCATTGGCCTTTGTCGGAACAAAGGATTCTGGGTCATTGGCCGGGCCCATCCTCAGACCAGAAAGCTTTAAAAGTTTTGCTTCGCTTTTTGCGGACAACTGGCTTCAGAGACAGCCTTTAGTGTCTTATACTCTTTGATGTTGCCTTTCCTCTGTCGCATTTTTTTGCATTTCTCTTTCTCTTCGCAACATTTCTTTTAACATCTTTTATTCCCCTCACCCCTTTACCCAGCACAGGGTAGCCAGCCGGTCTAAGAACTGGCTAACCTCCATGTTTTTCCGCTTAAACTTTCTTCCTCCTTCCTCCTCCTCGGAACGTGCTTACACACAGCGATTACTACGCTTATGTCTCCACAACACCTGAGAGGAGCTCGTACACAAGGTAAATCAACTAGAACGGCTTATACAAACAGAAACTGGGCGATCGACACTTCGAAGATTGGCACATAGACATATTCCATGTTTGTAAACAGAGGTAGTCTCTGTCAATGTATGCATATAGGTTCATTGCCGTCACGGTGCATAGGCCCCGCCGAGCTGTCCCAGCCGAAAGCGCGCTACCATCCTCGATGAATACGTGACAACTGGAGCAGCAAGGGCAAAAACTGCTTCCGAGCGCGGCACGTTGGGATGCTTCCCGCATGCTTAGGTACTTGCAGTGGCTGTAAGAGCGGCTCTGAAATGAACACATGAGCCTTGTTGATGTGTAGCCCTAGCTTTCAGAACCTCATCAATACATGTGGTATATTAAGGGTTGGAATATGGCTCACTTGTGGAATGTCAGCGCCGTTTCGGCAGTTTACGTCATACATGTGCATTTCAATTTGTTGACTAATGCGGGAACGACAGACACAATTCAGCAAGAAGATCTGGGACACGATATTTAAATGCGTGCTCCAAACATACATAGCCACGAATAGTTTCAGTAAATCCTCACATATGACAAATGTACCGAAGAAGTTATTCATGCAAACAACCAGGGGCGATCTCGGTGACACTGATCCTCAATACGCTTGCGGTAATGCTTCAACTACATGCTGGGGAAATGTGGTTACGTACTTGTCAGGTTCGCAGCTCAATTCTTACACTCAAGTCGAGGCCGCGAAATGCGTACAGACCGCAAATAAGCTCGGCCAATTTCCCTGATTTCTGTTTTTCTGGGAATTATCACAGACATGAAAAGCTCGTGTCTGAAAAGCTCGTGAAGTGCACCGCAGCCAGAACAGCTTTGCCCGATACACGGTGTGTCTGATGTGGGACTGACGCTGCATATAAACAGGAAAATGATTTTCCAAGTAATTTTTTAATTTGCTGCGGCTTTTATTAACCAAGCCCACACATGATTCATGACCGAGTAATACCTTTAGATCACGCAAGTAGAACGAAATTGCTTTGACGCGTCTGAGATCTCTGCAGTTGCATCAACAATAGGAAGGACGAAAAATAATTTGCATTTTTTCGCATATGACAATGCTATCCACAACGTTGACGCACCGCTTTAAGATGAATATACTCGCTGTGCCTCCATACAAGGCTTATCTTAACAGTGTGGTGCGCACATGCAATGACAAATGCTTGACTGAGCTAATCGTCTTTGCTGGGTAAGCTCCAAAACATTACCAATGAACTGGCGTCGAAGACAAGTTCTCGCGCGGTAAATTTTTTTGCGAGGTGTAAACGAAAATTGAACAAGAAAAAAAACAGACCTGGCACATCTTTCTTGTGCCTTCCTGCGCATATCACCATAAGGTCTCGTCGGTACATATTTGTTTCTTCTTTTCACGGCAACAAACAGCGCACGCACCAATGAAAGCACAGCAGCAACCGCGGTAGACGCAGCGAATTTTGCCTACCATGCGAAACCATACGCCCGATGATAGCGCCACCACATTTTCGTGACTTGTGCATGGTGGAGTTTGTATATTCAGAAACCACGCAAGAATTTGTCGAGAAAATGACTATTGCAGCAACAACTAGACAGTACATTTCAGTAGTTTGCATTCCATGAAAAATGCATCCTACTGACCATCTCGAAAGAAAGAATCAAGAACAAAGAAGCTTCAACAAGACTACGGTCGCAATGGGGACACAAGATGCACTGATGCAGCAAAATATTCAGGAATTTCAGCCCACGCTCTCAGCGTAGTCCACAGAGAAGATGCAGATAGAACGGCAGCTAGTATTGTAACTGCAGAAGTTGACACAGCAGAAGAAACAACGATAGTCCTAGCAGTCCCAGCTTGTTCTGACACAGCAATGAAACTAACCGATTCCCAAGCAACTTGTTGAAACTTTCAGAAAGGAAGACTTTCAAAGGAAGCCTTGGATATTCTCACCACTTCAGCAAAGAATATATATCTGAAACGTGCATCATAAGGACTCTCGGTCACAAGTCCCTGATGGGAAATGAGGCAGCCGACACTTTCGCCCGAGCTCATGTTCACCGGGCCCTCCACAGGACGCACTAAGAAGGAAAGAAGATGTACCTAAAATGTACAATGACATACTGCAGCACTAAAGACTAAGTAGAGGAAGGTATCCGTTAGCTCAAATTATCCTGACAATGAAACAGGCAGTAACGCTCAGAAGGCTGCAAACTAAGACCTATGGTCATGGTAGACTACTTCACCGCATCTCACCAACTGAGTACTCGTACACCCGCAATAACTGTGATGTCCGCAATAACAGTGATGCAATAAAGGAGATGCAGACAAAGCCCTGAAACCACTACACTAATTGAAGAGCAGCGCTATGCCAAGTTATCGTAACCGCGCCTGAAATATTGGCGAAACCTGGTTCATCGGGCGCGGGAGATGGCGAAGGTCTGCGGCTACCTGGAATAAAAAAGCCCCCCACCCCCACCCCTTGAGCGCATTGTGCGCTTGCTTAATTAAAAGTTTATTTTTACTCTTTCTGTCCATAATAACTATTCGGCTATTACGTCCCATAACCAAGACATCATTATGAGGGACATAGTAGTGCAAAGCTCAGATAATTTGGACCACGTGGGGCTCCTTACTGTGCACGTAAAACTAAGCTCATAGACCGCAAGCATATTCGAATTCACTGATAAACCCACAGCTTTACCACAAAGGCGAAGAAGTGAACGCGATAGCAACAAATCGGAAGGTCACGCGCAGAATGGCAAGCAGATCTAAGCGTGCCCCGCATTTCTCACACACAAATCACGCACGAAACGTACTCACAGGTAAAGATGAACGCGAATAAGCGTTTTAGTTGTTACTTCGCTGTGTCTGAAAAACGCGCTCTTTTCGCAAATGGAGATGGGGCAGCGAGTGCAGTGACCATTGTGTGCCCAGTAACTACAACAAGATCGTTCCGATGAAACCCCAAGGCCAACCAAAACGGACGGTCTTCCCCACCGCGAGATAAAGGTGCGTGAGTGAGCGTCTACCCCATCCTATCCGTGGAACAAGTTACGTGTGGGAGATGAGAGTGCGTGCCGCCACGTCTCCTGGCAATGTGGCAACGCGCGCTCATTGCGCCAGATTGCTGGTAATTCTGAAAACACGACAGTCCCCCTCCCCCCGAGATGCCCGTCAACAGCGATAAGTGGTAGATAATAATATCTTGTCGTTTGAATGTTGAAGGACGCGTGCCTCTCGGTGGCTCAGTGGTTGACGCCTCGCACTCTCGTTTCAGAGGTCTGAAGTTTGATTCCGTGCACCAGAGTATTTTTTTGGAATATTTTTTTATTTTTATTTCTAGTATATATATATATATATATATATATATATATATATATATATATATATATATATATATGGTGAGTGACGCTGACGCCCACTTCGACGTCATCGCTGGCGAAAAAATTGAGCCGTTCCATACAATTGCTATCGCAATAAAATGCAGCTGCTGTGGCAGCGTATTTACCCCATGACCTTCAGGCTTCAGGCTTCAGGCAGTCGAGCTCTATAACATCTATGTCATCGTGGCAGTGTTTCTTTCTGTCCATCAGATTGGTGTAAGTTGTTGCAAATAGCGATAGCTAACGTAGAGGTAACAATATGCCGGGTTCGCAGTGCAAACGCTGCCGGTGAACTTACATTGCTTTGACATGTTATTGAAATGTTTATGCACAGTTGGCTTTGAATTCTTTGGGACACTACCAAAGATCGCGTGTTTTCAGTCAGGATATACACCTGCGCATGCTAGTGCTGTTCGGAATTATTGATTGATTTGTGGAGTTTAACGTCCCAAAACCACTATTTGATCATGAGAGACGCCGTAGTGGAGGGCTCCGGAAATTTTGACCACCTGAGGTTCTTTAACGTGCACCCATGTTCAGAAACATTAACCATAACGAAAGTCAGTATGATCGAAGAAGTCAGTCAGAGAATGCTCTGAAGGCACAGACCATGCTGGCGATGCTCAGCGTAATACACACTACATCACTTCTTATTGTGGGTTCCGAAGGTTTGCAGAAGCTGGGCCAGCTATCCAAACATGTAATACATGTAATAACGAATACTTCGTCTAGGATCTTCGTATTCTACTGCCCTCCGGAAATGTAAATCTCATAGCGCGAGCATATCTTGCCCTGTCATTCTCTACGAAACATATTTTTTCATTCTACTGAAAAAAAATAAGTAAAAAATGAGCCGGCTTCTTCGGAAACAGATTCTTTTTTAAAATAAAAAAAAAGAATATCTCTGATGGCTGGCCGGACGAATTCATATTCTGCTGCCTCTATATTTTTATTTCGAGCGCATCCTCCGGTTTTTTTTTTTTTTGATGGTAGGCTAAGAATATGAATGTGGCACCAGAAATTCTGTAAGAGAGAGAGAGGGCGAGAAAGCGGTTTTCGTGGAACAATCGGAAGAAGTGTTTCATTACGGTGCGCCAGAGATAGACATTTGTCACTGCCCCACATCCACTCTACTTCTCTCGCGAGCACAAAAGCTGCTGCTTGTCGCGTATGCATGCATGAGCGTGCTGCGTATGCAAACATCGAAAGGCTGGATAAACGGATGCGGGTACCACCTGACGGTGAAACAAGGACACCTTCCGAGACATCCTTCGCCGATTACGCTGGAAGTACGAGACAGGAAAAGAAAGGTTCTACTTACGCTACAGACAAATTGAAACAGGATTGACGTCTGGCCACGAGTCGTATGCGGGTCTGTGAGTATACTGGTGTGTAGGGAAGGGTAACACGAAGTGAGATATTTTCATAGAGTCGGTGTTTAAAGTCACCTGTTCAATGAAGCCTACTCTGGGAGCTTTAAGTAGTTAGTATATAGCAAAATAAAAGATGACATCAGAGCGGACATGTTAGAAAGCTTGTTTCGAATATCTTTAGAATCTAATGAACTGTATATACGAGTTCCACCATGAATACAACAAAAAATACACTTTAGTGTTGCAAACGTTGGAGGTGCTCTAAGATACGTGATCTAAGCCTGGATTCACGCATATTGAGCTTGTAAATGCACGGTAAGACCACAACCTCGATCAGAATGCTATACGACATATGACAGAACCAACAGTGGCAGATCAATGCCCATGTCTCTGCGTTCTAACGATGTCTCGTTGTAACTTTAGTGTAAGTGTTAAATTGTATAACTGGAAGGAAAACAGAACGCCTAATATAACAGTGTCTTCGAGTTTTTCGTGACGTTGCAGTGTTATTTCTATAATTTCTATACTTGTGAAACGCTCGCATTGCCAATGTCATGTTGAGTGATCATAAAGTTTTCTTTCTTCCTTTATGCCAGTTTGGGTAGCTATAACATTACTACAATTACCATACCATCACTAATTAGCTACTGATATGATGGACTGAATATAAAATTATAACCATGACATGGACAGAACACCGAAAACTTCGTATCTTACTTTTAGAATAGTTATGTTCCCGTAGACTTCATACATCGTAGAATAAAAAAAAAGCTAAAGTAGCTAAAAGCTAACTCTAAACTGAGCAACTCGAGGTATGGCAAAAGGTATTTCTAAGAAGATGCTGACGCTCAGTAACGAGTAGTTTCTCACGACTCTACACACAAATTCTGGCAACTACATGCTGAAATTACTGATAACGCCAGACTGAACTTCACGCAATCCCATCACATTAGTACTCAAGTTCACAAGCCTGTATACAATTGTGTTCGTTTTGGCTCATGAAGTAGACTAATTTTCGATTCAGATAAAATTATTAGTATTACCTCAAAGACCATTTGAACGCGTTACCATAGCTAAGGGGTGGTTACATGATGAACAATAGCGAATTCCAAAACGTGATTTTCATAATGGTTATTATAAAGTGTTAGTTTAGCATTGCATGCTACAATTTTAGTTTCAAAATATTCATCGATAATCGCTCGCATTCACCGACATGCGCGCTAAGATACAGGCATTCATTAGCGCTCAGAATCACAACAATGTACGCAACGCCATGCGTTCTGAAGTTCACACTGTACTATCATATTCAACCCTTACATTTTCACTGTTTGAGTGAATGCGCTGACGTATGGACAATGTGCAGGCATGTCGGCTTCAGTGTTCGCTAAATTTGTAAATTTTTGCGTCTCCCAGATCACTGCAATGCATTGGATGTATACACGTCTGTTTTTATGCCTGCAACCAAGGTTCCCTTTTCGCCCATAAAACAGCTTTTTTAGTTCGCTCATTGAATGTCACTGAGAGAAAGCAGGCATATAATGGCCTTCTTCGATAGTGACACAACGGAACGCATATTCTCGTGCAAATGCAAAAAAAAAAAATCACTCTAAGCTGAGGGAAATGTCGTGACTTCGGCATATAAAGATTGGAAATGCTGTTCTAGCTCCTCCGTTTACCGCATACGTCCCTTGTGTGATACGAGCGTCGGAGGGCTTTCGACGTGCATCATTGAGGGGCCCGTACTGCGTCCGCAGAAGAGACATCGGATGACCTTGACATGCGCGCCGCTACACCGCAAGAGGCCACTCCGTCACTCGCCATGAATGAAGAGAGAGGCCTGAGTGAAACACAGAATCGACAAGTACTCGACCTTGGCCCACTTCATGAAACAGAGAGCGTTATCTGTCTTCATTATTCTTTTAGCGACTACTAAACAGCACAACATGCGCCGCGAATAAATTGTGGTTCTCTTCCTGGAGATCCCTTCATATCCGTTAAAACGGCGAAGATTGAACGCAAACAACGTCGCTTCAGCTCCCATAGTGTAACTACCATATTCATAAATGCGTAAACATGACGGTTATTCGGGCCGAGGCATAATTTTTTTTTGTCGCAGAAGGTATACATCAATATTATTCATGTCTGTGAGCACTCCTCTCCATCGCTTTAGGAAACTGCCTCAAAGAGTTTCACAGAGAGCAAAGCCCAAAGCTATAAGCATGAGACTAAACACCAACAACCAAACATATATTTAGCCAAAAGCCTCATGTGCCTTATAGTTAAAATGGAGAATTGTCCACTGGCAACGGTGCCGTGAAGATAAGTGACACGATAGCTCATTATGTGATGATGTAGCAGATAGCCAAAATTTGTGATGTCACGTGATGCTGTCTTCACATTACCTTAGGTAGAACCACTTTAGGCGAGGAAAGCTTTGAGAATGGTATGGGGGAAGATGAACGCATCGATTGAGAAGAAAAAGAAGAAGATTGTTTTAACCTTTGGGTCGTCTTAGGCGATGTATCTCATTCAGAGGTGCGTACGCTGTCCCATCTAACGATGGTTATGAGTTAGTCTGTTTAGGTTAAATAAAATTTATAAGCAATTATCTGTTTAGTTACTAAAAAATAGCATTTGTAACAATAAAGGTTACCTGGCCTAGCACTCTTTAGGTCTAGTAACCCCGCGGGCAACACAAGTGCCTTCTATTTGTTTTATTTCCCTTAGGGTTTGGTAACGTTAGCTTCTTTGCACGACTTCTAAACAGGTGAAAGGAGCACACACATAGAAAATAATAGTTGATTTGGCAGACAGCCCGTTTCTTCGTAGGTAAAGAGATGACTGATCCCACACGTAGATATCCTAAATATTTTAAAGGTCTCGTTTCAGCACGATTCATGCCAATTTTCACTTTATACTGTATTTTGTTTTAGGGACACGGCTGAAACAGCACACATTACAGTGAGTATTAAGCTTGTGCTATTGGTGAGAACCTTTGAATGAAGCAAAAACATCACGTGTAACGTTATGAGCACATCTTTCCGATATATCTTCCCGTCGGAACATGTGGCAAGGGGATGGTCTCAAGGCGATTCGTTATGATCCCATTGCCTATTTCTGAACCCACGCCCACCTAAACGTAACTGCCGAGTAGTCATGCCGGTCCGTCAGCGAGCACCTGCCGCTGTCACTCCTGGCGGGTGTTGTCTCTCTCTCTCTCGCGTGTTGTATACACGTGCAGGCAGCTGCTTGGAACGACTACTGAAATATTTGCCGCGAGGTGGCGTGAACTCTGCGTGGGATGCTCCTTGCAGCTCCGTAGGCCGATCACGTGCGTCCTGATTTGGCGACGGCGCAGCGAGTGCGAGGAGCCCGACAATCACGCCGAGCAGGAAAGCGCAGCCATGAATACCGCATGTGCAGGAAATCAAGACGGGCGCTGTGGGACACTATCCATCTCTACGCTTCGCGCTACCGGCGCGGTCTTGTCAGGTACAGCGCTCGCTCAGGTCTGGAACCACTTATAAGCAGGCATAAGATTGACACAGGTATATCGAAAGGCTACGCACCATTTCCCGAGTGGCACGAAAAATACACCGAGCATATATAAACCAGCCAACGAAAGATAAGCTCCATCCACGAACTTTGCAGCCCCCGTGAAAAAATCTGGTGCCACCCTTAATCTCAATCTTTGTTTATTTTAAAAAATGCAATATGCAGCAGGTAAATATCCAGAAGCATGTCCCAAGGTTGTAAACAAACCGCACACGGGACCTCTCATGTTTTAATGAAAAAACTAAAATGCGGCGCATGGGTAACAAGGAATAACACGAGCGTGTTTTTTTTTTTCGGGTTACCAGTAACACTTAACCGCAGCTAGTTTACCCTGCTCGAGAAAAGCACGCGTTGGTGTTCATCCCCGCATGTACTAATATTGGTGTGACTCAAGTGTGAGTTTGTGGTTTTACGCGAAAGGTTTTTTCATCCATGTAAACGAAAACACGCCAAGGACTAACACATAGTGTGCACATGGTATACATACAGTAAATGAACGAACAATACTCAAACAGGCGTGCCAAACGGGATGTACCCTAAGCAATGCATCAGTGTGCATGTGGAACGTATATAAAGTTACAAATATGTGAACTGCATACTTTGATGTTATCTTGCTTTATTTGATGTTGCTTCGTGCGGTGGTACTCGCCATGTAGATAGGGTTGTTATGCAGCGTTCCCTTCGCTGTCCGAAAGCTGGGAGGTATTTGAGGCACCAGTTTGATATGAGCACTGTACATCACCAATTATCCAAGATATTGGTGTTAAAGTGCACTGACACCATGACCTAAAAACTAGTTTACACTAACGCGCTTATGCGTTGGCTAACTCAGACTAACTTAGACTCAGTTCGAGCCGTGAGTTTGAGTGCGAGTGAATTTAGCTGAGGGTTTTTAGATTAAGTTTGGGTCCTAGTGACCCTAAGCACATTTTTTTTTCTTAAAAGGTCTGAGTAGGCTGCACTGTTTTTGCCATTCTATGCCTACTACGGTGTACTTTACAAACATGACGTGGCTTTGAACGTAAAACTGAGGAAATGGTTGATATATTCCTGTCGCATTGTTTCAAATACTTGAAGTGCTGCCATCTGAGCTCAGTGCTCTTGTCATCTTCTTTGCACCTGGAGGGGCACAACGCCCTACTTACCTACACAAAAAAAAGCCTTTACATGCCCGTTATTGTATACATGTAAGCCTTCCGCGATCGTTGCTGACTCGGCGACATTGACACCCACTTTTAGGGGCGAAGCTCCTTATGGCGTGGCTTGTGCGTCCCTCGTAGTACGTAACCACCAGAGGTACACACCCGAAATAGCGGTCCCTACGATTATGACCTCCAAGGTGGTTCCGGTGAGAGATTTCTTGTGTGCGTTGTTGAACAATAAAAGATAGTGCTCAATGCACATGTTAATGGCTGCTAAGGGGAAATGAAAGACCGGAGCATTCGGCCTTTAGGTAACGCGCACGCTGCGATCCCCATTAGCAGCTATTGGCATGTACATTGAGCACGATCTGACAAGAAAGGGTTGCTACGTTATACTCGCTGGGTGTAACCTCCTTGGTTTTAGAAAGGTTTAGCGAGCGTTGGGCCGCATAGCCATGAATACAGTGAACTAGTATATACCATGAACTCGAGGTGGTTAAAGGTGGGAAGTAAACCTGAAGCGCAAGCCATAAGAAAGTGTGCATGTGCTACCTCCCATTGAGTCCTTGAAATGTCCGCTAGATGGCGGTGCTTCTATATGGAGAATATATGATGAAAAGATGCGAGATGGTGGTACTTGGAGTGCTGAATAGATGAACGAACGGAAACACAGATGGATGCATGGATGGACGCATGAACGGACGCAGGCGCGGATGCATGGACGAAAGCAGGAACGAACGCACGAACAGGCGCATGCACGGACGGGTGGATGGACGCATGGACGGTTACACAGACGTACGCAGGAACGGACGGAAGCAAGAACGAATGGACGGACGAATGCTTCGCCCCACTCCCCATCATTCATTCCCTGGATATGCTCCCAATTTTTTTTCATTACTTCAGTGAGCCGTCAATTATCGAGTCACGAAACTGGCTAAAAAGTACGTCACTATTTTACGTTTACGTAAGCTGCCTTAGCTCAGACTCTGTTGCAACACCTTCACGGGGAACGTTTTTGTCTCTGTTCTTAAAGCAACTATGCTACTGTGTCTAGGTTATTGACCCCGCGCCGAACGGCGCAACAGGATGCTGAATGAGCATGTCGAAAATGAAGATGACGGGTTTTTTTTTTTTGCAAGGACACCTTTTCACCTGAAAAAGCTTGGAAAAAAATTAGAAGGGGCATAGACAAAAAATAGATATTGAGCAAGCGGTTATTACAAAACGTGTGATGTTCCACCGCTGCAGCAGAAACTCGGGAGCAATCGTAACTCAAACTGTCCAAAAAATTTTAGGCGCTTGGTTGAATTTGCTTTAGAGCAACTGTCAAATGTGCCGGGCAAGGGGACATCTGGGAGATGACATTAAATTTTTGAAGTCTGAAAGCAACCTTTGCGAAGATTTTTCAATTTAGGGTAGACAGAACGTTAAAAACTTAACCTCAAATAAATGTAGAGACAAACGACAGCAATATCTGTTGCATGAGCTGAATCAGTTAAAGGAGCTTGATTTCGAAAGCTGTAAAAAATATAATTCAGATCGATGTTACGCTCATTTTAACAGAATACAGCGAGGGTTAGATACAGAAAGCCCTGCAAACATAATAGCTATATGTACTTTTAGGTCTCTCCATCCACAGCAATCAGCGCTGTTTGACTTATAATGTACTTCTTGAATTGTTTTAGTCGTCAAAGAAAAAATAAAGCTGAAATAGAAAACAGCAGCAACACGCAACCAATCACTGCATCGCTTAGAGGCAGAGTAGGTGTGCAGTAAAGAGCAGACAGTAGTGTCTGTTCCTTCTATTAGTTGTAAATATTTTCCTTAACACTCGAAAAAGAAAAGATGCTCAAGTTAGTAAAAGGTTGTCATAAAGATTGCGTTCTAACAACTCTGTATCACTGGAAGTGGTGGCTGTCGCGCGAAGTACGCAGAGACAGTCACGTATGGTGAAAGGATGTCGGGCTGTTCCTGACGGCGCAGAACTCCAAGATTCAGATTCAGGCTCAGTTTATTGAGCATTTTCAAGAAAAATTTCAGCAGATGAAAGAAAAAGCGTAGAGATGAAAAGTCAATGAAAATGTAAAAGTGGTACATTCCAAAAATGGGTTGACCAAATTGTGCAAATAACTTTTTACTGCACATTATATACAACGTCCTGAAAATGGTAGCGCAATAAGTGAGCGCATTCCGTATTGTGGCGATTGAGGGTTCCAGTATTCAGAAACTGACAGTTCACTGCAGCGTGCACGATTGGAAACGAACGTGTGGCACCAGTCTCTTCCAGCGTTAAATATTAAATATACCCTCTGAATAAATAGACCTGTCTATCAAATAATTAATACACCATATGGTTCTTTCTGCTGAAATCTCTCAGTCCCCGTCTCGATTCCTATACAGAGTACCATCACTGCAAAATATAGATGTGGGCAAAAATTTCTGTTTTCCTAATAAAAGGTCTCTCTCTCTCTCTGTTTTCTGGTTTCATATTACTGAACAAAAAGCCAGGCCGTCAAGAAAAAGTGACGCACAACCGCAGGAAGGCCCAAAACTCGTGACTCACGCAAATAACTGCTCAGACGACATGCCAGCAGTCTTTTTTTGCCTTCGTCTCGAAAACCCTTCACACAAAGCTTATTGTCATTTCTAAATGCGAATACATTTTTTAGTTGTTCTGTGTCGGGCATCCGGCGTTGTCCGCATCGTCCGCAGTGGTTTCCGCGCTCCAGCAGGTGTTATCTCTCTGCTCTTACTCCCTCTCCCATAGCAAAAGCTGCGGGCGCTGGTGCTTATCCTTGCCCCTGGCAACCGGAGCACATGGTGCGGGAGAGTGTAGGGGAGGGCATAGACTTTCATAATATACACTAGAGGGAACTCTGCCGCTAGTGTTTATGGGAGCTGCAATGCACGGCGCTTCAGTGAGCATGGAAACGATGGGTAATACACGCATTTGTCTATTCTTCGTACATCTGGCCTGCTTTGGCTCCGTGTGTGTTCGTGTGGCTTGGAGCTGTTTTTTCACAAAACAAAAATCAGCAAATGTTCAGCGGTTACGCTTCACCACCTTGTTCTTTTAGACTTACCTTTCCAAATCGGGTCATGAAGTTCAAAAAGGTTGAATCTTTCTTTGAAAACAAAACCGAAACACAGCAATAAACGAAGCCGCAAGTATGATTCTCCGCCTGCAAGTACGAAGGCTAGGCAAATGTGTGTAGCTACCCATCATTCCCACGGTCGCTGAACGATTGCAGTGACAGAGTCCCCTCTAGTTAACTTTAGGAAACTCTATGCGGGAGGGTAGGTGCAGTGCTTCGTCGCTCCTTCTCTCGCGGTTCACTCTTTCTCCGCCCTGCTCCCTTCTTTTCCGTCCGCTCGCGCCTCACTCTCGACCATTCGCTGGCTGGGCGCCGCTCAAAAACATTCGGAAATGTGTACTCGAGACGCCACTGTGAAACGCCAACGCCGAGCCGCGAACTTTGTTTGTTTTGTTCCATAGAGTTTCATACAATAATACCTAGAGGGGAATCGGGCGCTAATGTCTACGTGGGCTCCTTCAGCGGCACTTGTATCCCCATGGGAATTATGGTAAGTACGGGCTTCCGATCTGTTTCTAATGAATCACGTTCTTGAGATTCGCGACGCTTGTTGGCTGAGTGTAAAACAAAATTATATGAAGTTATGTCTAATTGAAACTTGCTTCATTTTTTGTACACATACTTTATTGCAAAAGGTTTTTGCGACTAGGTGGCAGAAGTGAAACCTGGACAAATTTAACCACCACCGTATGCATTGCTCTGCCATTACGTTCCAGATTTGGCATCAAGATATAAATGAATTATTCTTTGCAAAATTTCAAAACAAACATTCTTGTTTTGCCCTCGAAAGTACGCAATATCTATTTATGAAAATAGCAGCACGCTATTAAGTGAGAAACAATGCTTCATCTGCTGCAATGCCAGGTGCGTCTGTTCAAATGGTCCACCCGAACGCACCTCTCTTTTTGTTGTGAAGTAGAGTCAGATGGGCGGGGCGGTACGTCTACGTCACTTTGCCGTCATTTGGCAGTTGATGTCAATGAGTTATGGCAACATGCACTAAAAACAAACGTGAACTCGGTGTAATATCCTGCCCTGGCATGGGACGCTGCATAAGTGGACGACGCTTCGCTTAAACTGTCAAACACGGCTTATATAGCTCCAGCGTTGCAGTAAATTCAGAGACCTAGCCGTTTTCAGCTTCTTTGAACAGCAAAGGCGCTGATTCAGGCTTTTTCACGGCACGCAACTACTCACTCTACGCGAAAAACGAAACTGAAACGCTAAAAAAATATCCGTAGACAGTTCACTGGCTAACGCGATCCAATCCGAAGCCTGTACTTCTCATAATTCTCATGAGGGTACATGATCGCAGGGCCAGATTCCTCTCTAGATAATATTGTATAAAACTGTATAGTTTTGTTCACTTCATAATATTTTTAACCGTGCATGCTAGCAACTAGAGCTGGAAACACATACCGCGTTTCTCGCGACAGAAAAACGCCACGTGCGGTGAACGGCGCTATGACTGCACCAAAAGGAGACGCTTGCTGCAATGTGTAAGAAAAAAAAAGAAAAAAATTATCAGATCCCACGTACAGTGGGAATCTAAGATAAGAAAAGCACGAATACTAAAGGTGGATATGCCACTTTAAAATCAGCACAACGTTACAAGGTGGAGGTAAATGATGCCGTACATGACTTCCGTGCCATGATTATCATGCTTGAATTTGCCGTTTACCTTCGTAATCTGTTAACGTCATGAGATATCAAATTTAGTATATGTGCAACTAGCCAAACGGCCACGAGCATGCTCTTAGCGTGGTATGTTGTCATGTTCTTACATGACACACATGTCCGGATTATCATGTTTGCACCAGTCGTACATTTCGTCATTCATTGACGTCGGGTAACACCAAATTTGGTATACATGGAGCTAGCAAAACGGCCGCGAGTGCATCATGAAGAGCCCAATATACTCCATTCTTGCATTGACGCGCACGGACGCTGGGCACAATGACGGTACGTTAGCAAAACGCGAGCACTCGATAGTCGGACGCCAGGCGCGACCGGCGCGACCAGCGTCCATCGGCGCGGCCCGACGGCAACCGGCGTGAAATTCGCGCCGATGCGTTACCAAGACAACACTGCGTCTTCCTATTTTAGTGACGGAGGGATGCCAGACGCGCTGAAACGCGCATGCGTCAAAGCAACGCAGCGCGGCGCACGCCTGCGAGTATATGGCAGAACTGGCGTCTGGCGTCGCCACGCCGGCGTGACGCGACGAAATGAACGCCGGCGAGCACGCGCACCGCGTCACGTCGAAATGTATTGCACCTTGACTGTGGCATGTAGTCTAGTTCTAAAATGACACGCATTTCTTGATTATCATGTTTACTCCAGTCACATACCTTCGTCATCCGTAATACCAAATTTGGCATATGTGAAGCTAGCGAAACGGCAGCGAGCGCATCATGAGTGTGGCATGTAGTCATGTTGTTACATGACACGCATGTTGCAAATATTATGTTTGGAGGTGTCATTTACCTTCGTCATCCATTCGCGTCCCGTAATACCACATTTGATATACGTGACACTAGCGAAACGACCGCTTGCGCATCATGAGCGTGGCATGTGGTCATGTTGCTACATGACACGCATGTCATGATTTTCATGTTAGGGTCTGTCGCTTGTGTTTGCCATAAGATCATGTCCTACTATACCAGTTTTACAACATGTCATGTGAACGAAACCACCGCAAAAGCTGGAGGACCATAAAATGTAGATCATGACATTCATGTCATGATTTTCATGTCATGACTAGTCATATACGTTCTTCATACAGTGATGTTATACCAAACCAAGTTTGGTATTTATACCATCATCCAAACGGCCAGGAGAGCTAAAAGAGATAGGCAGCTAGATAGATATAGATAGATAGATAGATAGATAGATAGATAGATAGATAGATAGATAGATAGATAGATAGATAGATAGATAGATGGATAGATAGATACGCTCAAATTCGCCGAAGTTCGCCAAGAAATGCTTCGCATTTTAAAAGTCGTATGCGGCTAGATAGATAGATAAATGCTCTCAAAGTCGCCGAAGTTCGCTTAAAAATGCTTCGCATTTAAAACAAAATGACATCATATCCACGAAGTAAATGATGACGAGTGGGGTGAAGATTCGGAGGGTTTTATCGGTAAACCATGAATTGTCCGTCCGCTGGCCGCGACCGTCCGTCTGTCTGTATATTCATCATATACAAGTACCGCCATCCAGCGGATATTCCAACTACGCACGATAAGCTGTTAACGATTTAGAGTACTTGGTACTCTACTACAAGAGAGCGAAAATCCATCCCATAGGCCTCACATGACTAGCTTCAGCTTTGTGTTTAGAAGCTTGTTTCACGAATTAGAGAACATAGTACTATGCTATGGGGGAGCATAATGCCGTCCCCACGATGATTCAAATTTAGAACTGTGTGTTTAGAAAAAGTGGTTCATGATTTAGAGCATAATTGAAGTTTTTGCGCACACACACAAGGACACAGAAGAAGGGAACACAAGGACCAGCGCAGGTCCTTGTGTTCACAAGGACTGCGCTGGTCCTTGTGTTCCCTTCTTCTGTGTCCTTGTGTGTGTGCGCAAAAACTTCAATTATGCAGCAGTACCAACTAGCCCGTCTTTCCGTATTATTGATGATTTAGAGATCTAGGTACTCTACTATGGGAGAGCTTAACACCGTCCCGCGGCAATATGGGCACTTTAAACGGCCCTTAAATTTTGAAATGTGTTTAGAAAGGTGGTTAACGATTTTGACCTCATAGTTGGACTAAAACTTCACTTCTAAGGACCATTCCAAGGTCCATTCCCAGGAGAAACATCACACACGGTTAATGCAACAGCTACGTAGCGCGCAATTTTGAAAACCCTTTCAAATGGACCCTCAAGCTACCACGCCTTTGGGCCGCTAAACAGAATAATTATGCAAAGCTATTTTTGCGTAGGTGAATTAGAATGGTGGTACACTCCAGACATCTAAGCTCAAAGTATGTTTCTTTTATTTAAAAAATGGACCGAGGCTTTTCACCTTTGTGTAATTAGACAAGTGTCTATATGCAATGATGCATACGTGCACTATACCGACAAAACAGGCATCCCAACATCGCGCCCACACAAGCATACGCGGTAACGTCAAAAGGCGCTCGCGAAAGGGCGGTCTTCTGATGATGATGATGATGAACAAACTTTATTTAATTAGCAGAAAGGTCCTCCTCCCCTTTCAGGTGCGAAAGGAGAAGGGAGGACCAAACCTAGACGACGGCCATGAACCCATGGGCCCTGGCGGCGACTTCGGCCTGCCGTATTAAGCGGGCTTGTAATTGAGAGTCAGAGCTGAGGAGCACGGCATCCCATCCACTCCCGTCTGGACATTCACCTCTCATAGGGGCCCGCGGGCATGTCCATAAAATGTGGCTCAAGTCCGCCCTGTTGTGGCAAAATTTACACTTGTCCAAATAAAGTTGCGGCGCGCAGCAGTTCATTGTTAGCGGACTAGGAAACGTGTGGGTCTGGAGTAGGCGCCACGCCCCCGCCTGTCCTTTTTTCGATGACGAGTGTGCGGGAGGATAAATTTTCCTGCTTAGCCTGTAATACTGCGTAATATCTCTGTAAGTGGTCATCCGCTCAAATCTCTCATCGCCCTGCCCGTTCGACCAGGGCACTCCAGAGGCCTGGTCTGTAAGTCCTCGAGCAGTCTGGTGTGCAGCCTCATTGCCGGGCGAGAAGGAGTGAGCGGGTGCCCAGACTATTTCTATTGTTCGTTGGCCTTTGCATCCAGCCAATATTCTTAAAGCTATTTTGGATATTCGCCCTCGTGCAAAGTTTCTCACAGCCGTCCGCGAGTCGCTAACAATGAGTGAAGTCGAGGTGGATGTTATGGTCATTGCAATAGCTGCTTCCTCCGCCTCTTCGGCAAAGCTTGTTCTCACCGAGCCGCTGACTTTATGATTTCCTTTGTAGTCCACTACTGCTATAGTCATGTTGTCATTTCCTTTGTATTTGGCCGCGTCTACGTATGTTGTTTTCGGTAAATCTTTTACGTTGTTATGTATATTTTTCGCTCTTTCAGCTCTCCTTGCTTTGTTCCTCTAGTATGGCTCTGCCTGTTTTACTTTGCCTTATTCTTTCATATTGTGCAATTCTTTGAGCTTCTATAAGCTCTCCTGATGTGTTGTGATGCCCTAATTGAAGTAATTTATTATTATAGGTAGTTATTGGAAGTCCGATCGCCTGTTTAAAAACTCGTTTAATAATTCTGTCAATCTTTTCTCTCTTGGCCACTTGCAGTCTAATCACATCTACAATACGACTGATGACAAAAGCCTGTACCAGTCTTATCATAATATTTTCCTCTATACCATAGTGCCGGTTTGCAATTCGTTTGACGAGACGCAAAATTTGCTGCGCACTGGTCAGGTAATCTAATCGCCCTGACATCTTGCAGTCTTCCAAAAAAAAAGGCAGCAAATCCACGGAATGAATGATGGAGAGTGGGGCAAAGCATCCGTCCATCCATTCGTTCTTGCTTCCGTCCGTCCATGCGTCCGTCTGTGTGACCGTCTGTGCGTCCATTCGCCCGTCCGTGCGTGCGCCTGTTCGTGCGTCCGCACGTCCATGTGTGCGTCCGTCCCTGCGTTTGTCCATGCATCCGCCCCTGCGTCCGTCCATGCACTGTGACTGTCTGTGTGTCCGTTCGTCCATCTATTCAACACTCCAAGTACCACCACCTCGCACATTTTCGTCACATATTTCGAATATGCACCGCCATCCAGCGGACATTCCAAGGACTAAATGAGAGGTGGCACACGCACACTTTCTTACGGCTTGCGCTTCGTGTCTACTTCCCACCTTCAACCACCTCGAGTTCATGGTATATACTAGTTCACTGTATTCATGGCACTGCGGCCCAACGCTCACTAAACCTTTCTAAAACCAAGGAGGTTATGCCCAGCGAGTATAAAGTAGCACCCCTTTCTTGTCAGATAAATCTCAATGTACATGCCAATAGCTGCTAAGGGGGAATGAGAGACAGGAGAATTCGGTTTTTAACGCGCACACTGCGAATTTTTTATTGTTCAACGACGCACAGAAGAAATATCTCACCGGCACCACCTTGGAGGTCAAAATGTAAGACTGGTTACACACTAATACTACGACTACGAGGGACGAACAGGTGCCGCTATAAGGAGCTTCGACCCTAAAAAACGAAAACTGCTACAAGAACGCGCACTCCAAAGGCCAAGAATACCATCACAACTTAGTGTTGAGATATGGCCGCGGTTGAAAAAAATGTTTTGGCGTAATTATGGTGTACGGCATAAGTTGAATAAAGACAAAGTGTTCAGTCTCCTGTATAACTACCAGGAGTGCTCTATGTAGAGGACCATGTGTCCAGCGCGTTAAGTCATGTGCTTGACGGCCGCGCTGGTGGCTGAGGAATGTGCCGTATGCGTGGCAGCCGAATCTCTCGTCAGGAAGCACAGTTATTAGGTGCCGCAAATTTTGGTTGTGGAACCACGTGGTTCCACGACCGGGACTTGCGGCAGCTGAGGACTCTGCTTCCGAATAATATTGTCAAACAGAGATCAATACAGTCTGAATCAAACGCAAAAGTTGGCATTCAGTGGGGTCAGTGCGGATGAAGCGAGAAATCATCATATGATTTTGTTGCATGTAACCACATTTGTGGCGTCACCCCACAACATGATCTCTTAGTTGCTGTTCTGAAAAAAAAATCGGCAGATCGCACGTACAGTAGGAATTGATGATATGCGAAGCACAAAGAAGAAAGGTTGATATGTCACTTTAAAATCAGCACAGCGTTACGAGGTGTAAGTAAATGATGCCGCACATGACTTCCATGTCATGATTATTGTGTTTGGATGCGTTGTTAACTTTCGTCATCTACTCCCCTCACGTGATGCCAAATTTAGTATGTGTGGAGCTAGCGAAACGGCTGCGAGCACGCTATTAGCGTGATATGTGTTCATGTTCATACATCACACGCGTGTCAGGATTATCATGTTTGCGCCAGTCATACATTTCGTCATCCATGGACGTCACGTAACACCAAGTTAGGTATATTTGGAGCTAGCAAAACGGCCGCGAGCGCATCATGAAGGGCCCAATATACTCTAACGTAGCGTTGACGCGCGCGCACGCTGGGCACAGCGAATCAACGTTAGCAAAACGCGAGCACTCCATAGTCTGACGCCAGGTGCGACCAGCGTCCGTCGACGCGGCCCGACGGCAACCGGAGCAACCTGCGACATGCTGAATTTCGCGCCGATGCATTACCAAGACAACACTGCGTCTCCCCGATTTCGTGACGGAGGGACGCCGGGTGCGCTGAAACGCGTATGCGTCAAAGAAACGCAGCGTGGCGCACGCCTGCGAGTATATGGCAGGACCGGCGCCTGGCGTGGCAACGCTGGCGTGACGCGACGAAATCAACGCCGGCGAGCACGCGCACCTCGTCACGTCGAAATGTATTGGCGTCTTGACTGTGGCATGTAGTCATGTTTTCACATAACGCGCATCTCACGATTATCATGTGTGCACCACTCACATACCTTCGTCATCCATTGGCTTCGCGTAATACCAAATTTGACATATGTGAGATGCCTGTCAATCACACATTTGTTCACGTTCTTCGCTGGAAAGAACTGGGGAATATCCACAACTGCTATGTTGCGACTATACAGGTTTCTTTTCCTTGGATTCCTTCGGTACAGCCTACCTGTGTTAACCAACGCAAGTAAAACAAGCATACGAATGCTTCAAAGTGTCCAGGCTCAAGCACTCCGGATATGTTTAGGCTTGCCCCAAAGTGCATCAACAGCGGCGACTATCGCCAGCACAAGGGACAACCTCATCAAGACCCACATTAATGTGGAAGTGCTGAGGACACATATACGACACCTTGCTCGAACCCCTCGACATCACCTAGCCTTTCTACCAGGGGTCCGACCATGCACATCTTACTGCAAAACAGTGACCGGACATGGTGAGTCGATCCCAACTTCGTTCTCTCCTGCCGCTAGACCTGTGACTCCGCCATGGTGCCTCGCTCAACCAATAATTAATATTAACATACCTGGCGTCGAGAAAAAGGCCAATTTGTCGTCACCGGCTCTTAAACAGCTCACACTACTTCTCTTGTATGAGAAATATTAAGACTCCACACATATCTACACTGACGGATCGGTTCAGCCGTACAGCTCTGCAGGAGCAGTAGTGATACCAAGGTTGGCCAGGATAATTAAATTCAAGACATCTCACGCAACAACATCAACGGCAGCAGAATTGGCAGCACTTCGAGCCGTGTTGCAATTTGTAGTTGATCAACCTACACGCAAGTGGACTATTTTCTGCGACTCGAAGGCGGCACTGCAGTCTCTACTATCAGCCTTACGCCGTGGACCACACGAGCAGCTGGTACTAGAGATAGCAGAGGTTATACACCACCTGACTGAAAAAAAAATTGCCCGCAGCTTCCCTCGGGGGAACACTGAGGAGGATGCGGAGCATATAATTGGTTAACGGGGTGTTAAAGTGCGACTTACTTGGGTCGATGGCTAAATTGGTTAACGTGGTTGTGAAATGGGGTGTTAAATTGCGACTTACTTGGGTCGATGGCTAAATTGGTTAACGTGGTTGCAGGAGGGGGTGTTAAATGAGTGAACACGTACACACGTATGCGAAAGGGCGGTGCTGGTCGAAGGGACGTCGATCATTGTGTTTGTGGATTCGTTGGAATTTATTTCACCGCGGCCTTGGACGTCGACGCACTGTACAAACCAACCGACGAGCGGCAACTGAGCGAGCGAGCGCCGACCTTGAGTATATATACAGCGCGACGGCGCATGCACTGTCAGCTGTTGAATGTTCTCGAAGCGCGACGGCGCATGCGCGTCCACTGGAGAATCAGGAGAATTGTAGAATGTTCTCGAAGGGGAGAAGCGCGCGCGGCACAGATGGCGGGTGACGGTGCATGCGCGCGTCAGCTGCCGATGTTCTCGAAGCGCCACGGCGCATGCGCGCGCGTCAGCTGCCGATGTTCTCGAAGCGGGACGGCGCATGCGCGCTACATTATACAGCTAGTATTTCGCCGCTAGGGGGCCAACGTGAGCGGATGCCTGCAACGTCGGCTCCGGCAAACGGTACGTGCTACTCTTTACCAACCTTTCCTGCGGTCACTAGCCTGTTCGAACAGCGACGTAAGGGTCTGAGGAAGACAGAGACGACGCCCATTCCGGGCAAGCTCCGACGTTCTGTGTGCAACAATTAGTGAACCGAGACGCTGAGCATCCGAGCTAAGCCTCTCTGAGACTCCGCTCCTTCGTCGACACTGGCAGCAACGCCTCCCGTTATTATGGAAGTAACGGTTGAGGGCCACACCATCTCCGCTGAAGAGCTCCAGGCAGGCAATTGGACACCAGTTCTCTACAAAGCCTATGCGTCTCGACCAGCCTGTTCACAGAAACCACTTTCGCAACCCAACGCTACCGTCAAGGAGACCAACCCGAACGCCATGCGCGTCGAAGCAGCTGCAACTGGAAGAGGCAAGACGCCAACCCACCTACCACCTGCTACCAAGGAGACGCGCATCATTGTAAAACGCGGCAAGCAACTGCCGCCACTCCCACCGAACGCTATTCGCGTCGTTGTTCGTCCGCGAGGTCAACTGCGACTCCTAGATGTCCCAACGCCTCGACTCATGAAGGCAGTGCAGGCCGCACTTCAAACCACTCTGCCCGATGATTTCTGCCTGCGCATACACCCCACTAATAATACATTCACGGCAGCTACAACACACTCCGCCGCAGCCGAGCTCCTAAAGACGCTGACTTCACTCACCATCGGTGGCCATGCTTACCCCTGCATGGCTTACGTGGCACCCCCACCAGGAGCTACAAGAGGGGTCATCTCAAACGCCTTTGACGACGAGACGCCAACCCAGCTGTACGAAGACCTGGTCAAACGGAATCCTGAATACTCTATACTCGCAGCCCGACGAATGGGGAAGACGCACTCCATTCTCATCACCTTCGACGCCAATGAGGTGCCACTTTCCATTAAATACATGGGAGCCATTCACCGCTGTACTCCATACCGCGGAAGTCCGGATGCTTGTACGAACTGCAGACTACCGGGCCATCGTCACGACGTATGCCCAAGCCCCAAGACTAATCTTTGCCCACGCTGTGGCAGCCAACACCCACCCCAGGAACCTCCTTGCACGCCTAAGTGCATTCTGTGCGAGGGCCCTCATCTTACCGGCACTGGTTCATGCAAAGGACGCAACCTTCACCAGCCACGCAAAACGACAAAGCAACCTCAAACGCAGCGACAAGAACCGGTTCCACACGGGGACAACTTCCCCCAGTTGTCAGCGGGACCCACTCAGCCCAGCCAACCCAGCCAACCCAAGCAAGCCTGGACCGAGCCGCTTAAACAAGATTGGGGCCCTCCCCGTTCGCCCTGCAAGAACGCACTATCATCAACAGTGACTTCCAGTCTGCAAGACGCTCTGGCCAAGTCTCGGGAGGAGGCAGCGGCAGCCAAAGCAGAAGCTCAAGCAGCCCGAGCTGAAGCCGCTGCCCTTCGAGAACACATCGCGAAGCTGGAGACCCAGATAAGTACTCTCGCCACAAGCCATGCCATTCCACCTACCCCAACTCCTACTACATCCCAAACTCCTGCGCACAACCCACCCAACACCTCTAGCATGTCTTTCCCACCCAGCCATGTCAACGCGACATCCTGCTCTGATTCGCTTGAGTTAGATATCGACACGGCATTTCCTCGGCACACAAATCAGGACATTACCGCGCGTCCCTCAACACACAGCTCACTAGCCGATATTCCAACCATGCTTGAGTCTTTTACTGCTCGTTTTGAGGCAAAATTGCAGGAAGGTATCACCAGCATCAATCAGGAATGCACAACGCTCAAAGATGCGGTAATCCGTGTAACAACAGACAATGCAGCACTTAATCATCGTCTTGATGCTTTAGCTCAAGCATTAACTGACCGCTACAACAATCTTGAATCACAGCTCAATTTGTTCGCAACACGCCTTGCACAACGGGATCTCACCCCAAGTAAACGCAAGAAGCCCAAAGCAACTGAAGGGCAAGACAATCCACTCCCTGACGTCACTAACGACTCCCAACCTTGCGCGGCGGCTACGCCCCTTCTCAATTCTCATGATGGCAGCTCTAAACCGTAATCTGACACTCTGGCAGTGGAACTGCCGAGGTTTTGGCCAGAAGCGTCATGTTGTCCACCAACTGCTATCTTGCGCTGCGGGACCCGATATCCTTGCCCTACAAGAACCCTCCAACCCCCTAACCTTACCCGGCTATACTTCTATTACACCCACATCCCCTACACCCTCTCGGGTGGCGTTTCTAATTAATCGCTCAATCACCACCATCTCCCACTGTTTAGCAGTCCAAGACATTGATCACCTCTTAATTGAGCTTGTGCCGCAACATGCCAGAGCTAAAAGCCTCTTCATCCTGAATGTATACAGCAGCCCTAAGTGCTTACAGGGTAACTTCCAGCGCCTCTTTACGCTCGCGAAACGCATAGCCAATAAGTGCCCCCTACTCGTCGTGGGAGATTTCAATGCCCCACATACAGCCTGGGGTTATCCGCGCGACACACCAAAAGGACGTCGGGTGTGGTTAGCAGCGCAGCAAGCCGGCCTCTCACTGCTCACCGATTCTGCCTTTCCGACACGCATAGGGAATAGTGTCTGCAAAGACACTACACCAGATCTCTCGTTCGCACATCGCCTCCCTCATGCCACATGGTGCAACACACAAGAGAATTTGGGTAGTGACCATTACATTATCGAAATTCTCTTAAATATGCAACTACCCCGCAGGGTTCTTAGAGGTTCCACTTTTACCAACTGGGATTTTTTCCGCACTTATAGGGCAACACGCACCCACGCCTCTATCACGGACATCACTGAATGGTCAGAACAACTCCAGAGTGATGTCCGATCCGCAACTCGTCTAGTACGAGAGGACTGCCCAAGCGACACAGTTGACTCTCGTCTCCTACATTTATGGGATGCTAAAACAAGCCTAGAACGACGCTGGCAAAGCCAGCGTTGGAACCGAACTCTTAGACGTCGCCTGGCCCGCCTGAGCAAAGAGATAGAGACCCATGCAGCCACTCTTTCGCGACAGAACTGGGAATCGCTTTGCAACAAATTAGATGGCAATATGAGTTTGCCTCAGACTTGGAATTTGTTCCGACACTTAATTGACCCAACTCAGTCAAAGACTACCCAAAGACACAACCTCACCAAACTCCTACATACTTGCGATAAACCTCCACCAGAACTACTACAGGAACTTCGAAATCAGTACTTCCCAACATACCCTGCCGTATTGTATCCCGATTATACAGGTCCTCCTAATGAGCTCCTCGACCAACCCATTACAGTAGCCGAAGTTCAAGCCGAACTACAGAAACTAAACACTTCCTCAGCCCCCGGTCCGGACAATATTCACAACAAAGCACTCCGTAATCTCGACGACCAATCAATTGCCGAGCTTACTGAATACTTTAATGAGTGCTGGCTAAGGGGCATCCTCCCACCACAATGGAAAGAGGCCAAGGTTGTCTTTATACCCAAACCTGGGAAACCTCTCCTTACGTCTAACCTCAGGCCCATATCCCTCACTTCTTGTGTCGGCAAACTCATGGAGCACGTACTCCAAACCAGGCTCTGCCAGTACCTAGAAGGCAAGAATCTCTTGCCTGCTTGCATGTTTGGATTTCGCCCTGGACTTTCCACACAGGACGTTTTCCTACAACTAAAACATCACATTCTTGACTCTCAAACCTGCGATACCAGAGCTATCTTAGGAGTAGATCTAACAAAGGCATTTGACAACGTTGCGCACTCAGCTATTCTAGAGAACCTTATAACCCTGGGAGTCGGCGTAAAGATGTACAACTACGTCCGCGACTTCCTCAGCCACCGCACAGCAACACTTACCTTTGGCGATCACAGCCTGCCAGACATCACGCTTGGAGCCCGTGGTACGCCCCAGGGAGCAGTCCTCTCACCTATTCTTTTTAACATAGCACTTCTACATCTGCCCCAAAAACTGGGTCAGATCCCCGACATCCACTTCAGCTTCTATGCCGACGACATCACCGTCTGGGCAAACCGTGGTAGTGACGCCGAAATAGAAGAACACTTACAGTTGGCACTAACCACCATCGACACATATGTTCGAGAACGTGGCCTTACCTGCTCCCCTTCCAAATCAGAGCTCTTTCTTTACCGACCGAAGCAGCATGCTTCAGCCATTCCCCCTATCTCTCTCACGCTAGGTGCCCACCCCATCCCACTTGTCTCAAAAATTCGGGTGCTAGGGCTAGTACTCTACTCACATGGCGCACATGGAGAAGTCATCAGGACTCTCCAAACACATGCTCAGCAGACCATTCGGCTGATTCGTCGCATAGCGAACCGTCGGGCTGGCCTACGCGAGCGAAACACGCTTCGCCTCACCCAGGCTTACATCGTAAGCCGCACCACGTATGCCCTCCCATACCTACCTCTCCGACAAAAAGAGAGAGACCGCATTAACGCGCTTCTACGAAGTTGCACAAAAACAGCTCTACGCCTTCCCCCAAGCACATCCAATGACAGACTCTTCAAACTTGGTGTACATAATACATTTGAGGAACTCGCTGAAGCCACCTTTACGGCACAAATATGTCGTCTGTCTAATTCGGTGAGTGGCCGCGCTCTTTTGACCCAATTGGACTTATCCCCAATAACAGAATCGCCTGGAAGGGTCCTTCTTTCTTCTAACCTCCGTTCTCACCTAAACGTACCGCCCATTCCCAAGAACATGCATCCTGTGCGAGACGAGAAACGCAGAAAGGCAAGGGCCCGGGCCCTCCAGAGACAATATGGCGAGGACCAGAATGTAGTCTACGTTGACGCAGCGGAATATGCGTCAAGATCCCGCATGGCCCTTGCGGTGGCTGACAATCAGGCAAATCTCCTAACTTCTTGCTCAATTGTCACAAATTCCTCCACAGAGGCAGAAGAGGCAGCCATCGCGCTTGCTCTCATCTCCACACCTGCCACCACTATCATTAGCGACTCGAAATCAGCTATTCTTAACTACGCCAATGGCTTGATATCATGTAGCGCTGCTCGCTTGCTACGCTTCTGGCAGCCTCAGTGCTCCACAACCCTGATCTGGACGCCAGCACATGCCGGCCTCCTTGGCAACGAGGAGGCTCATTCTCTAGCCCGAGGTCTCACATTCCGGGCAGGAGAAATGGAGCCCCCTCCACAGGTCGAGGAGCGCTTGCTCTCTTTTCGTGATATTCTATCGTATTACCGGGAACAACGAAGAATATACGCACCCCCAGCCCCATCCCTAAACATAGCGCAGGCCACACATTGGCGACGCCTACAAACTCGAACTGCTCCATACCCCGTATTACTAAACGCCCGTTACCCAGACCATTTCCCCTCTTCATGCAAACTTTGCGACAAACCAGGAGACTTCCTCCACATCCTCCTCACATGTCCCACCTTCCCACATCCCCCACCTCCGGCTGTGGCAGTGTCATACTGGGAGACCATCATGACCAGCACTTCTGCGTTCGATCAGCGCCGGATCATCTCGTGCGCCATGAAGAGGATCGCACTTCAAGGGCTTTCCTTTGCTTTGTAAGGGTGCCTCCTCACCGCGAGGGAGCACCCACGTGCCATGAGGGGGCTCGGCCCCCACGCTATACAGTGGCAATAAATGTTTCTACCACCACCATTATACAGCTAGCGAATGTTCGTGAAGAGGAGAAGCGCACGCGGTGTGTAGAGGAGGAAGGGTGCACAGATGGTGGAGGAGTGAAGCGCGCGCGGGGTGTAGAGGAGGAAGGGATGCACAGATGATTGAAGAAGGAGGAGGAAGCTTGCGGACGGCGCCGCACTACAAGCCTCGAGTATTAGATGCTCCGCATCTAAAAGGGCACCAAATTACATTTCAGTGGTTGCCCAGTCACTGCGGAATCATCGGCAATGAACGGGCCGATCAAGCTGCCCGCTCAGCCCACACAGAAGATCATAAACTGCGACTACCACTTTCTAGGACAGATGCTGCACGAGAGCTCCGCCGACTTGCTCGCCGGCAAACCACATCGCAATGGAATCAGCCGCACTTCAAGCATGCCCGACTGTACTCGCTTGACCCTACGCTAAGTCTTCAAGTCCCGTCGAGGCTTCGCCGAGCCGACCAGACCCTGTTATGTAGGCTGTGGTTGGGCGTTGCATTTACCAACGCCTACTCTTTCCGCATTGGGATGGCCGACACCGCAGCCTGTGGCCACTGTGGCAAGAAGGAAACCATTCAACATGTTCTTTGTGAGTGCCTAGCGTATAGTAGGCGGCGACTATGCCTTCGCAGGGAACTCAACAAATTAGATGATCAGCCTCTGTCGGAGCAGGAAATTCTGCAGTATCGTTATGATGCGACTTCACAGAAGAGGGCCCTGAAAGCGCTGCTGCACTTTTTGCGATGGACCGGCCTTGCTGAACGGTTGTAGCTGGGACGGCCTTCCTGTGTGTGTTTTCGTTTTTTTTTATGAGTGCGCGTGCGTTTTTTTCCCTCTATCTAACCCCTCTTTCTTGCCCCTACTTCCCCACCCCCAGCGCTGGGTAGCAAACCAGATGCCAATATCTGGTTAACCTCCCGGCCTTTCCTTTCTCACTCACTCTCTCTTGACATATGTGAGGTTAGCGAAACAGCCGGGAGCACATCATGAGTGTGGCATGTAGTCATGTTGTTACATGACACACATGTCATGATTATCATGTTTGCACCAGTCACATACCTTCGCCATCCATTCACGTACCGTAATACCAAATTTGGTATATGTGACGCTAGCGAAACGGCCGTGAGTGCATCATGAGCGTGGAACGTAGTCATGTTGATACATGACACGCATATCAAAATTTTCATGTTAGGGTCTGTTGCTTGTGTTCGTCATGCAATCATGTCATACCATACCAGTTCTGCAACATGCCATGTGAACGAAACCACCTCAAGAGCTGCAGGACCGTGAATTGTAGATCATTACATTCATGGCATACATGTCATGATTTTCATGATATGACTAGTCAGATATGTCCTTCACCCAGTCGTGCTACGCCATACCATTTTGGTATCGATATCATTATCGAAACGGCCAGGAAAGCTAAATGTCGTAGGCAGCTAGATGAACAGATAGATAGATAGATAGATAGATAGATAGATAGATAGATAGATAAATAGATAGATAGATAGATAGATAGATAGATAGATAGATAGATAGATAGATAGATAGATACGCTCAAAGTCGCCGAAGTTCGCTAATAAATGCTTCGCATTTAAAAAGAACACTACTCGTCTAACGCTGAGTTCTCACGTGCGAAACTCAATTATGGACGCTATGCAATGCGTTCCCATTCCCTCACGATTCCCTTCCGGGAAGAGGGGGGCATTTTTTTAGCCTTCCCCGGAAATGACACCGAGAAGGTTCGCAAGCTTCACTCTGCGCACGAAAATGCCGGCGCACACAAACAGGAAAGATGCGTCTTTTTCTCCTGAATGTTTGCGTGAGGTTTCAAATTCTGTCTCGTGAGTCGTTTCCAAGAGGGGCAAGAAAGACTGAGCCCTTCGCCACGAGGTGAAGTTCTCATCGATCTCTTCCAGTGTGCTTGCTACTTGGTCAAAATCTGGGCATGCCCTGCAGGGCCAGCAAACAAATCGATTGTTCTGTCACTCCTCGGTGAGTGTTTTGTCTTTCCCACGCCGCATCCACCCAACTATTTTTTGTTGTTGTTGTTCTTCGCATTTCTAAGGAAGCTGTTCATCTCAGACACCAAACCTCCTCAGATATGTTCCTGCTTTTACTTTTTATCATCATTCATGGGCACGCTGTTTTCAAATAAGCATTTTTTTTCGCGTGACAGAAAGCTCATCCTCGGAAGCTTTATGTGTGCAAAAATATTTGTTGCGAAAGCGCGAAAAAACTTGTAATAGGAACTTTTGTCGTGTCATTTTTTTTTGAATAAGTGAAAGCACCGACGTTAGCAACAATCAAAAGTAACAGCATATGCTGACAGCCAAACTCGTGAATTGAAGGTGAAAAGAGGGGGATGATTCTCGCAGTCATAATTGCAACTTTTAACTATCCACATTTTGACACTTTAAGCACTCTTTGAAAAAGAATAACTGCTTCACTAAGCGGCATTGGCTTATCCAACTTCAGACATTTATATAGAATCGCGTCCCCTCTTCGAGGGTTCCAATGAATAAACGTGGTGCTTCATCAGTTGGCCGCATCCTGGTGACCGGCAAACTAAGTCATTTTATTGACAACGAAATCGTGCTGGTACACGTATCAGTGTGGTAGCACCATTCGCGACTTCAGCCTGTGCACGTTCGCAAACGAGTTGTTGCTCAAAACTCGCCCTGATTTGTAAATGGATGGTTTAGCTAAAGTGGTTGATTGGGTATGCTAGTACGACACACTGGAGGGAAACAGCGCTAAAGACGAGAGACCAAGCAGAGGAGACGCACAACAGTGCATTCAGTCGCCCTGTCAAAAAAGGAAGTTGTGTTTTTATCAGGTTGACTGCACGCGCAATGAGCGTGTTTTTTTTTAAAGATGTTGATATGCCATATACTGTCATTTTCGTTTCTTTTTTTGTTTGTTGAGCTGTGCAGGTATATATTCCATGGTTTTAGGTATAAACTCTTGTTGTAGGCTAGCGCTGTTGTAGGTGTCTTTCTTTGCATGGTCCCACATCTTTCGCACTAATTTTCCCCAATGCGATAGTTTTGCTCACCTTGTTTCCTTTTTATAGGTAAGGTAGCGAAAGCAACAGACAATAAACTAAAACAATCTCAGACTTCCAGGACATGATTACCTGTTGTCTTCCTTCTAGTTATGACGAAGCAAAAACTTTTGAGCAAGAGACTGCTTGTTTTTGTAAGTACGGGATACACTCTCCCTATCTACGGGGCCACTTCGATTCATGTTCCAAGCTGTTTTCTGGGCCTTTAAGAAAAAAACAGAACACAAAAAATAAGCCGAGTAGCTCGGAATAGTTACACTGAAATTATTATTTTTTTATTTGCATAAGAAAAACATGGGAACCTAGGCTGCCTTAACTATAAAGGCTGCTATATACGACCAACAAGATGTTGGTGTTGAAGGACACCTACAGACAGACAGACAGACAGACAGACAGACAGACAGACAGACAGACAGACAGACAGACAGACAGACAGACAGACAGACAGACAGACAGACAGACAGACAGACAGACAGACACACACACGCACTGGCACGCGCGTCAGTGCGCACGAGACACAAAGAAAAGAAACTAGACAGAATGAAAAAAGAATAAAAAAAGAAAAAAAATTCAGAACTCCCTCTCCATCGTGCAGCGCATGTTCAACGAAGTGACATCAACCGACAAAGATATAAAGATGGCTCTGCAATAAAGGTTCAAAATGATTGATCAGCATACTGTCACCTGATCAGCGTAAGTTGGGCACGTTCATGTGGTCTGAAGAGCACAATTTAATTTCAAGGTGAACATCGCTAAAGTTTGTATCAGCCCATGCAATCTCCATCTTTGTTTTGCGTACTTACGAATTTATTTACGCGAATCAAATAGTAATAGTAATAAAATAATAATAACAACATGAATATGTGTTAGCACGTTGCAGATCTTAGGGGCTTTATTCTCAAGGAAAGCGCATGGGTAGCAATATAGTTCGTAGTTTCAGAGCACAAATGTTTCTTGAAAGAAAAAAAATATTTAGCGCAAAGCAGCACACGGACAGACAAAGGGACCATTGGTTTGCGCTAAATAATTAGTTTCTTCAAAAAGTCATGATCCAACTAGCCGTTGAAACCTTTTGCTAACAAATCCAAAATAATGAAAGGGAGTAAAGAGCGAATACTGCCATATTGGTTCGTATAGACTTTTCCTTCGGCACAATCGTCTGAAGCGTGCCAGCCAACTGCTGAAGACTTGTTTGGTTGCGTAGTCGGGAAATTGTGAAGACTGAACATGGAGAAAAATTGGTGACAGCTGCACCAGCACAAGTTCTGCTCCCGAAATCATATATATGGAAATAGCGCTCCACGACCAGGACACAAAATGTGAGAGAGACACACACACACAGCGCTGTGTGTGTGTGCATCTCTCTTTTTGTGTCCTTTTCTTGGTGCGCTACACCCCTATGAATGATGAACCCCAACCAACTAGCCTGGCAACACGCCTTACCGAAATCATAGTTTGACTGGGAGAGCTTACAGTCGACACATGGGTCTACAAAATAGTCCGCGGCACCTAGCAAACGTATCATCTAAGTTAATATCATTGGTATGGCATGTGATATCGACTCCTGCATGTCACTTAGACTGATTGATTTTCTTAGAAGGTTTTTTTTCTGCTCCACATAGTTATGGTCTGTACACTGTCTTTTAATAAAGCGCACTGAGGCATATCGCTGGCATCAGTTTAGTATTTGACTCGATGCAGTAGGGCCGTAAAATTTGATTCAATCCTCTTTGCTTTGCCGGAGGAGAAGTTACAGCCGCCAATGTTCATACGGGCAATTTTTACCATAGGTAGTAGCAGTTATTGGTAATACAAGTTATGTTAATATATATCGTCTAACAGGAAACTAAAACTACCCGCATCCCTGCTTTAGAAAGATAAACACGCGGTTGTCGTTCTTTGATGCTGCCTCAGAATGGCGATGCTCCAAAACGATGAGATTCCGCGTGTGAGAGACGTGTTACAAACCGCTGCAATGTCCAACCGCCCTTCGTTACGATTCAGTTTTTGCCGGTGCCGCTCCGAATCAACAGCGCAGCGTGGTTGAAATAAGCGCGTGCCGCCAGCTGTCGCGTTCTTTGCCAATCGCAGACGCTCGAAGGAAAGGGACAATCGCGTCAGCGCCGGCTGCGATTAACGTTGCCGAGCCGCACGCGTAGCCTTTGATTTTGCGCAGCCGAATTGCAAGCGTGCGGGTGACCCAATTTCTCTCCATTACGGATAATCCGCTGCTTGTGACCGATGGCGCCACGGGCCCCAGTCACGTCGTTCGTGCACAGTAGGCGTGTTGCCAACACATGCGTCATGCCCCGCCGTCTGCGCGGGACATTGCCTTCGTCCTCCGTGGCTGCTGGAACTTCTCTGTGCAACCGGCGGGAAGCTTCTTGTTCTTGCACGAGTGGCAGGCGCGTTCTGTGGCCGGGCGCGAAAACAAAAGCAAAACACGAGAGGGTCTCCTTCGGAAGGCTTTAGGGATACGGTATGCCTGAGCATAAATCTTTATTTGTAGCTGCCACAAGAAAGGGGCTACCCTGCCGACGGGATCGTCGAAGCGTGTGCGAGTGTTCCCACGTCCATGAGTGCTGGAGCGTTTGCTTTGCTTCTCGTCTCGCTAGGGTGCAACGATGAATGCCCCTTTCCTCCTGACTCCCGCTCGTGTTCATAATCCGATGGTCACTCTGCACCATGCCCGCCTCTGCAGCAGTCAGACGGATGAAGTTTCGTCGCCGCGGGGTGCAGGAAAGCACTCGGCGTGAATTCAGGGTCGTCTCCACGAGGTACACACGCCCGACCTGTCTACGGGTGCGCGAATGTGTGCAGATGTTCATTGTATTGCCACATTACTTCGTCGCGTTTTGTTATCGCCCCGTTACATTGTAATTCTCAGCGCAAAACGTGCGTGCAGTGTTCGAGAAGTCTTAGGACTGTAGCAGATAATATCGCAAAGATTGTGCGCACAACGCAAACATTACAGTTTCTTCTGAAGCTGTCGTGGTCGCTAGTGATATTGCTGGAATATTCAACAGCGCATGTGTAAATGCCGATGCGCGTCAGCGTTTGTCAGTAGGTCAACGGCCAACGCTCTGCTGTTCACCGCTATTGGTGCCACTGTATTTCGCAGTAATCTGGCTTTCCATTTACCGGCCACGAATTCGGCCAAATAAACAGTTCCATTTTGGACCAGCCGTCTATGCCTTCGTCAGCGTCATGACCCCGTGACATATTGATGTCTTGCGTGAATGTCGCAGTTCTTTCTGAGCCAGCCTCACTTTGGGCTGCTGCACACGTGCTGTACAAGGGTCAGATGTCGTGCTGGCTCTAGATGGCACTGTTTGCCCTCGCTGTTCTTTCGGAAGGGTGAGCTATAGGCGTGAGAACTTGTGGTCGTTTCTGTTGGTGTGACTGTGCGAGCAAACATTGCATGTTCGACGAGAATTGTGAGGTTTGCATTGTGCAGTGTGAAGATGCCCCACGCTCAGGATGCCTTATTAACCGCTCTCGTGATGTAGTGGTTGATCGGCTACTCACCCGAAGGTCATGGGTGTGGTTCCAGCCGTGGAGGTCGCACTTCGACGGGGGGAAATACCAGAGGCCCATGCATACTCTTCGATGTCAGTGTATGTTAAACGACACCAGATGGGGGAAATTTCCAGAGCGCTTCATTATGGCGACTCTCATAATCACATTGTGGTACTGGGACGTTAGATTTCGATTATTATTATTATTATTATTATTATTATTATTATTATTATTATTATTATTATTATTATTATTATTATTATTATTATTGGAGTTGCAGCATTGAAAGATAATTCTTCTCTGACGGCACCGAATTGGCTCGTTCAAACTTATCAGTTATGTTTATTGAAACGCTCTTACAAAATATGCTTCATGACTCACTCTCGTCGCATACAACAATTCAGCACAAATGATACATAGACGACACTCTTTTAGCTCGTGAAGAAAAAAAGAAAGCTGCAGAAAAACAAGTTAAGCCGAATTAAAGTATTGGGAAGCAGCCTAGCCTGCCTCAACATACTACATTAATTTTGTTTCAAGAAGGAATGTTTCTGGAATGTTTTGCAAGGCCAATATATTATCGTGGTTGCCGAACATAACCCAATTTCATATTGTTACGTGAGTAACGAGACAAAGTATTGCGAATATATTCGAAAAATATATTTGCAAGAGCGGTTGCAGCACTGGCCAGTCTGGCTCCGAGCTCGAGCAGCCAGCGACCCTCATCTTCTTTGTCGGGCGCACACGCGCATTCGCACTATGGTTTGTGGCAGCCTACAGGTAGCATAACCCCCGTCGGCAAAGGCGCCGTCTCGGCGCATCTAGATGTCAAGATCATTGGGCGAGTGGTACTGCTTCAGGCGTGCGACGTGTACGATGTCGCTGGCCCTAGGGGTGGATGAAGACGGCGAGGCAGCAGGAGTGATTTCATAAGTGACGGGAGTCACCTCACGAAGCACTCTGTATGGCCCTGTGTACCGAGAGAGCAGCTTGTCAGACAGGCCAACGTGCCTGGTCGGAGACCACAGCAGAACCAACGAACCGGGCGAAAAGTGCACATCGCGGTGTCGTTGGTCGTACCGACGCCGTTGGTTTGCTTGGGAGGTCAGAAGGCGAGCACGAGCGGTTTCGCGTGCGTGGGCGGCCCGGCTGATGGCGTCCAGAGCATATTGTGAAGTTGGAGCTGCTGGTAACGGAATCGTCGTATCGAGGGGTAATGTGGGTTCGCGGCCGAACAGCAAGAAAAAAGGGGAGTAACCAGCAGTGTCGTGGCGCGAAGAATTGTAGGCAAATGTCACGTATGGTAAAGCGATGTCCCAGTCAGAGTGATCTGAGGAAACGTACTTTGCAAGCATGTCAGTTAGGGTTCGGTTCAGGCGTTCTGTGAGGCCATTTGTTTGCGGATGGTACGACGTAGTGAGCTTGTGGCGTGTTTCACAAGAGCGTAGGATGTCCGCTATGACTTTCGATAGAAATGTGCGGCCTCGGTCCGTGAGCAGCTGGCGTGGAGCACCATGTTGCAAGATCACGTCGTGTAGAAGAAAATCGGCGACGTCAGTGGCGCAACTTGTTGGAAGGGCGCGTGTGATTGCGTAGCGTGTGGCGTAGTCTGTGGCCACAGCTATCCACCTGTTGCCAGCAGAAGACAGAGGAAAAGGGCCGAGTAAGTCCAAGCCGACGCGAAAGAAAGGTTCAGTAGAAATATCGAGTGGTTGAAGGCGCCCAGCCGGAAGCGTCGATGGTGTTTTGCGGCGCTGACATTCCTCACACGCCGCGACGTATCTTCTGACGGACCGTGCCAGACCTGGCCAATAGAAGCGACGGCGAATCCGGTCGTATGTGCGGGACACACCCAGGTGACCGGCAGTAGGAACGTCATGGAGTTCGTGGAGTATAGCCAAGCGGAGGTGTTTGGGTATGGCAAGCAGCAGAGATGGGCCGTCTGGATGGAAGTTATGCCGGTATAATGTGCCATTCTGGAGTACGAACGAGCGATAGGATCGGTTCGATGGGGAGGAGTCGAGGCGCTCAATGATAGCTCGTAGGGCTGCATCACGGCGTTGCTCGTCGGCTATGTGGTTCAGTTGAGAAACGGAGCACACGCAGGCGTCGTTGTCAGGTATGGTGGCCGATGGGCCAACTGGATAGCGAGAAAGGCAATCGGCGTCCTGGTGCAGGCGTCCAGACTTGTATATCACAGCAAAGGTGTATTCTTGCAGTCGCAGAGCCCAGCGACCAAGTCGACCTGTAGGATCTCTTAAGGATGAAAGCCAGCAGAGCGCGTGGTGGTCGGTGACGACGGAAAAGTGAGTGCCATATAAATATGGGCGGAATTTTGAGACCGCCCAGACAAGAGCAAGGCATTCTCGCTCCGTGATCGAATAGTTACGCTCTGCAGGTGTAAGGAGGCGGCTAGCATACGCGATAACGCGGTCGTGTCCCTGTCGGCATTGGGCGAGAACGGCTCCGATACCGTGACCACTGGCATCAGTTCGGACCTCAGTTGGGGCAGATGGGTCAAAGTGGGCCAGGATAGGGGGCGTCGTCAAAAGTGTTATGAGGTGAGAGAAGGCGGCAGCTTGAGTGGACCCCCACGAAAATGGAACGCCTTTCTTCAAAAGATCGGTAAGTGGTTGGGCGATTGCCGCAAAATCTTTCACGAACCGCCTAAAGTAGGAGCAAAGTCCCACAAAGCTCCGGACATCTTTGGCGGATTGGGGTATAGGGAAACTCGTGACGGCACGAATTTTCTCAGGGTCCGGTCTCACACCAGAAGCATCGACAAGGTGGCCCAGCACGGTAATCTGTCGGCGGCCGAAGTGACACTTCGAGGAGTTCAACTGGAGGCCAGCTTTGCGGAAGACGTCGAGAATGGCCGACAGACGCTCAAGGTGGGTCTCAAATGTAGGTGCAAATACGAGGACGTCGTCTAGGTAACACAGGCATGTTGACCATTTGAATCCGTGTAGCAGAGAGTCCATCATACGTTCGAACGTGGCGGGGGCATTGCATAGACCGAAGGGCATAACCTTGAATTGGTATAGGCCATCTGGAGTGATGAAGGCGGTCTTTTCTTGGTCTTTCTCGTCTACGGCAATCTGCCAATAACCAGAACGAAGGTCGATGGATGAAAAGTAGCGTGCGCCGTGGAGACAATCGAGGGCGTCATCAATACGTGGTAAAGGATACACGTCCTTTTTGGTGATTCGATTTAGATGCCGGTAATCGATGCAAAAGCGCCATGTGTTGTCCTTCTTTTTAACCAGGACGACGGGTGACGCCCATGGGCTTGATGAGGGCTCAATAATGCCTTTAGTTAACATCTTATTCACTTCAGCTTGAATAATCTGGCGCTCCGACGCGGACACGCGATACGGTCGACGGTGAATGGGAGCAGCATCACCGGTGTTGATGCGGTGCTTTACAAGAGAAGTTTGGCCGAGTGGTCGGTCGTCAAGGTCGAAGATGTCACGGTAGGAAGCTAGAAGGCGTGCGAGAGCGGCTGTTTGCTCTGGGGGAAGGTCAGGGTCGATCATGGGACGTATTGACATGTCGAGGCATGTGGCATCGAGGGGGCGACAAGAAAAATTGGTGCATGCGTCGGCTGCGAAAGTGGTGACGTGATCATCGGCTAAGGACCGCAACGTGGCGATTAGGATGCCTTCAGGGAGGACTTGCTTTGTGAAGCCGAAATTTATGACGGGTAGACGGGTCCGGTTGGAGGCTACAGTTACGATGCAGTGAGGGACGGTGACGTCACGTGCCAGTAGGACATCAGGAATCGGTGTGACGATGTAATTCCCATCCAATACGGGTGAGGTCGTGGCGAATTCGGTGAATGTGAGGGCTTTAGGCGGTAAGCGGAGGAAGTCTGTGGCAGAAAGGCCGTGTTGAGGTTCAGGGTGAATATCCGGCTGAAGAGGAAGGTCTAAGCAAAGAGTACCAGCGGAACAGTCGATCAGAGCAGAATGGGTCGACAGGAAGTCCATCCCTAAGATGAGGTCATGAGGACAGTTCTGGAGCACCGTGAATAGAACAGGAATGTAACGGTCGGCGATGCTTATGCGAGCCGTACACATGCCAATGACAGGAACAGTGCCGCCATCGGCCACACGTACAGCTTCGGTAGCAGGAGGCGTGAGTACTTTTCTTAAGCGGCGACAAAGATGAACGCTGATTATGGACACATGAGCGCCAGTATCGACTAGTGCCGACAGAGAAATACCGTCCACGTGTACATCGACAAGATTTTTGTTCGTATGAAGCGTCAATGGAGGGTTTGGTTCAGACAGGGATGATGCAGCACTACCTCCAGGGGCTGCACTGTCTAGTTTTCCGTCGGGTACGATGAAAAGTTAGGCGGCGAGTGATGGCGGCGTGGCTGGGGCGACGGGGAACGACGGCGTTGAGGGGACGGAGAACGAGCGGGAAGGCGGCTGTTAGACGTGTCGAAAGCAGGGGCGGTACGGCTGGACGAATACCGGCGAAGATCTTCATATGGGCTATAAGGTGCGAAAAACTGGCTCCTATGTGGCGGCGTCCAGGAGGCACGGCAGTAGCGGGAGACATGTCCAACGCGGTGGCACCGGAAGCAGATCGGTTTGTCGTCAGGAGTTCGCCATTCCGCCGGGTTGCGAGATCGTGGAGCAACAAATGGGTCACGTCGAGGTGGATTAATGGGAATTGGTCTGGAGGAGGGGCAAGAGATGGGGCAAGCATCAGGGAACCCGCGGTTGGCGAATTCTTGTCGTACGACCGCCTGAATAACGGAGATCGCGGGGGTTGTCGGCATCGTATGTTCGAAAGAAGTGGGCTGAAGCGGCGCTGGACTTGCTGCTTCAAGTTCCCGTCGAACGATACGCGTTACACTCTGCTCAAAGGGCGGTGTGACGGTAGAATCGGAGCAGGTGGACGTAGCCGCCGTGTTTGGCAACCGAGAAAAAGGAGGGCGCACCCGACGGCTTTTTGCTGTTTCGAAACGGCGGCATTCTTGAATTACACGGTCGATGGTCGAGACGTTAGTGTACACCAGCAAATTGAAGGCGTCGTCCGCGATCCCCTTCAAAACGTGTCCAACCTTTTCAGCCTCAGACATCGCCTCGTCTACTTTTCGGCAAAGAGCGAGAACTTCTTGGATGTATGACACATACGATTCAGTTGGCGACTGGACACGGGTAGCCAGCTCCTGTCGTGCAGCTGCGTGGCGACCGGTCGGGTCCCCAAAGATGTCACGTAGCTTCTCCTTGAACGTGTCCCAGCTGGTGAGTTCGGACTCATTTGTCTCGTACCAGACACGCGGGGTTCCGTCCAAGTAGAAGAGAACATTAGCGAGCATCATGGTAGGGTCCCAGCGGTGAGTTTGACTGACCCGTTCATAAAGGCGAAGCCATTTGTCGACGTCGAGGCCAGGTTGCGCAGAAAATGTCCCGGGATCACGGGGTGTTTGGACGGCGACAAAGGTTGTCGGAGAAGCCGCAGATGGTGAAGCGGACGCGTTGTCACTGAAAGCCATGGCGGGAAGCTGGAGGATGCGGCCACTGCGGAGCTGCGTGGTGAGGACGGGGATCGTTCCACCTCCACCAAATATGTTACGTGAGTAACGAGACAAAGTATTGCGAATATATTCGAAAAATATATTTGCAAGAGCGGTTGCAGCACTGGCCAGTCTGGCTCCGAGCTCGAGCAGCAGCGACCCTCATCTTCTTCGTCGGGCGCACACGCGCATTCGCACTATGGTTTGTGGCAGCCTACAGGTAGCAATATTCAGCAAGCGGTTATTACAAAACGTGTGATGTTCCACCGCTGCAGCAGAAACTCGGGAGCAATCGTAACTCAAACTGTCCTAACAGTTTTAGGTGCTTGGTTGAATTTGCTTTAGAGCAACTGTCAAATGTGCCGGGCAAGGGGACATTTGAGAGATGACAGTAAATTTTTGAAGTCTGAAAGTAATCTTTGCGAAGATTTTTCAATTTAGGGTAGACAAAACGTTAAAAATTCAACCTCAAATAAATGTAGAGACAAACGACAGCAATATCTGCTGCATGAGCTGAATCAGTTAAAGGAGCTTGATTTAGAAAGCTGTAAAAAAAATAGAATTCAGATCGATGTTACGCTCATTTTAACAGAATACAGCGAGGGTTAGATACAGAAAGCCCTGCAAACATAATAGCTATATGTACTTTTAAGTTTCTCCATCCACAGCAATCAGCGCTGTTTGACTTATAAGGTACTTCTTGAATTGTTTTAGTCGTCAAAGAAAAAATAAAGCAGAAATAGAAAACAGCAGCAACATGCAACCAATCACTGCATCGCTCAGAGGCAGAGTAGGTGTGCAGTAAAGAGCAGTCAGTAGTGTTTGTTCCTTCTATTAGCTGTAAATATTTTTCTTAACACTCAAAAAAGAAAAAAAAATGCACAAGCTCGTAAAAGGTTGTTATAAAGATTGCGTTCTAACAACTCTGTATCACGGGAAGTGGTGGCTGTCGCGCGAAGTACGCAGAGTCAGTCACGTATGGTGAAAGAATGTCGGGCTGTTCCTGACGGCGCAGTGCTCCACGATTCAGATTCAGGTTCAGTTTATTGAGTGCTTTCAAGAAAGACTTCAGCAGATGAAAGAAAAAGCGTGGAGGTGAAAAGTCAATAAACAATGTGAAAGTGGCACATTCTACAAAATGGGTTGGCCAAATTGTGCAAAGAACCTTTTTACTGCAGATTATATACAGCATCCTGAAAATTGTAGTGCAGTATGTGAGCGCATTCTGTATTTTAGCGATTGAGGGTTCCAGTATTCAGAAACTGACAGTTCACTGCAGCGTGCACGATTGGGAACGCAAGTGTGGAATCAGTATCTTCCAGCGTTGGATATTAAATATACCCTCTGAATAAATAGACCTGTCTAGCAAATATTAAATACACCATCTGCTTCTGTCTGCTGGAATCTCTCAGTCTTTTTCCCAATTACTATACAGAGTACCATCACGGCAAAATATAGACGTGTGAAAAAATCTCTGTTTTCTACGTGCCGTAGAGAACTGTAAAGATTTCTACGTGCTGTAGAGGACGTGCCTTCACATTTTCACACCTACCCGTTGTTTGAAAAGTATAATGTAATGCCTGTTGAGAAGATGTACAACTTTAGATTAAAGAAAGCCTATAAACGAGAATTAAAGGGGAAACATGTATTCTTGACTGAACTTGCCAACCTAAAAAGAAATTGTCAGCCTTATAAAACGCGAAACTGCGAATTTTGGACTGTTAAAACTTGTAGAACAACATATGGGCGACATACGTTAGGAAACAGACTTCCGAGGCTACTACATGCTTTATATGAATTTAACTTTCAGCTGGAAACCAACACTTTCAATGCAATACGTTCCTTTCCTACAAATAATTACATTCACACTATATAATATCTCACGCATGCCTATGAGTGTCAGCTATAGAGAATATGTCGGTGTACGCTAGGCATGGCGATTTGTAACCATCTCATATTTTCTCATATTTTCTCATATTTTTCTTCGGTCGTGTATTGAATGATTTGTGCAATTATATATCTTTAGTGTACTCTGTGTAAATTACAAAGTTATGTTAATCTGTATACATGTGTTATGAAGGTAATCTATATGTACTGAGCTATTTAGTACATCCGTTGGTGTATATTTTATTTTGTGTATGGTTTGTACGCAAGACGTGGTTATTTGTAGTGGGCTCACATTTTCCTTCGGGTCCTGTACTAAGTGATTTATCTGTTCAGTACATAGTTTTTTTCCTTCTTTTGTTGCTGTTATTGTTGTTGTCTGTTAATGTACTGAGAACACCGTTGTACTCTGGTGCCAAAACGGGGGCCCGCAGCTTCGTCAAGCTATCCTTGCGATGGTTTTTTTTGCCGGCCTTCGGCATTGTGTACTATGTACATGATGTCAATAAAGTTCACTGTTCACTGTTCACTGTTCACTGTTTTCGAATGAAAGCTCTCTCTCTCTGTTTTCTGGTTTCAATTATTGAACAAAAAGCTGGGCCGTCAAGAAAAAGCGAAGCACAACCTCAGGAAGGCACGAAATTTGCGACTCACGCAAATAACTGCTCAGATGACATGCCAGCAGTCTTTTTTTGCCTTCGTCTCGAAAACCCTTCACACATAGATTATAGTCATTTTTAAAATGCGAATGCATTTCTTAGTCGTGCTATGTCGGGCATCCGGCGTTGTCCGCATCGTCCGCGGTGGTTTCCGTGCTCCGGCAGGTGTTATCTCACTGCTCTCACTCCCTCTCCCATCGCAAAAGCTGTGGGCACTGGTGCTTATCCTTGCCCCTGGCAACCGGAGCACATGGTGCGGGAGAGTGTAGGGGAGGGCATAGACTTTCATAATATATACTAGAGGGAACTCTGCCGCTAGTGTTTATGGGAGCTGCAATGCACGGCACTTCAGTGAGCATGGAAACGATGGGTAGTACACGCATTTGTCTATTCTTCATACTTCTGGCCTGCTTTGGCTCCGTGTGTGTTCGTGTGGCTTGTAGCTGTTTTTTTCACGAAACAAAAATCAGCAATGTTCAGCGGTTGCGCTTCACCACCTTATTCTTTTAGACTTACCTTTCTAAATCGGGTCTTGAAGTTCAAAAGGTTGAATCTTTCTTTCAAAACAAAACCGAAACACAGCAATAAACGAAGCCGCAAGTACGATACGCTGCCTGCAAGTACGAAAACTAGGCAAATGTGTGTACTACCCATCATTCCCTTGGTCGCTGAATGATCGCAGTGACAGAGTCCCCTCTAGTTAATTTTAGGAAACTCTATGGGGGAGGGTAGGTGCAGTGCTTCGTCACTCCTTTTCTCTCGGTTCACTCTTTCTCCGCCCTGCTCCCCTCTTTCCCGTCCGCTCATGCTTCACTCTCGACCATTCGCTGGCTGGGCGCTGCTCAAAAACATCCGGAAATGTGGGCTCGAGACGCCACTGTGAAACGCCAACGCCGAGCCACGAACTTTATTTGTTTTGTTCCATAGAGTTTCATACAATAACACCTAGAGGGGAATCGGGCGCTAGTGTCTACGTGGGCTCCTTCAACTGTGCTTGTATCCCAATGGGAATTATGGTAAGTACAGGCTTCGAATCTGTTTTGAATGAATCGTGTTCTTGAGATTCGCGACGCTTGTTGGCTGAGTGTAAAACAAAATTATATGATGTTATGTCTAATTGAAACTTGCTTCATTTTTTTGTACACATACTTTAATGCAAAAGGTTTTTGTGACAAGGTGGCAGAAGTGAAACCTAGACAAATTTAACCACCAGGGTATGCATTGCTCTGCTATTACGTTCCAGATTTGACATCAAGGTGTAATGAATTATTCTTTAAAAAATTTCAAAACAAACCATCTTGTTCTGCCTTCAAAAGTACGCAATATCTATTTACGAAAATAGCAGCACAGTATTAAGTAAGAAACAATGCTTCATCTGCTGCAATGCCAGGTGCGTCTGTTCAAATGGTCCGCCTTTAACGCACCTCTATTTTTGTTGTGAAGTAGAGTCAGAAGAGCGGGGCGGTGCGTCTACGTCACGTCGCCGTCGTTTGGCAGTTGATTTCAATGAGTTTTGGCAACACGCACTAACAACAAACGTGAACTCGGTGTAATATCCTGCACTGGCATGGGACACTGCCAAGGAGGATTAAAGAAAAATTGCTGAAGTGGAAGCTCCTGCGATGGCTTGCCAGCAGAAGTGAAGCCACCTATTGCCACTGCCAAGATGACGAAAACATGCTCTTTTCTGATAGTGCCCACTTAAAGATCAAGTGGCTTTGATACGTTATGTAAATGCTACGTTAGTTCTATAATAAAGGATACTTGCTCCCGACAAAATAACACACAGAAACAAGTATGGATGGCTGAATCTTCAAAGAAATTCACCTCCAATTAGAGGCTCACTACGGAAAACTAGTAACTTTAAGACGCACTTGGACTATGTGTCTTGAAAAAGTTCCCACATTAAACTCGTTGGGCGTGCGAGGAAAACGCTTCGTTTTTATTCGCTCCCACAGTAGAGTACCTAGTACTCTAAATCGTTACTCTCTTTTTTTCTAAACACAATCGCTGAACGGCGATACTTTATCATGCCCCTAGTGAGATGGCCGCCACAGCCGCCATCTTGCCAGAGGAACGGCTTCACTTCTGCGCAATCATTTCCACTCCAGCAATTTTTTTAATCCTCCTTTGACGCTGCATCTATGCGCCGCGGTAGGTGGACGACGCTTCGATTAAACTGTCAAACACGACTTATATAGCTCCAGCGTTGCAGTAAATTCAGAGGCTTAGCCATTTTCAGCTTCTTTGTACCATATAGTTTCCCAAAGTTAACTAGAGGGCACTCTGGTGCTGCGATCGTTCAGCGACCATGGGAATGATGGGCAGTACACACATTTGCCTAGTCTTCGTACTTGTGGCTTCCTTTATTGCTGTGTTTCAGACTTCTTTTGAAAGAAAGAACGAACCCTCTTGATTTTAGTGACTTGATTCGAAATGACAAGCCTAAAAAAATAAGGTTGTGAAGCGCAAACAGTGAACATTTGCTAATTTATGTTTATATGAAAAACCAGCTCCAAGCTCCAAGGGTAGCACACACCCAATGATGGGTGTGTACTACCCATCATTGCCATGCTCGCTGAAGCGCCATGTGTTGCAGCTCCCATAGACACTAGCGTCAGAGTTCCCTCTAGTGCATATTAGGAAACTCTATGCTTTGAACAACAAAGGCACTGCTTCAGGCTTTTTCACCGCACGCAACTACTCACTTTACGCGAAGAACGAAACTGAAACGGTAAAAAAGATCCGTAGACAGTTCACTGGCTAACGCGATCCAATCCGAAGCCTGTACTTTGCATAATTCTCATGAGGATACACGAACGTGGGGCCAGATTCCTCTCTAAGTATTATTGCATAAAACGGTATGGTTTTGTTCACTTCATAATATTTTTTAACCGTGCATGCTAGCAACTAGAGCTGGAAACACATACCGCGTTTGTCGCGACAGAAAAACGCCACGTGCGGTGAACGGCGCTATGGCTGCACCAAAAGGAGACGCTGGCTGCACTGTGTAAGAAAAAAAAATATCAAATCCCACGTACAGTGGGAATCGATGATTTGCGAAGCACGAATAATAAAGGTGGATATGCCCCTTTAAAATCAGCACAACGTTACTAGGTGGAGGTAAATGATGTCGTACATGACTTCCGTCGCATGATTATCATCTATTCACGTCACGCGATACCAAATTTACTTTATGGGAAGTTATCGACACTGTATCAGATCTGTGACGAGTGGAAGCCAGTAACAAAAGACCGTTTATTCAAACAAGGTATGCGTATAATAGTGTGTAGCATGATAACCACGTGTGGTCATAATCTAAGATTAGTTTCGTTGACGGTGGTGCATGCGTGCGCATGGCTTACAAGCATTGCTCGATCGATACATCTTCCCGCGGGAAAACAAAACAACTTAAGTTACTTGATTAAAGTTACTTTCATAGCGTAGTCGATCCGGTGGTCGCGTCTCCCGAGCAGACCTGCGTAGGGGAGGAAGTACGCCTTGCAGAGGAACTTGTGCTGGCGGCTGCTCGGATGATGTGTTACCGGGCCTTCGATGTTCGTCACTGTGCTCATGCCGAGCCCGTGCTGACTCGTCGAGGCCATCACGTTCATCGCTTGATGAGGACTCACTTTACAAGTCCTCCCTATACTGCTCACCTGTCCTCAGTAGGTGGCGCTGGTTACGTCGAAACCTTCTTCCGTCCTCCGTGGCCACGTAGTAAGATCTCGGTGCGACTCGTTTTAGCACTTGCGCCTTTCTGGTCCGTGCCTTTTCTTTGACGCGTACAACTTCGCCTTTCTTGAGCGCTGGCAAGCATCTGCCCCGATCATCGAACTGTTTGTGCTTAGTCACGGGAATGTTTGAGTGGTGGCTTAAGTCTGGAAGTCTCGTGCGTAGGCGTCTGCCTTGGAGGAGTTCATTGCTAATGCTCAATTTTGCCGGGTGGTCATGGCTTCTAATTGCATAGACCGGTTACTGCTTGCGGCTTGTGGGCCGATTTCATCTACGCCGCGGAGTGACGCGCCCACATCTGACACCATGTATCAGATCTGTGACGAGTGGAAGCCAGTAACAAAATACCGTTTATTGAAACAAGAAATTCGTATATATAGTATGCAGCATGATAACCACGTGTGGTCATTATCTAAGATTAGTTTCGTTGACGGTGCTGCATGCGTGCGCATGGCTTAGAAGCATTGCTCGATCGATACACGATCGAGCATGCCATTAGCGAGGCCACGAGCACGTCATTAGCGCGGTATGTTGTCATGTTCTTAAATGACACACGTGTCCGGTTTATCATGTTTGCACCAGTCATATGTTTCGTCATCCATTTACGTCAGGTAACACCAAATTTGGTATACATGGAGCTAGCAAAACGGCTGCGAGTGCATCATGAAGAGCCCAATATACTCCAATGTTGAGCTGACACGCGCGCAAGCTGGCCACAGCGACGCTACGTTAGCAAAACGCGAGCACACTATTGTCGGACGCCAGGCGCGACCGGCGCGACCAGCGTCCATCGGTTCGGCCCGATGGCAACCGGCGCGAAATTCGCGCCGATGCGTTACCAAGACAACACTGCGTCCTCCTATTTTAGTGACGGAGGGATGCCAGACGCGCTGAAACGCGCATGCGTCAAAGAATCGCAGCGCTGCTGCTGCTGAAAAACATTTATTTACAGATGTTATTTACAGGGAGGGTGGGAACGGTCCTTAAAGGGCTGCCCCGTATAAACACTAGGTGAGCTCCCTCTTACGGGAGCCCATTGGCGTTGGCCGCAGCCCGGGCACGCTCGAATAGGGCCCGTTGGGCCGTCAGGTCAGAGCAGCCGAGCAGGGATGCCTCCCAGTCCTCCCGCGAAGGGTTGGGTAGTGGGGTAAGGTTTGGGGTTTTTCGGCATGCCCACACCATGTGGAAAATGTCCGAGGGATTTTCCTCACAATGTGGGCACTTCCCCGTACAAGCGGGGTCAAAGTGTTTCATGATTGCCGGGCACAAGAGAGTTTTAGTGTAAAGGCAAAGGAGGATTCGCTCCTCCGCCTTCGTGAGACCCTTACAGGGTTTCGGATAGACGTTATGGCCGGATTGGTAAAATTGTGTGAACTCCTTAAAGGTGTAGGCGGGATTGGGTTCGAGTTCCAGATCGGTAGGGGACGAGGATGATGCCCGGAGAGTGAGCGCGCGGGCGGCGGCATCGGCCGTCTCATTACCATCGAGGTCCGTGTGAGCCGGAGCCCATATGATCGTTCGGTGCGCGGGGGCACCTAGGTAGCTGCTGTTCTGCAAAATTTTGTAAGCACGGTACGGAATGTATCCCTGTTCAATATTGCGACAGGCATCCCTTGAGTCGGTGATGATGACCCTCGAGTCCTGATCTGCGGCGGCTAGTGCGATGACGATCTCCTCCGCGTGCGTAATGTTATATGCACGGAATGTGAGTCCGTTTACAACGGTGTTTTGGTGGACGATCGCAGCCGTGTACCAACCACCATGGTGCGGGCCGGAGGCGTCCACGTAGAATACTCCGAATTTGTGGCCGTAGTGTCGAGCCGAGGCTTCCGCCCGCGCGAGGCGTCGGCCACTGTAGTCGTCTCGGGTCATGTTAGCCGGAAGAAAGCGCACGTGCAAGGAGTATCGCCAAACTTCTGGAATCCGTACGCGCTCTTTCGTGTGTATTGAATGATTGGTGTGTAGCCGGGCAAGGAGGCGGCGACCCGACGGTGTTTTAGAGAGTCTAGTATATTGGTTTGTCAAGTGCGCCTCTCTCAGCTCCTTGAAGGTGTTCACCATTCCCAAGCCCAAAAGGCGCTGGTTAGAGGTGCTGACAGGAAGGTCGAGGGCGCGCTTGTAGATTTTGCGGAGAATGACTTCGAGTGCATTCTCGTCGGATTTGCGTAGGTGGAAGTATGGAGCCGAGTACAGGACTCGGCTGGTTACGAATGCATGCGCCAGCCGCAAGGCATCTTTGCATCGTAACCCCCCGCGCTTGTTGGAAACCCGGCAGACCATCCGGCCCAGCTGGTCCCCCACCTTACGTAATTTGGCCAATGGTGTGTCTGCTCTGCGATTTTTGTGTATAAAAAGCCCCAGTACTCTCATCTCATCGCGTTCGGGTATTGGTCCGCTGTGAAGGGAGAGGTCGATTTTTGTGGTGCACTTTGGTGAGGGGCGTATGTGCACGAATTCCGATTTGGACGGGGAGCACTGAAGGCCGCAGCGACGGGAATAGTCATCCACGATGTCCGCCGCTTGCTGCAGGCTTGCCTCCATGTCTCCTGTCGAGCCGTGTGACGCCCATATGGTGATGTCGTCGGCGTACAGCGCATGCTGTATGCCTTCGACTTTCGCCAGCTGAGTGGGGAGCCTCATCACTGCCACATTGAATAGGAGGGGCGAGAGGACCGCTCCCTGCGGAGTCCCTCTCGTGCCTAATCGGTAAGGGCCGTGTTCAATGTCCTGAATCCGAATGTATGATTGTCGGTCAGTGAGGAATTGTTTAATATAGTCGAAGGTGTTTTGGCCGCAATCCACCTGTGAGAGATGTGTTAGAATAATTTCGTGGGTCACGTTATCAAAGGCCCCCTTGAGATCCAAAGCGAGCACAACTTTGTCATCCAGGGGATACTCGACTGGATCGAGGATCTTATGGTCGAGCTGAAGCAAGACATCTTGCGCGGACCGATGTGGGCGGAACCCGAACATGGTGTCTGCAAATGCATTTTTGGTCTCCAGGAACGCGCACAACCTGTCACGCACCATCGTCTCCATTAATTTTCCCACACAAGAAGTAAGGGAGATGGGGCGGAGGTTGTCCGTGTCAATGGCTTTGCCCGCTTTGGGTATGAAGGTGACGAGGGCGGTCTTCCACTCAATTGGTAGGCTTGTTTTCCCGATCCAAATGGAATTGATGTAGGCAAGAAGCATGGTGTAGGGCGAGTCAGGAAGATTGGCAAGTAATTTCACGGTGATTTTATCCCTTCCCGGCGCCGTTCCTCACCTCATTTTTGCTAGGGCTGCCTTCAGGTCGTGTAACTGGAACAGTTGATCCAGCTCCGCGTTCTCGGTACCTGCATACGAGTACGCCGGCCCTCGGGAGTCCTGCTGTGTGCATAGATATTGGTCTTGGAGTTTATATGCCAATTTGGCTGTGTCTTTGTTGAAGCTGTGAAATGCTCGTTGCAGATGCTTTTGTGTCTGTGTTCGAGTTTGGGTCGGATCAATCAGGGCGCGGAAGAGGCGCCAGGTACTCCGGCTGGGCATTTGTCGAGCGGCCGTGTTGCAACGGTCCACCCAGTCAGAGTCAGCGAGCTGGGCCGCGTACTCTGCTGCTCGCTGGGTGAGCTCAGCGATGCGAATTTTGAGCTTTCGGTTGTGTTTTTGCCGGCGCCATCGGCGGACGAGGCTGCGCCGGGCCTCCCAGAGGTGAAGGAGATGGTTATCCACCGCCGGAGTCGCCTCGGAGAGTTTAATTTGTGTTTCTGTGGAGCGTAATGAGGAAACCAGTTGCTGGGACCAAGCATGGTATCCTTGCTCCTCAATGGGTGTCGAATTGGCGTATATTTGCCGAAACTTCGTGTAATCGGGTAATTTTGCCTCTCCGTAGGGTCTTGCCAAAGGATAGGTGCGAATGGTAGTGTTGAGTACGCAGTGGTCGCTGCCGAGGGTCTCTTCAGTGTTGACCCAATCCGCATACTGAATGTTTTTTGTGAGGGTAAGGTCCGGACATGTGTCCCGGGTCACGGAGTTACCCACGCGAGTTGGGTAGGCAGGGTCGGTGTGAAGAGTTAGGCCCAGCGTGGACATAAGTACCGCTAATTTACGTCCACGTTTCTCTTCACGTGCATACCCCCAGAGTGTGCTGGGGGAATTAAAATCACCCACGATCACCGGAGGGTCCCTGCCTGCAGCCGGCTAAGGCGCGGCTAAAAAGGTCTGCGAATGTAATGTTGCTTAGTTTCGGTGAGCAATAAATGTTTAGCAAGTGCAGTGGCGGGTCCTGTTTACGCAGCGGAAGGAGTGTCACCATCACGTACGAGAAAGCTGGCTTAAGGTCGAGATCAACTAGGTTGGCCGTATAATTTTGTGCACGCAGATGCAAGATAAAGGATCCTGCTGAAACGTAGTATAGTTTGTGAGTGTGGCAGCACTCCCTGGCTCCTGGAGGGCTACCACAGCAGGAAGGTTTTGAAATGCTGCGAGGAAAAGACGGAGGTTGGCGCGCTTAGTGTGAGCCTTAAAGCCCCGACAATTCCACTGGGTGATTTGGATGGGAGTGGCCGTATTGGATAACGCAGCGCGGCGCACGCCTGCGAGTATATGGCAACACTGGCGCCTGGCGTCGCGACGCCGGCGTGACGCGACGAAATGAATGCCGGCGACCACGCGCACCGCGTCACTTTGAAATGTATTGGCACCTTGACTGTGGCATGTAGTCATGTTCTAAAATGACATGCATTTCACGATTATCATGTTTACTCTAGTCACATACCTTCGTCATCCGTAATACCAAATTTGGCATATGTGAAGCTGGCGAAACGGCAGCGAGCGCATCATGATTGTGGCATGTAGTCATGTTGTTACATGACACGCATGTCATAATTTTCATGTTAGGGTCTGTTGCTTGTCTTCGTCATGCAATCATGTCATACCATACCTGTTCCGCAACATGCCAGGTGAACAAAACCACCGCAAGAGCTGCAGGACCGTGAAACGTAGATCATAGCATTCATGACATACATGTCATGATTTTCATGATATGACTAGTCAGATATGTCCTTCACACAGTCGTGCTACGCCATACCAAGTTTGGTACCAATATCATTATTGAAACAGCCAGGAGAGCTAAATGTCGTAGGCGGGTAGATAGATAGATAGATAGATAGATAGATAGATAGATAGATAGATAGATAGATAAATAGATGGATATATAGATAGATGGATAGATAGATAGATAGATAGATGGATAGATAGATAGATAGATAGATAGATAGATAGATAGATAGATACGATCAAAGTCGCCGAAGTTTGCCAAGAAATGCTTCGCATTTAAAAGTCATAAGCGGCTAGATAGATATATAGATAAGTACTCTCCAAGTCGCCGAAGTTCACTAAGGAATGCTGCGCATTTTAAACAAAATGACGCCATATCTTCGAAGTAAATGATGATGAGTGGGGCGAAGATTCGGAGGGTTTTATCGGTAAACCGTGAATTGTCCGTCCGCTGGCCGCGACCATCCGTCTGTCTGTAAATTCATCATATACAAGTACCGCCATCCAGCGGATATTCCAACTACGCACGATAAGCTGCTAACGATTTAGAGTACTTGGTACTCTACCACAAGAGAGCGAAAAGCCATCCCATGGGCCTCTCATGACTAGCTCCAGCTTTGTGTTTAGAAGCGTGTTTTACGAATTAGAGAACATAGTACTCTACTATGGGAGAGCATAACGCCGTCCCCACGATGATGCAAACTTAGAACTGTGTGTTTAGAAAACGTGGTTCACGATATAGAGAACTAGGTACTGTACTAAGGGAGAGCTTAAAACCGTCCCGCGGCAGTATGGGCACTTTAAAAGACCTGTAAATTTGTGTTTAGAAAAATTGGTTAACGATTTAGAGCACTTGGTACTCTACTATAGGAGAGCTTAAAGCCGTCCCGCGAACTACTTAACGAAACCACACACGGTCAATGCAACAGCTTCGTAGCGCGCAACCTTTAAAACCCTTTCAAATGTACCTTCAAGCTACCACGCCCACGGGCCGCTAAACAGAATAATTATGAACAGCTATGTTTGCGCAAGTGAATTAGATTAGTAGTACATTCAAGACATATAAGCTCAAAGTATGTTTCTTTTATTCAAAAAAAGGGACCAAGGTTTTCCACCTTTGTGTAATTGTACAAGTGTCTATATGCATTGATGCACACGTGCACTATACCGACGAAACAGGTATCCCAACATCGCGCCCACACAAGGATACGCGGTAATGTCGAAAGGCGCTCGCGAAAGGGCAGTCTTCCGATGATGATGATGATGAACAAACTTTATCTATCTGTTCTGTTCTGTTCTGTTTTAACTGTTTTGCTGTGGAGAGGTTGAGGAGCCTATTGCCTCGTCTACTCCATATCACAGAGTTCTGCAGCGAAAAATAAAATAATAATACAGAACGGTACCCAAAAATTAACAATACGGAAAAGGAAAAAAAACACATAACAGCACACTGAAACCAGATCAAATAACATGTCAATACACAGTTTTATTCACGCAGTTCACACAGTCATAAACTACTTACACGCACACCTTGCTAATCTAATGCCAGTATATACATGACCACACTTTACATAATACCCATTTCTGGCTGTCAGTCATAGGCGCTTGTCCAGTCCGGTCTCCACTAAAAAGTCTGTCAGGAAGATTATTGCCTTTTTCTGAAGATGCATCTCAGGCCATGGTCCAAGTAGTTTCTTTATTGTGAGGGGCCGTCTGTCCAAACTTGCTAATTTGTTCTTTAACTTTTCTCTTTCTTTCGCGTATTTAAAGCACTCCAAAAGAATATGACGAACATTTTTTTCTGCATGACCACAATGGCATTCCGGTGAGTTGGATCGATGTATCTTGTGCAGGAAGCTGTTTGTGTATGCTACTTCCAATCTAAGTCGGTGGATCAATGTCTCTAGGTGTCGTGGAAGGTCTGTCGCTATGGAAAATTTTCTGTGTGGATCAACTTCGTAAAGTACCGTTTCCTTTAATTTAGGGCTCTCAAACCACTTCTCCATCGAACAATGGTTAGCTCCTTGCGATATAAAATGTCGAATATCCGTCCCAGATATAGGGATTGTGCAATCCCGTCCTTCCTTCAATGCTTTCTTCGCGAGACTATCAGCATCTTCATTTCCCTTTATTCCAATGTGGCTGGGTATCCATTGGAATACGATGTTATGACCCTGCGATGAGGCATATTCCACAGTTTCTGCAATACATTGTGGTATTTCACCATTTCTGTAAGGTGATCTCACATTTCTGATTAGCTGAAGAGCAGGTTTGCTATCAGTGCATATCACCCATTTTCGTGGATCTGGATTCTCGCAGATAAGCTTAACTGCTTCAAAGATAGCCACCAATTCTGCTGTCGTCGATGAAGATTTGTGCGATAATTTGTACATCTTCTTTTCCTGAATTTCGGGTATAAAGACCGCACAGGCTGACGCTTCTTCTGTGCATGATCCATCTGTATATATCTTTGTTTTTTCATTATGCATTACATGAAGCTGACGAAGTACCAACTGTGCCGCTACTAGAGTTGCCATGGCTGCTTTCTTCTCTATGCCGTCTATTTCACGGATAACGTTGAGAAGTGGCAGCGTCCAAGGTGGTTTTGAAGGTTTCCATTGTTTAAATTCTGGTACTACTGCTTGAAATGATGATATAGTATCCTGTAGTCTCGTTGCCGTTCTCTGTGTTAGTGCACCAGATAAAAAATGACTTTCATGTTGCGTGAAAATTCTAAATAAATTTCGAGATGTTTCTTTAGTTCGCAGTACTGCCAAAGGTGGCTCTCGAGCCTCCGCATACACTAAATCACTGGAAGTTGACCGTGGTAAACCCAGACATACCCTCAAGCTCCTTGCCAATAACAAGTGAAGTCTCCTTTCGGTGGAGGCTGGGAGTCCGTGCAGCAGGGGCAGTGAGTAAGTTACGATGGGGCGTATCCAGGCAACATGTAGGGCTAATAACGACTCTGTAGTACCACCCCACTTGGCCCCGCAGAGATGCCGCAGGATTCGAATGGCCTGATTCACTTTTTGTTCCAGGGACTGGACATGAGGCGACCATGTTAGTCTCCGGTCTAAAATTACTCCCAAGAATTTATGAGTTTTAACCATTTTAATAGGCTGATTTTGCAGAGTAATCTGGAAATTTCCAGGTCTTTTTAATGTAAACGGAAGTATGGCTGTTTTGGCCAGACTCAGTGCCATACCTCTTTTTTTTAGAAAATGGTCTACATTATCCAATCCTTCTTGTAGAGTTTGTTGTATATCCAAAAACGATGAACCAGACGTCCATATACTTATATCATCGGCATATACTGAACATCTGATGTTGGGTGGAAGATTATACGGGAGCTGCGCCATGACTGCATTAAAGAGAGTAGGGCTTAGTACGCTGCCCTGTGGCACTCCTTGGTTGACGACATGTTCTGACGTTGGGCCCTCCTGCGTAACTACAAAAATTTTCCGCTGCTTCAGGAAGTCAGCGATCCAACGCAGTATCTTGCCCTTGAATCCCTGTAACGCCAGGCCTTCCAGAACGTGAACGTGACTCACTGTGTCGTATGCTCGGTGGACATCAAGGAATACAGCGACAGTGATGTTTCCTTGCGTTCGTTGGTTTTCCACATCTGTGACCAAATCCAGAATGCAGTCCATTGTGCATCTACCTCTTCTGAAGCCGGCTATGCTTTCTTGTAGTAGTTTTTTCATGTCTTGCCACCATAAAATTCGTTCATTGATCATTTTTTCTATCACTTTTGAAAAACAACTTGTCAAACTAACCGGCCTAAACGAGTCCAACTGCATAGGGCTCTTCCCTGGCTTTAGCAACGGTACTACTTTTGATATCTTCCAACTTTCCGGAACTTTTTCTTTTTGCCAAATTTTATTATAGATGTCCAACAGGTGTAATTTTCCTTTTTTGCACAAATTAGCAAGAGCAGCGTATGTAACTCCATCTGTTCCTGGTGAACTTGTTCGTTTTACTGAAGACAACACATATTGGAGCTCCTCTGGTGTGAAGCTGTCATCCAGATCTGATGAACTGATCGCAGAGGACTTTGTTACAACCGCCGAAGCTGATTCTGCTGAGGATTTATATTCGCTCGTTTGGGCGGTCTCTCCATTTCTCAGTATAAGATCGCAAAATTCTTCGGCAATCACACGTTCGCTAACTCCTCGAGACAGCGCTAGAGCCTGTAGTGGTCTCGAGTGGACTACTGGCTGTCGGAGGGCGCGTACCATATTCCACAGTTGAGTCACCGAGGTAAATGGGGAAAGTGAGGCACATAAATCTTGCCACCTTTTGGTTGAAAGCTTCTGCAGTTGGTTACGCATTGTAGTGTGTACTTTCTGTGCAACCTTGAAATCTTCTAAATTACCTGACCTGCGATATCTTCTTTCAGATCGGCGTCGTATTGCCCGAAGCCTCTCATACTCAGCGTCAACACCCGAATACCCATCTGGAATGAGTACTGTACGAGTTGCTTTTGTTAGAAAATTTTTTATCTTCGATGCATACGTTTCTGCGTCAGAACAGGGTTCACGATTTTGTCTCTGTAGTTCTCGAAAGATTGCCCAGTTTGTAATTCTTGTTGTGCGGTTATTTCTTGTTTTCTTCAACTTTGGGTGATATATGAATACTGGCAAGTGGTCACTTCCTCTTGTGTCAGCGTCTGCAGTCCAGTCTGCTCCAGCCGCTAATTCAGAGGAGCACACAGTAATGTCTAGTACGCTGCAGTAGTTATGCCCCCGTAGAAACGTTGGAGAACCATCATTTAGTATAGTGTAACCATAATCTTCGCATATTTTTACTATAGCAGATCCTCTTACACTACAACGCTCACTACCCCACAATTCATGGTGCGCGTTAAAATCACCACATATAATTATGGGATCATGGTCAGATCTACACACTGCAGCCAACTCTGCGTATGAAACGTTTGCTTGAGGGTGCACGTAAACACTAACTACAGTTACAGTAACGTTACCAAACTTCACTTTGCATCTAACGAATTCCGGCGCATCTGTTTTTGAAGTAGCCACAAGTGTCGACGGAATATCGCGTCACACACACAACATCACTCTGCTTTTTGCAGCAGGACGGTCTGCTTGGTACACCACATAATTGGACAAGCGAAAGTTAGTGGATACTCTTGTTTCGGAAATACACAGAATCGGAAACCCGTGCTGAGCGACGAATTTCCGAAAATCTCCACTCTTATTCTGCAAACCGTTGCAGTTCCACTGGAATATTGCACTTCTTTTGTACCAGTTAGATAGTCCGGTAGCCATGATTACGACAAGAGAAGATGCTCAACATCTAGCAGCAATTTCACTTCTGGTAAAGAACCTGCTTGTGGCAGGGATCGTAGAATTGCTTTGAGAGCCGCAAAGATTATTGGCAAAATGACTTGCTCGCTTCCGGCTGTCTCCACTGAGATCGCATTTCTCGAAGAAGTTTTGCTCAGCAAGCTGCTGTGACCCTTCCCTTTGGTAGTCAGTGGCTCCTTGGCTGTGCTGGCCTGGTAGAAAGTTCCCCTTCAGCATGTTCCTGGGCCCGGACTTCTTTTCCAACGCGGTGTTTTGGTGCTGAGCGCTTCAATACTTCCGAGTAAGAGTCGTGGCGCCACTGTTTTGCACTTCTTTGTGCCGCAATAACATCTTCGACTATATCCGCATTGGGTGCTGGACCTTTTTGTATCTTATGGTACCCTTTTACAATTCTCTCTCTTTGTGCCGCTGATGCCAAACGGTTTCGAGAGCAGCCTGAGAACGACGCCGGATGTGGTCCAGCACAGTTTGCACACTTAGGTTGACGCTTCGAGGTGCATTCTTTGTAATCATGTGCGCCCGCACATACCTTGCATCTCTTGGTTCCCTTGCAAGTCTTAGCCTTATGCCCATATCTCTGGCAGTTGTAACACCTTACCGCCGGCTCAATGCATTCCTCGACAGTGTGAACCGTAAAGCCGAGAGCAACTCTTTTTGGCAATGGCATGTCATGTCTAAACTGGAGTATTACATTACGTATGGGCTGCATTGTGGCACTTCCATCTTCATTTCTTACCCATCTCTTTTGTCGTGTGACTGAGATTACTCCAGCATCTTTAAGATAATCCAGTAGGTCATAATCACTGTATTCGAGTGGAACATCTCTTATCTTTGCTAGGGCCTTCATGTAAGACTGAGGTATCATCACTTGTACAGGCAATCCAGCCAGACTCTTGATCAGCAGTAACTTGTTTGCCGAGTACAAAGACCGTACTCCAACACAAAAACTTCCGTCTCTGTTGATTCTTGATGATGTCACTTTCTCATTGATAGCAGAGATTATCTCAGACGCTATGCGATTGGGATTCACCTTCCAGAAGGAGTCCTCGGCAGCGAATGGTCTGAATACCACCGGTATCCCCGTAGCTCTGTTCTTGTGATGGGTGACCACCGTGTAAGCTCCCTCGTCTTCCTTGGGTGCTTCTGTATCCATCTGTGTCATGTCATTAAGGGAGTACGTCGATGTAGCGTCATCGTTGTCAACCTCTTCCTCCTCTGTACACCTCTTCTTGCACTGCGAGGCCTCGCTGCTCTCTGTAGGGGACGTCGATATTGTTGCTGAGCCTGCAGCAACTTGAAGTCGAGCGGGATGGATAAGTGGTGCTCCTCTTGGCGCTAGCGGCATCTCGTTGTCCCCCATACCCGGGCTTTGCCAGGTATGAGGCACGGGCCCGCTAAGGGGCAACTCTGATCGCGATGCGTAGTGAAACTTCGACTCACCGATGTTTAGCTGCCACTCTGGAGACAGTCCACCCACCGCACACACTGTAAAAAGATCCTGAACTCAATATAATAACTGAATTAAGAGAGCGAAATGAAGCTACGGGCTTCTTCCATTCACTTCTTCCTCTAAATCTAAACTTTATCTAATTAGCAGAAAGGTCCTCCTACCCTTTCAGGTGCGAGAGGAGAAGGGAGGACCAAACCTAGACGACGGCCATGAACCCATGGGCCCTGGCGGCGTCTTCGGCCTGCCGTATTAAGCGGGCTTGTAATTGAGAGTAAGAGCTGAGGAGCGCGGCATACCATCCACTCCCGTCTGGACGTTCACCTCTCATGGGGGCCCGTGGGCATGCCCATAAAATGTGGCTCGAGTCCACCCTGTTGTGGCAAAATTTACACTTGTCCAAATAAAGTTCCGGCACGCAGCGGTTCATTGTTACCGGACTAGGAAACGTGTGGGTCTGGAGTAGGCGCCACGCCACCGCCTGTCCTTTGTTCAATGACCAGTGTGCGGGAGGATAAATTTTCCTGCTCAGGCTGTAATACTGCGTAATATCTCTGTAAGTGGTCATCCGCTTAAATCTCTCATCGTTTTCCCCGTTCGACCAGGGCAATCCAGAGGCTCGGTCTGTAAGTCCTCGAGCTGTCTGTTGAGCAGCCTCATTGCCGGGTAAGGAGGAGTGAGTGGGTGCCCAGACTATTTCTATTGTTCGTTGGTCTTTGCATCCAGCCAATATTCGTAAAGCTATTTGGGATATTCGCCCTCGTGCAAAGTTTCTCACAGCCGTCCACGAATCGCTAACAATTAGTGAAGTCGAGGTGGATGCTATGGCCATTGCAATGGCTTCTTCCTCCGCCTCTTCTGCAAAGCTTGTTCTCACCGAGCCGCTTACCTGATGATTTCCTTTGTAGTCCACTACTGCTATAATCATGTTGTCACTTCCTTTGTATTTGGCCGCGTCAACGTATGTTCTTTTCAGTAAATCTTTTACGTTGTTATGTATATTTTTCGCTCTTTCAGCTCTCCTTGCTTTGTGATGTTCGGGGTGCACGTTTTTTAGAATCGGTAAGATTACTAAACATTTCCTGATTTCACACGGGATATCCTTTTTGGCGCCAAATTGATTTGCGTAGTTTATACCCAGTTCCTCTAGTATGGCTTTGCCTGTTTTACTTTGCCTTTTACTTTCATATTGTGCAATTCTTTGAGCTTCTATAAGCTTTTCTGATGTGTTGTGAAGCCCTAATTGAAGTAATTTATAATTAGAGGTAGTTATTGGAAGTCCGATCGCCTGTTTGAAAACTCGTCTGATGATTTTGTCAATCTTTTCTCTCTTGGCCATTTGCAGTCTGAGGTACGGAATCACATATACAGTACGCCTGATGACGAAAGCCTGTAGCAGTCTTATCATATTATTTTCCTTCATACCATAGTGCCGGTTGGCAATTCGTTTAAGCAGACGCATAATTTGCTGCGCTCTGGTTTCAAGTAATCTAATCGCCCTGACATCTTGCAGTCTTCCAAAAAAAAAGGCAGCATATCTACGGAGTGAATGATGGAGAGTGGGGCTAAGCATTCGTCCGTCCATTCGTTCTTGCTTCCGTCCGTCCATGCGTCCATCTGTGTGACCATCCGTGCGTCCATTCGCCCGGCCACGCGTGCGCCTGTTCGTGCGTCCGCACGTCCATCTGCGCGTCCGTCCCTGCGTTCATCCATGCATCTGCCCCTGCGTCCGTCCATGCATCCATCCGTCCGTGCAGCCATCCGTGCGTCCGTCCATGCACTGTGACTGTCTGTGTGCCCGTTCGTACATCTATTCAACATTCCAAGTACCACCACCTCGCATATTTTCGTCATATATTTCGCATATGCACCGCCATCCAGCGGAAATTCCAAGGACTAAACGAGAGGTGGCACACGCACACTTTCTTACGGCTTGCGCTTCGTGTCTACTTCCCACCTTTAACCACCTCGAGTTCATGGTATATACTAGTTCACTGTATTACTGCGGCCCAACGCTCACTAAACCTTTCTAAAACCAAGGAGGTTATGCCCAGCGAGTATAACATAGCAACCCTTTCTTGTCAGATAGTGCTCAATGTACATGCCAATGGCTGCTAAGGGGGAATGAGAGACAGGAGGATTCGGCTTTTAACGCGCACGCTGCGAATTTTTTATTGTTCAACAACGCACAGAAGAAATCTCTTACCGGCACCACCTTGGAGGTCAAAATGTAAGACTGGTTACACACGACTACTACGACTACGAGGGACGAGCAGGTGCCGCTATAAGGAGCTGCGACCCTAAAAAAAACGAAAACTGCTACAAGAACGTGATCTCTAAAGGCCAAGAATACCATCGCAACTTAGTGTTGAGATATGGCCGTGGTTGAAAAAAATGTTTTGGCGTAAATGGGGTGTACGGCATAAGTTGAATAAAGACTAAGTGTTCAGTCCCCTGTATAAATATCAGGAGTACTCTATGTAGAGGACCATGCGTCCAGCGCGTTAAGTCATGTGCTTGACCGGCGTGGTAGCCACGGCCGCGCTGGTGGCTGAGGAATGTGCCGTATGCGTGGCAGCCCAATCTCTCGTCAGGGAGCAGAGTTATTAGGTGCCGCAAGTTAAGGTTGCGGCACCACGTCGTTCCGCGACCGGGACTTGTGGCAGCTGGGGACTCTGCTTCCCAATAATATTGCCAAACACAGATCAATATAGTCTGAATCAAACGCAAAAGTTGGCATTCAGTGGTGTCAGTGCGGATGAAGCGAGAAATCATCATATGATTTTGTTGCATGTAACCACGTTTGTGGCGTCACCCTATGGCATCATCACTTAGTTGCTGTTCTGAAAAAAAATGGCAGATCCCACGTACACTAGGAATTGATGATATGCGAAGCACAAAGAAGAAAGGTTGATATGTCACTTCAAAGTCAGCACAACGTTACAAGGTGGAAGTAAATGATGCCTTACATAACTACCGTGTCATAATTATCGTGTTTGGATGTGTTGTTAACCTCCGTCATCTATTCACGTCACGTGATGCCAAATTTAGCATATGTGGAGCTAGCGAAACGGCTGTGAGCACGCTATTAGCGTGATATGCGTTCATGTTCATACATCACACGCGTGTCAGGATCATCATGTTTGCACCAGTGATATATTTCATCATCCATTGACCTCACGTAACACCAAGTTAGGTATATGTGGAGCTAGCAAAGTAGCCGCGAGCGCATCATGAAGGGCCCAATATACTCTAATGTAGCGTTGACGCGCGCGCACGCTGGGCACAGCGAATCAACGTTAGCAAAACGCGAGCACTCTATTGTCTGACGCCAGGTGCGACCAGCGTCCGTCGACGCGGCCCGACGACAACCGGAGCGACCTGCGACATGCTGAATTTCGCGCCGATGCGTTACCAAGACAACACTGCGTCACCCTGTTTTTGTGATGCAGGGACGCCGGGTGCGCTGAAACGCGTATGCGTCAAAGAAACGCAGCGCGGCGCGCGCCTGCGAGTATATGGCAGGACCGGTGCTTGGTGACGCGACGAAATCAACGCCGGCGAGCACGCGCACCTCGTCACGTCGAAATGTATTGGCGTCTTGACTGTGGCATGTAGTCATGTTTTCACATAACGCGCATCTCACGATTATCATGTTTGCACCACTCACATACCTTCTTCATCCATTGGCTTCGCGTAATACCAAATTTGACATATGTGAAACTAGCGAAACAGCCGGGAGCGCATCCTGAGTGTGGCACGTTGTCATGTTGTTACATGACACACATGTCATGATTATCATGTTTGCACCAGTATCATACCTTCGTCATCCTTTCACGTCCCGTAATATGAATTTTGGTATAAGTTAAGCTTGCGTAATGGCCGCCAGCGCATCATGAGCGTGGCATGTAGTGATGTTATCACATGACACTCATCTCACGATTATCATGTTTGCACCAGTCACATACCTTCGCCATCCATTCACGTACCGTAATACCGAATTTGGTATATGTGTCGCTAGCGAAATGGCCGCGAGCGCATCATGAGCGTGGAACGTAGTCATGTTGATACATGACACGCATATGATAATTGTCATCTTAGGGTCTGTTCCTTGTGTTCGTCATCCAATCATGTCATACCATACCAGTTCCGCAACATGCCTTGTGAACGAAACCACCGCAAGAGCTGCAGGACCGTGAAGTTTATATTATGACATTCATGATATACATGTCATGATTTTCATTATATGACTAGTCAGATATGTCCTTCACACAGTCGTGCTATGCCATATCAAGTTCGGTATCGATATCATTATCGAAACGGCCAGTAGAGCTAAAAGTCGTAGGTGGCTTGATAGATAGATAGATAGATAGATAGATAGATAGATAGATAGATAGATAGATAGATAGATAGATATGCTCAAAGTTGCCGAAGTTCACTAAGAAATGCTTCGCATTTAAAAAGAACATTACTCTTCTAACGCCAAGTTCTCACGTGCGAAACGCAGTTATGGACGCTATGCAATGCGTTCGCATTTCCTCACGATTCCCTTCGGGGAAGTGGGGGCATTTTTTTAGCCTTCCCCGGAAATGACACCGAGAAGGTTCGCAAGCTTCACTCTGCGCACGGAAATGCCTGCGCACACAAACAGGCAAGATACATCTTTTAGGGGCGAAGCTCCTTAGGGCGTGGACTGTGCGTCCCCTGTAGCCTGTATGTAGCCACCTCTAGTTTAGTTCTTGCAGTGTTCACGAGATGGCGGTACCGTCTCCTGTATGTAGCCACCTCTCGTTTAGTTCTTGTAGTGTTTACTAGATGGTGGTACTTGTAGCTGATGATGAAAAGATGCAAGATGTTATAAACTAGAAAGCGGTACTTGTAGTTGATGAAAGACGCGAGATATTATAACATAGGAATGATGTCACATATGGCGCGTGTCATTGGTTGAAGGCAATCGTTCGATTTAGTGCGGCGACGTACGCTAGCGGGAGCGATGTAATCGAGTGGGCAAAATGTACAGAGGATTCATGGTTTACCAGGTTTACCTCCGGAGCTTCGCCCACTCATCATCATTCACTTCGTGGATATGGCGGAATTTTTTCTCCTGAATGTTTGCGTGAGGTTTCAAATTCTGCCTCGTGAGTTGTTTCCAAGAGGAGCAAGAAAGACTGAGCCCTTCACCACGTGGTCAAGTTCTCATCGATCTCTTCCAGTGTGCGCTTGCTACTTGGCGAAAATCTGGGCATGCCCTGCAGGGCCAGCAAACAAATCGATTGTTCCGTCACTCCTCGGTGGGTGTTTTGTCTTTCCCACGCCGCATCCACCCAACTATTTTTTTGTTGTTGTTCTTCGCATTTTTATGGAAGCAGTTCCTCTCAGACACCAAACCCCCTCAGATATCTTCCTACTTTTACTTTGTATCATCATTCATGGGCAACCTGTTTTCAATTAAGCATTTTTTTTGCGTGACAGAAAGCTCATCTTAGGAAGCTTTATGTGCACAAATATATTTGTTGCAAAAGCGCGAAAAAACTTGTAATCAGAACTATTGTTGTGTAATTTTTGGAGTGAGTGAAAGTAACGACGTTAGCAACAATCAAAAATAACAACAAATGCCGACAGTCAAACTCGTGAATTCAGAGTCAAAAGAAAAGGATGATTTTCGCAGTCATAATTGCAATTTAACTATCCACATTTTGACGCTTTAAGCAATCTTTGAAAAAGAATAGCAGCTTCACTAATCGGTGTTGGCTCATCTAACTTATTATATTTATATCGAATTGCGTCCTTTCTTCTAGGGCTCCGATCAATTAAAACGTGGTGCTTCATCAGGTGCCCGCATCATGGCGACCGGCAAACTAAGTCATTTTATTGACAATGAAATCGTGCTGGTATACGTATCAGTGTGGTAGCCCCATTCGCGACTTCAGCCTGTGCACGTTTGCAAACGAGTTGTTGCTCGAAGCTAGCCCTGATTTGTAAATAGACGGTTTAGCTAAAGTGGTTGATTTTGTATGCTGGTGCTACACACTGGAGGGAAACAGTGCTAAAGACGAGATAATAAGCAGAGGAGACACATAACAGCGCATTCAGTCGCCCTGTTAAAAAAGGAAGTTGTGTTTTTATCAGGTTGACTGCACGCGCTACTAGTGTGTTTTTTTTGTAAAGATGTTGATATGCCATATACTGTCATTTTCGTTTCGTATTTTTTTGTTCAGCTGCGCAGGTATATATTGCATGGTTTTAAGTATAAACTCTTGCTGCAAGTTAGCGCTGTTGTATGTGTCTTTCTTTGCATGCATGGTCTCTCATTTTTCAAACTGATTTTCCCCAATGCGATAGTTTAGCTCACCTTGTGTCCTTTTTATAGGTAAGGTAGCGAAATCAACAGACAATAAACTAAAACAATCTCAGACTTGCAGGACATGATTACCTGTCGTCTTCCTTCTAGTTATGACGAAGCAAAAACTTTCGAAAAATCTTGTTTAATGAGCAAGAGACTGCTTGTTTTTGTAAATACGGGATACAGTCTCCCTATCTACGGGGCTACCTCGATTCATGTTCCAAGCTACTTTCTGGGCCTTCAAAAAAAAAGGAAAAAATAAGCCGAGTAGCTCGAAACAGTGACACTGAAATTATTTTTTTATTTGCATAAAAAACATGGGAACCTAGGCTGCCTTAATTATAAAGGCTGCTATATACGACCAACAAGATGTTGGTGTTGAAGGACACCGACCGACCGACCGACCGACCGACCGACCGCCCACCCGATGTCACACCAGTCCCGTTAAATAGGGAGGCGATCGCCGGGCTAATTCCAAGAGCCGAAGTATCGGCCCCCCGAACCGCACCACGAAAGCGTGGACAATTTAGAAGTGGTCCTTTTTGGCGCGCCAGCGGACGCCGGCTGTGGCCCAAAGAACAAGTCAGAGCCGAGAGTTGATAAACAAACAAATTATATTCTCAATAATGGCAGATCGAAAACAATACATAAAAATGCACACTCCACAATAGTTGCATACAATATGTCACCAATCAAACCAATCAATCAACGTACTACACAACACAATCAGCCACACTTAATACAACGGACACGGACAACAATACGCACTACAATGCAGTCGCATGCATTGAACAACCAAGACACTTAAAGACTAAAGAGATAGAAAACCTATTCAGTCCAAAGTTCTTGGAACCAGAGTCTAGATGATACTCTTCCGAGAATCACTCACTCAAAGTCCAGCGTTGTTGTCGTTCCGCAGCCCTCTGAAGTTTCTCTTCCAGGAAACCTCCCGTCTTCAATAGGCCACTCTCCAAGCTTCAAACTTCTTCGCCGAAACACGTCGGCTTCACACACGCAGCTGTTGCCACGCGTCCTCGCTCAATAGCGGTAAACACACGCTCTTGCCTGTAGCCGAGCCTTCACCCACTGGTGCAAATCCTCTTCATCTCCGGCTTCGTCCCTACGGACCAAAAACCTTCGCCGACTACACGGCGGAATCCCTACGCGCTCTGGCGCTCACTTCCGTCTCCTCCTGATTTCTCGTCTCGGCCGCTCGATTAAATACCTTCCGCGCCACCTTCCAGAACGTTCTCCTCATTTCGTCGGCGCGATGCGCAGCGAAGGCTGGGAAGAGGGCGAGACGGTTGGAATGCCCTCTCCGGCTGGTGAGTCAACTCGGTATGACCACGCCTCCTTCGTTCTAGAAAAATCGCGGCCTTGCTGGGCCGCCGATGTGGGGTGAGGAGGTTCGTCTGCGAAGCCATGCTTCTGCGGGGAGAGCGCGCGCCCGGGAGCCTTGGATGTTTGCTTTCCTTTTTTTTCTTTTTACCTCGCGGCGTTTCTCCCGCCCGTTGTCGCAAGGATTTGGCGGCGCGCTCTTTTTTTAGCGCTCGTTCTGTGACACCCGACCGACGGACGGACGGACGGACGGACGGACGGACGGACGGACGGACAGCCAGACAGACAGACACACACACACACACACACACACACACACACACTGACACGCGAGCCAGTGTTCACGCGACACAAAGAAAATAAACTACAGGTTTTCCCGCTCACTTTAATCCCAGTGCCAGCCTAAATAATCTGCACGCCATTGAAATAATCTGAACGCCGAGCTATTTAATCCATGTGCCAAACATTTAATCCAAGCGCCAACATATTTAATCGAAGCGCCAACTCACTCAGGCCGTGTGCCATTGAGTTTAATCCAAGTGCCACCGTGCTTATTCCAATTGCCAATGACTTTAATTCAGTTGCCAGTCAGTTTAATCCACGCACAAAAACCAGAATACGGGGCGTGAAAACAGCAGTGCAATTGAAATGCAGTTCCTACAGTATAAAAGACAATAGTCGGAAGGTAGAATCAATCATTATTGTTTGTATTCGCCGATAGCATTCTTGAAAAAAATTACTGCCGTGGTTCGCTTAAGCAATGTTTGGAGTGCTTATACTTTGTTATGCGCAAGTTTGTATAATGAGTGCTTGGCCCAGGTGAAATAAATTTAATGAAAACAAAAAAACGCAGAAACATATTACTGAATATTTTACTTTGCAATGAAATTCAGTATCCGTCACTGAAGCTCATAACTGACTTTGGTACACACCACAACATTACATGACCAGGACAGGTCATGTAATGCGAACGACACACTATGTTTATTGGAGTGCCGGAACGCATACTAAGAGATTAAAAGCATGGTCGCGGGCAGGGATGGGTCAAAGACAGCTACATAATCAAGAAATTAGAAAGCCGTCGCGCGGCATGCACTGTGAAATAGAGATAATTCCAATATGTTTTTTTCCTGTAGTGAACATAAAACGTAAACTGATCATCCTGATGTGGCAATAGAAGTTTTATTTTACATTACTGCATGCCCTTATTTTTTTATTTAAACAAAGTAAATGTCTCCAATGATACGAACAGTACTGATTGTTCGTTTAGCTTGTTAGTTTTGTGACGTACTTGATGAATGCGATGAAACGAACACAAAGGAAACAAAATGATAATGACACGCAACTGTCCTTGGGCCTAGCTTTTTTTTGAGTACGTGTTTTTTTTTGCGTGGCATTATGCCTCTCATCGCACAATGGAAGCTTGCGGATTCAGTGCAATCACTAAATTATTTGTTCTTTCCCCCCTTTCTATCTCTACACACACACACACACACACACGCACACACACACACACACACACACACACACACACATATATATATATATATATATATATATATATATATATATATATATATATATATATATATATATATGTGTGTGTGTGTGTGTGTACACAAACACATACATACATACATATACATATACATATACATATACGACTGTGCTTGCACTGATTGTTACTCCTGGCATTTCTTTCTCCAAGGCCTCCTTTATTTGCTTCAATGTACATGTACAGTTTTTGTCGACAATTCGTCTCAAAGTACTCACGACGTCATCTCCAAACTTCCTTTTTGAACCCCCACCGTGCTTTGATGTTTCTCTGTCGGTAGCGGCAATCGATCTTGCTGTTATAATGTTGATGGCTAGAGCGTCGGCCAGTTGCTTTAAGTCACCGCCACGCCTGTAAACGTCCACAATCCTAGCCCTGTCGACCGATACTCTGCTGCTTTTTCGACGAGGTTCGTCGGGGTTCTTAAAGTGTGGTCCTCGTTTGCGTCCAGCCATGACTTCAAGCAAAGCTCTCTCTTCGTCTGCAAATGTTCCCGTATGAAAACACACGTTTCAAGTAAACACGCTTCAGCTACACTAAGCGTCGTCTGTTACATGAAAACCAGAGTATCTACTTTGATGCTTTTATAACAACTTATTTCCACATGTACCCGAATAAATGCAAGTTTGGTATTTTTAAGTGGTTATTTCTGATTTCAAAAACGAATGGATATCATCTGTCGGCCACTGTTCTCCCTGGGCTGAGCAGACGACTACGGTAGCCTCAGCGCATAAGTAGCCAAATGCCGTCTGCTCAGCAGACGACACGAATCTATGCATATGCGATGGTGTAGATGGTTAACCGGAATGAAGCAGTAGCAATGCAATAAAGACTAACATGGACTCTATGAGCAAATACATTTAAGTACCCACACATGCAATTAACTGACGGTTTTTTTTTATTTTGGAAGCTGTGACACCAAAATGTTAAGGGGAAGTCGCACTGCGCACTTCATTTCATAAGCGCTACCAAGTATAGCCGAGGGAAAAGTTCTTGCTGTGACGCCATGTTTACGTTATTCTGACATTTATACTATATATAGTGGCTAACTGTGTGTTTCTAGCGCATGGATTAAACTGACTGGCACCTGAATTAAGGTCATTGGCAATTGGAATAAACACGGTGGCACTTGGATTAAACTCAATGGCACGCAGCCTGAGTGAGTTGGCGCTTGGATTAAATATGTTGGTGCTTGGATTAAATATTTGTCACATGGATTAAATAGCTCAGCGCTCAGATTATTTCAATGGCGTGCAGATTATTTAGGCTGGCGCTTGGATTAAAGTGAGCAGGAAAACCTGTAGATAGAATAAACAAAGAAGGAAAAAAATCGGACCTCCCTCCCCATCGTGCAGCGCATGTTCAACGGAATGACTTCAACCGACAAAGATATAAAGGTGGCTCAGGGATAAATTTTCGAAATAATAGATCTGCATACTTTCACCTGATCAGTTATAAGACGTAAGTTGGGCACGTTCGTGTGGGCTGAATAGACAATTTAATTTTAAGGCGAACATCGCTAAAGGTTGTATCAGCCTATGAAATCTCCATCTTTGTTATGCTTACCTACGCATTTATTTACGCAAATCAAATAATAATAGTAATAACAATAATAATAACAACAAAAATGTGTGTTAGCACGTTGCAGATCTTAGGGCCTTTTTTCTCATGTAAAGCGCGTGTGTCACAATATAGTTCGTAGCTACAGAGCACAAATGTTTCTTAAAAGAAAAAAAAAACATTTAGCGCAAAGCACAAACGGACAGACAAAGGGACTATTGGTTTGCGCTAAATAATTAGTTTCTTCAAAAAGTCATCAACCAACTATAGCCGATAAAAACATTTCGCTAACAAATCCAAAATAATGAAAGAGAGTAAAGAGCGAATACTGCAATATTGGTTCGTATACACTTTCCAAGACTGAACCCACGTCTACACCGACGGCTCCGTCCGGCCAAACAGCTCAACTGCGGCGGTCCTTATTCCAACGCACGCCACAACCATCACAATCAGGACAGCTCATGCAACCACAACAACGGCAGCAGAGCTTGCAGCGCTTCGCGCTGCGCTGCGTTTCATTAACGACCAAAGCACGCAACGGTGGACGATTTTCTGCGACTGCAAGGCGGCAGTGCAGTCACTTCTGTCAAATCTACGCCGTTTGCCAAGCCACTGTAAAGTTATCGGTAACGAACGAGCTGATCAAGCTGCCCGTTCAGCCCATACAGAAGACAACAACCAGTCAATACCTCTCTCAAGGTAGTACGTAACCGCCAGTGGTACTCACCCGAAATAGCGGTCCTTACGATTTTCACCTCCAACGTGGTTCCGGTGAGAGATTTCTTCTGTGCGTTGTTGAACAATAAAAGATAGTGCTCAATGCACATGTTAATGGCTGCTAAGGGGAAATGGGAGACAGGAGCATTCGGCCTTTAGGTAACGCGTACGCTGCGATCTCCATTAGCAGCTACTGGCATGCACATTAAGCACGATCTGACAAAAAAAGGGTTGCTACGTTATACTCGCTCGGTGTAACCGCCTTGGTTTTAGAAAGGTTTAGTGAGCGTTGGGCCGCACAGCCATGAATACAGTGAATGAGTATATACCATGAACTCGAGGTGGTTAAAGGTGGGAAGTAAACCCGAAGCGCAAGCCGTAAGAAAGTGTGCATGTGCCACCTCCCGTTTAGTCCTTGAAATGTCCCCTGGATGGCGGTGCTTTTATATGGAGAATATATGATGAAAAGATGCGAGATGGTGGTACTTGGAGTGTTGAATAGATGGACGAACGGACACACAGACAGATGCATGGATGGACGCATGAACAGACGCAGGCGCTGATGCATGGACGAACGCAGGGACGGACGCAAGAACAGACACACGCACAGACGGGCGGATGGACGCATGGAAGGTTACACAGACGTACGCAGGAACGGACGGAAGCAAGAACGAATGGACGGACGAATGCTTCGCCCCACTCCCCATCTTTCACTCCGTGGATATGCTGCCATTTTTTTCTCTTATTTAGTTTTAGCGGCAAAGCTCCTTAAACTGGTAGGTGTTCTGTGGCGGCACCCGTTCGTCCCCCGCAGTATATAACAAGTATAACATTTTGACCACCAAGGTGGTGCCGGTGAGAGAATTCTTCTGTGCTTTGTTGAACAATAAAAAGTAGTGCTCAATGTACATGTCAATGGCTGCTAATGGGGAATGAGAGACAGGAGCATTCGGCTTTTAGTTAACGCGCAGGCTGCAATCACCATTAGCAGCCATTGGCATGCACTTTGAGCACTATCTGACAAGAAAGGGTTGCTACGTTATACTCGCTGGGTGTAACCTCCTTAGCTTTAGAAAGGTTTAGCGAGCGTTGAGCCGCAGTGCCAAGAATACAATGAACTTGTATATACCTTGAATGAACTCGAGGTGATTAAAAATGGGAAGTAGATACGAAGCGCAAGCCGTAAGAAAGTAAAAGCCGAATTCTCCGCCCCTCATTTCCCATTAGCAGCCATTGGCATGTACATTGAGCACTATCTAACTGAAAAAGTTTGCTACGTCACACTCGCTGGACGTAACCTCCTTGGTTTTTGAAAGGTTTAGCGAGCGTTCGGCCGCAGTGCCATGAATACAGTGAACTAGTATACACCATGAACTCGAGGTGGTTAAAGGTGGAAAGTGGACCCGAAGCACAAGCCATAAGAAAGTGTGCGTGTGCCACCTCTCGTTTAGTCCTTGGAATGTCCGCTGGATGGCGGTGCTTCTATATGGGTAATATAAGATGAAAAGATGCGAGATGGTGGTACTTGGAGTGTTGAATAGATGGACGAACGGACACATAGACAGATGCATGGATGGACGCATGAACGGACGCAGGGGCGGCTGCATGGACGAACGCAGGGACGGACGCACGAACAGACGCACGCACGGACGGGCTGATGGACGCATGGACGGTCACACTGACGGACGCATGGACGGACGGAAGCAAGAACGAATGGATGGACGAATTCTTCGCCCCACTCTCCATCATTCACTCCGTGGATATGCTGCCATTTTGTTTAACTCTCTCTTTCTCTTTCAGCCCCCTATTCCCCAACCCCAGTGTAGGGTAGCATACCGGATACTAGCATCTGGTTAACCTCCCTGCCTTCCTTTTTTCTCATCTCTCTCTCTCTCTCTCTTTCCTTCGGCACAATCATCTGAAGCGTGCCAATTAACTGCTGAAGACTTATTTGGTTGCATAGTCAGAAAATTGTGGAGACTGAACATGGAGAAAAATTGCTGACAGCTGCACCAGCACAAGTTCTGCTCCCGAAATCATATATATGGGTATAGCACACCACGACCAGGACACAAAAAGAGAGAGAGACACACACAGCGCTGTGTGTCTTTTTGTGTCCTTGTTTTGATGCGTTACACCCATATAAATGATGAACCCCAACCAACTAGCCCGCCAAAACGCCTTACCGAAATCATAGTTTGACTGGGAGAGCTTACAGTCGACACATGGGTCTACAAAATAGTCCGCGGCACCTAGCAAACGTATCATCTAAGTTTATATCATTGGTATGGCGTGTGATATCGACTCCTGCATGTCACGTAGAGTGAATGATTTTCTTATATGTTTTTTTTTCTGCTCTATATATTTATGGTCTGTATACTGTCTTTTAAAAAAGCAGACTGAAGCATCTCGTTGGCATCAGTTTAACATTTGACTTGATGCAGTAGGGCTGTAATGGATGGATGAATGAAAAACTTTTATTGGGGTCCTGAAGAATTCCACCCCCGTTTTATAGGGGTAGGGCTGTAAAAGTTTATTTATTCCTCTTTGCTTTGCCGGAGGAGGATTTACAGCTGCCAATGTTCATACGGGCAATGGTAATACAGGTAATAGAAATTATTGGTAATACAGGTTATGTTGATATATGTAGTCAAACAGGAAACTAAAACTACCCGCATCTCTGCTTTAGAAAGATGAACACGCGGTTGTCGTTCTTCGATGCTGCCTCAGAATGGCGATGCTCCCAAACGACGTTCGACGCGCGAGAGACGTGTTACAAACCGCTGCAACGCCCAACCGCCCTTCGTTACGATTCAATTTTCGCCGGCGCCGCTCCGAATCAACAGCGCAGCGTGGTTGAAAGAGGCACGTGCCGCCAGCTGTCGCGTTTTTTGCCAATCGCACTGACGCTCGAAGCAAAGGGGCAATCGCGTCAGCTCCGGCTGCGATCAACGGTGCCGAGCTGCACGCCTAGGCTTTTATTTTGGGCAGCCGAAGTGCAAGCGTGCGGGTGACCCAATTTCTCTCCATTACGGATAATCCGCTGCTTGTGACCGATGGCGCCACGGTCCCAGTCACGTCCTTCGTGCGTGTTGCCAACACAGGCGTCGTTCCCCGCCGCCGGCGCAGGACATTGCTTTCGTCCTCCGTGGCTGCTGGAACTTCTCTGTGCAGCCGGCGGGAAGCTTCTTGTTCTTGCACGAGGGGCAGGCGCGTTCTGCGGCCGGGCGCAAAAACGAAAACAAAACACGAGAGGGTCTCCGTCGGAATGCTTTACGAAGACGGTATGCCTGAGCACAAATCTTTATTTGTAGCTACCACAAGAAAGGAGCTACCCTGCCGACGGGAGTGTCAAGGCGCGTGCGAGTGTTCCCACGTTCGTGAGTGCTGAAGAGTTTGCTTTGCTTCTCGTCTCGCTAGGATGCAACGATGAATGCCCCTTCCCTCCCGACTCCCGCTCGTGTTCATAATCTGATGGTCACTCTGCACCATGCCCGCCTCTGCAGCAGTCGGATGGACAAAGTTTCGTCGCCGCGGGGTGCAGGAAAGCACTCGGTGTGAATTCAGGGTTGTCTCTACGAGGTACACACGCCGGACCTGTCTACGGGTGCGCGAATGTGTGCAGGTGTTCATTATATTGCCACATCACTTCGTCGCGTTTTGTTATCGCCCCGTTACATTGTAATTCTCAGCGGAAAACGTGCGTGCAGTGTTCGAGAAGTTTCAGGACTGTAGCAGATAATTTCGCTAAGATTGCGCGCACAACGCAAACATTGCAGTTTCTTCTGAAGCTGACGTGGCCGCTAGTGATAGCGCTGGAATATTCGACAGCGCATGTATAAATGTCGACGCGCGTCAGCGTTAGTCAGTTGGTCAACTTCCAATGCTCTGCTGTTCACCGCTATTGGTGCCATTGTATATCGCAGTAATCTGGCTTTCCATTTACCGGCCACAAATTCGGCCAAATAAAGTTTCATTTCGGACCAGCCGTCTATGGCTTCGTCAGCGTCACGACCCCGTGACATATTGACGTCTTGCGTGAATGTCGCAGTTCTTTCTGAGCCAGCCTCACTTTGGGCTGCTGCACACGTGCTGTACAAGGGCCAGACGTCGTGCTGGCTCTAGATGGCACTGTTTGCCCCCGCTGTTCTTTCGGAAGGGTGAGCTATAGGCGCGAGAACTTGTGGTCGTTTCTGTTGGTGTGACTGTGCGAGCATCCATTGCTTGTTCAACGAGAATTGTGAGGTTTGGATTGTGTAGTGTCAAGATGCCTTACCCTCAGCATACCCTATCAACCACTCTGGTGGCGTAGCCGGTGATCGGCTACTCACCCAAATGTCATGGGTTCGATTCCAGCCGTGGCGGACTCATTTCGACGGGGGGAAATACCAGAGGCCCGTGCACACTCTTCGGTGTCAGTGTATGTTAAAGGACACCAGATGGTGGAAATTTCCGGAGCGCTTCATTATGACGACTCTCATAATCATGCCATGGTATTGGGACGTTAGGTTCCGGATATTATTATTATTATTATTATTATTATTATTATTATTATTATTATTATTATTATTATTATTATTATTATTAATATTATTATTATTATTATTATTATTATTATTATTATTATTATTATTATTAGAGTTGCAGCATTGAAAGATAAGTCTCTTTTCTGACTGCACCAAATGGGCTCGTTGAAACATTACCCGCAGGTTGCGGGTTCGATTCCCGGCTGCAGCAGCTGCATTTCCGATGGAGGCGGAAATGTTGTAGGCCCGTGTGTTCAGATTTGGGTGCACGTTAAAGAACCCCAGGTGGTGGAAATTTCCGGAGCCCTCCACTACGGCGTCTCTCATAATCATATGGTGGTTTTGGGACGTTAAACCCCACAAATCAATCAATCGACTTTAGTAGATCATTTCGATAAGATCACGCCTACTCTGTGAACTGTACAGATTATTCTGGAACCTACGCCACCGCCAGCGATAACGCCAGAACATTCGACGGCAAGAGTATAAATGCCAACGCGCTTCGCCGCTTGTCAGTAGTTGATCGACGGCCGACGCTCCGTTCGCCGCAATTGTTCGACTCGCAGTGTGCTCCATTCGTCCCCGTCACGACCCCGTGACGATACATAGACGACACTCTTTTAGCTCGCGAAGAAAAAAAAAGAAAGCTACACCGAATTAAAGCATTAGAAAGCAGACAAAGCAAATCTAATCAATACAGAGACCGTGCTTGGCAGAAAGTTCCTATTCGTATAATTGTGAGGGCGGAAGCAATACGAGCACACGCTATGTCCCAGGCTTCTTCCTAAAATTGAGTGTTTGCTCTCGATTTCCGTTTATTGTAGTCAGTTTTTTTACTCTCCATTTCTCGTTCACACTTGAAATTTTTTTTTCGTCCAATGACGAGGAGCGAAGAGACAGATATCGGTGGTGAGACCTTTATTTCTCTCAATTTTAACCAGAACACTCTCATACTAATAGTGGGTGCCCTTCCCGTTATTATTTTATCATTCTCACTATTCTTTTTTCCTGCGGCCACAGCACGGCTGGCCCCTTGAGCGAGCTTAATGTTTGCGCAAAGGGGCGAGATAATCCCTGTTCTGCGACGTTGTGCCTCGAGTGCCCACCTCCCTTCGTCTATAAACCCGGATAGCGCATCTCTGCAAGCACAGACGCCCCTCTACGTCTCCCAACTCGCGCGTTGTCTACCATGATCGTCCCCCTGTGGCCACCATGTGATGATAACATACAACTTATCTCGAGCCCACGCAAAGAAAGTGGGCCTTGTTTTCCACCACATTTGTCGTAAACTGCCCTCCTTTGCCCCTGCGCTGTTCTCTATATGCGGCGCCATCGCACACGCTTTTTGAATGCTATCTACCTAATCATCGTATACCGTATTTCTATATTCTAGCGCTACTCTTGTTCCATTGTTGTTGTTTTTTTTCTTTTTCATCTCTCCATCCCACTTCGTTCCTCCGACGCTATCCTGCGTAAACCTCATCATCTCGCCTTTCAGTTCAGCGGGGCCCAATTTGTCGGCCGCCCAGCCTGCTTTGTTCGTCCTAAAAAGCTGTGCTATTTTCTCGGAGGACGAAGCGGCAGACGAACAAAACACGCCGGTTTAGGTTTCCGCGCCGACGGGCACCACAGCACCGGTGGGTTAGATGTCACGGTGGCGTCCAGTTTCGTGGCCCCTTTTTGAGATAACGCTCCCTGTCTTATTGTCATGCGCTTCTCCGGGACACGGGAGTGGAGAACACACAGTGATTCTACACACTCCGCTGAGTTATATTTACTCGCCATTCTACGTATTCGCGTGTTTTCCGAGTGGTCGTCAAGCAAGGCTCATGTTCGGCCTTCTAGCATAGAATTGAAGTCAACAAAATACAAGCCATTGAAATATGTTCACGTCAAGCAAATGGGTTCTTGCTTAACACATCACTGCATTCTTTTCAACACGTGCTTTTTTTGTCACCTAGAAAATAAGCTTTAGCAACAATGACAACGTGATTGGAGCAGTTTCAAGAACAGCAAAACTCTTTCGGTCATTGTAGTAATAGTTGTAATAAGCTCTCTACTAAATAATAAAGAGACTGGCTGGCGCATACGGGCACACGTGAGAAGAGGTGTTACAAAGAGGAGGGTGGTGAGAAATGCATAAGGACCCTGACAGTCTATTTTCGCGATGCGCACTCAAATGTTCACAGTACAAATGCAGCAGCTATGATGGTGCTGAAAGTAACATTGGAACTTTTGTAGTTGACAGTAGCGAGAGGAAATGTAACTGAGTTACAGGTGAAAGCGAGCATTAGGACAAAGCTTGTCGGTTAGGTAATTACAAGCCTGTAGGTTAGGCCTGTAAGACAAAGCATGTAGGTTAGGCCATTAAAGTGTGGCCGTGCTGGCTGCAAGATTGATTTTAGAAATAATAATCACCAATAAACAAAATTGTCGTAAAACAGTATTTATACTCTACCCAAAAGTCAATGCGTACAGTGCCAACTATCCTAAGTTTAATAGTATAGGGAAAATCGCCGTTTTGTCCCAGGCATTGATGAAGAAGAATGACAGAAAGAAAAAAAGACTGGGAGCATTACAGGACTATTTCCCGCTGAGTGTGGTATACACATGGAGAGGTCAAACGATTAACGTAGGAGAAGAAAAGAGGAGAGGTAAGTCTGCAGGATGTTGCATGCCGGAACAATCAAATGTGCTAGGAAGTAAAGACGTTGAACGGCAATTTATTTGTTGACACTGGTGACACACGTGTTTGTTGCCTGCATGCTTTCGCCGAGTATCGATGTGGTGGTTGGATAAGACTTTGCATGCAGACCAGCTTCACTTTTGTTGAGGGTGATAGGTTGACACCGACGAAGGCGGGCAACATGGTACATGCAGCGATAGTCCGCTGTAAATATGTGAAAAGTATGTATTACATCAACCGCAAAATAGGCTAGTTTGATAACCGTCATTTCGATGACAGTTAAAATGCCGAAATTCAGAACAACTAAAATTTATAAAGCCGGATATACTAAAGGCAAAAAATCTAAAATGCCCATATTTCAAAACACCGAAACATATAAATTTCGAAACATCCAAAAGCCTGCATCACCTATTTATAGCGGAAGATATAGTATCTTGCAAATATATAATGTTTGCGCTGGCTTTGAGCACACTATTTCATCCTCTTTTCCAGCAGCCAGGTTACCTTTGTATTTTTTTTTCATTACCATCCGTTTTCTTGCTGTGCCTTAAAGAAACGAATGACTGTGTGCGTAACATTGGCCCTTGCAGACTATCCTAGCTCCTAGGATGCCTCCTGAAAGTATAGAGCTGTTAAGTGCCCATTGTGCCGTAACTCTTCTTTTTTAGAATTAGAGTAGGGCCCACAACGTGCCCTTGTTGATGTTTTTGCAGCTGTTAACGATTATGTCTGAACGCTCTGTAATGGGTGAGCCTCTAAAACGCATTTTTCGAAATTTACGCCTTTTGACGCCTGGCTTGATTGTCGGCTTCTGTAAGAAAACATATGATGCGTCAACGAGACTTCTTCCACTGTATGATATTTTTGTAGTGTTGTTCTTTTTTTTCATAGCACTTTCAGTCACAGAGTGGTCCTGGTTTAGAACACCTACTTGTGACGCAGACGGCGCGGGTTCAGTTCTCACTGCAACACATTTCTATTGTTATATGTTTTATTTGCACCTTTTTAAATTTTTTATGACGTACAAAGTGATGTTTTTGCTCACAAAGACAATAAGCGGAATTTCTCCGAAACAAGCTCTTTAACGCTATTGTATTAAAATTCTATGCGAGCAAGTATAAGTTGAATATTTCTGAACTCCCCGCATTCAGGCTGCACAGTTGTGCATAACTTGGAGATATAAGATATTGCATTTTTCCAAAGAGCATAGCTTGTGACACTAATGGAAATATATGACAGCACACCGAGAGTTTAAGTTCGAAACAACAGAAAACTTATTGCGATCATTTTTTCAGTATATTCAGAAACTGCAACGCACTGCTTCTGAATATCTTCATTTCTAATTAACCTCCCTGCCGGGAGAGACAAGTTCAAGTTCTCCTGGTCAAGTGTCAAGGGCGTGACACAGAGCTGTATCAATCATGATGCTAAGCTCTAAGACAACCTTCCCAATCCCATCGCGACCTGACAGACAAATGGCGCCGACATATCAACTATAGCGTTGATCTCTACTAAGAACTGAAAACGCGCTGACAGAAAGTGTAGGGGACACAGCTGAGAGCAAATTAACCCCAGTATCGGCAATCTAGAAAACGTCGTTGCCGAAATCTGGCTGACACGAGAGATGGGAAGAGTAGTGCCCATTGTCTCACTGCGCTGAGCGACCGCGCCAAGCGAGATGAGATCGCTTCTTCGACAGACGTAATCGCACGCTGCCAGTGAAAGAAAACAGCTAGAAATGCTCCGTCAGTTTGCCCGCGTTACAGATCACCCGGAAGGAAAACTGACCCAGCAGAAGACGACTGTAGTGGAGACAGCGTTCCCATCGGCTGATACTTGCCTCCCGGGAGTGAAATGGCGATGACCCGTGCACGCGAGCTTTTCATGTCGTGTAGCAATTATCTCACATAACAATGTTTTCGAGTCGCATGCCGAGTCTTTGGCATTACTCAAGCAGGCCCAGCATGCGGGCGCTTATGCGATGATTGATGTCAGCGAGTCGCGAAGCGCAGACTATGAGAAGCCAGCGTTAAAATGTCGACTTGCCAAAGATGGCTTTAACTGAGGAAAGATGATATAGGTGTTATAATTAGTGTGCACAATTTTTGAGCCGATGCTTACAAAGAAGTTTTCAAAGCTGATTTTTTCCTACAGAGACTAAGTGTTATTTAAAAGATTTTGATGTACTGTTATCGAAAATATATTTGGAAACTGTTTGGAGGAAAGTCTAAACTACTTTCGCAAGTACATATAGCTTCTGTGAAACCAGTAACTGGATAGAATTCGTGAATATGGTAGGTTACGTATTATTTCACTTAAAATTGAATTTCCAAGTCTAACAGATGGTATTATCAAATAGGGCGGCGTTATTTATATTACTGAGAGCATAAGTGAAAGCAACCTAAAGTTTAAAATGGTATGCGCGACATATGGGATGAAGAGTACAGATGCGGGTACGGGGTTTGTCACTCTGTTCAAGTAAATATAAAACAAGAATTGACAAATGCGAGAACGCGCACTTCTCGTTTACAATATGTCGTACAGCAGAGACGTAAATTTCATTTGATTGCCATAGCTATGCTGTAGTGTTAGTAGTGTAAGCTGGAAACTTCGATGCTATATGACCGATTTCTGCTGCTTCCCACTCTAAATGAACAGTTATGATTCGCTGATTATGTACACTCTTCATGGTGAAAGCTACAGAAAGGTTTGACACACCTGGTGCAAATCGTATAAGATAACCGAATGCACCTACTTTTTGACGTGGCAACACGGTTTGCTGTGAGTGATAATTGCGTGGAGACTGACACACTCATGTAGAGAAATAAAACAGCATGTGTCTTGCGTTAATATAAAGGTAAATTCATATGAGTAGAAGAAGAGTAGGTCCGACGGCGTTTTGCGCAAAAAAGGGGGACACGAAAGAAGAGAGCACAGACAGGCACATACTAACAAGTGTAGCTTATTTTTAGAAATACATATAAAGGAAAAACAATGACACGTGGTTATGATTACAGGTGGGCGGTCAGATAATTTGTCTCGGGTTTATGATGGTTCACTCAGGGCCTTGCCCAAATACGTCACTGGAGTTATGCATGAAAAAGGCCTCAAAGATCTTTCGCACGGTTTGTCTTTCAGCCCCCACAACACTTCCGTTTCATTTAGCAAAAGATAAAATCCGAAATTCTTACAATGCAGGCAGAAATTAGACAAAGGCTTGCCTTTCAGAAAGTTTCTGTAGTCCATTAATTGTTTATATAAACAGCACTCGGCTTGACCGATGTAATGTGGGGAGACTCTGGAATATGTAACCAAATATGTCTACTTAGGACAGGTAGCAACCGCGGAGGCAAACCATGAGAGTGAAATAACTAGAATAATAAAGATGGGGTGGACCACATTCCGGAAGAATTTTCAAATCATCAATGGTAATCTACCACTAACCCTCCAGAGGAAGGTATATAAGAGCTACGTCTCGCCGGTACTTACCCATGGAGCAGAAGCCTGGAGGCTTACGAAGAGCGTTCAGCTTAAACTGAAGACGACGCAGTGAGCGATAGAAAGGAAAATTATAGGTGAAACTTTAAGATACAAGAAGAGAGAAAAGTGGGTGAGGGAACAAACTGTGGTTCAGGAAATCGTAGATTAAGTCAAGACGAAGAATTGGACATGGGCCGAGCACGTAGCGCACTGTTCATTAGGGGACCTTACTGGATTCCCAGAGAAGGCAAACGCACGAGACGGAGACATAAAGTTGAAGGGGCCGAGGTTTAACGTGGCAGCAGAAAGCCCAAGACCGGGTTGATTGACGGATCGCGGTAGAGGCCTTTTGCCCCGCAGTGGGCGAGATGATGATGTGCTTTGCACTGGTAGTTACGTGCTGAAAATGTTTTGGATGGACTACCACTTCCATGATTTTGACCTGCAATGTCTTATCCTCTTCGTCTCTAAATTGCGCCTCCACCAGTGTGTGATTGGAGAGCGGCGTCACCGGACAATACCATTCTCGAATGACTAGACTAGAACAGAGCGCCATGATTCACAGCAATTCGTCACACACCACATGCTTACTTTTTTTTTCTCACATTTTGGTTTTTCAACAGATATCGAAATAACCATGCTTCTGCCTTTAGAAATGCGTATAACATTGACGCGAACCAGCCGTTGAATGGACAAGTCGCTGGAGCCAAGCTGCTAAATTCAGTATCAGCACAAGTTCGTATATTGCTGAATGGTTTCACAATATGCGCGCTCGCAATATGAATATTCTAAAACAACACTTATGTCGGACAAGGTATTAAGAAAGACGAATACTGCTAAAGCGAACTAGGGCTTCTACAAGAACTGATATGGCTTGAGCTAAAGACCAATAGCGAAACTCTTCAGTGTGTTCTTCCTTTTTCATCATTTTAGGCTTCTTTACTCGTTTCCAAGTATAGGAATGACCACTGGGGATCTCATCTAGTTAACTTCTCTGTCTTTTTTTTTCAGTTCTTTCTAACGCGAACAAACGTCAAAATAGGAGTGACGTTATTCTGTATAGGTTGTTACTTTGCAAGCATTCTATGCTTGCGGAAAAGCCACAAAAGGTGCTATTTTTGGGTATCGAACAGCCTAAGTAAAAAAAAAAAATATTCGGTGATAACTGCCTGCGGGTATCATGTAGGCGGATTCGTAGGTACTTCGGTGGCTACAAATCGCATGGCTAACATACTCACATTTAAGTCGTTTAGTATTTATCGTCTCAACCTGAAGGCGAACAACATGATGTTTATATTGAGAAAATCTCATCGCTTCTGTCCGATTATTTTAGTATCACGTACACATAACTTTGAGGAATTGCTTAACGTAGAATATAGAAGAATTCGATGTTTCCACAAGTGGACTTGCTTTCGGCAAGGCAGCAACTTACATACAGTGCGTGAACCCGGCTCACCGGCTATTTAGATATAGCGCTGCATGTTGCACAGTGATGGGGCGCATGGCTCACCTGCACACTTTAAAAAGAGCAGTCTGTGCTCTGCCCGGAGGAGAGGTGTCTTGGCTGCCCAGAAGGACAGACGCCGGAACCCACGCTGGCCGATCAGCACTGCAAAAGTTTATGGATTTCACCACGCTGCCCCGTATCCTGAGACCGACCTTACCAATATGGTGCGTAGTGGTAAATAAATGGTTGTTTGTTGTGATTTATTACCTCTGCTGTTATTTATTTACTACGAACCAGATGCAACAACCCCAATATCCACCACACATAAATTGCCGTTGCTGCTTTGGCAAAGCCAAGTCCACTTGTAGAAACTTTCGCTGCAGTGAGCAAAAAACTGGGGAGGGGCGAAGCCAGCAGGGCAGGGTGTTCCAGCTCCACAAACGTGAAAAGTGGCGAGGGGCGAAATATGCGGCATTTTATGAGAGCGAGAGAGAGACAAAGAGAGAGAGAGAGAGATGTGCCCAAGGTGGAATGCCTCCTTATTTCAGGTAGTCACGGGCCTTCGCCATCTCCCGTGCAAATTTAACCACGCTGCGCTGATTCTTCAGGTCTGGGTCTGATAAGTTGGCCTCTTACAGCTGTTCGGTTCAAGAGAGATTTTTTGATGATGCACTAGAGATCCAAATTCTGACACCGAGCACGAAGGGAAAAGCTTTTTCGCTCCACTTACTTGCCTCTGTGTGTGTCGCATCGCATCGTTCTGCGTGAGTGTTTGATTGAACTTACAAAAGCAATCGAACTTACAGTGTTACCTGCCTGTACGAAACAGTAATGTACTCAAAATATATTTTGATATTGTAACAGGTAAAACAAGATAGCTAACAAACACACCAGTGCTTTTGAGAGCCTGATCGCGTCCCTTATTTCATAGAGTAATGTGTGCTGAGGTTTTTTTATAGGAGTGGTAGTTGTACGAAATTCGAAGTGAGCGACAGTAAAAGATCCGGCACTCTTAATTCCTAGAACACTCAAGAACTTCCGCTGAAACTGTTCTCCGGGCAAATTCAAACATTCCTCGCTAATTTCTGGTCTGGCAGAATGGAAAGCTATCCTGTGCTTAAGAAACGGTGCTCCAAGTAAACACGTCTCCTGCTATTGTCGGGTAAACAGGAAAATTGACTGGGACAAAGCCTGCATTATTGCCACGTAAAGGAAGTTGTTACCACGATTGCACATGCAATCTCTGGCCATCCAAACTACTGCACATACGATGAACAGGAATATTGGGACACTGCCCCCTGTGTACGCGTAATGTCTGCAACACGTGATGAAACGTGCATAAGAAGAGCGCACTACGCCATTTGTGGTCACTGTGAACAAAGCTCCCGTGTGGGGAGCCGATACATCTTTTTGACTTTTGTGTATTTTACCTTGTTTGGCGTTTTTGTTACTCTGCTCTAAACAGGAGTAAAGAGAAGTCAATTCACTCCTATATAGTAAAAATGGTGAAAGAATTGTGATGGTTAACTGGAAACTCCTAATGGGACGTAGCGCTGAAATGACGACGACGACGACGACAACAACAACAACAACAACAACAACAACAACAACAACAACAGCAACAACAACAACAACAACAACAACGACAACGACAACAACAGCAACAACAACAACAACAACAACCAGCTTGTCATTTATTAGCTAATTTCTTGATGTAGTACGTTAAGCGAAAACATGCATGCGTCGACGGTTATAAAGTTCAAGACCATCTAACGAGGTTAACGTACGGCAGGGATATTGTGATTGTGATTTACCGTTTATTTTCTTTATTCAAATCTGCATGTTGTTACTTGACAGGTGCTTTATCTTTATGTCATCAAGACACGCCCTATTACTTGTCAAAGAAAAACTAAACATTGAACAGGCTTTAAATCTTCCCGGCTTGTTATGATCCTTATTCTCACTATGTAAACTGATTTTTTTTCCTTTGCTGTACAAAGCTTCAGTGAAGAAATGTGAAATTGGAATGTAAACCGGGAAAGCGCTGTTCATATTTTGTCGACGCGATTATTGCAGTGTGTGAAGCTGAAATCAAAAAAGGTGGGCATACTTTCGAAAAAAAATATAAGCATGCGTGCAATTGCGCTTCAAAAGCTTGTCGTGAGTGCATGCCGGCGAAACACCGAACCAGATTTTCAGGGGAAAGGTCCAATATTTAAACGTGATTAATACGCCAGTGTTCCCGTGCTCCTTGTTTTCTGTGTGCTCTGTGGAAATTGTTTTCAGCGCTGCTCGTTTCGCTTCTATCAAATATTGCAGATAAATATAAGGACAGCCATCACCACGGGCGCTCACTTAATGGCGGCAACGTGGTTGTGAGTGGTTATGGTGTGAACGGTGTGAAATTGAATAGTAGCCACGTGATGATATAACATTTGCTTTTGTGTGCATGTGTGCGTTGTCAGTATGATAAACTGATAGATGAATGCTGCTGCTCGCTGGTGTTGCAGCATGAGCGTTGCTCCTCGGCAAGAGCAAAAGTAATGGGTGGTTTTACCGTGGGGGTCTGTCAATCAAGCTTATTGATGCGCGAACTCACGACGCAAACTCGTTGATTTTGAGAAGGACCCAGTTCAACTCGTCACTTTCATGGTGCATGTGTGACTGTCAAGCACTTGATGCAGTGGACGCTAAGCAGCAGCTTCTTTGCGTGGAGAATGAATTGTTCTTGCGCTACTTGTGCAAGGCTGGAGCCACAGACGAGCGTGTGATAACATCGCTTTTTCGAGCTCTTCAATTCGGTCGTCTGCTCATCAGTTTGGTCTGCTTCGAAGTGAAGGCCGCATCAGTTTTGCAATAACTTGGAATATACTAATCGCCTGGGCTTAATTAACAAAACACTGAACAGCCTTGTCTTAATTGATATGTTTTCAATTAAAATGGTAGTATTGATTTTGGGGTACTTAGCAAAACCATCATCAGTATAGAGCTATTTAACGTGATTCTTATATTGGCACGATGCTAATAGTCATAATATTAGTAAGATCTAACTAGCATAGTTTTACTTAGTGTTCTCATGATTAATTTCGCGTTAACTAGCATGGCTTAGTAAGTGCGTAAAATAGCATGCTTTAGTTAGCGTGGTTCTAGTTTTACGCGGCTTCAGAGTCATGGTCTTATTAAAATGTAGCGTAATTACATCGGCCTTAGCACGACTTGGCCTAATCACCTTGTTCACAGCGTGTCCTGGTCTAACCAGCGAAGTATAGCACCCAGCCAAATAGCTAATTAAGCAGCCGCACGTGCTCGGGTGCTAGCGGACGATGAAGACGACAAAGAAGGCACGCACTGCTCTAGCAGCAGTGTCCGGCCAAAGCATATGGCAGTGTGGAATTTTTGGTGCTATAGGAGATACTTCTAAGTCATAAATTCCCAAAGTACATTATTGCATGGCTAGGAGAATTTTTGAGGGCAAAAGAATTTCATTGCTTTAAGAATGGTTGGGCTTCGTCAAATTTTGAACAAACTCGCGAAGTTCCCCAAGGGGCTGTTTTGTCTCCAATATTATTCAACATCTTAATGAGTTCAATTCCTTACAGCCAGGTTGTGCATGTATACGTGTATGCTGATCACATTGCCTTTTTTGCAGCAGACATTGACCTTTCTTCCTTATATCAAAAACTGCAGAGGTACATGAACTTGCTAGAGGGGTGGCTAGAGACAATATGCATGTCACTAAATGAAAACAAAAGTGCAATGTTAATATTTCCGCTAACAGATCCTATTTCAATTGTCAATTGTCACTCATTTTCATGTTCTAGTGGGCAATGCATATAGGTGGAAATGACAGTTACGCAAACGACCGTCCTGTGCTTTCACCCACTCATCATCGGTCACTTCAAGAACATGCGGTGATTTCTTTAATTAAATATTGGTCGCAATTCTTAAAAATAAACTTTGCCCACAGAGATGATCACAACTATAAACAAGGGATCATAATGGAAAGGAGCAGCTGATTTTTAATGCACTGTGAATTATATTTTAGAAGAAAAAAAAACTATTCCCTGCCATGCATGAGCATGAATATACTGTACTTGAAAATTGTAATCCAAGAAATCAAATATATACGCAGAACAGACAACTAGAGCAGACCACGAAATTGCTTCCACAATAATAGTGCTTTTTTTCAGGGTAAAATAGTAAATTCTTTAAGAGGCTCGACATTTCAAAGGTAGCGAACGCTGAACGATTCGCCAGTCTTCTATGGCCTCTTGTTTTCGTGTGATGTATATAAACGTCAAGGCCTGCTCAGCGGGAGAAGTATTGGCCATAGAAATTAAGATGGAAGACGGAGAGCCAATATTAAGAACCACAGAGCAGCTGTCTTGCACCGGCAGCTTCGGTTGATTCGAAAACGAACGGCCTGTCGCCGATGTCAAGACTAATCGAAACCTTCCTTCGGCGACAATTAGCCGAGTCACGACGACGGCTCCCAAGGGGCCGTCTCTTCCTTTACTCGGGAGACCAGTAGAACGCACTTTTCTTTTGAATTTAAGTGGAACTAGATTACAATACATTGGCAGTAGACGTATACGAAGAAATATTTATGCTAGCAGTTTCTTTCCCTTTTTATCTTAAAGTATTTAGGCTTAGTCCATACCGCAGAACAAAACTAAGCGTTACATTAAGCACGCTGTTGAATTTTTACAAAAAATTAGTTACACCTGCATTTCTTTATTATTTGGAATGAAAGCATACCAAGTTAGTAAAATAATTTTTAATAATTTATTCAGCATTTAGGAACTAAAAATTCTTCAAGGGACACTATAGAGAAGACACTATAATATATTCTTTTTCACTGCTTCAAGATCACTCATTTTGCTGTGAGAAGTCGCTTGTTGAGCGAGAAAACAAAAACAAACACAACCGCACGCGCGCGCACACACATGCACACACAGAAAAATGAAGTACGTTGTCCTCTGAGGGAGCCCTAGGCTTATATTGCCAAGTTTTCAGAAAGTTTCGTTCAGCCAATGTCACCAAAGCATGAAAAATGTAGCTTTTAATTCATGATGTAACGTGCTGACAAACCACGCAAGATATAAAAATGAAACTGTGACAACAATTTTAATCTCTAGTAAGAAACCTATGATAGTGAAATCAACGACGTTAGACTATTCATAGTACACTTCCTATCTAAACTTATCCATTGCTTGACTTTACAACGTTGAATAGGAAGCATTGTTCTTGATGAAATCGGTTGGCTATACAACAGCGATATAGAGACAAGCGAAATCAAGAGACAGTTCTATTTGCCATGGTAAATAACCTGTTGTAAGAACTGGATGAAATGAAAATATTTGTGTCATCTGTGTAAATTAAAAAATTTGCGCTTTCATATATGGAAATAACATAGTTATGCATTCGAATCGAAGAGCAACGGGCCTAGGATGCTGCCCTGTGAGACTCCGCAAAATATTTCTTCGATTGCGGATGCATCACTTTGACGTTGACTACCTGTTCTGAATCTTCTGCATAGCTGACTGCTTAATAGATTGTTGTGTTGCCGTAAATGGTCGAACGTCTTCCTTGTACAGAGTGACCACAGGGGTCGCTCAAGTGTTGGTAATAGTCCCCCAATATTTTTAATTTACGTTAACGACGTTTCTTCTGCAATTCGCTCTTCTGCTTTTCTCTTGTATGCCAAGAACATCAGGATACTTAAGGACATTTATTCAGTTAATGGCTGTCGCTCTGTGCAGTCAGATTTGCGTTCTTTTTATGAATGAGTTGGCAACAATTACACTTCCATGAATACCTTAAAGATCAAACTGATGAGTGTATTTCGCAAAACAACCATTTTATGCTCACTGTTGTGGACCTCAAGGTTCCTGGTTCGATCTGGGGTTTGGTTCGATCTGGGACCTGGAGGTCCGCCTGCTATCAGGCTGCCATGCAGGGACGAAGACGACATGTCCGAAAGGAACGCTCTTTTAATGACTTCGTGCCCTCGAGTGAGCGGCACCTCGGGAAAAGCACCCGATATTATGATAAATTGTTTCTGCTAGGTTGGTAAACGCGAAGTTTCAACAGTCACAGTAAACATGCTGACATGCGAGGCCTTCGTTTTCTCGGTTGTGTTTGCAAAATGTCTCAAGAATTCAGTTCTCCTACAGCCGTCCGTGATTTGAACACCGCAGTATGTTTCCTCAATTTGATTAAACATCTGCTTTCTGAAATGGCTTGGCTAAATCGGGCAGTGACGCCTTTGAATGAGTCGAAAAAACAAATCCTCAGCATTCACAACCATCCTTTTGCTAGAAATGACTCTAGATTGCGGTCTAACACTGCCAGATTATTATCACGGCCATATATCACTGCCGACCAAATAGCGCATTATTTCTTTGAAAACTAGTTCACGGTGTATAATATCCTGCCCTTTACTTTTCAATTGTGTAAATTTTCGGATTACGCGAAACTTTACATGAAAGAATCACCCATTTCATATACCTGCCAACTTCTAACGCTTTACAACTCACAGAATACAAAGTATCCATAACATTAACTTTTTTGATTTTTGATTTTTTCACGGTTCACAGTGATTGTTTTCATATAGTTAACTTTCTTTATTTTTGACTTTTTCACAGTACACTGTGATTGTTTTCATCTCAGCTCTGCACTGTTTCAACCTAGCTTTTCACAATGTACAGTTTCTTCAGTTTTCCGTCTTTGAACAAGCCTTAGCATAGCTTTCTCTATTACCCATTATTTCGCACTCCCATTGCCTGTTTCTTGTTTTGTCTTTTTATTCCCATTTTGCGCTGATTAATTTTTCTCTGTGCGTTCCCGCTCGTTCATCTGACTTTTTTCTGAGGACTGACTGCATTGTATTGTTTATTTTATTGTTTTATTTTTGCCTGCCTGCCTGCCTGCCTGCCTGCCTGTCTATCTATCTATCTATCTATCTATCTATCTATCTATCTATCTATCTATCTATCTATCTATCTATCTATCTATCTATCTATCTATCTATCTATCTATCTATCTATCTATCTATCTATCTATCTATCTATCTATCTATCTATCTATCTATCTATCTATCTATTTATCTATCTATCTATCTATCTATCTATCTATCTATCTATCTATCTATCTATCTATCTATCCGTCCATCCATCCATCCATCCATCCATCCATCCATCCATCCATCCGTCCATCCGTCCATCCGTCCGTCCGTCCGTCCGTCCGTCCGTCCGTCCGTCCGTCCGTCCGTCCGTCCGTCTGTCTGTCTGTCTGTCTGTCTATCTATCTATCTATCTATCTATCTATCTATCTATCTATCTATCTATCTATCTATCTATCTATCTATCTATCTATCTATCTATCTATCTATCTGCTCATGTCTGGGTGCTCTCGTAATCAACCCCTTGACTTGGGGTAGACCAAAATTAGTACGGGAGGGTAAGATTGTTTGCAGAAGCGGACTCGCATGGTCGTGACATGAATAATCTCGCATTCTCGTCGCGTACGTCTTCAAAGACTTTCCAAAAAAAACGTCAGGCCTGCGCGGAAGGCGCAGCACAGTCATAGCAACAACTGGAAGAGCGGCCTTTCAGAGCCTCAAAACACTCATTGGGCAACTACTGTAAGGACACTTGCTTGGTACCCACTAGGGCATTAATAATAAACTTTCGGGTTGTAGGCAAGCATTCGCTATGCTATTTTTTGTCATTCTTCTGAGCAGCGTGATATCCGCTCAACACTTGCAAGGAATCTCGTTCAAATTGTTCGTGCAGTGGCCGACAACGATGAAGAATTATGGCTGAAATGTGTATGCAGCACGTGTACAGTTTCTAGGTGACCAAGAACAAGCTTTTGTAATAGGTTGTAGCATCGGACGGCCCACTCGTTACGCTATTCCCACTTTGCGACGATTGGTTGTTCTTTCGCTGTTTTAAAACGCTTTATAAGTCGTATTAACGCGATTGCTTTCGTTACATCAAGCCTGTCTGAGGCAAGTTTGTCAACAAGCTAAAAGCACCAGCGTAGGTCAGAGGTAGAATACTGGGCTAGCACCCAGCAAACCTGGTTTGCAAGCTCCACTGTGTCTTTGTGCTAGGTTTTTTTTTTTTCGAATTTCGCGCGATGTGGTTACGGACACCGGTGGCGGCGGACAACTGCGCGGGACCTGAATTGCGATCACATACCAGCTTTCGCTGTAAAACAGTGGCACATACCAGGGGGCGGTTAAGTGCCACTGGTATGTGGGTATGCGCGCTACAGGTGATAGACATTTTATATCTACTCAGGAATGGCGAGAACACACACGGGTATCTTAAGCCCTTGCGCGTTAAGAAAAAGCCGCCATAGGCGGCGTTGACCGTGATGATTGCAAACAATAAATGTCAGTGTCGAAGCAGACATCGAACCCTAGAATTCTGCGTGGCAAACGAGTATTCCACCACAGAGTCACGTTAGGTCTCCGAAATACATTGCAAATAGACCCCAATCACCGGAAAACGTCAAATCTGGTTGCAACACTGACTATACAATTTTATAGACATTACATATGCACTCCTATGATACAGCCGTCATGTCAGGTGAACGTAAATTGTAGTCAGGCGCCATCCATTGAAATTGATTTGTGTAGCAGTGTTGAGGGCTGCCATGCTCGCGCTCACCAGCGCAAACACTAGCGCTTCATACCAGCTTAACGCTTCTGTTGTTGCTGATATCCATGTTACTGTTGGCAGCAGTACGCAACTGTAAACAACTGCTAATGTAAAACATATGCGGCTGCTTAACGTACGTGTGTCCGTAGATATTTACATAAACTTCGTGCCACTTTATAACGTCTCGCTCATTAAAAATTAAAAGCAATTAGCCTTCCATCAGCATGCTTCACCAACATCGATTCCCGAAGTACGTGGAATCTGCCGAATTTTATTAATAATAATATTGTTACTATCATTATCTATATCGGTAATATTATATTTATGTTGTAGTAGTACTAATAGTATTACAATCTACCACATCTTTGTTGAAAACTGTTTGTTATCGTTGTATCTTTATAGTAATGTGCGGGATATACGGATTACTTTACAAGCAAGACGCCGAGGTAGTGCAACAAGCAACTTCAACGTAATAGCGTAGTTGAATCGTGACAACGCTGGCGGCATCAACATTCCGGAGATAACTTCCTTCACTTCGTCCCTCTTTAAAAGAGACATGTCCCTTTGTGTGAGCATTCACTTTTGTTTTACAACCCGTTGGGCGCTCCCCTCATGCATTTTGCTGTCAGCTGGGCCATTTTGTCGAGGAGGATGATAAATTGCATAATGCCGCCTGTAACAACGAAACTTTCGAAAATTCGCGTTTCAAACGACAAAAAAGTCTGGTCTGCCACGCAACAAGAAGCGGCGCTCGCCACGCAGTCGCGAAAGTGAGATGAAAAGACAGCACCCTACAACCTGCCTCATGTGCTTTCGGCTTAAATCTGTGCAGTGCTACAGAATGCACGAGGAGGCTCTACTGCACTGACGCTAAGTTCGGAATACATGGCGCCTACAAAAAGTACTGCCATTGCCGGAATCATCGTTGTCGTGTCTTAGAAGGTCGCGAATATTTCACAACTAGACCATTAGCTCTACCCAGGAGTGAATAAATATGCGAATAAAGAGGGGAAGCTCGTTGCGTATAAATAAAAATCAGCTTGCGCCTGTGAAAATGTGGGCAGCTCTCTTCCATTCCTTCGGAGCATGAAGAGCATAGACAGTACCGTCCTCGTAGCCTTTGTTTGTCCTGCACGGCCGCCAGTGTTGGCTTTCTTGACACAATAGACTGTTGTCTCCAAATCACTTTTTATCTATTTATTTTATTTGCATCTTTCTCGATTTTTTTACCACGTGCCAGATGATGATTTTCCCTGACAACCATCGACGCTGACGTCAAAATTTCTATGAAACCAGCTGTTTAATGCTATCGGGTTAATGAAGTGCTCGCCGTCGTTTCAAAATAATCTCATCGAAGGGAAGCGTGGTTTTCGGTGCCACTAGTAGATTTCAATTGCAAAAGCGATGCGATCACTAGCGCAATAAAGTAATCAGCAGTTTCCATTTGCAACTGACAGAGATGACTCCGATTATGGAGACCATATAAAACCATGTGAGGTGCGGAAAGCTCTCGGAGGTTGGCGGGGCAGTGTCAATGTATCGAGAGAAATGAAAGATAAAAGATGATGGCTTTTGCATTCGAGTCGTCTTGTGGGAATTAGGGGCACCGTGAGTTCTTTTGTCTTCTTTTTTGTTTCAAGCAGCAAGACCTTGGGGAAAAGATATTGATAAGAAATGAAAAAAAAAGCTGCCATATATTACTTTTGTTTTTAATGCGCAGTTCTGAAACTTTGAGTAAGGAAGTCATCAAACTGCGACGCAAGTACACAGAATTCGGTCGATTATTGCATGTCTAAAAAGTGTGGTGTAAACAAACAAGAAGAGATGGTCTGGAAAAGTGTCTCCAACCTCTGGGGCTTACTTAGCGTTAGAAAATGAAATGCGAGTTATCTCCGTCAGGAAAAGAAAAACTTATAATAACTCTGGGACTTTTCACTATCCCGACAGGCGTTGGGTGTTCGTTTCTTCGTGCAGACAAACGCAAGAAACTAGCAAGTCATGAACGCGTGTATATGAGACACACAAAATAAGTTCAAAGAAATACCAGCGACACAGAGCATGTAAGTATTGCAGACAGACTAGTGAGTGATGAACAGAGTGAAGTTGCTTCGAGAAAGGCATTTGTTCACATTTTTGTTCATATATACTTGGCGTCGCAGAAAAAATAGGTCAACGAGGGTGCGACACAGCACACAAAGCGTAGGTGATGCCTTGACGCTAACAACCGTCACTCAACCTAAGTAAACGAGACACTGAAGAAGGAGAAAGGAAAGTCGCAGCTTTGCCGCAAAGGCGAAGCAATGAATGAGATAGCAATAAATTGGAAGGTCACGCGCAGAGTAGAAAGCAGATCGAAACGTGCCCCGCGTTTCTCATGCACAAATGACGCACGAAACGTACTCGCAGGTATACAGGCACGCGAATACGTGTCTTTGCGGTTACTTCGCTGTGTCTAAAAAGCGCGAGCTTTTCGCAAACGGAGACTACAATGATTGTAGCCACCTTTGTGCGCCCGGTAACTACAACATAATCGTTCAAGGTAAAGCCCGTGACTAGCCAAGACGTACACAGTTAAGTGAAATGACGTAGTGGGCACATATATCATCAATCTTCACTTCTGCATATCTGAAATTGTGTTTTTTTTAAAAAGAAGCTCGCAAAGGCTACTGAGAATGTTTAACTTCAAACACATAATGCTATTATCAGACCTAAATTAGAGAATGCATGCATTTGTGGTGTGGGATCCGTACACAAGAAAGGATATACAGAGCTTAGAAGCACTACAAAGGAAAGCGATCAGATTTATATTTAATACATAAAAAGAATACATTTCCTAAATATACTAGTTAAAGCTTCTGATATCCCACTACTAGCTGTCCGCAGAAAAATCAGTCGACTTAAGTTCTTGCATAATATGTTAAACGGTAAACTTGGTATGTCTCCACCTATTTATTGGACGGCCACTACGGCCAGAACTACGCGCAATATTCACAAACACACCTTTAAACTCATTTTTGCCAGAAAAGACGCATTTAGACAGAGTGCTTTTCCCCGCAGTGTTTAGGATTGAAATGATGTGCCTCAGTTTGTTTGCGAGGCAGACAATTTTGACGAAGCCCTTCAGCAACCCCTGTTATGTTAAATATTGAATCGTAGAGACTGTTATACAATTAATTGTGGGAGTATGGCATTGTATTGGTGCTGTCTATTGTTTTTTTTGTTTAAAAGTAACTCTAGAGCACAACTGATATAGTTAATGTGGTGCTAATACTTTTAACAATAATTTTTTTTTTCTGTTGATTTTGTAAACTCTCTCCTGCCTGGCCCTACTTGGCCTGCAGCATTGTGAAATCAAATATATAAATAGAAACAAAGAGCTAAAAGAAATGAAGAAAGGGAAGCCAACCAGCTGTGCAAGACACCGTCTGGTTTATGGCTTCTGGGTGGGTTGCGCCAAGGTGTTGAGCAACCAACCAACGAATCTTCAGTCTAGGTACCACTAATGCGAAGATGCCGTTTTTTTTCGGCTTTTTAAAACCTGGATAGTTAATTAGATTATTGCATATCACGTTTTTTAACACGAAGACCAGGCTCCACCATGGCTCCATTACGTATTTTCGTCACTGATATAACGTTGTAAAATATTTACTCACATTACGAAGAATAAAAGAGAAGCAAAATGTTTGCAGCGGGGTGTCGGACAAGCGACCCTGCGCTCCTCAGCGCGTGCCGCTAACCACTTAACCCCAGAGCGAACCTTCTGTGACATGTGAATGGTCAGCCATTCGTATACACCATGTACCGCTGGTGGTACTCAAGCCTCGGAATCTTTAGCGCGTTTTAGTAATACGCAGCGATATGGCATGGCAGCCCACGTTGGAAGCGCAGCGCTCAAGACGTCGTCGTGCCACTGCCACCACAAGTTCGCTTTGAAGTTACAGTAGTTAAAGGTGGATTCGCACGAGGGAACAGAGGAGGATATTTCGCAGCGGACGGCGCATCACGTGACGTGTGCGTCATCGAAACGTGGCGTTCTTGCTTCATCCACTCTCGCCCGCTCGTGGCACGGATGGAAATGTGTCGCCGCTATTTCGATCCCTCCGTTCGATGGTCGTCTGCTCTTGATCGAGAGGATTGAGTGTCAAATTTGTCAACTTTGGTTGGATTGGCGTTGCTAGGAAGCAGGCTGCCGGTTTAAAATCCACATGTTTTATTTTGCGGCAGCGACTGAATGCGTTTAGTGTGACAGTGGAAGAGGCGAGTGGTTTTTGGTGGTTTTGGTGGTGGATCTATGGTTTTCATTTACAGTGCATGGCCTGCAAGGCCACAAAAGCGCGCTGCATAGGCATAAGAGTCGAGAGTATGCACGAGAATTCAGCGAGCGTAGTTCTGGCTGTGTGCAAGCGATGTATCCGTGGCTGCGCCGGATGTAACTAATCACATGACTTTTCCGTTCGTGGTGCAGCGGGATTTAGCCATCGCGTGTGAATCTAGCTCAAAGAGAGCACAAACGTCCATAGACTCGCTCCTGCAGCCGCATTTACGAAATGAACCCGCTTCTCAAACACGAAGTAAAAGTTGTGAAAGTTCGCGTTCATTCGGTGTATGCTCATTTCGTGCGCGCTTTGTGCTTGAGGTGTGCGCGGCAAGTTTCGAGCTACTTACCGTTCTTCGCGTGACACTGCAATTCATTAGTGCAGCATTCATTGCTTCGCCCTTGTGGTGAAAAAGTGCACAGTGAATGCTCCAATACCTCCACGAAGACGCGTTTCACTCTCGTGTAAACCAATTCCTAAAAAGAGGGATCTAGCACGTTTTTCCCCATTCTTGCTGGAAGCGTATCAACGACATTGCATTGTACATTTACAAACGTTTAGTAGAGTAACTTCGCATGCCGGCAGTAGGATTAGCTACTAATATTATCCACTTATCTACTTCACAAAGATTTGTAATGTGCTCATCATAAAGCTTGTGCCAGCAAGGAGAACAAATATGGAATTATATCACAGTTACCATGTCGAATTGCTGTTGTATTGAAAAAATCCTTGGTGACGTAGCCTATCAATTTAGTAACTAAGATCCTACTGCTTGATAAAAAGTAGGTTTTGAATGAAGTATGTTTACCTAACTATCTCTAATCATTCGAAACGCACAACCAGAAAAACATGGACAAATGCCAACTTTCGAGCGTAGCGGATCGCCGTGGCCACACGAGCAGCGAAGTCGTAACGGCCGTCAAAGGAGTTTTTCCCAGGCTATTCAGTTACAGCCGATGCCTTGTCGAATGGTGACGTGTGGTGCATGTGATGTGCCGCCACTGGTAGCGCTGCTTTTCGTCTAGCGACTGCCGATGTCTCAAACCCAATCACAGCCGGCTGTGTTCGACTCTTTCACCGCAGAAGTTGCAGACAGTGGAACCATTAGGAGTCAGCTTTCGTACTCTGGTTTTTTATTTTTTCTTATCCCAACTACCACTGCTTTCGCTTTCGCCTGGAACCACCGGCATTTGTTTACTTCCCGTTATCTATCCAGGCTATCTGCTATCTTTCCTTAGAACATCATCATTCTTTTTCCCTTTCATTAGCATCTTCCCTTCTGGCCTCCACTTAAGCCAGCCACGAGGCGGTTGGGTGCGGTTCCCCTCTCAGTATTCCCTCTCTTACTTTTCTCGTTATCACAGCATTGCCACTGCCGTAATTCTTGCTTTTCTTCGACGTTATCTCCCGAAGCCACAGCGTGAAATTCTCGACTCCTGCCTCACCTCGGAGCTCTTGAAACTTTGACGCCACTGTTTCCCTTCATGCGTGGGTGTTATACTAAGCCGGTACGCCCGCTTACCATCTAACAGCAGTCTTTGTTGCTAGACTCACCTTCAAAAGCCCCCGATGCCTTTTGTCTTCAGTTAATTTGGGTGGCTATATGCGTAATTTTTCAATGTGAACCATTCATTACTTTTTTAAAGTGAAGGGAAGTAGTTTAACGAGAAAGCTGCTAGCTTACGTTTTTTTTTTTTTGGAAGTTGTGATAACGTGGATGCAGGCCTGGCAATATCGCGATAAAATCTTAGAGATGCTTTTGAGCATCTGTATTTCTGTATCAAGATACATTTCGCAAAATGTATTTGTATCTCTGCAGTGAAATACCTTTACGACGCATTGAATACATCTCAATGCAAATTAGGACGGGGTGACCTCGTTCCTATTTTCCGGAAATGAGCTGACGTGTTTTTGAGAGTTGTACAGAAGACATTTTTGTTTTACTTCAAGCAAACGTGCTTTACAGATCAGTGACCCAGTGCATGAGAGCAGAAGAGGGTTCTCAATGTGCTAAAAGCGCCCTTCGTCGCTAGCGGCAGAATTGCGTGGGGAGTATTGTCATCCTTTAAATACGAAAGCAATTGTTTTCCAAGGCCGGTATTGCAGACCAAGTTTTTGAGGGCGGAAAACCATTTCGTGTGTTCACGTTAGTTGCCTTCAGGCTGAATCAACGATGCATAGCTGACAGCTCATCATGAGTCGATCATGAGCTGCATCATGAGTGACAGATCATGAGTTGAGAATAAATCTATGCTTTTTACTTAATGCACTGCCATTCACCAGTGAATTGGGCGATATGTTTTACTTGTAATTTCAGTGCGTTAGACCATCAATCATAACATTACCCTGCACCTAATAAATGCCTCTGTGGAGCACGAGCTACTACGAGATGAACGAAATAATCCGCTACTCGTGTTTTTAAATTTGCAATGTGTATTTGTATTCCACAATTTCCATTTTTTTTGCAAATGCGTAATATCCAGCTACGTCAAGATTAAATTTGTTTTAGGCTTTCAGCAATTTTTTTTATATCTGTCTTCCGGAAGACCTTTCTGATTATCTAAGCCCAGCCCTCCCTCGATAACTACACGAATCGCTTCGTCTGTATGAAACAATTGGAAGGGAGCTTTAGAAGCTTATTCTGACAATTACGTAAAACGTTCAATAGTCTATTCAATAGGCTATGATTCTCTCATTTCCACCCTTCTTTTTGCTTGCTTGTTTTTTCGCGCGCTTGTTTTGAATGCAGAACATTTCTTAGTCGCACGATGTCATGCTTCAGCGTCGCCGGTGGCGCCATCTCCAAGCTCACCGCGCATGCTCGCATCTCAAGTCTCGTGTCGCATGCTCACGTGCCGCATAACTGCGAAACCGGAAATAACAGTATGCAGCCGAGAAGCAAGAAATGCTGATAGTTTCTAGCACTTAGTGCTTACCTTGTTCATGAGCTTTTAAAAACTAAGGGACGAGGAGGATGTGTCGCGTGTGCGAAGGGTAGCGAAGGAGAGGAGAAAACCATCTCGTCGTCTTTGAACACGGACTCCATGAGTGGCCCTCTAATTGGTGTAGGTATCTTTAGTCATTTTTGTAGACCGCACCTCACGGCCATATCTCCAGCTAATAAAAGCAAGAATTACCACTTTACCAGCCCAACTTAAAGCTCGCCCAAAATGGGCGCTACTTCCAAGACACCACTTCCTTTCAGCCGCACGTATTCTCGCGGTTGAATTGCTTCCACCTTCACGTATTCAGAGGGTCCCCGAATTTCGCTCTACTTCTTCGTATTTTTTTATTATTTGAGATGGCGGTATGTGCGAAAATTTGGTCACGGTGACTATCTCCACCTTTGGCGCCGCCACACTTCTTCTTTTGCGGAGTTCCTGATTATCGTCGAAAAAGGCGGCTTAATTGATTGAATGGAAGAGCCGACGTCGTTCGTTCCGAGGGCCAATAAGCACTTCGCCAGTAGAGATCCTGAAGGAGGCCCGGCTCTTCTTATCGCCACCGCCTTTATGCGCACCCGATAACTGCGAAGAATCGCGGTCCTCTTCCTCCGCTCCACGCACGTGTATGGTGACATTCAGTCGTAACGAGCCACCCATTAAGGACCCGGGCGCGTTTCCTGGAGGCGCGCCCCCACTCTGAGTTTTCGGACAATGCGCCAAAGGTTCGCTTTGGGAGTCCGCAATAGCGGGGAGAATGCAGTAGATTTTTGACAGAATTTGAGACAGCTGTGTAGTGTAACTTTTGCACTTACATGTGCTACAAAGAGAAAGAGAGAGAGAGAGAGATCGTGACGTAAAGTGAGGAGTACCTTTACGGACGCCATGTTAATGAAAATGATTGCACAGGAGAAACCAGCAGCCGCGAATAATGAGCGCTATCTCACCATGCCAGCCTCATTTCCACAATGGATTCGTTAGTGGAGAGAAGCGAAGTGATGACCTGCATCTGTATGCATGGTGCCAACAGCCCGGTGTGCCTGATGAATCTGGACTCCGATGAGTGTTCACGACTCCGGCGTGGCTGTTCACGTAGGGTGTCTGTGATCAATGCTTGCTTTATTATCTCTACGGGATCTATTGAGTGCATTGAGCTGCGTTGTACTACATTGCTGTTCGTCTAATCAAGAAGTTAATACTGGCATGTTAGCCCACGCTTTGGTGATGGAAAGTGCAGTGCCTTATTCTCTGACTACAGCAGGCCAAAAAAGAATAGTGGCCATTGTTTATTGCTTTAAAATAATGTTGCTGCCCCGCCTTGTGACTAGGCTGAGAGTGGGAAGGGTAACTCATCTGTTCAATAGACAAATGAATAGCTACACGAAGTTTTATATGCCACGCCGCAGTGGTGTAGTGGCTAAGGTACTCGGCTGCTGACCCGCACGTCGTGGGTTCGAATCCCGGCTGCGGCGGCTGCATTTCCGATGGAGGCGGAAATGTTGTAGGCCCGTGTACCCAGATTGGTGTGCACGTTAAATACCCCAGGTGGTCGAAATTTCCGGATACTCCACTACGGCGTCTCTCATAATCATATGGTGGTTTCGGGACGTTAAACCCCACATATCAATCAATCGAAGTTTTATATAAACCTCGTTATGTTACATTAGAACGAAGTATTCCTTGAAGTACCAGTTCAGTTGAGGCTAACGTAACAATGCAATAGAAGTGCCGCGAAATCCGTAGCTTAAAATGAGAAGGCTTATATCACTTTGTTTGCGTTGTTTTTGTATTCATGTTTTGTCCCCACTCCTGCAAGCAAGTGGCATCTGGTTTAAGGCAGCATTTGTGGATGATTGGTTTTCAAGACGATTCAATCCCCGTGGTCACCGCAGGCAGCAGCTGAAATATATCTACAGAAATCACCGCCATTAAAAATGCAATCAAATAAAATCTGCTAGTATTCAAAATGCGAACAAGGGCACCTTGCATAGCACGAAAGAGGCCGTACGTAAATCGTTTAGCGCTGTTTATGAGAAATGCATGCTCGTACAAGCTTCGAAAAAAACATTCAGCCTGTTCCACACCGGGAAAACTGTCGGACAGCGTTGCTGTTACAATAATGACTGTGATGAGTTTTGTTACAGGAACGTCATCATCACGTCTTGGTTTCGTTTACCAGAAAAAAAAACAGTATGATCTTCCTTTCGGGCATAATCACCTTCGTTATGGCAATCGTGATCCTAGTTTTGCTTTATTAATTTTGTTCTTCGCTTCCCTGTGGTCAGGTAACCTCCGTGACGACTACTACTAGATTTACGGATACGATAACAATGCCGACGACAACAGCACTCGGTATACTACAGCCAGCCTCGCCGCAAAGAATGTGTTTGCTAAGCATTCGTGTTCCTCACAACTGGAGGTAACGTTAGAATTATCTCACGCGCAAAGCTGTAATGAAGGAACATGGCACTCCTAACGTTGTGTATGCCATATCTTCAGGTACAGCATTGTAAGCACTGCGTAGACATGGCGCAATTGCAGAGGAAAGCTTATAAAACGGTGCCTTTTGTGCTCGATGGGCGCTGCTGAAAGTGATATCTAAATTGTGGGATGCCGTGTCGACAGAAAGACGTCGTCCCGATGGGACGACGTTTATTAACGTGGTATCAGCAGCGGGGCAAGCATGCTGACGCTGTGCTTGAAGGGTTAGAGAAACGAAGAGGGAACTGAACATGACAGCTTGGGTTTTACAGCCAGCAGTAGTGACGTAAGCCTACGCTGAAACTCCACTGGTAGCGCGTTGCAGCAAGTGGACGTGTCACGCCGGGCTAGTCAGAGACGAGACGGAGGCTGCGCAGGTTTGTGCGCCGTGGTCGCCACAAAATCATAATGGCTAGCGGACGTGTCGTGCACGACTATTCTTCGTTTGGTAAACAAGCTATGCGTGTCGAAGCACTCTCTACGGCGTGTCCTCGAGCTCAATCAAAGCAATGGGGTGCAACGCATTGATCGTTTCCAGGTAGCAAACGGTGCTGGTTTAAAGGCGCCGGGTTTCGCCGATTCTGATCTGCACTCATAATGATCCGCACTTGCTTAACGATCTGCGTGACTGCGCCGTTCTGCCTTAAAGATTCATTATGAACGTGGGCCATGTCGTTCGGTTGTCTTCATTTACGAATATGAACGATTCTCAGAAAGGGTATAAGGGTTCACATAAAGGAATGACTGCCTTAGTGCTAGACGATAGTTATTGCGCGAGAACAAAATGACGACACAGAGACAAGAAGGACACGAACTGTGTCGTCGTTTTGTTCTCGCGCTATAACTATCGTCATGCCATACCAACTAGCCCAAGCTGCCACACTTCTGAGTGCTAGCTTCTTATTTATTTCTAAATAAGCTTGTTTTAGAAATCAACGCACTTGCATACATTTAAACACATGCTTTTCTCTCTCTCTCCCTCCCTCTTCCCCTCTCTCACTCAGTCACCCCGGTGGTCTAGTGATTATGATGCTCGGCTGCTGATCCGAAGGTCACGCAATCCGATCCTGGCCGTGACGGTGGTAAAATGCTAAAGACTAACGCTGTTTGATTTATGTACACGTTAACTTGGCCCTGCAACGCATTTTCAAGTAGCCATCATATAGATTCACACAAGGTGCTTATTGCTTCACGAATTCACCACCGCAAACATTTTAAGCATCTGTTCAGTACGAGCGAAGTTGAAAATACTTGTCGCACGCTGCAATCGCATTTTCTCTTTTCTGGTCCCGACAAAAGCGCTGGAAGATAAGCAGGAAGGGGTGGCACGGGCAAACGAAATACGCCACGTGCGCTTCGTGACATTGACCACTTTTCTTTTTTATTTGAATAAGAGGCTTTTCAGAGCGATCACGCGCACATGCGTGTACAAGTCGCGGCCTCCCATGGTAGCTGCTGTTACCATCAAGCGTGCCATGTTCAAATCAGCCAATGGCTGATACAATGGCTGTGACGAGTGATTTTTTAGCTGTCTCGTCATTTGTCGAAAGAAGACGAAGGAAATTTCAGCCGAGTTCGAGAATTTATAGCTAGTTTCAGGCCGCGTGCTGCGCTGTAATATTTGGCTCGCGTGTTTTCGGGAGCCTCGATTACTAAATGGCAGTGTTTTCTGACCGTACTCAGGAAGTGTTGCAAAGCCCTTTATGAGGAACACCAGATGATCAAGTTTCCGGACCCCTCTACAGCGAAGTCTCTCTTAATCATAACTTGATTTCGGGAACTAAAACCCCGAAATTCTTGGCATGTTTTGATCAGAACATCAGTCTATCACTATTTTAATCAATGAATCAATCAATCAGTCAATTAATCAATCAGTTAATCCATCAATAAATTCGACTGAAACTCGTCAATTATCTACAATAATGCATACTCTACAGACTGCTCAGTCTGGTAGATGTTGAAGGGCGCTGTGTACCCTGAGCACTTCCCTTCGAAGATAACCAGTGGCATCGTCAAGAGTAGGCTCCTTGTGCGGGAGAGCCAACGCAGCTGTCTCTCTAAGATGGTGGCTGAAGTGAGGAGCCTCGGAGCAGGCGCCGGCAGGGGCCATCGAGCGGAGGCGCGCAGCTGTCATCGATCCAGCACCCTCGCTGTCTGCGCACGTCGCACATGCGTCGGTTGGCAATCCGCCAGTCTCTAGAGACCCTTGATCGAATAACCCCCGCTTGACCTGCTACAGTGCGTGTGGCGGGACGCCACGGAGGACGAGGTTGCGGCCAGGACCGCGTATTCACCGCGGGGACTTGCCCAGGCGCGAAACTGTCTTCAGCCACCGAGTCACGTGCACTAGCCGTCGCAATCGAACACCGCGGGCCTTGCCTGAGTCGCGGGCGCCGTCGGCAGTGATTGTGAAAGTAATTACACCAGGAGTTTACATGATAGGTGGCTTTCCGCCTAACCTGCAACTTTTTGTTGGGCAATCTTATATGAGATAGCTGTCACCGTACTTGTTAAATCTTATTTGACAACTCACTGCAGATCCTGCGGATGTCTGCCCCGCATGCAGCAAGCCATCATTAAGTATATTCATATTGATCAGCGCATGCGAGAAATAGCTGACACTTTTTTTATTAGATGAAGCAACAAGTGTGTAGGTCACCCATCAACACTCTTCTAGAGAAAGAGTAAAAGCATTTGTTAGTTAAGGTACAAGTCATGTTATGTTGCAACATATGTGCGCATGTGTACAGTTTTATTGACTTATTCACACGCGAAGATGTCTTATCTTCTTCAAAAATAAATTAACTGGGACTTCAGCCCTGTGTCGTTTTTTTTCTGTTTCTTTCTAACCCACTGCGCTGTCCAATATTTTACGACGTATCTGTTTAGACCAAGTCTTGCCAACACACACCAATCAATCAATCAATCAATCAATCTGTATTGACGTCAGAAACATAATACATAGCAGGTAAATATGCAGGAGGAGGTCCCTAGATTACAAACCTTAAATTTCTCCTGCACTTGAGTACTCAAAAGACGAAGATGGATAAGCAACAAAATTATTATTTTGACAAGTTTTCACATACATAATAGTATGTGACATGGTGCAACTACAGTTTGCTATTATTGTGATAGCAATTATATGGACAGTCTCGGCTGTTTTGTTTTTTTTTTGCCATTGCCGTGGCCACCGCTGTCATTCACGTATATGTATATGTATGTACATACATACGGGGGCTAGCCTCTTCTTTCTGTGGAGCAAACATTGCCTTTCCGACAGCGGTCGTCTGCGTGCGTGTTTATCTCGTAAGTGAACAAGGGGGAGGGGCGCTAATGGTTGCCGTGCTATAGTGGCGATGATGAGCGCGAGCCTTGTGCCCCCACAGCAGGCAAGAGCTTCTATGGGCTGCGTTACTAACACGAAAAAACGGCACCAAATGTGTACCAGGAGCGGCCGTGTTCTCTTACACCAGTGTTGTTTAAATTTACGTGAGATCAATCTGAATGAGTTGACTACCAGCCTCACTTCGTTTAACATTGCAATTTGTCGCTATCATTCATCGCTTCACCTTTTAGGTGAAACTGATTTTGTGCAATCATCCCTGCCACAGTCGCGAACTGCACTTGACAACATGCGCGCTAGTATACATAGCCACCGAGAAAGCTTCTTGAGACACAGGTAGGTGTCCAGCGGCTATGCACGTTTTGCAGGTTCTGCACCGTTTGTCGTAGGTTATTCGCGTTCATCTCCATCTGTGATTACGTTTTGTGCGTCATGTGTGTGTGAGAAACGCGGGACATGTTTCGATCTGCTTGCCATTTTTCGTGTTACCTTCCAATCTGTTGCTATATGTGTTCATTGCTTCACCTTTGCTGCAAAGCTGTGACTTTTTATGTTATGTTTTTAGGTACCGTATGAGCACTGGAATGATCGTGCGCATTGGAACGTGAGAGGTTTTGCCGCGTGATATTTTTGAAATTTTGCGGGCGTTTGTAGCTAGCAGGAAAACACTTATAAGAAAGAGATATAACATTCGAAATAGTCTAATAAGACGTTTTGCAAGCCAATCTACAGCTTTCTATTAGAATTTTTCACTCATCTTCGTTCCCTCAAAAGTCAGTTACTTAAAGTGGCGTGAATAAACAAATTATCAGAACACAGAAATAGGCTGACTCACTTCACGCAACGGTCAGCAACAAGTATTTGGTCGCGTAGTCATCCCTTGTGTCTGCGTATTTTTAAACTCTGACTAACGACCCTGAATATTTAAACACCGCATTTTTTGAAGCCACTTATGGTGTAGGAGTACCATGAAGGGGTGAAAATAACACACGCTAAGCGCCCGAATGCAGTTTGGAAGTTAATTATAAAAAAAGAAGTAAAATGCGGGATCTTTAAACCAGATCGCTGTTCATGGCGTTCCTCGGATGTGAAAATACAAAAAGAATAAGAAAGAATAAAAAAGTGGGTGCCGGAAGATGAGCAGATTATAACGTGAAAATCCCGGATTGAATTAAGGGTTTCTGGTAATGAGCTGTCGCGGTTTCCCATTACGAATATGGACATTCTTTTTTGGGGACCGAGTCAGATGTGCTCTCGGAACTTGCTGAAAAGTTCATTAGAGTAAAGAAGGATTTCATTACAAGAAAACCGCTGCCGCAGACAGGCTGCCCACCAAGCCCGATGGGGGGAAAAATGTTAAACAATTATTTTTCAAATGAAAGCAAGTAAGAAGGCAAAACGTTTCTACGTTTACAGAAAAAGAAACAGTAATTGAAAAGAATAAAATACACATAATGCTCATGGCACTGAAGAAGGAATCTCCAAATAAATGAGGAAGTAAAAGCGGTGACCTCGTTTTGTAAATCTTGTTTCACACAAGAGCATTTTGCGCCATAGTGGGCTGTAACGTTTTGATCAGCTGGTGGGTAGGCCGTGGCAGGAGTTTGGCTAAAAAATTAAAGAACTTGAGTTTTCACAAGACGGAGAAAGATGGATAAGTAGCAGAGCTTTTATTTTGACAAGTTCTTATGTACTTGCGTTTTAAAACAATTTTTGGTGGATCATGCTGTCAATACCTTTTACTTAAAAAATTGCCCGCAGCTTCCCTCGGGGGAACACTGAGGAGGATGCGGAGCATATAATTGGTTAACGGGGTGTTAAAGTGCGACTTACTTGGGTCGATGGCTAAATTGGTTAACGTGATTGTGAAATGGGGTGTTAAATTGCGACTTACTTGGGTCGATGGCTAAATTGGTTAACGTGGTTGTAGGAGGGGGTGTTAAATGAGTGAACACGTACACACGTATGCGAAAGGGCGGCGCTGGTCGAAGGGACGTCGATCATTGTGTTTGTGGATTTGTTGGCATTCATTTCACGGCGACTTCGGACGTCGACGCGCCGTACAAACCAACGGACGAGCGGCAACTGAGCGAGCGAGCGCCGACCTTGAGTATATACACAGCGCGACGGCGCATGCGCTGTCAGCTGTCGAATGTTCTCGAAGGAGAAGCGCGCGCGCGGCACTGATGGCGACGGCGCGACGGCGCATGCGCTGTCAGCTGTCGAATGTTCTCGATGGAGAAGCGCGCGCGGCACAGATGGTGGGCGACGGCGCGACGGCGCATGCGCGCGCGTCAGCTGTCGAATGTTCGAGAAGCGGTGCGGACGGCATGGACGGCGCACTACAAGGCGCGAGTATAAGATGCTTCCGCATCTAAAAACATTAAAGCTTGCCATCATCACCTGTCGCATTATGCCAAAGTGCGCGCTCGAATTAGGGCGTGCGGGGCGGCCTCTAACAAACTCTTAGGTAAAAAATATAATAATAAAAACGTTAGTACGGAAAATACTTATTTAGCAATTATTTTAAGCAAACCTTGTAAGTTTCATGTTTGTTTTGTGTGTGCGTGTTACTAAAAAGAATAGGGGCTAATCATCTTTAGCCATTAAAGGAATATCTTGTCCAAAAACTTACCAAAACTAACGTAACAAATGAATAATGAATGTGCAAATATGGTTTGGCTTTAATTCGCAACACAATCATACCTGAATTGGTCTAAATGGCTGATTAAAAGCAGTCAAGCATTCCTTAATGTTCGTCCGTTATGCTTCGTCGATGCACGCACGTCACGTGGCGTTTCAACCTCTGAAGTTTACTTATTATCTCACTGCTGTAAACGCTAACTCTTTGCTTGATCAGCCAACTGATGTCATCGGATCAAAACAGCATTTACGCTTGTCACGGTACGCAGTATAAATGTGTAAGCTTCAATAAAGAACGTCAATGCAAGTTAATATGGTGTCCATGCTTTCAATGCCAGAGCTGCTTTGTGCTATATAGGTGTAAGTCAGAATGCGATATCAACGAGAAAACGCACATTCACGGATGCATTGCTCTCTTGTTCCCACAGTCAGGGCGGCCGCTTTTTCGATGCAGTAGAAAATTATTGACACTGGTGGGCTTAGATTTGGGTGCAGGTTAAGGAACATCAGGTAGTCGAAATTTCTTAAAGCCTTCACTTTGGCGTGGTGGTATGTTACGTGATTTTGGAACTTTATACCTGCAAACTTATTATTAGGTTTATCAATTTTTTTCATTACCACTAGACAATTAAATTTGTCAATCTGTGCGTCAGATTTGGACCATGTACTTAAGCCACGCTTGATGAGCGCAAGAACTCGTGCAAGACGAAACAAGGACGCGGAACGCAAGGAAGAACACGCAAACGAAATAGGATCAATGGGATAAGGAGGTAAGCAACCTGGAAGATAAGAGGAGCCCTCGGAAACTCCAGAAAATTCAGAAAGGGTGCGTTCAAAACACCGCCCGTGTGAGCGTACACATGCCGTCGTAAATCACCTCTCGAAACAAACAAGGCCTGATTTATCGGGCGAGTTTACGGTTACGCCTTTCACACCCGCGTTCCTCTACTAATGTTTTTCCGAGCTCATCAGAGGTGGTGGTGCAGTGCAAAGGTCGTAAATGATGCCGGCTCAACGTGGCAGCTTCGATTCAATAGACGTTCGATACAGAAGGCTGGCAGAGGAAGACCTTCATGGTGCCATAAACATGACCACACCATAGCAGTCCGTAGCGTTATTTCTTTCTTTCGGGAGATACGTCTAGACGTAAAACACCTTCATGTAAGGAGGAGAACGCGAGAAAGACGTTTCATGGTCAGGCGCAAGCGGAAATACCGGGCGGGGACAAGGCCGTCATCTAGCCTTAACCTGGCCACACAAAGCAACTTCGCATTGGGCAAGAAAAAAAAAAGAAGGAAGGTCTAAAGGTAAAGCAACCACGAAGGGAAATCGAGGGATGTGGGAATGGTCAAGGAAGCGTCACCTGCGGTACGTGCAGGCCGTCTGTAACGGAAACGACTGTTGCCACTCTTCCTTCTTCATCTATGAAAGCCACTTCCAGTACCTCCTCGGAATTGTGTGCTAAAGATATCTCTGGGCAGCTGAACGACCAAGCGGGAATATTTATTTCACCCGCTTTTCTTTTCTTTAGGAGCGAAGCTCCTGAAGGCGTGGAGCGTCCCATCGTAATCGTATGTAGCCACCTCTCGTTAGTTCTTGAACCGGTTATAGAGGGTGGTACTTGTACATATAACGAAATGCATACACGCTGAAAATGCAAATGATACGATACTAAAGGAGGTTACTAGTAGTATGATAAATAATAAAAATCACAGCATATCCATGGAATGAATCATGATGAGTTGGGCGAAGCATCCATCATTCAGTCCATGCTTCCGGCCGTCCGTTCGTTCATTCTTGCTTCCGTCCATCCGTCCGTCCATTCATGCTTCTGTCCATGCGTCCATCCGTCCGTCCATCCTCTTGTGCGTCCATCTCTGCGTCCGTTCCTGCGTCCGTCCCTGCGTTTGTCCCAGCGTTTGTCCATGCGTCCATCCGTTCAGCCATGCGTCCGTTCATTCGTGATCCATCCTTGCGTCCATCCGATCGTGCAACCATCCGCGCGTCCACCTGTGCGTCCTTCCGTGCGTTCGTCTCTGCGTTCATCCATGTGCCCGTCCACCCGTCCGTCCGTCCGTCCATGCGTACGTCCATGCATCCGTCCATCTGTCCATGCGCCCATCTGTTTATCCATGCGTACGTCCCTGCGTTCGTCAGTCCGTGCGCCAAACAGAGACAGATTACGGACGGACGCGGGCCGCGGATGATTCACGGTTTGCCAATAAAAATTACGATGCGCGCAAGGCGGTGGTGGTTTGCGCTCGTAGACGGAACCCCGATGTGCGAGTGCGTGAGAAAATAGAAATGACGTCACACGAAGACGTTGGCGATCGTGTGTTCATCGGCGGCGCCGTAGGCTAGGGGGCGCGGTGGGGTAAAATATAAGCCGTATTGGCGAGCGCGCGCGTTCAGACGGTCGGCGGATGGACAAAGCTGCAGAGCGGCGTGCGCGCAAGGTGGTGGCGGCACGCGCTTGAAGACAGAACCTCGATGTCCGAGCGCGTGAGACGGAAGCATGCCGTGAAACTGCGTGGCGATGCCGACAAGATCCCGGCGTACGAGAACGGGAGGTCGAAGCAGTGCGGCAGTGGCGTGCGGATGCAGTTTCGCTCCACCCCCCATCCTTCACCCCGTGCATACGCTGTCATTTTAAATGCGAAGCATTTCTTAGCGAACTTCGGCGATCTTGAGCGTATCTATCTATCTATCTATCTAGCCGCCTATGACTTTTAGCTCTCCTGGCCGTTTGGATAATCGTATCAATACCAAAATTGGTATGGCATAAGATGGCTGTATGAGGAGAATATTTGACTATTCATAACGTGAAAATCGTGACATGTATGTCATGAATGTCATGATTTACATTTTATGGTCTTGCTGCTCTTGTGCTGATCTCGTTTACATGACGTGTTGCAAAGGTGGTATGGTATGACATGATTGCATGGCGAACACAAGCAACAGACCCTAACGTGGAAATCGTTACATGCATCTCATGTAAGTCATGGGTCATGACTACACGTCACGCTAATGACGCGGTCGCTGCCGTTTCGCTAGCTTCACGTATAATAAATTCGGCGTTATGTGATGCAAATGAATGACGAAGGTATGTGACCGCTGCTAACACCATAATCATGAGATGCGTGTCTTGTGGCTTTATGGCTACAGACCACACTCGTGATGCCTTCGCAGCCGTTTCGCTAGCTTCACATACACAAAATTTGGTATTAAGGGACGTGAATGGACGACAAAGGGTTGTGACTGGTGCAAGCATGATAATCCAGTGATGCGTGTCATGTAACAACTTGACTACATGCTACGCTCGTGATGCGCTCGAGGCCGTCTCGCTAGCTCCACATATACCAAATTCAGTATTGCGTGACGCTAAACGAACGACATATCTAAACGACATGGCCAAATATGTTAATCATGACATGCGTGTCATGTAACAACAGGACTACATGCCGCACTCATGATGCACTTGGGGCCGTTTCGCTAGGCTTATATATGCCAAATTTGTTATTACGTCTCGTGAATGGATGACGGAAGTATGTGACTGGTGCAAACATAATAATGGTGAGGTGCGTGTCATGTAAGTGCATGACTACATGCCACATTCAAGGCGCCAATACACTTAGACGTGACCCGGTGCGCGTGTGCTCCAGCGTTCGTTTCATCGCGTCATGTCGGCGATGCCACGCCTGTGGCCGATCGTCATATCTTCGGTCTTTGCCTGGCGCGATGCCACGCCTGGCGCGAGCTTCACATATTCCAAGTTTGGTATTACGGGACGTGAATGGACGACAAAGGTATGTGACTGGTGCAAACATGACAATCATGAGATGCATGTCAGGTAACAACATGACCACATTCCACGCTCATGATGCGCTCGCGGTCGTTTCTCTAGCTTTACATATACCAAATTCGTATTGCATGACGGCAATAGACAACGAAGTTAAATTAAACGTCCGAACATGATAATAATGATATGCGTGTCATGTAAAACATGACTACATGCTACGCTCATAGCACGCTCGCGGCAGATTCTCTAGCTCCACATATACCAAATTTGGTGTCAGGTGGCGTGAATAGATGGTGAAGGTAAATAACACGTCCAAACATAATATTTATGACATGGAAGTTATGTATGGCATAATTTACCTCCGCCTCTTAACGTTGTTCCGATTTTAAACTGACATTTAATCCTTCTTCATTCGTGCTTCGCATATCATCTATTCGCGCTGTACCTGGGATCTGCCAATTTTTTGGCACGTTTTCAAATAACGCTTTCTAGGCGCCTACATAATCAGCTGTGACCCCCTTGCTCACAACTAAAAAAGAAAATGATGTACATCTGCAAGTTCGGTTATGCTGCGTCTACTTGCTAGGCTACACATTGGAAGGTTCTGTTTTACTGCGCCTGCTCGCTAGGCTGGGTGTTCTGGCGCTACCATCAGATCTCGTAAACTGCATTGCCGGGGGCCTATTGACATCATGCAGTACCAATTCGGTATATGTGAAGCTAGAGAAACGATCACGAACGCACCATGAGCGTGGCATGTGATCATGTTGTTACGTGACACGCATCTCATGATTACACATACCTTTGTCGTCCATTCACGTCCCGTAATACCAAACTTGGAATATGTGAAGCTAGCGAAATGACGGGGAGAGCCTCATGAAGGGCCCAATGTACTGCGACGTACCGTCGACGAGCACGCGCTGGGCTCAGCGACGCTACGCTAGCAAAACGCGAACAATCAATAGTCTGACGCCAGACGCGACAAGCGTCTGACTGCGCAGCCCGCCCGGCAACCAGTGCGAAATGCGACATGCAGCATTTCGCCCCAACCACGTTACCCAGAATGCACCGCGTCTGCCTAGCTTCGTGATGAAGGGACGCCGGGCGTGCTCAAACGCGCATGCGTTAAAGCAACGCAGGGCGGCGCGTGTCTGCGAGTATATGCCAGGCAGATCGACGCGTGGCATGGCAACGCCGGCATGACGTGACGAAATGAACGCTGGAGCACACACGCACCGGGTTATGTCTAAATGTGTTGGCGCCTTGAATGTGGCATGTAGTCATGCTCTTACGTGACACGCATCTCATAAATATTATGTTTGCACCAGTCAAACACCTTCGTCATCCATTCACGTGACGTAATACGAAATATGGCATATATGAATCTAGCGAAACGGCCCCGAGCGCATCATGAGTACGGCATGTATTCATGTTGTTACAGGACACGGATGTCATGATTATCATGTTTGGACAAGCCATTTACGTAAGTCGTCCGTTCGCGTCACGCAGTACTGAATATGATACATGTGAAGCTAGCGAGACGGTTGCGAGCGCATCATGATCGTAGCATGTAGTCATGTTACATGACACGCATCACATGATTATCATGCTTGCACCGGTCACCTCTCTTTATCTTTCTGTCCTCCATTCACGTCCCGTAATAACAAATTTGGTGTATGTGAAGCTAGCGAAACGACTGCGAGGGAATCATGGGCGTGGCTTTTAGCCATAATGTCACATGACATGCATCTTATGATTATCATGTTTGCACCAGTCAAATACCTTCGTCATCCATTCGCAATACGTAACGCCGAATTTGGTATATGTGAAGCTAGCGAGACGGCTTCGAGCGCATCATGAGCGTGGCGTGTAGTCATGACTCATGACTTACATGACATGCATGTCGTGATTTCTACATTAGGGTCTGCCGCTTGTGTTCGCCATGCAATCATGTCATACCATACCAGCTTTGCAACACGTCATGTGAACGAGACCAGTGCAAGAGCAGCAAGACCAGGAAATGTAAATTATGACATTCATGTCGTACATGTCATGATTTTCAAGTTATTACTAGTCAAATATGCTCAATAAACAATTGTATCGGGCCAGTTGGTAAGGATCCATCTTGCTAGGAAGCGCAGCCACTATTACAACGAACACACAACACACAAGCGCTTGTGTTGTGTGTTCGTTGTAATAGTGGCTGCGCTTCCTAGCAAGACAAATATGCTCGCCATACAGTGATGTTAGGCCATACCAAGTTTGGTATCCATACCATTATCCAAACGGCCAGGAGAGCTAAAAGTCGTAGGCGGCTAGATAGATAGATAGATCACTCAAAGTTGCCGAAGCTCGCTAAGAAATGCTTCGCATTTAAAATGGTACTGACACTTCAGCGTGTCACTGTGTTTAGCGAGCGTTCCATTTTCTTAGTATCCCTGGCGGTCGGTACCAGCAATGCTGAGGCGGCTCAAATAGCTTCGTCATGCCCTCTCTCTGGTCCACTGTCGGGTGCCTATAGACGGAGAAGGTAAATGAAAAGCCTGAGCATGATAATCATGATATGCATGTCATCTAAACCATGACTACATGCTACTCTAATACCACGCTCGCGGCCATTTCGCTAGCTCCACATATACCAAATTTGGTATCAGGGGGTGTGAATAGATGATAAAGGTAAATCACACATCCAAACATAATGATTATGACATGAAAGTTATGTACGGCATAACTTACCTGCACCTCGTAGCGTTGTTGTGATTTTAAATTGACATATAAACCTTCCTCATTCCTGCTTCGCATATCATGGATTCCCACTGTACGTGGGATCTGCCAATTTTTTTATTATTATCGTGAGCGAATGATAAGAGGTGACGTTATTTTCATGTTTCCTTTGTTTGTACAGAAAATAACAGTCATACTACGATTGCGATTAAAATGAGCACAAAAACTGGAAGTACTCGGATTAACGCAGGAAAGCAATTTTTCAAGTACAATAGCCCAGTTCAGTGATTAGTGGTAACGTATTGCGACAGCATACTGCGCTTGCGAGCCATGACTACGCTGTTTTATAAATTCTCGCATTTTATAAATACACGCATAAATACACGCCTGAATGAATGAAAATTTTAATGCACCACTTCAGTATTTTCATTGACTTCACACTTTTCAACGGGTAGTTGATTGTACCTGTCTGTGTTAGACTGCCTGCGCAAAGCATATACATTCATTCTATGTCACAGGCTTCTTGTAGCGCTAGCAGATATTGGATAATTCAAGTTGTAAACGAGTAGACGAAATCAAAGCACTGAGTTATGAAAGTACAAAGTAATTGCACATAGCACGTTTACAAGTGGTATATGAAGTCATGCAACATATTGAAACGCCGTTTTTTTAGTAATCGATCCTTGAAGGCACCATCCCCGTATATTTCTTATTTTTGTCGATATAGCACTTTGTAATTTCTTTAGACCTAACAAAGAACTCGTACATCTACGCACTTAATTTCTTAACACCTTTTTTTTAGAAAACACTCAAACTATGTTGAATAAGACCGGCCACAGCACAAAAAAAACGCAATTGTTATGTGAATTTTTTTCTTGGGTAAATTTCAACTTCTATAGTATAATCCTGTTCACTGAAACCTCTCTCGTTTTTTTTAGTAAAAAAAAAGGTTGGAAGAAGAGACACCTGGGACAGTAGAAATAAGCGCCGAGGTTTCCACACCCACGAAATTTTTTGCTTCATTTAGTAGATCTGCAATAGAAGCGACGCTCAATAACTACACATGCAGACTGCTAGTGGTAGACATACGGACCGGCATCTCGAATTGATGACAGATAATTGAGATCACGTGGCTTACTTCATGAAATATTTACGATGAAGCCATGCGGGTGATACTACTTAAGTTACCTAAATTATTGCAAAAAATGGCCTCTAACTTTATTGACAAGCGGAAATATACGTAGTACAGGAGAAATGACGAGGTCGCACCGCTCTTGTTTTATTGACACGTTGCTTAAACAGATGTAACATTAAATAGTCAACAAATGTAACATATATAGGATGTCTTGATTATGTATGTTCTTCTACTGTGGAGTGATTTCGGCGCGAAGTTGACTATATATTTATTTAGACATGTACCAGCTATTCCAACAGTGAGCTAAACTAGATGTAACAACAATTGCAGTTTATTTTGAGGTGTTACGTGCTGATGCCACGGCCTAATTATGGTGCCTGCCACACTAAAAATCTGCGTCATAATTTTTGACCACCTGGTATTTTCTATTGTGTTTATAATTAGGCACATCATCATTTCGCATTCTGCCTCGTTAAATATGTGGCCACCTTGGCCGATATTGAGGGAGAATTCGCCAGAAATCTTCATGTTGACAACAGCAGCAGAAATACGTGATTTATATCATAGAAATAGGCAAACATTTTTGCATCATTATCTATAGATATTTGGTTTACCAGCATTCTACTGGCACACTTGAGATTCAAAAATTGCTAAATACGCACTTACACTTTGGGTAAAATGCAAAACGAAACATGTGTGCTTGGTCAACCAGGATCCTTATTAAACAAAAATGTTGATGCTCAGCCTATAGACATTCTATTGTTTAAAAATTCAGTTAGCAAGTTATGCTGCTGACTTTAAAAAATATTAAATAATTCATCGATTTTACCCATTTGAGTCTTTCATGAAGGGGGAGGGGGGATGAACAACAAGAGGGAAGGCAGGGAGGCTAACCAGGCACATGCCCGGTTTGCTACCCTACGCTGGGGGAATGGGAAGGGGGCATAAAGATGAGAGAGAGAGAGGAAACAGAAGAGAAAGAGAGAGAAAAAGGAAAAAAAGGATTGTCAGTCAATCGGCTGGCGATTATGCAGCGGTGGCACTACACAAAACTTAAAGGTGGTCACGTAGGCCTTTCATGAAGAAAGTAAGGAATGTTAGGGGATGTAAAATAAATTTTTAGTTGTTCACAAAATCTGGAAGAAATATAATTTCATGGTGGCGACTACAGGCAGCTACAGGAAAAAGCTACTCAGATGTGACGTGCGTTAAAAAAAATATCCCACTTGTTTGCAGGCTATACGGGGGCGGAGGTTATCAATTAGGATATTTTTACAGGACGTGACGGCGACGGCAACAGCTAAAGTCCATCGAGAGTGTCGATATAGGAGTTTTCGCAATAACAGTCTGTGTAAATAAATTTTGAGTGGTACCACCCGGAAGCGCCCCACTGACTTCCGTGGCTTAAGCTAAAAGAAGCGCTTCTGATGAGTGTTTTTTAGAGTTGAACTTTACCAACACACAATTTTTATATGAAGATTAGTCAATTTCAGTAATATACTACATTCCATACATAGTTCATTTTAAATACGTGTGATCTCAGTTGAAAGTCTAACAATATCTTATGTCGAATGAATATGTCTATCAAGGAAATGAGAACCTGGCGGAAGCAGCGTAAAAGTAGCTTGCAGATATCTGGGATCACAGCAAAGCCTCGAGAAAGTGCAATGGTTGAGAGGAAACTAAGCAAACTAATCAATATTGAACAATAAGTAAGCGTGAGTGGGCTACTACACGGTGAAACACGTTAAAAGATAAGACGTGAGTGACGAGTAAGCCAAGAAAAAAGAAGCACTTGCTTGCATTCACATGATGCCGACAGGTTAATCAAGACTCTTGATCCCTCCACTGTCGCTGTCCCTCTCTTCAGTATGCCTCAGAGAGAGAGAGAAAGAGAGAGAGAAAGAGAGAAAGAGAGAGAGAGGAGATGGGACAAACCAGCCGCGTCATTGGGGGAACATCGTAGCGTTTTGTGTTTTCCTAGAAGACCCTTCTAGGAAGATTGGTTCTGTGTTTTCATGGGTCTTGACATATTAAAGATTTTGTTAGATTTTGTCGCGAACCCGTGATACTGCATCATATGAATATAATGGGACTAGACAAGCGCAGGCTATTCAAACGAAAGCAACGATCCCGGCGGTCACCACATGATAGATTGCAACCATCTCTTGAAAGTGGGATTGGAAGAGAGAAAGGCAAGCGGGGCGTTTTGATGGTGGGATAGGCAGATGGAGAAAGCAAAAAGAGAGACCCTAAGATGGCTGCAACACAAAAATGACTCCCAGTGGTTGACAAAAATTTAACCATTCCCTTGCTCATCCGAGTCGTGTATATGGTCGACGGACATTATACAGTAAAAATGCTCCCAAAAAACAAAGCAGATGATGCACTCGCGTAAGAGATCCCTTCATATTCCTTGAAGCAAATTGCAAACTTCACTATAATTCTCATGTATAGATATCACTTTCAGTCAGGACTCCTGTGCAACTTTGGAACCACTTCGCATCTCTGTAGTGGCGCAGTTGCCTGAGTGAACAGTACACTTTTGTGGAGAGCATAAACACACAAGCGGAATAATAGCTTCCTTTCTTGTAGTTATTTTTGTGCCTGAAAAATTAACGGATGATTATTCATGGCTACTGCTGCTTACGAGATCTCTCTAGAGGGAGCATCGGTCTTTCGATGTTAGAAATGATTGCTTGGATACGGAAGTTCTCGTCGTGACTAGGCGCTTTGCGCTGGCTGAATACCGAGCCGAGAGTTCGATGAAAGTTCGTCTGATCAGGCATTGAATGATATGAAACATGGTCACTGAACGTTTCATCAGACTTAGTTAGTGACCGCATTTCATGTGGCTCAATACGTATGCATTAATGCATATGTGTATTGCAGGATGTGCGTCTAGGCGTGATCAGGCCCATCGAGCGCTTTTAACTTACCTATAGAGAAAGCAAACTTGGCCTCGCAGTTCTTGAGATTTTCTATGCGACTATATATATGTGTTTACGCGTGTTTTTTTTTTTCATTTTCTCCGTCCCTTTTCTTTTTTCCCTCTGGTTTTCTGTTCTTCTATGTCTCCCCTTGCCGAAGGAGCACGCAAGCGTTGTGCCCTTATAGGTGGCAGTTGTCACCCTATTTCCTCCATATTTCCTCTGTACACAAAGCAAATAATAATAATAATAATAATAATAATAATAATAATAATAATAATAATAATAATAATAATAATAATAATAATAATAATAATAATAATAATAATAATAATAATAATTTTATTATTATTATTATTATTATTAAACAGTAAATGGCTTTATGCACTTCACATCTAGTCTAGTTTGAGTGCCCACACTAGATAAAGGTCCATGTATTCTTCCTTACTGTTGATAGCTGCTTTGATTGTCCTTGATTATCTTCCGTCAAATGCATAACCGCGAAGTTGATAAATTTATTACCTTAAGTTTAACACAGATAGACAGAGATTCGGCACAGAGATAAAAAAATGGCAGCATATACATGGGCTGAGTGATGGAAAGTGGAGCGAAGCATCCGTCAGTCCATTCGTTGTTGCTTCCGTCCGTCTATGCGTCCATCTGTGTAACCGTCCGTGCGTGCATCCGCCCGTCCGTGCGTGCGTCTCCTCATGCGTCCGCACGTCCAGCCGTGCGTACTTCCCTGCGTTCGTCCATGCATCCGCTCCTGCGTCCATCCATGCGTCTATCCGTCCGTGCAGCCATCCGTGCGTCCGTCCATGCATCTGTCTTTGTGTCCATTCGTCCATCTAGTCAACACACCAAGTACCACCATCTCGCATATTTTCATCATATATTCCCCATACAGAAGCACCGCCAACCAGCGAACATTCCAAGAACTAAACGAGAGGTGGCACACGCACACTTTTTTACGACTTGAGCTTCTTGTCTACTTCCCACCTTTAATCACCTAGAGTTCATGGTATATACTAGTTCACTGTATTCATGGCACTGCGGCCCAACGCTCGCGAAACCTATTAAAACGAAGGAGGTTACGCCCAGCGAATGTAATCTAGCGACCCTTTCTTGTCAGATAGTGCTCAATGTACATGCCGATGGCTGCTAATTGGGAATCAGAGACAGGAGAATTCGGCTTTTGGTTAATGCGCACGCTGCGAATTTTTTCATGTTCAACAACGCACAGGAGAAATCTCCCACCGGCACCCTTGCAGGTGAAAGCGCAAGACGGGTTACGCACTACGACTTCGACGAGGGACGAACGGGTGCTGCTTTAAGGAGCTTCGCCCCTATAAGGGTAGATATCGGCTTACAGCCACAAGTATGCTCTGCCCAAGAGCTCCTTTAGGACTCAAATACTTCGCCCCCATAACAACTTTTCTCGAGTTCGTCAGCGATTACAGTTACCAATATTCAGTGGTGGCAGGTATCGTCATCATCATCATCATCATCATGATCTTGAGTACGCCCACTGCAAGGCAAAGGCGTCATCCATGATCCACCAATCAACCCGGTCGTGTGCTTACCGTTGCCCTGTTATACCTGCGGACTTTGTAATCTCATCGGCACAATTGACCTTCTGTCCCCCCCCCCCTTCGTGCATTAGCCTTCTCTGGGAATGAAGTCAGTTGCCCTTAATAACCAGCGGTTATCCTGCCTACGTGCCTGGCCCAAGTCCATTTCTTCTTCTTGATTTAAACTATGATATCCTTAATCCCTGACCCACTCTGTCCTCTTCTTGTCTCTTAACGCTATACCTATCATTTTCTTTTCCGTCGCTCGCTGTGTCGTCCTCAATTTAGGATGAACCATCTTTGTAAGCATCCAGGTTTTTGCTCCGTTGGTAAAAACTGACAAGATGCAGCTGTTATATACCTTTCTCTTGGTATATAACAAGAGAAATGGTAAACTAGTGGTAAATTATTATTCATTATTCCAGAATGCTTGCACATGGAAGGCACCCCATCCTTATTGTTCTAGTTATTTAACTCTCATGTTTCGGGTCCACCATTACTACCTGTCCTAAGTAGACATATTCTTTTATAACTTCCATCGTCTCTCCACTTATTGCGAAGGGCTGTTCTTTACCGGGATTGTTGCACATTACTTTAGTTTCGTGCATTATTTTCAGACCTACTAGTCAGCTTTCCGTGTCCAGTTCAGTAATTACAAGCTGTAATGTGGAAATATACGAGCGCACAAGGTAGAAGGAAGGAAGAACTTGACAGGAACGACGCCAACTTACAACTGCCATTTGATTAGAAAAATAATTCTACGACAACACCTAAACGCGCAGGTGCAACAACCTATCATAAAAAGGCATCGCCCCCTTCCCCCTTTTAGTGGTGGTTGCGGCCGCACGTTTCGGTGTTCTTGTGGAATGATTTTTTAAAAATAAAATGGCAGTTGCAAATAAAGCGTCTTTTACTGTCAAACGTTTTTTTCCTTCTACCTTGATAATTTGATTGATATGTGGGGTCTAACGTACCAAAACCATCATATGATTATGAGAGACGCCGTAGTGGAGGGCTTCGGAGATTTTGACCACCTGGGTTTTTTAAGTGTGAATACACTTTATAAGCGACCCCAAACCATCCACCGCCTTCGGCGGCGTCCGCAGTCTTCTCTCTATCTTTAAAAGAAAGAGAACTTGGCGGGCCGCAGCGCGACGCTCTACCGAATAAGCCACGAACGTGACGCTGATATCGGTGTCAGTAACACGCCTTATACCCCCTCCCCCTTCGCTCGCTCCTCCGCTCTCCTCGCTCGCTGCAGCTGCGCGCGCACCCCTGTCTCTCACGCGCCCGCCTTCTCTCTCAGTCTCCCGTCGAGAGCGGGTGGTGCGATGGATGTCCCGGAGGCAACGCTACCATCAACAACGAATGCAGTACAACCGAATGCCAGCACTGCACCCGTCGTTGGAGGTGACGGTACCGCGGTGGTTTCGCCTACGTTGGAAGACAAGGTGGCGCTGCGAAGGGCTCGTGAGACCGAACGTAAGCGGGCGAAGCGTGCAGCGGATGCCGAACTGCGTGCTCGCGAGACCGAGTGCAAGCGGGCGAAGCGTGCAGAGTATGCCGAACTTCGCGCTCGCGAGGCCGAGGACAAGCGGGCGAAGCGTGCAGCGGATGGTGAACTGCGCGCTCGCGAGGCCGAGATGAGGCGTCAGCATCGAGCCGCGAACGCGGCCCAAGAAGCGGAACGACAACGCAAGCGTCAGGCGGAGAAGGGCGATGAAGGCCGGCGTCAAGACGCCGCTCGCAATCGTCAACGGCGAGTGGACGTTCCCGAAGCCGTTCGAGCCAGTGAACGTGCCGCGCGGGAGAGGGTGCGAGCCCTGGACTTTGCTCGTCCGGACGCGTCGTGAAGTGTAAATAAATTATACGTCGTATATAATGTATCTGTGTACAAATGCTTCATGACAAACAACACTTAAGTTCATTAATTACACTTTAATCATCATCATCAGTAATAAAACTCCCAAGCATATCCCCGAGGGTGAACATGGGTAAGTGCGAATGCACGGGGTGATACTATGAGGGGGAGTAAAGTTAAAATCCGTTGGCATTCGCCAGTGAGTTAACGTAAACTCCCCCGTGTGATCAAATTGCGATTCCCAGAAACCATTACACCATAAAGGCACCATAGTGTGATTAATAAATATAATAGTGCGAATTAATAAATACCCCTCATAGCATCACCCCGTGCATTCGCACTTAACCATGTTCACCCTCGGGGAAATGCTTGGGAATTTTTTTAACATGCACCAGGGGTTCTTTAACGTTGTAGGCCCGTGCACCCAAATCTGAGCACACGCATAGAGAAAGAAGAAGACAAGAGCGGACACACCGCAAAACCTGGCCTTAGGAAGTGCGTCACGACTACGTAACAAACTAGTGCTCCCACCACACGTCAGAGGGCGCAAGCGCAAAAAAAAACACAGTTATAATCAATGCAACAGAATTGTTTTCACAAATTAATAATTATACGCCCAAATTTGCTATGTTCTTCATACATAAAAACGATTTATTCAACACACCTTACGCGATTATTTTTCTTCAGCCGTACTGTCATAAACACCATCTACCCAGCGACAAGCCCATGCATGACTGACAGCGTGAAGCTTTCGTCGCTTTCGTCAACGTCAGCTGCGTCGGCCTTTTCGTGCGTGAGATAACAGGTGAGGTACGTTTTCAAGCAAAGCTTGTTGAATGACATGTTGTTGGTCTTGTTGGGTCATTTTTTCAGAAAACGGTTACACTTGCGCGAATAAGACACCATGCAACAAACATAGAAAGATGGACACACACACGTTGCGCTTCGTGTGTGCGAGTTTGTTTCTTACGTGGCGTCTCATTCACGCAGTTGTAACCTTTTTCTGAAGCTTGTAAGGACTGGGAGGTTCGCTAAAAAGAAAGTTGGTGGCTCTATGCGGCGGTTAGACGGGAACATTGTGCAACGTATGCAGTATAGCAAAGGCGGCACGGCGTCAAGCCGAGGCGACGCGTGATGCGTCTGCCACGGACGCGAGCGTCCGTGCGCTGAGCATAGCTGGGCAGCTAGGTCATAGGCTCGGTGGCTCGGTGCAAAATATTGAGAATAGTTCGCTGGGCCTCGCATGCTTCACGACGCGTTTCCCGAAGGCTCGGAACACGAATAATTCTTGGTGTGCCGGAGGCAAATCTGGACTAGCCAAGTGGCCATCATCTTCGTTTCTTCGCTAGCCTTGTGCCACTAGTGCAAGCTGCCCACAAATTTTTTTTTACGTTTCCAATATGATTTTACCGCACAAATTTCAACTACGATTTTTCTTCCCAATGTACTGCTGATACTGCGTACGCACGAAGGTGTTCTAAAGTTTCCAGGCCGCGATACCATTGCATTACAAGGGATAGCGGCCTGGAAACTTCTGATCTTTGTTCGTGGTCTTGACGTATATCTTTGTAAGTCAGAGTTTTATGGGTCAGAGATGTATCACTGGTTTTGTATTGTGCATCGATTAGCTAATCATTTCAAAGGGGTTTGCTGGTACACTTATGACGTGCACATATCTTTTTCGTAATTTGACAGCGAAGCATCCACTTACTAACATTTCCAGACCGCGCTGACGCCATGTCGTCCGGCGGTCCAAGCTACGGCAGCTACTGCTGTGTATCGTGGTGCTTCAATGGCAGAACCCACAAGAAGCCTGGGACGAGTTTCTTCCGCGTACCACGGGACGGCAGGTGTGTTAAAGCTTTTGTATGGTTTGCATGTCTGTAGGCTTACTGTTCGTACTTGCTAAGTGAGGGTAACAATAAAAAATCACTATTCAAGCGCTTCCCCTTTCAGCTGATAGTTCATTGCCAATGCAGGATGAAAGCATGGATGCAGTATGCTGGACGCGATGATCTCCTGAGTAAGCCGGCCAGCCTATTGTACGCAACGTACAGGGTTTGAGCGACCATTTTACTGCTCAAAGTTTCATGGACCCTGGGAACAAGGCTTACAAGAATGGCTGTTCCCAGTGTGCAACCAGCTGCACCATGTAAGTGATTGACTGAAACTCAAATATGTGCAATAGCAGCCACTTGTATTGAATCAGTGGCGACAGTTAACCGTGAAGATTTTTTTATGCCGATGGAGAAACCTCACTACAGAAGTAACACTTGGAAAGTCTTAAATTCTGTGAATTGTGGGCTATTACCTTCCTAACAGCAGCTTTACATTTCTGTCATGTTTTGATGCTCTGGACCTGCGCAACTTGTTTTGAAAGACTTTAAAGGGCTATTTCACGTTATCTTCAAGCCTGAGTGCACATGTACGTATACCTTTCATCAGTGAAAGCTGCCACTGTTGATAATTCCAAAAATCACAAATTACTTGTTTCCTAGTTGGTGCCGTCTCTTTTCTTCCACGTTCGACCAATTTATGCGTTTGAAAGAGCTGTTTAAGTTTCCCCATGCTACAAGCTTTGTAACTTGTACCAACTGCACATATATGCAGGTTCTCTGAGCGTCGCTTCAAGTAGTGACTGTGACATGGCTGCAGAAGCTGCACTGCAAGGTGCGGATGAGCTTCAGTTTGTGTTATTTTAAGCCTCTTACTGACACATTGTCATAATTTCATTTCTTCAGGACCTGCGGTAGAGGCTTCAAAAAGCGGCTCCCACACATTGAGGTGCCCCGATGAACAGGGTGCGTTCAGTGTCGCGATTTCTTTTTTTTTTTACCCAAATTGACTGTTGACCAAACCTCTGCAGGTGGCAGCTCCCTTGTAGCTGGTGAAAGAATTTTTGCTGATTTCGTCTTGCCGGAGAAAACCTTAACCAGTCGTTCAGCTCTCACAAAAGGAACCTGTGTGGCCGGTAAGTTGTATGTTCACTTCAACACCAGAGTGGATTGATATCGAGACTTCCGCAGGCCGCTCGCAAGATTGTTCCGACTGCACTGTCCGAGGCACTGAACAAGCTTCACAAGACCCTCCAGAAGACGTCTCCGCCAACAGCTCCACGCCTGAGTGCCTTAGAGATAATGGTGACTATGCTTTTATTGCAGCAGTTTTTAATGTGCTATTTTATGTTTAGGACATTCTGAGGAAACTATCCTCAAAAGGACAATACGTGTGCACTTACAAAATGTAGGGGTGGGCTCTCAGTGATTTTCATTTTTTTGTGCATTGTCAACATTGTGAATGGTTTGTTTTTAGGTAGTGGAATCGAAAACTTTGTATCACAGAAAGTTGTGCACCTTGGGTCTGAAAGAGCGAGGAAAGTGCTCGTATGGGATTAGTTGCTCTTCGCTTTTACATCAATTTTTTTGTTTATTGCAGTGCGTTCCTGTGTGCCAGCGACAATGTCTCCATCAATGAAGTACAAGCAAACCATTAAACATCTGCAAGCCAAAGTAGCAGCACAGCGGAAAACTATCAAAAGACTGCAGAGACAGCCTGACCAAGCACCGTCATCGACTTCGAAGGCCCTTGAAGTTATCCGACCGCACGTCACCGAGGAGGTTTTTAAACTTCTTTCTGCACATGTTCGCTTGAGGCCCAAACGCAAGGGCAAGCGGTTTCCCGTGTGGTTCAAGAAATTCGCTCTTCACTTAAACTTCCGAGGTCCGCGAGCATACCGATTTCTGGCTCCATATTTTTCTTTGCCCTCCCGGCGTTCATTAAGGAGGTGGCTAGCTAATGTAAAGATGACTCCAGGCATAATTCCAGGAATCCTTACTTCCATTGCAACAAATACTCATGCTTGGAATGAACGGGACCGAGTGTGCGCTTTAGTTTTCGACGAAATAGCACTCAAAAAGAATTTGTACTATGATGCTTCAAGAGACGTTGTCCAGGGTTTTACAGATGATGGCACACATCGCACTTCAACCATCGCTGATCGAGCACTGGTTTTTCTGCTTGTTGGTGTTTCGAAAAAGTGGGTTCAACCGGTTGCTTTTACTATAGGGCACACATCAACACCATCATCTGTTATGCATAACTTGCTGGTGTCACTCATTTTGGAGCTTAGGAGCATTAATATTGCAGTGAAAGCAGTCATTTGTGACCAGGGCAGTTCAAATGTAAGTCTCGCTAACCAACTAAGAGTGACTGTAGCAAAGCCTTTTTTTGAAGTTAATGGTGAGCGGGTATATTACATTTTTGATGTTCCGCATTTAATTAAAACAACGCGCAATAATGTCCAAGCACACAAGTTATACATTGGGGATGACATCGTTAACTGGTCGCACATTGTAAGCCTTTACCAATCCTCACATGAGTTGCGATTGGCTCCAAAGTTGATTGAACGGCACGTTCATCAGAAACCTTTTTCTAATATGAAGGTCAGCAGAGCAACTCAGGTCCTCAGTGCATCAGTTTCGATTGGTATCACGGCAATGGTGTATGCGAAGGTGCTGCCTGCCTCGGCCATCACTACAGCTCAATTTTGTGATCGTATGGACAGGATTTTCGATGCCTTGAACAGCTCGAGTAAAAAAAGAACTTCGCAAAAGCTGCGGCATGCAATCATGAAAAATGATTCAGAGCTGATTGACTTCCTCCGAGGCCAGCTTCCCTGGATTGCATCATGGCAGTTTGTTGGCAGACGTCAACCACAAACCATCGTAGGTTGGCAAATTACAATTCAGGCAATTTGTCAACTATGGGACGACCTCTCCAAAAATTACAATTTTGAATACCTGTAAACACGCAGGCTTCAACAGGATCCTCTGGAGAACATATTTGGCCACATTAGGCAAAAACAGGGTTGGAACACCAACCCCAATGTAGCACAATTTATTTGTGGCCTGAAGCACATCTGCATAAGAAATCTCTTCAAGCTGTCAGAATACGGAAATGTCGAGGATGATGAATGTGACCTCCTCCAAGAGCAGCTCTCGCCATTCTCCCTCACCAGTGCGTCTCTTGTGGATAATGAGGAGTGTGCACAGCCACAGCCTGACGACTTTCCCGCTCTAGACGATCTCTCTGAACTTGCGACAAACATTCACTCCCATATTATCGATGACTCCGCTGCCTATTATGTAGCTGGTTTTCTCATCAAACACTTCCTTCGGAATGCATGTGACGGTTGCAGTTGCCCACAGTTACTGAAAGACGACAGTGAGACGCTTAAGGGTACCCACCAGTATTTCACAATGCTCAAAGCATACCACGTCCCCAGCAAACTTTTTGGGAATCTCACTGTGCCATCAGAAGCAGCTTTTGCATACGTACAACAACTTAAATCTCACTTTCTTGCCATAATTGAGGCCACTGCACATCACCTGAAAGTGTGCGATGTTTTGTATCACCATCTGTCAAGTGTTGGCGATTTTCATTTCTGCTCTGCTGGGTGTCACGCTAAGTTTCTGAAAATGTTTTCCCGGGTTCGTTTATGTTGGCATGTGCGTTTTGTGAACCGAAACTTAGACAGGGTTAGGTTCCAGTCTTCAATCTCGGGCATACAGCTTGACAAGTTCAAAGGTTAGCAATTAGCGGCGGGTTTACACTAAAGTATTCGAGTTGAGCCGAATCCTGCAATAGCTTTGTTATGTTATTACTTCGTTACAGTAGACTTCATTATGGTCTTATATGCTTATATTCAGTTCAACTGGACTAACCACTCCTTCGTTGCATTCATTGTTTTGGTTACCCGCTATGAGGAGTACGAACACTGTGTATTCGCTCGAAGTGATTTGCATAACCTTAAAAAGAATGTTGGGTATCCTGTCTGTATTTTTTGTAGCAAATACAGGCGAACTGTACACTTTACTGTGGGTCGCTTGGTCACTGTGTATGCTTTATCTCTCCAGCTCAAGTAATATATCGATAACAAAACCGCTTGTTGAAATGTCTTCGAGCGGGTAAGGAACACAGTATGAAGTGGGCACGGTTCATGTTATCACGCTTTTTGTATTTTAGCTTCTCATCGACCTCCTCATCTCGCCCATAAAAATTTTCAAAAGAATACCCAAACTTTTAGCGTTTGATGGGGCTGCGGACGCTGCCATTTTATTTTTATATAGCTTGTGAGTGATAACGTACGATGTAGAGCCTTTGTGAAAAATAATGAGCCATAGTGGTTTTCTTCCGCTATTTATTAGCCCTGTAATACCGCTCTCGTAACACCAATTAAGGTCCACAATTCTGGATAAGTGATGACTACAATCTAATTTAGCTCGCAAGCGTCACAGCAACACCCAGACGCAAATCGCTTGGGATCTTAAGTTTTTGATGAAGGCGACGCATAAGAAGAGCCACAAGACCTGCCAGTGTTGTAGCATAAAGTTTGTCTTTCACGTAGTGAGCAAGCAGCAAAGCCCTACCTTTCTGACGACAAGCAGGCATCGAGTCTGCTTTTTTTTTCATTTTGGGCTAGCTGTTCTTAAGCACAGCCAACACACTGCACCTTTGCCTTTCTGCTATATTGTGTCGTGTGGTTTCTGTGCGCTCTTTTTTTCTATGCATTATTTCGGTTAACCCCAGGCGTGATTCGCGACTTCATTGCTGTGTATACGTCACTTCTTCCTTCTTCATCAGCATTGTGCGCTGTGTTTTTGCCATAGATCCTTACTTACCCACTGGCCCGGTGTGTCATACTTCACCAGCTTCTCGGCTTCTGCCAACTCTAGCGATGTGTGCGTTGTCTGTGTTCTCTATGTATTTGTTACAATTTATTTGTAAGGCGAGATGCATTTGTTGTCTACCTTTGTCATATTGTGCTTTTGATATTCTCATACTCTACCTTGCCTTTGAATAAAACATTGCGGATGCTCTGTTTCTTTGACTGATATATACACTGATCACTTGTTCCAAAAGAAAAACACAAGCGCGATGAATAAAACCGTAGTGAATTATCATTACCTGCATCTCTTTTTATTATAACTTAATCGAAATAAAAATTACGTCACGACCGATTCGCACGAACCACTGAACAAAACAAAACAGGGAATCGCTGAATCAAAACGACCTACAAAAACTATCCCTTTGGGCGATGAATAGTGGTCTGAAATCATGAACTTTCGTCATAGCCAAACGTCGGTTATGCAAAGTAATTCAAAATTTGCGCCAGTGAAACCGAAACCGGAAGCGCACGCCACTTGCTCTCATCAACCACTAGGTGTGCTAGAGTCGATTGGGCCGCTGGGGTCTACGGGAGTGTCCACTCTTCACCTTTTTTTATTTCTCTATGGCACACGGGCCTACCACATTTCCGCTTCCTTCGGAAATGCAGCCGCCACAGCCCGGATTCGATCCGGCGACCTGCGGGTTAGCAACCTTAGCCACTAGACCACCACGGTGGGGCCTTCCTTCTACCTTGTGTGCTCATATATTTCCACATTATATTGAACCAACTGGCCCAGCATTCCACTTATTGAACTTTATTTCAAAAGCTGTGATTCGTTCCCTGATTCACTCATGGCAATGTCATCAGCGAACCACAGATTACTAGGATATTCTCCATGAACTCCTATCATTTACTCTTCCTAATCTAGGGCTTACACCCTTTTTTATTGAGATTCTGTCGTTTTCTTTATGGAGAACTAAAGTGGCTGTGAATTTGCCGTAGATTTTTTCCAGAATGTTTAGGTGGGGTTCTTATATGCCCTGATTCCGCAGTGCCTGTGCTACTGCTACTACGTATGGGGGTGGTTGTATACCGTGCAATTCTCTATTATTTAATTCACAGTATGAATCTGATCTATTGTGGAGTAGCCTGAATGAAATCCTGCTTGGTCTTTTGGTTTACTGAACTATAGTGTCGCCTTAATCAATTAGCCGTTATTTTTGTAAATAGTTTGTAGAGAACAGATAGTAGGCTGATCGGCCTGCGACTTTTCAAATCCTCGACGTCTCTTTTCTTATGAATGAAGAGACACTTCGTATATGAGGTGGCCAGTTTCTCTAACACGGTTTCTCCGCTATCTTTCAGGAAGTCTGTATTTACCTTATCCTCACCACCAGTTTTCCCTCATCACATTTCTTCTAGGGCTTTTGTAACTTCCTAGGGCTTTTGTAACTTCCCCTGTCGTTACTGGTAGGATGTACAATTTCTCTAGGCTATTAATATTTCTCACGCACCTGGTTGTTGCGGCTTCTGTACAGCTCTCTGCAGAACTGCTCCGCCACCTCAATCACCTTATTCATATTGCCTATGACATCTACTTCCTCGTCTTTCAATGCATACATCCAATTTTTGCTTGTGCAAAGGTTTGCATTCGCACCTTGTAGACTCCTCTTGCTTTTTAAAGCCTTCTCAATGCTCTCCATGTTATACCTCGTAATTTTGGTGGCCTTACGCCTATTGATTACCGTCGAAAGCTCCACTTGCTCTATTTTGTCGGTTGCATTTGAGGCTTTCATCGGTTATTGTCTCTTAATAACATTTTTCGTCTCCTGAGATAGTTTGCCAGTTTCCTGTCTAGTGACTGTATGTACTTCCAACTTCAATTGCACACTCTTTGATGATACCAGAAAGATTATCGCTCATTATGCCGGTGCTGACGTCGTTTACTCGTTTGGCTGCGCCGCGGGAGGGCTCACTTACTTCGTGCAGCGCTGCACGAAGTAAGTAAGAAGCAGCGCCGGCGGGAGTAAGAAGCAGTAAGAAGCAGCGCCGGCGGGAGGGCTCACTTACTTCGTGCAGCGCTGCTGGCTCCCAAGGGCAGCGAGAGTGCCCCATCTGCATCCTCTCGGCGAACAACGGGGAATCCCTGGAATTGGTTGCACGCCACGTGCAACTCATGTTGTCTTAGCCGCAGAAGCGTGCTCCTAATGCCTCACCACAAACTGGAACCATGAGCTAATTTCGAATTATTCAAACGAGGCCATAGAATGAGTGTTCCGCCGCTTTTCGTATACACTGCTGCCACAGCTTCCCTTGTTCGCACGCGATGCCTTAACTGTGGCTGCAGGATAAAAAATAACATTTTTTTTTATTCAGCAGCCGTGCCTTAACGAAGACCTGCTTTACGACTCAGCGTAAAACTCTCTGGCGTAGGAACGCCTGGGGCGAAGGTCTGTGACGCGTTCAGTATTTTCCTTTTATTTTGCCCTACAAAACAGATCCCAAAATATCGGAACGCCGGCGCTCTACGCCCATGGATATTCGTGGAAAACGAAATAACAATCCCACGTTTAAATTCAAATATAAACTCAATAAAATGGCTGGGGGATAGCTGCCATGGTAGCTCAGTGGTAGAGCATCGAACGCGTTATTCGAAGGTGGCAGGTACGGTCCCTGCCCACGGCAAGTTATATTTTCACCCACTTTTCTTTCTTCACATATACATTACGATTGGCCTAATATCTTCCCCTCTACTTTCCTTCGCATTATTGTCTATATATATATATATATATATATATATATATATATATATATATATTAGATACCCGTATTAGATACCCTACAACTTGTGTGCAATGAAACAGGTCTACAAAATAACAAACTGCGCACGCAGTCGCTCACTTGGTCATAAGTTCTGCGGGATACACAAGTGAGCGACTGCGTGCGCAGTTTGTTATTTTGTAGACCTGTTTCATTGCACACAACTTGTAGGGTATCTAATACGTGCCAATTCACTATTGTACAATGATACGGGTTTTCAGTTGTATATGCACTATAGCCACGTGCCTCCGGTGATATATAATCTTGTTTCTTAAACTACTGATAATGACTTAGCCGTGTGATACGCAAAGAAGCGGCTTGTATATGTGCCCTGTCTGGCATGTGTAACCATTCACTCTGACGAAGGCGGGCTCACCTGCCGAAACGTTAGTACAACTTGTGTTTTCGCACGTTTGTCGACCTGTTTTTCTACTGCATTTTCCACCGGATCCTTTGAATTTCACCACACCATATATATACATATATATATATATATATATATATATATATATATATATATATATATATATATATATATATATATATATATATATATATATATATATATTGCTACGTGCCAGCGCATGGAGCTGAAGAAGACGAAGCAGATAGACTGGCACGAGCTAATCTGTGTGGCTGGCGCTGCTCATCTAACCGGCTCTAAATACATCGGTGATCGGTGACTACCCCTCTGACTCAGTCTCCTTCCCGTAACATATTTAGTGGAGTTGTGCGATCCCCGTCCTCGCCACGGAACTCCGAAGCGGACGCTCCCTCGCGGCTAACAACATGACCACTCAAGACTCGGCTACATCCTCTCCGGTCGTTCCCCCTTCTGCCCGACCTGTCAACCCAGCGCCCGCAACAACTTTCGTGACGCTTCCCGCGCTCAAAGACCCCGGCGTGTTCTCGGGCAGCGAGGGTTCCGACGTCGACCAGTGGCTACGCCTCTACGAACGCGTCAGCGCACTTACAGGTGGGATCCCACCCTTATGCTCGCAAACGTCATCTTTTATCTCGACGGAACGCCTCGTGTTTGGTTTGATAACCACGAGCATGACATAAGAAGCTGGGACAGCTTCAAGGCAAAGATCCGTGAGCTTTTTGGCAACATCTCTGGTCGTCGTGAAGCTGCGAAAAATGAGTTGTCGACTCGCGCACAATCTTCCACGGAGCCCTACATCGGTTATATTCAGGCTGTCCTTTCACTATGCCGCCAAGCTGACGAAAATACGTCTGAACCTGAAAAAGTTGCCCATATCCTAAAGGGTATCGCCGACGATGCGTTCAACTTGTTGGTATTCAACAATGTGTCTTCTGTTGATGCGATCATTCAAGAATGCCGCCGGTTCCAACAAGCTAAAAGCAGACGCATCTCCCATCAGTTCCAGCGCCTCCCGAACACCACTGCGACGTCCTCGTGTATCGACACATATCATCCACCAGACACCTGTGACAACTTGACGCGAATCGTCAGGCGCGAGCTTGAAGCGGCTGCTCCAGCTAAGGTGGGACCAAGGTCCCCGACCCCTCTCCGCCAATTACGTTGCCTCTCATTCAAGCAGTCGTCCGGCAGGAATTCGCCAGCTTGGGAATTCACTCTATCTCACCGCCTCCCCGCACCGACTACCAGCCCCGATACACGCCTGCACGTCCCTTCCAGACCAGCTCTCCCTCAACGTTCCGTAATCCGTCCGCATGGCGAACACACGATGACAAGCCGATATACTTCTCGTGTCACAGAATCGGGCACATTTCTCGTCATTGCAGAAGTCGCTGGGGTCCTCCTGCACAACCGTCCTCTCGTCCTTTCTATGCCCGTCCTGCCTATCGCCATGAGACCAGCCGCGACCATTTTGCCCGGGAACCTGCTTCTGAACACCGCTACTCCCGCTCTCCATCCCCCCAACGTCGCCAGTCTCGTTCTCCACAGCCCCGCCGACCATCTTCCCCCGCCTTCCCACGAGGTTCTCCGACGGAAAACTGAGCGTTGCAGCCCCCGGAGGTGGCGCTGCATCGCTTGGACTGACCGAAAATCCTATTTTGACGATACCGACAAAACAGAACCTCATAGACGTACAAGTAGACGGCGTACATGTCACTAGTCTTGTCGACACCGGCGCCCAACTTTCCGTGATGACGAGTGATTTTCGCCGCAAGCTCAAGAAGGTTCTCACACCTGCGACCACTCAGTTCGTCCGTGTTGCGTATGCTGGAATAGCATCTATCGTTGGAATGTGCTCCGCTCATGTGAGCATTGCGGATCGACACACAGTTGTTCTCTTCACTGTCCTTGACAAATGCCCCCACGACGTAATCTTAGGCCTCGACTTCCTGTCCGCGCATTCTGCCCTCATAGACTGTTCGACCAGTACGCTCCGTCTACACTTTCCCGCAACAGAACCTCTTACACAACGGCCGAGTCACCTCTGCACAACGGGACACACGCGCCTCCCTCCACAGACACTGACCTACATAGAGCTCGTTTCAATGCCACCAGTTCCCGACGGTGACTATGTTCTGACCCCTATCATCGATGTTCTCATAAGCCGTGGCATTACATTACCGCACACCATTCTGTCCGTCGCAGGAAATTCTACATGCCTCCCAGTTGTCAACTTTAGCTTGACACCTCAAGTTTTGCCACAAGGGATCTCTTTGGCGTTGCTCTGCACCTTAGAAAACAATGCGGTAGATGTTTTTGTGATGGCCACCCCTTCTGACCCCCACGCTCAACATCAGTCTGCCACTTGCTCCGACAGCGCTATTACTTCGATGATCGCTTCCAACTTAACGCCGCAGCAGACTGATGAGCTCCACCGGATTCTGCTGTCCTACATCGACGTTTTTGACATCAGCGGCCGTCCGTTGGGGAAAGCTACCGGTATGAGCCACCGCATAAACACTGGTAATGAGCATCCTATTCATAGGCGTCCATATCGGGTTTCAGCAGCCGAGCGTCACATCATCCAAAGTGAGGTCGACAAAATGCTCGCCAAGGACATCATTGAGCCATCCTGCAGTCCTTGGGCTTCTCCTGTAGTGCTAGTCCGCAAGAAAGACGGTGCATGGCGTTTCTGTGTGGATTATCGACACCTAAACAAAATTACCAAAAAAGGCGTGTACCCTCTGCCACGAATAGATGATGCGCTTGATAGCCTCTATGGGTCCCACTATTTTTCCTCCATAGACCTTCGTTCCGGCTACTGGCAGATAGAGGTAGATGAAATGGACCGTGAAAAAACGGCATTCATCACCCCCGATGGCCTATATCAGTTCAAGGTCATGCCCTTCGGCCTTTGTAACGCTCCAGCCACCTTCGAACGAATGATGGACTCCCTGCTCAGAGGATTCAAATGGTCCATCTGTTTGTGCTACTTGGACGACGTCATTGTCTTTTCACCAACATTTGAAACTTACATAGAGCGCCTCTCAGCCATCCTGGGAATCTTCCGTCGCGCTGGCCTGCAGCTCAACTTGTCCAAATGTCACTTTGGACGCCATCAAATCACAGTGCTTGGCCATTTAGTAGACGCCAACGGTGTACAACCAGACCCGGCAAAAATCAGCGCCGTCAAAAACTTTCCTGTACCACGATCTGCGAAGGATGTACGCAGCTTTATCGGATTATGCTCCTACTTCCGACGCTTCGTGAAAAATTTCGCGCACATAGCGAGGCCGCTTACGCGGCTCCTCAAGAAAGAAGTCCCGTTTTCATGGGGCTCCGAAGAGGCTTCTGCGTTCTCGACTCTCGTCGCTCTTCTCACTGCCCCTCCGATTCTGGCACACTTCAACCCTGCTGCCCCTACGGAAATCCGTACAGATGCAAGTGGGCATGGCATTGGTGCAGTGCTGGCTCAGAAACAACATGGCCATGATTGCGTTATTGCATATGCCAGCCGTCTCCTATCCGCCCCTGAACGTAACTATTCGATAACAGAGCGTGAGTGCTTGGCTCTTGTATGGGCGGTGGCGAAATTTCGACCTTATCTATACGGACGCCCATTTTCGGTAGTTACCGACCACCACGCACTCTGCTGGCTGAACTCTCTGAAAGATCCATCAGGCCGCCTTGGTCGCTGGGCTTTGCGCCTGCAAGAGTTTTCCTATTCGGTGGTCTACAAATCTGGCCACCTACACCGTGATGCCGATTGCCTCTCCCGGTACCCTGTCGACGATCCCGAGGGCACTGACGAGCCCACGGAGAACTCCATCTTGTCAGTGTCCGACTTCCTTAATATTGGGGAAGAACAGAAGCGTGATCCAGAGCTGCTTGACATCATCAGCCGTATAGAATCCTCCACAAATGATGCTTCCGTCCGCTACTTTGTCATTCAAAAGGGTGTGCTATACCGTCGCAATTTCCGACCAGACGGGCCCGACCTCCTCATTGTTGTGCCTAAGCATTTGCGCCGCTGTGTTCTCACCGAACTTCATGACGCTCCCACGGCTGGACACCTTGGCGTATCCCACACGTACGAGCGTGTCCGGCGCCGTTTTTTCTGGCCAGGTCTTGCTCGTTCGGTACGCCGATACGTCGCCACATGCGACCTATGCCAACGTCGTAAGACACCGTCGCTGCTACCCGCTGGCCATCTTCAACCAATTGACATACCCGCGGAACCATTTTACCGTGTTGGGTTAGACCTGCTTGGTCCTTTTCCCATATCCACATTGGGAAACAAATGGATAGCCGTTATGACAGACTACGCTACATGCTACGCAATTACGCGAGCTCTACCGACCAGCTGTGCAACCGACGTCGCTGACTTCTTGTTACGGGACGTTATATTGATTCACGGTGCCCCGAGACAGCTTCTCACAGACCGTGGCCGTACATTTCTATCCCAAGTCATCGCCGACATTCTGCGTTCTTGTTACACGCAGCACACACTGACAACCGCTTACCACCCTCAAACAAACGGCCTCACGGAACGATTTAACCGCACTTTAAGAAATATGCTCGCTAAGTACGTGTCGCCTGACCACCGAGACTGGGACCTTGCCTTACCCTACGCAACTTTCGCGTATAATTCATCCCGCCATGACACAGCGGGCTTTTCGCCGTTCTACTTATTGTACGGAAGAGAGCCGACTTTACCACTGGACACAGTCATCTCAGCTCACACCTCGTCCACCAGCGAGTATGCCCGCGACGCGATTGCGCGAGCCGATCATGCCCGTCAGCTCGCTCGCGCTCGGCTGATGGCGTCGCAAACCAACCAATGCCGTCGGTATGATGCGGAACATAGAGACGTACATTTCGCTCCCGGTACCCTAGTTTTACTCTGGTCCTCTCATAGTCGGCTGGGCCTATCCGAAAAACTTCTGTCTCATTACACGGGACCATACCGTATATTGCGTAAAGTAACACCTGTCACCTACGAGATCAGCCCCATCTGTCCATCATCATCTACTATGCGGACCAGTGATATCGTACATGTCTCGCGGATCAAGCCCTACAATAATGCGTCAGATAACGACCTTTAAAGCACCGGGACGGTGCCTCCGCCGCCGGGGGTCATGCTACGTGCCAGTGCATGGAGCTGAAGAAGACGAAGCAGATAGACTGGCACGAGCTAATCTGTGTGGCTGGCGCTGCTCGCCTAACCGGCTGTAAATACATCGGTGATCGGTGACTACCCCTCTGACTCAGTCTCCTTCCCGTAACAATATATATGTGTGTGTGTGTGTGTGTGACGCTACATGCGGGAGACGTGGCCTGGCTAATACACCATGTTTATTCTCAAGCACTTCATCTACTTCTCCTAACCATCCCTGCCTTCTTACGTCACAGGATTCCCCCTCCCCACGAAAGAATGCTCACGTTACATATTACAATACATGATGAACAAGCGATTCTGGAACACAAAAACATGTCTAAATGGGCTGTAGTTCCACATCACATTCAAGTTCCGTAAGATCGTACAGACTTCACAGGAGAGGGCCGCAATCCAGTGTTATCAAGAACGGCTCTGGTGGGTGAGGCTGGCTGTTACGCTCTGGGCGACATAAGCATGCTTTGGGCGTGGAAACCGACGGAAACGCAGCCAGCGTTCTTTCGAGGAATGAACGAGGCTGGAATGCCTTGCAATATCGACAGTTTCGTTGACGTCGCATTTTTTGTCGTGAGTGACACAAATTCGGTGCATGCAGTTTGCATGCCCGTTGATCGTGGCTGATTGGGTGCTGCTTGTGTTCCTGCAGAGTACGAGGGGTTGTTTTGTGGCGTTTAGGGAGTTTTATATGGCCATGGCGCAGATGTCCAGAACGAAGGTGCAATTTTGAACGCTGTTGCAGAAAATTGCCTTGACTTTTCTTTCTGTGAAGATGGCTGAAATGCGGAATCAGTCTTTTCTCTAGTGGTCGTTGGGGTGGTGGTGGTGGTTGTGGTGGCCGTTGTTCACGACATTCTTTAAGCCACAAGTGTGCTTGCGATGTGGCTTTAGTTCTTCGTTGACCTTGTTGGTGGGGCCGTTTTAGCTGCTGGGCCTCTCCTTGTTGCTTTTGTTGGCATTGCTTATGTTGCCCTATCTGTCGAGGTGAACTTCCTTTAGAAACATGAGCCCCCTTTTCTTTATAGGTTGATGTGACCAGCAAATGGTCGATACTTGTTAGGGTGTCGCGATTCGTGTCAGGCAATGAAGATAGTGCGCCAGAATTGACAGAAAAATCTGCTGAGGCTCTTGCAACGACATTCTTAATGGACGTTCCTGGCACAGGGCAGTGCTTAAAAGTTGATTCTTCCGAGCCTCCTGTGTTGATTGGGCTCTCAGGTGGCTGGGAACTCGACGGCGACATTGCGAAAGAAATAATTTGGTCAGATTTTACTTGGGGCTGTCTCTCTGTGTCCGCACCTTTGGAGATAAACTGTTCTGATGCATGAATGAGGACGGTTGGCCCTGGGCTTGGCTGAGTATATTCGGAGTTCCGCAGCTCTATCTCAACCGTAGTGGGCGAGTGAGGCGTGAGGTGAGCGTCGTGAGCGATGAAAAAGCCAAGTGATGTAAAACCAGGATTTTCACTCTTCGAGTAGTCATGGCGTTGTTCGGTATTTTCTCCATGCGTCAGCTGGTCTACCATGTGCAAGGCGTCCTTATGAGGCGAATGGTGAGCGATAGGGGCGCTTGAAAAACTGCGTGACGAAAACCCAGGTGGTGGACCACGTATGCGAGATGAAGAGTGAAGGGCGTCAGGTGGTTGAGCAACGTCTCGGGTCATATGCTGAAGCGATGACTTCGGAAATGCCTACTTTCGCGCAGAAAGGAGGCGCGCTTGACGGCTAGATTTTTCCCAATATACGCATCGCCTTCTGTAAGTAAACTCATGTGCCACTTCGTCTTGAGGCGGTTGTCGATTCGCGCTGGGCTTTAGAATGGTTGAGGACTGCTTAAGAAATTGACGATACTGTGCGGTTGTCTCTAGATGGTTGGCATTGAGCAGCTCTTGGTCATAGTTGTTAAAACGGGTAATCATCTCTTTGATTTTTTACCATGATTCGTCATTTTCAAAGATGTGGGTGAGGTAAAACTTAAATGCCTCACCTGAGATGTAGTCAGTGAAGTTTGTGATCACCTCCCGCTCCGACCAGGATGCAGCGGCAGCGTGGAGCTCGAAAAGGTTGCACCAGCCCAGTACGGGTCCATCGTCCGCTGATCCGGTGTACTTGGAGATGTCATGGTCGTCTGATGGTGCTGTCATGATGCTGGTCTTGGTGTAGAGTTGGGATGTACTTTTGTGGTCCACGTTCGGTCACTGCGTCTTGCTGAGACGTTCGAAGATGGTGGCCGGTTGATGAAGTGGTCGCCAGGTCTTCATCCTGTCGACTCGTGTGACGCTACATGCGGGAGACGTGGCCTGGCTCATACGCCATGTTTATTCTCAAGCACTTCTTCATCTACTTCTCCTAACCATCTCTGCCTTCTTACGTCATATATATATATATGTATATATATGACGTAAGAAGGCAGAGATGGTTAGGAGAAGTCTATATATATATATATATATATATATATATATATATATATATATATATATATATATATATATATATATATATATATATATATATATATATATATATATATATAGACGGTACTTTCAGCGGCAGCGGGCCTACCGAGGATCGCCAGGGCTTAGTTCAGTGATCGAGAACACTATAGGCTCTACGAACAGGATTAATCTCACATAATACCTACACCGTGCCGCTCACCTTCACGTATTATCAGAATGCTTGCGAGGAAAGTGCACCACAACTTAAAAATTTGCTTTTACTTAGTATCGTTGGTCCTTAAATGATATACTGCAGCTTTTCTTCGAGAAGGTAATAATGATTGATTGAAAAACTAAATTGGTCGGCTTCCAGATAAATCGGACGAATTAGCTCGCCAAATATGCTAGCGTCAATAATTCTTATTTATTTTTTTACATAAGAAATGATGCAGCTGGTGTGATCGTTAGACAATGAGGACTACTCGTGCTGCCACTTATCTGCACCCGAAATAAAAAAAAAACGCTCTTGTAGAAATAACTCATTTTTTATTGAAGCAGGAATAAATGAAGAGTGAGCTGCCGGCGTTAGCCATGACTACAGCTACGTGGTTTCATATCGTTAATTACTATCGATACCATTTTCACTCTCCGTATGCACCTTACAATATGCGTTTTTGTACGTATTTGATTTATCTGTGGAATTTAACGTCTCGAAACCTCCATATGATTATGAGAGATGCGGTAGTGGAGGGCTCCGCAAATTTCGACCACCTGAGGTTCATTAACGTGCAGCCAATTGTGAGCACACGAGCCTACAGCATTTACGCCTCCATCGGAAATGTAGCCGCCGCAGCCGGGATTCGATCCCGCGACCTGCTTGTTAGCAGCTGAGTACCTTAGCCGCTGGATCACCGCGGCGGGGCCCGTTTTCGTACGTAAACATCTGTTTAAGGCTTTACAGAAAAAAAGTAGAAATAATAATTGTAAGAAAAAAGAGGGTGTAACACGATTTTTAAATATTTTTTTTTTGATATTTGCGCGCAGCTGTAATGATACGTGTTGTTTTTGCAAGCGCAAGAACGGCTGAAAAGCCCAGGAAATATGATTCGAAAGAGTAAAGCGGGGTTACGAAAATGTGACAGCGCTCAAAGAACTTTTGCGCACTGAGTAGTGCCGTGAAGAAAGGCCGAGGGTGAGGGTGCGAAGGATGACGTTCCCACATCACCGCCGAAGTTTCACTGCACGTGCCGCTCTGCACGCCAGATGTCTTGTACTCTTGTCGGCCATGTCTTCCAGGGTATGCAAGTGAAGTGACCCTGATTCAGGCTGAGCGAGGCATTTATGATTGCCTCCTTCCGAGGAGAAGCAGCTCGTTTCCATGAACGTGCCGGCGCAGAGCCGTGCTCATGCATGCAAGCCGGAGTACTTCGGATTCCCTCTGTTGAGACAGGTAGGCCGTTTTTTCAGCACGAGACGACGCGCATCGAAGGTGTGGACTCTCCACGTAGAAAATACATTGCTACCACGTTGCGTCAGTGAGATTATTTGACGCCTCTTTGGACAGGCTGAAGCACCGAGAAAAAAATGGCTGGCTGTCCACTCGAGAAAAAAAAGCATCCATTGTCACAGCTAAATAGTGGTTGATGTCATTGATTCACAGAATACCCAGCGATATGCGCCTTTTGTATCGTGCTTCATTTACTACGTTGGATGGAGTTATTTTCCTCCGGTTGCACGTTTTTTTCTTCATTTTTTTGAGGATTCGGGCTACGAGATGTTGTGTTTGGTGATGATACATTAAGATAGGTTACTATCTGTAGCTTATCCTAAAATTCACAATTTACCTACAAAATTCGGAGTACGGAAGTTCGACGAGCAATGAAGATAAAATCATTCCGTGTTACTATCACGCATAACTTAAGTTGGAGTGAGCACGTTGCCAGCATTTGTAGATCAGCTCAGCGAAAGCTTGGAATGCTACGACGCAAACTAAAACAGGCATCTCCTGATGTAAAGCTAAAGGCTTTCACTGCGGTTGTTCGACCGACCGTGGAGTACGCGGGTATAGTGTCGCACCCGTACCGACTAACTCTAATAAATCAGATCGAGCGAGTGCAGCGTCTTGCTGCCCGCTTTATTTTTTTACAAATACAGAAGAACTAATTCTGTCACTGCATTATTCATAAGACAAAACTTCTAAGTTTTCCTTCACGCAGAAAAACAGCAAGACAATTTTTTTTTCTATCAGCTGTATCATGGTATACTTAACATCGATCCCGCACTCTACTTGTGGCCTTCATGAAGGCGAAATATCACCTCGATCCTCCCACGCTTAAGTTGTGGCGACCCTACGTATCCAGAGTTTATTTCTGCAAGCATTTTTTCTTGGTGAAGACAGTCGAAGATTGGGATAAACTAAGCACCCAAATATTTGATGGTGTGATTTCGCTCGAAAGTTCCGACGAGAAACTGCAGTCACTGGGTGTATAACATCGAAATTCTTATGTATAACTGCAGTGGTGTTGTTTTGTATAAATATTTGTTCGCGCCGTGTGCACCTGCGTGCTTTCTTAGTTTGCATTGTGCTGTTTGTGCTATGCAGTTTGTATATTCTTATGCTGTTTGCATTTACCCCTCATGTAAGCTGCCCCACCCTGTAATAGCGTGATATGGCTAACAGTATTGACAATAAATAAATAAATAAATAAATAAATAAAACCTCCATGCAAAAAGTGTGGATTTGACTGAGTGTGATTTTTGTGCTAGTAGTATTGCTCAGTCGCTTAACGAAATAGCGAAATAAAATTCTAGAAGGCACAAAATATTATTGAGAGAATTTGCTAGTACTGCATGCTACTCGCAAACATGTCATTAAAAAAATTTACACTAATTTCTGCAGAATATTTTTGTTTTTCAGAACAATATAAACATTTTCGTTTTTTTTCATACACACACATTGACTGCGCACAATTATACACATATGGATTTCATCGCTAAAGAGCAGATGATATGAAGGACGCATGCTGCCAAATAAGGGGGAAGAAAAAGCGCTAGCGCTTCACTCGAGTCAAGTTTTCTTGTCATTCTTGCGCACGTTAAAACTTTCATTCCGCAAAAAAAAAATATGTTGCCACTCGCTTCTATTGCATTGTACCTGCATAGTTCTTCAGTAACGAACATACCGACTCTAAAATAGGCTGGCCCAGGTCTACCCCTTTTGCGAAACATCATCTAGAATATTATACACGCGGCTATGTTTGTTATCTCGCCCATATTTTCGTCTTTTGATTATCTTAATGTTGCGTCGAGAATTTTCTGTGCCATTGCACGCCGCTTATGATCGTAACTCTTCTGAGCTGCTTGTGATATATGTGCCACCCCATTGCAATATATACAGCTATCTAAAACATCCACGTATCATTAAAAACAAGTGTGGCTAAGCGATTGACATAATTTCCATCGAAGCGCATTTCTTTGTTTATTGCGTTTTCAAAAAAAAAGAAGACTCAAGATTATCCGGAAAACTCTTATGTGCTGTGATGTTGACAACGGGATTGCGGTCATCGGACAGGACGCTGCAGCACCAAAGCTGAAACTTTCCTTAGCTTTCTTTTTAATGCCTCAAACATCAATCTATCCTTGAGTTTTACTCTCGATACTTTCTCTATTGGACGCATTCCCAACGGCCCGGCTCCGAAGCACCATCCGTCGTCTTTGAGCATCGTTGACAGCACTTCTTGTTTTCATTCCGGTTCACCGAGAGCTCTTCGAAGAAAAAAAAACATAGGTATACGCTGAACACCATGAATTTTTTCATAGAGCTCCTTGGTACGCCACGATGTACTTGTTTATCGACGCAATGACAAATAAATAATGAAAAAATGACAAGGACCAGGTTCTACTTAAGGGGTTTAAGAGGTCCCTGCTTCTGTAGGAGGCAGCAAGGATGCTTGAATAGAAGAACCGGTCACACGAATCTCACCCTGTTATTTACGTATTTCTGAAAAACTTCGCAATATTTAAGAGGAATATTCTCGATAACAGCGTCGTGCATGAGAGCACACACGCACTTTCAAAACCTGGATGCTGTAAACACACTACAAGTAACACAGGTAAAATTTTTAAGTGCGAATGCATTTTTTTGTCTGGCTATGTCAGGCATCCCTCGGGATCCGTCCACTTCCATCTCCCTTAGCAACAGCTGTGGGCGCGCGCGTCTCTAGCCTCTGGAGCCCCCACCATGTCACGCTTCGGCGTCGGCAGCTCTCAGGAACATATGCGCCATTGTGGAATAAAACGGAAACGTACACGTAGCACATTGCAGTTTCCTTTGTTCTAAGTAGGGTAAGCGAGAACCGTAGAACATGGTTTGATGAAGAAGTGAAAGGAAGAAGTTAAGAGAAAGCCTGGTACATTAACGACGATCATGTTCTGTGCAGCCACACAAATGTTTGTTGAGAGCACAGACACGGTTGTCGTATTTATAATCTACCGAACGGTATTGATGAAAAGAAATTTAGTGCTGTCTAATCTTTGATGCTAGATCAGGGATTCAGAAAGAAATAGAATATAACAGACATGTACGGCACCACTGTTTACCTAATCTATATTCGAACTACTTATGGGAAGAGGCCGCCCTTGCACGTATTGATGAAATTGCGGTATTTATTATGCATGCACCGAGCAATGAACAATAGGTGCTTGCTCTTCGTAATACGACTTTCTTTGTGTCGTGCTATGGAGGAAGCAAGATTATAATAAAATAAGTAAAGAAAACAATGCTGGGGCATTGTGGGTGGTACTCGTTGGTGGCTGAAGCAATAACGCCACAGCGTGGGTAGAAAATGCCATGTTTTATGCACGGGAAGACGATGCATAAACACGGCGCTGGCTTCCACCTATCCTACAAGCAGCCCTTCGACAAATCACCGTCTACTGTTGAACTGGTGGAGTCCCAGAAAGCAACAAAATGAAACAAAGACGTAGTAAATGAAAAAGAAAGACTGACAAAAGCGAAGGCAACAAGTGTATTTCACACAACGTATTTATTTCGCTATTAAAGCCTGCACTTGATGCGCTCTTCGAGCACCCACGTCGACGACCGTTTCAACTGAGTCAACGCCGTGCGCTCCACTGCTGCTTCGCATCCCACCAGGTTTCCCTTTGAGGAGATGGTCCATAACTTTCTTCAAGTCACATTTTATTTTTTTTATGGTGGTAGCAACTGCCACCACTCACCACTACGAACACTACTACGGCCGCCACTGCTCTTAAAACTACATTACACCTATTTATTATTTTTTCCCACATCACCCCACTACAATCAAGACATTTAAATTCACAATATTCAACTGATTTTAGTCAAACTCAATTTGTTCATAATACACTCAGTCAAGCAGCTAAAGTATTTGGGCAAGCGAAGGCTTTGTTGTAAGCCAAAAGCTTCGCTGTTTCATCAGTGTCCGCTACGCGCAGCTAGATGATTTTTTTTTGTGCAAACTAAAAGAAATAATTTGTTTTGCGATGCGTCTTCCGTGGCTGACTTTCTGTTCTGATAGGCATTCTGTCTAATTTCGACGACAAGTAGAGTTGAGAAGTAAGAAGACAGTGCAAGTGAATATGACGAAATAAACAGAATATACAATTTCGGAGGAAAGCTGCTCAAACATGTGCCTGGTATTCCAATTGTAACATATCCGGCTTATGAAGAAGATACATTGCTTAACAGTGACGAAAGCAGAGCTTCGATTTAGAAATGTCTGTGATTTGACGTTGTCAATTTTTTAGCTAATAAGCTGTCATGAACAATGTGGGTGGATCAGTTGGCCAATGCATGAAGGACCAGACGCAGTCTCTGCGGGGATGCTATATTTCTTTCTCAGGCTTTTGCTTCCTTCGCGCGATCCATTTTTTTTACGTAACTCACCCAACCCCAAAGAGTGACGTGATCGTTGACCATCCAAGTGCCTTCACCAATTAGCCGTCGCTCTCTAATCATTGTTTCTATAAGAAATATTATTATTTGCAATTTACACTGCGCTTTTTTGTTGTTTAAATAATCTTAGCGAAATAATGAGCTGTAAAAAACAAGACAACCACAACCCCGCTTAAGCAAGCTTCCACGTTTTGGTTACGTTTTTTTTTTTGTAAATAGGAGCTTTTGACGTATCTTAGCTTTATAGATGAGCAGAGCCAGCCGAAATGATTTATTCGAAACACTGCTTAAATATTCTGAATGATATATATATATATATATATATATATATATATATATATATATATATATATATATATATATATATATATATATATATATATATATGAATTTGTCATATCGAACATATCACGAAAATTTATGCTATTCGAACCACGCGTCAGAAAGGTGGTGTAGTGGTGTAGTTGATTTTTTACTGAGCCAAACGTTACCAAATCACGTTAAAGAGGCGTCACGTACGTTTATTTTACCAGTTGTACACACTTGTTTTCACTTCCGTTTACAGACAACCTTTGAATGGACCATCACCAATACCCGTCACTTTTTATAATTGTATATTGCTCGCTTTTATTGTAATCTTCATTGTCCTATGGTATATCCCATTGTGGTATACTGGTGTTGTTAGAATGAAATGTATGCGCTGTTAATATGTGTGGCAGAATCTCAGCCCTGGTTCCATAGACAACACGCCTTTTTGTTGTTGTGTATGCAAAATAATTTTTTTGCGTTCTTCAAGCATCACGATGACGGTAAAATTAGCTTGACAGTGTGGTCAATAATTGTGCCAGAATAACGCAACGGGTAATGTTACATGTTTTTGTTGCCTTTCGGAGCTCTTATTGGAGTGCCAGTTCAGGAAATTACACTGAAAACGGGTTATGGTGAATGCGTATTTCCTGCCTCTTTAATAACTTTCAAAGGTAGCACTGTAAGCAAACCACTGCTTCGTCTGATGGATGATCAGATTGACTAAGCCCACCTTTATTGTAGCTGGACAATAAAAAGTTTTTCGCCAAGTGATTTGTTATGGTGGGATCGACAAAGTAATTGCATACCTCCTTGATTTAACCTGTCTTGAGCCCCATATAGTTTGTTATTGTAACGCACCTAAATTATTTGTGTTCTGCTGTGGATCTTTGCAAGGTGATTACTCATAACAGTCTTGTTAGCCTTATAAATACAGAAGCATATTTATAGCCTTGATTGGAAAGCCGAGGAGTTAAGCGCATCGAGGAATACATCATGAGAAAACTGTGGCAGGCTCGGTGTGTATGTGCAGCTTCAACTGCTTGTTGATTTTTTTTCATCTTTGTTCAATTAAAGGACACACACACACACACACACACACACACACACACACACACACATATATATATATATATATATATATATATATATATATATATATATATATATCTTTTTTTAATTGATTTGTGGGGTTTAACGTCCAAAAACCACCTATATGCCTTTTCAAAGCCCACTTATATTTTTCCCTAGCAGTCACTGGAAGTGCACCATTTAAAATGTTGCAAGCGTACAAGGGCACAATGTTCGTATCGCATACTTGTAATTGTTTAACAGGCTCTGCACTTAATGGCCATATATTTAGAGTAAGGCTTGCTTTTTCAGGGGTCATCGGTCTCCCGGAAACATCGCTATTGTATAGAATCGCAGCAATGAGACCTTCAGGTCATAGTCAGCACTTCTCAAGCGTGTTTGTTTGCTTGTGAATCATAGCCCATGGCACAGTTTTTAATTCCAATTTACACACAAAGAAACAATAGGCTACACTTGCCCTTCCTCAGTTTTTGTTATCTTGTTATTTTCTGTAAGCATAGGCGCACAAAGTTTATCAGTGGCTATTTTCTCTGGATATACCGCTTTCAACGCAGCCAACTCATCTCGGGCTTTCACTTTGTTGTCTATAGCGTACAGTAGAAAGCTATAGCTTGTAGAAGTCGCACCATGCGACTGCGCGGCAATGGCTTGGATACGGCTCTTAGTTGATTCGAAACTGACGTAGGTTTGAGCAAACTTCAAATTTGAAATGCAGAAAAATTGCAGAGGGCAGCTAGCCCCTCAAAACGTCCTGTTGAAGTTCACGACAGTGACGAAAGGGTAGTTATGCAGCCGCATCGAGAAAAAAAAAAACACATGTTAAGAAGTTGCTGCCGACGAACATTCGAAACTTAAAGAGAAACCATTGAGCGGCACCTTCACGTCCTCGTTGCGTGGAGAAAGAAATGCTAAGCAGAAACTCGCCTCCATCAACACGGCCGCGGAACACGAGTGGAAAGTTCAGAGAGGTAATTTGATGATGGAAGTCGGGGCTCCCGCATCGGCGGTGCCGTGACTTCCCTGCGTGGCCCCATTTTTTATCCGCTGGCCGCCAACCGAGCTTCTTGGCGCGCATTACGCAAATGATCGCGCTGTGTCGCTGTTATCCTTTACGCCTCCGCTGCTCGTCCAGATTGTGTTCCTCGGCCACCTCTGTCTGAACTCGGCAGCCTCCGAACCTTCTTGCTCTGTCTCCATGGGCAGCAGCATATTACACGTGCTTGCGAGTGTCTCTGTAGCAATAACAATATTTGTACGATCTGTCCCTCAGTTCCTTTACACTCTTGTTTTATCCTCGGTGAAGTACAGTGCACACAATTGAAGTTTTTGCGCACACACACAAGGACACAGAAGAAGGGAACACAAGGACCAGCGCTGGTCCTTGTGTTCCCTTCTTCTGTGTCCTTGTGTGTGTGCGCAAAAACTTCAATTATGCAGCAGTACCAACTAGCCCGTCTTTCCGTATTATTGCAGTGCACACAAGTTGACTTAGCATGCAAAAATATTGCCGCAGGTACTCTGAAACGTGAATAAACTTTCGCATATGCCGGGTCATCGGTTTCTGACTGAGCAGTACAGGCATCGTGCATTTTCAGGAAGCCTCGCGCAAAAAGTGAGAGATGATTAGCCATTACTAAGTGAAAAATAGGTAAAAAAAGCCTGCAGAGTCTTAGGTAGTGCCCTAGGTGCAGGGTCACAGCCCATTACATGAACGTGGCCTTAAAACCGTAGCGTAGACCCCCAGCTAAGGCTGGCCATACCAGTGAGCAATCGCACACGAATGGTCGAAAGTTAGGTCGGAACCACGATATTAACGGGGACGAAGGTGTCAGTGATGAACGATGTGCAGTATTAAGTTGCATCAGTTATAAAGTTACCATCAGACAGTTGTGATATGTCAGTACATCGATGAAGAATTCAACATTTAGAGCTTGTGAGATGACGTTTGCAGTCTAAACGCTTTCAGAGCCCTGAATTTTTTTTATTCACTGAATTAAATGATGCTCAAGAATTCCTTTAATTGACGTGAACCTTGTTCTGTGCACTGGTCATGGAATACCCAGCCTGTTATTGTGCCATGAAAATATAATGAAAGACCAACTGCCTGCTTTTCCGAAAATTTTCGATCTACCCACGTATGTTCTATGAAAGGCCTAACTCAATCCCCAACTGCACCAATTTTTGACAGGTGCATGCTCGATTCTTATAGCACTATGCAAATTCGCCAAATAAATTAGTTGATTCTATCAGCTCTGTCGTTTTCAAACATGAGTTTGAGACTAGAGTATTGTTGTTGCAATACGAATTGCACAAAAAGGTGAAGAATTATGCCTTGCAACAGCCACGAATAAAACACCTAACAAAAACAATCCTTACAGTCAGGCAAATATCTTCCATGTGTATTATTTGATAGATGAACTAATTGATCGAAGGTTTAGGTTTAGCAGCATTCGTTAGGGGTGTTCAGAAATTGCCATAAAAAGCAATACGCGGCTGAAAAAGGTTCTGTTTTCAGAATTTCTGCTTACGTCTAAGCTAAGCTATTTTACACGCGTAGCGGGAAACGCTTTGAAAGCTGAGCAAGGAATTTGTTCTTGAAAAACATGTATTCCCGCGTGGTTCGTCATCAGCATTCGCAGTGACAAATTCTGTCACCAGCCCGCAAGTGAGGCTGCCTGTGAAGCTGCAAATGAATAAACCCTCAGTAAACAGAAAAATTTTATCGGTAGTTGGTATCAAATATTGGTCTAACCACTGGCTTAGTGAGAAGGGTGGTATGGGGTGCACACAGTAAGGCACAATTCTCAATTGTGTGCTATATAGGGTGTGCCACGTACTTTAGCTAGAGTTTACAGTTATGCCCGAACACGTAATTACGTAATTACGACGCGACCAAAAGCATTTTGCTCTCCATTGTCTGGAGTTAGTCAGAATATTTTTGTGTTCTCAAATATTGTTTAATTAGACCTGTTTATTTAACTAACTCTTGAAAGAACGAAGATGGATAAAAATTTTCAATGAGAAAGCTGTAGATTGGTTTGCAAAACATATAAATAAATAGTTTTGAACTTTATATCTGTTAAGCATTAGTGTTTTTCTGCTAATTACAAATGCCTGCTGAATACAAAAAATACCACGTGACCAACCCGCTCGCGCGTCAGTGCGCACGATGATTCTAGTGCTCCCTAATGTTCCGCGTACGAACGACACGCTTCCCTCGCACCGGTTCATGACAGCGATAAGCAGTCGCAGCAGTTATTGTTTTTGTGGTCGATAGCAGAACTTGTTCATCGTAAAGCCACCACCATCTTTGTAGCCCTACTGAGACAGCAGAATGGGGAAATTGCTGTGGTCGTAAACATGGAAGTGTTTAATTCGACAGTTTAGACCAAAGGCTTGCCTTGGTCAGGAATATTTCAGGCCAGACTCTGGTCGAAACTGTCGAATTAAACACTTGTGTTGTTACCGTTCTCACGTGTAAAGAGAGTCGGCAATTTGTGCTTTAGGCGAGGTATTACAATGTACGCAGGGGATCTTCGAACGCCATGACCGCTTTTCAAAAACGATGTGAGCACTGCGGTGCCACTTTGAATGATTTTCGTGGACAAGGTCGATCGGCGGTTTTAAATGTTGGTGCATACTTTCTCCGTGCAGCACGAAGGATGAAAAGCACAAGCTCAATATTGGGCTTTTTGAGCTCTGAAAGATTATTTTTTTCTGAATATCGATGGCGCGTCAAAAACGAACCTCGTGCAGGCCCGTAGATCATATCTTACGAATTAGGGAAGAAATCATGCTTTTTCATTATCAATGTCTCGTTCTGATTGTTACGTTTTTTATTCAGCAGCGGCACAGCGAAAGACTTCGCTCTTTTCTTTTTTTCGCTGAGTGGGTTTGCATTTGTCGCTTTCTTGGGCCCCCCGACTGACTCTCCCCAATTCCCTATTCCCCATTACGCATCTGGTGACTCAGATTTCCGTATAACAGTTGAACACGTTTTAGTCATATGAAAAATCGATTACATAATCCACAGATATAGAGGCGGTTTATTTTTGGAAGCAACGCGCGGAACCCCGCGTCTCCCATGCGACGAGCGTCGACGGCGCCATGGCGCTTTTGCGGCACCAGCACGTACCAACATTACGTTCAAAGGGCCCCTAAGCTGACTGTGAAAATACAAAGAACAAGGGCGTTATTCTCCCTCGGAGTTTCTGTCTTTGCGGCACAACTTGTGACCTCAGCGGTTTGTTCACACCACGTCAAGATAATATCTCTTCGTGTCAACATATCTGTCGGGAATCGTCTCCTACACTTTTTGGTCGTGCTGTCACGTGTCGGATCTGCCTTGTCTCGGATGGCAATCGCGTTTGTTTCACTGGCTTCACTTCGTTTTCTGCGATTGCTACTGTGCAAACGGAGACAGCAGCGTGTATTCAAAAATCGCTAAGTCCTGACTGGCATAGTGCTGAAATCCCATGTGCTTTCTGAAAAAATACATGGTGAAGGGTAGATAACGCTTGCAGGAGGGGTCGTGAAGGCGACAAAGAGATTACGGTCTCGACTTAGAACTAGGTGTGGCTCAGGGGCTTTTTACTTTCTTAAGAGGCGTGCTCAATGTTAACTCAAAAGCTATGAAGTAGCCGGTGCCTTTCTTGTGTACCAACGTTTCCCTATATATTATAACAAAAAATAGAAAAAGAGAGAAAAATAGAGAACTTAGAAATAGGCTAGTTGGTGGGAATTAATTTGGTGGATTATATGTAGGCCAAACTGACAGGTTTCTGAATATAGGATTACGGGAGCATCACAGCTCATTGAAAGGTGTACCTTATTTCCATTTGGCAAGTCAGCGCTGGAACTGCGGCGGCGCGCTAGTCTTTGGTGAAACTTCATCAATATTTTGCCATAAGATTCCAGAGAACACATTGGGTGGTAGAAGCATACCAAACCAACGAACATGAAAATTCATGCATCAGCCAGACGTCTACTACAATGTGGCACTAATAAATATTGCAATGCATTTTTTGGAAAATAGGTAGGCATGCGCGTGGAGCAGGGTGTTTGTAAGAAGTCGCATCACACTGTTGTTGGAGTGTTCCTTTCCTTATAATCAGATGCTACAACGTATAGCAGTTTCTTTTGTTACCAGGCCGTGGTTTGCCGTACTGCTTTTTTGTGTGTTGGTTTTCTTGCTTGTGATATCGGTAATTAAACAAAAATTACAGCATATTCCCGAGGTGAATGATGGCAAGTGGGGTGATGCGGACGGACGGATGAACGCATGGAGGCACAGATGGACATACAGACGGACGAACGGTTGGACGGACGGAAGCACAGACGAACTGACGGATGCTTTTCCCACTCATCATTATTTACTGCGTGGATATGCTGTGACACCGTTTTTATTGACATGCAATGCAATGCATGGTACTACGACGACTACGACGACACAAGACATACGACCTACGGCTTGGACCCTAAAAACTCGTTGAAGTTTTGCGCCTGTCATGTGCGGTTCTCCTCTCCTGCATCTTCGTTTGACGCGCTGCGCCCACAATGAATAACATGTTTCTCAAGAAGGACTCCGAAATTCGTACCCTTGCAGCTTTTTGTTTGTGTGTGGTTTCATACAAGTTGACCGTGGGCTCAACTAATAGATATGAAACTACAAACATAAAAAGCTATAAAAGTTGATAAAAGTTTGAAAGAGTTGATAAAAATAAGTAATATTCCAATTTAAGACCTTTGTATGCTACCAATCATATCGGAGCAGACGTCAAGATAGCATAAAGACCAATTAACTTTATAGAAGTTAACAAATTAGAATAAGTTCATTGAAACAGCAGGCAGCCTCTAGTGGGTTTGACCCAAAGAAAGGCAGATACCATCATCAACGGCGTTGGTCTCTACTACGCCCCCTGGAGGAAGAAGACCTCTCCTATTGATCTCCAGATAACTCTATCGCAACAAATCAGCATGCCATAAGAACAAATAAAAATAATGGTCGTTCCTGATTAAAGCTCCAAGAAAATGAAAAGTTGCATTTGGGAATATTCTCTGAATTTTCAAGGAGAGGGTAAATGAAAAACTTGATATTCTGCTGATGCGTCCTTCAGTCTCGACGTTGAGTGAATTATAAAAAAGAAACATGATTCTATTAGGCAATGTTTTATAAGGTGGTGAGGGGCAATCATTTTCATTACGTAATTATTGCATTCAGCTGCTCCTGTCTACCATCTGGCTCTCTTGCTCAACAGTTTTTTTTCTATCGTTGTGGTTCCCACAAGAGCAAACCACACCAAAGACACACACTTTCACGTCCCATGAAAAACGACAACCAAAGAAATATCCTACACCAATATTTATTCAGCCCTATCATCATGTCTTACAATGCCAATAAAGTAAGTGTACACACTTTGCTGAGCGTTTTCCGATCCAGAATCCACAGCCCTTCGTTTCAATGCATGGGCGTTCTTGCGTGACCTTCACGAGGGTATCTTGAAAATTGCAAGCGTAAAAAAAGGGGCTGGCACAAAGGAGAAAAGAAGTTGCAACCAGACGTCGAAGCTTCAGCCAAAAAATTGGTGATGATGGTTTCGAACTGAAGTTTAGCCCCGCCTTACTTCCGACTTCTTTGCCAGGTTTAGTTTCCTTCTTGCTTTATTTCCTTGACTCAGACTCAGTGACGGCAGCTTGTCACAAACATCGGATTGGGTGTCGCCATCGCGGATGTCATAAGAGACGCTCCAGAGGTCACGCACAGTGCCGCAATAACAAGAGCCCTGCACTGCAGAAGCACGAAGGTCGGTTCGTGAGTGACTCACTCGCCGATTCACCGATATTAAAGGCCCACCCAAGAGCGAGACAGTTTCGGCGACGCTCACCATTTCTCTGTACATATCGAGGAAGAAAATTCAGGCAAGCGGCAACTTCATTTACGCCCGTTTTTCCTGGTCGTGTTCTATTCGCTATGTCGCAAAGACACCACTGCTGCAACTTGAAGAAACTGTTCTCGCTACCCTAGCGAAATGACCTGCAGGACAATATACACAGAAAAATTCAAAACAACTTGAGCATGTTGGATTTTTTCGTCGATGTTAACGTAATCGTTCTTTCAAAATTTGTCTAAGAGTAATCCACCGTTTGTAGGTTCGCCAATTTCGAGCCCCCCTCCGTGGCAAAGCCATTGTTTCGTATGCTCCATGTCTTTTATGCCATGCATTATTAAACGGCGCCTTCAACTACGAACAACACTGCATACGCTCTTCTGATTGAAGTACAAATCACATCAGCACAATCCGAAGGTTGGATCTACTGCTCATTCTTAACGATGGGGAATGAGCAGTGAAACCAAGTTACACTTGTGTTTACGAAATTACCAAATGTTTTTATTCGTTTATGTTGCTCCCAAAGTTGCTGTTTTCAACGATAACATTAACCAATGCATATGAGAGAAATGATGATCAATTCATCACAATTCAATGGAGTGCAACTTTAATAAGAGTCTCACGGCAGAGTACTGAACAACATTGAAGCCACTACGACCCTGATTGGTGAGCACAATGATCTTTTTGTCAAACGAGACGTTTTACTCCCGCAAAAAATGTAACAAACAAACATGGGTGAGAAGGCTTAAGGTATGCATTCTTTTCTGCTAGCACGCATCGTCTCGCCCTGTGTTTAATATGGTGTGTCCGTTTCCACGAGATTTTAGTTTGCACGCAAAAAGAAAATTCCAGTTTTCTGCTCCTTCTGTTCAAATCGAGCAGCTTTGTTTCCGCAGTGTCTGCGTCATTCTGGCTACTACTTCATTCGAAACACAGTTAAACGGGCGTTCTTGGAGCGAGTGCTAAGCTGAAATTTGCGAAGGTAAAAAAAAAATATGCTCCTCGATGTCCTGGGCGCACAAACCACGCGTAACCTTGTGTGAAGGGTCTGGGCAGCTCAGAACTAATTTGCATGTGCTCGTATAAACCAGATTTGTTTCAATCGTCTTTGCCCACCACTGTTTGCAGAGTGCTGCGCGAGAGTACAAAACAAAATTAACAAAGGGGGGAGGGGGAGATGTCTACGCCTAACACCCACGGCAGTAGAGCCTTAACATGTCCACCTATCGCAGCAGCGTCTGTGTGCTCTCACTGCAGCACCGGTGAGCTATGGCCCTGCACACGCTGATTCGGAATTATTCAAATTAGGCTGTTGGACGACGTCAACGTCCACTTTATTCGTCAAACTTTTTCCACACTCCCTCACGCAGGAAGATGCTGCGAAGCAAAGGAAGCGGAGGAGCGCATTCTACACATACGTTTTCTAAACTGAGCAGACGTTCCATTCTTTGGTTCCTTTTGCCGCTGTCCGCTTTCCTTGTTACAACAAAACAACGCTGTATTAATAAAAGTGGGTCATGCTTTGTGGCATTAATACCCACAGCCTATCGAAATAAGTAGTTGCGAAGCAAGATTTAAATGTTATTGCCACGAGAAATTTACATGAATGTGGAGTAAATACACGTTGAGTCGCCATGCTGAAGCAGCCATACGCTATTCCAGTGTTTTGTCTTATTCGCCATTCAGTGAAAATTAAACCAACGGGAGACTGTTGCCCTGCTGAACGTGGTACATTTCATATTGATCATGTTGGTACAACAGGTTTTACTTTTCATTTGAAAACTTTAACAAAAATGTTTCAGATGCTTCCTTTCGGAAGCAGTGCTTAAATCATTTTTAATATATTGATGTCAGATTTGCAGGTGACATTGAATATATCAAAATAAGTTTATCAGTGTCTTTATGCAAAAAGCGTAGTTGCACGAGATTTGTCACAACGCAGTCACTTTGTTTTCTAGGAGATGGAGAGTAGCTTCCAGACTGACGCCTTTTTAAAACTAATAATAAGCAAACAGCATAGAAAAACACAATAACGCTGTTTTTATAGCTCAACTTGCATATTTAGGAGACAGTGAGATTGCACGCGATAAATGTTCCATGTTCTCAGCAGGAAGACGCCTGAACGGACTTGCTTGCAACCTGGTGGGTTCAATGTCCATATCACTCTGCACGTGTATGCGTGCAGCCTGTTTGTAGTAAAGAAACAAAAGAGAACACAACAAAGAAAAGAGCTTTGTGATGCCGAAACCGTTACTTACTTTTTCCTCTTTTTCTTTGAAAAATATCGACCGCAATGCGATCGCGCGCTCATACTTTATGCACTCTCCTTGCAGGTCAAACATATTCTGGTGACCCCCCCCCCCCTTCCCACGAACGTATAAGTGTAAAACACTGGGTGTAAGCAGCTATAATTGCAAACAGAAAAGTGAGAACATTCATGATCATGGCGAAGAGCTCTTGCAGAAATATTAGAACTTGTGGGGCATGCAGCCGCTATATACGGTGTTGTTATGCAGGCAGCATCGATGAGAACGAAACGCCGTGGTAGCGCAGCACCATTATCCTGCAGGCGCGCTCATGCACACCAGGACGTCACAGCTGACTTTCGAGCGCGAGTTTGTGCTTTTCGCTGTGTCGAAGCTTATACGAGGCTTCGAACTAGACTGGCGTGTTTTGTCTATGTGCCTTGCGTATGGGGGATTGAAAAGGTGGATTCCGCCTCCAGGGAGTTTCGTCAAGACGACAATTTTTAGCTCAAAGGACCGGAGAGTTTCATGTACTTTGGTTATGGCTGCCACTTCGATCTATTGTTTTCACTCCTATTCTCGTGCGTTCGTAAAATACACATCTGAAAATATCTAGTAAGATGTCGCGCGATGCTGTGGTCCGAAGGGAACGCAGTCTCTTTTGAACTTTGACAGTTTGCCTCCATTCGACAGGCAAGGTAAATACTTGCAGTCAATATTAGATGAGAATAAGCTCTTTGACTAGCCCGTGTGACGCTGTCCGTCCGTGTCTCTGTGCCAACGCGCCGCACCACGCTCCCCTCGCCGCAGCTGTTGGGGCGGTGCCAAGTAGGTTACGCCTTTTCTCGCAGAGCGCGGTGGCGTCACTACCTGCAAAAGAGTGGCTACTTGGGTGGGTTTCAAAAGCATTTTTTAAAGAGATATTCTTTCTTAGTGCGCAGGGAACGTATCAGAAGGAAGAAAGAGCAGAGAGACAGGACAGAGCGCACATTTACAACCAATTTTATTGCACAGATGGCGAGAATATATATACAGTCAACAGGGCGAAGAGATCACACACACAAAAAAGGACGAATGATGGCGCATGCGCCAGAACACCTTATTCCAATCTTGAAATGAAAACTGGACTGAAAATATACTTGTATTCATTATCCAACAGATTGACGAACGGCGCACTTACACACTCAGTTCCTGCTTTGTGTATGAAAAAAACTTCATATATTTCATGTTCCCTCTTGTCCATAGAATTTCCCGCAACACTTACTAGAGGGAACTCTGGCGCTAGTGTCTATGGAAGCTGCAACGCACACGGCGCTTCAGCGAGCATGGGAATGATGGGAAGTACACACATTTGTCTAATATTCGTACTTCTGGCCTGCCTTTGGCTCCGTGTGTGTTCGTGTGGCTTGGAGCTGTTTTCTTACGAAACAAGTATTAGCAAATGTTCAGCGGTTGCGCTTCACCATTTTATTTTTTTAGACTTACTTTGCAAATTGGCTCATGAAGTTCAAAATCATTCAATCTTTAATTCAAAACAAAACCGAAACACAGCAATAAGCGAAGCCGCAAGTACGATTCGCCGCCCGCAAGTACGAAGACTAGGCAAATGTGTGTACTACCCATCATTCCCATGGTCGCTGAATGATCGCAGCGCCAAAGTGCCCTCTAGTTAATTTTGGGAAACTATATGCTCTTGTCCCTATATTTTGCAATTACTTGGCATTCATCAAACTTCGCGGTGCACCCACAATTCGCACACTGACGTCTTCCTGAAACGTTCCCTGCGCACTAAGGAAGTATATTTCTTTCAAAAATGCGTCACTATGTACCTCGCCTGCCGTGCGCTCGCCATGCGCCACCTCTCTGTCGCTTCACCCTTTCCACCGCTTGCGACATTGGAGCGCACTTCGAGTGGACACTCGGCTCGTTGATCTGCGATGGAGAGGACGCCGAAAGACGAAACTCCGTCAGCCGCCGAAACATGCGTCGAAGCGATTTGGCCTAATCCGGCCATCACCGACGTTGTGATGCTTAGCAGAGCCTGTGAGCGCGGTTACCGACTCTTCTTTACCAATTGGACTTGTCATCATAATTTGTATAATTTTCTCATCTGTAGATATTATCATCAGTGTGTGCCAGATCGAGCTCGTCTCGAATAAAGCTCTTCCTCATAAGTGGTGGACGGTGCTTCTCGATCCCCAAGTCCTCTCGCACGTTACCACTGCAGCTCCGCTCGGGTCGTCGTCTACTACCACCTGCCATGGCAGTGCAAGACAATCCTGGTTCATTCAACACACCATCCCAGTGCAGCCTTCGGCGTCGTCCCTGGCCATCCACAGCCACCAGCGTGATCCGCCAGTATTCTCGGGTCTCAAAGGGGATGATATTGAAGAATGGCAACACATCTACGACCTCGTCAGCGAGTTGAGCAGATGGGATACTCTACACAAGGTACGCACGGTCCCTTTCTACCTAACTGATGTTGCCAAAACCTGGTTTTGGATCGCCTGGATCGTAGTGACATAGTACCGGGTCAGATGTCAGGGCTTGCTTCAACGCCAGGAAAGCCTTCTCACAGTCTTCGGACCAGACGAATGCCGTGTTACTTGCGAGCAGTTGATGGAGCGGAGAGGCAAGCCTTGTGAAATCATGTATGCAGAGCCGAAAGTAGGATGCCAAGCCAAGAAAACTGCGCAGGTCTTTTTGACTCAACGGACGGCGAAACTCGAGGACGGCGGGAAGCTTTTCAGGACCCGGTCGAATACCGTCTTTGCTGACTAAGTACCCTAGAACCTTGATCGTCTTGCTTGCGAAGGTGAATTTTTTTTTGTCATCATCATCATCATCAGGTTGACTACGTCCACTGCAGGACAAAGGCCTCTCCCATGTTCCGCCAGTTCACCCGGTCCTGTGCTTGCTGCTGCTAATTTATACCCGCAAACGTCTTAATCTCATCTGCCCACCTAACCTTCTGTCTCCCCCTAACCCGCTTGCCTTCTCTGGGAATCCAGTTGGTTACCCTTAACGACCAGCGGTTATCCTGTCTACGTGCTACATGCCCGGCCCATGTCCATTTCTTCTTCTTGATTTCAGCTATGATATCCTTAATCCTCATTTGTTCCCTAATCCACTCTGCTCTCTTCTTGTCTTTTAAGATTACACCTACCATTTTTCTTTCCATTGCTCGTTGTGTTCTCCTCAATTTAAGCTGAACCCTCTTTGTAAGTCTGCAGGTTTCTGTTCCGTAGCTAAGTACCGGAGAGATACAGCTGTTACATACCTTTCTCTTGAGGGATAGTGGCAATCTACCTGTCATAATTTGAGAGTGCTTACCAAATGTGCTCCACCCCATTCTTATTCTTCTAGTTACTTCAATCTCGTGGTTCGGCTCCGCGGTTATGACCTGCCCTAAGTAGACATAGTCTTTTACAACTTGAAGTGCACTATTACCTATCTCGAAGCGCTGCTCTTTTCCGAGGTTGTTGTACATTACTTTCGTTTTCTGCAGATTCATTTTAAAACCCACCTTTCTGCTCTCCTTGTCTAACTCCGTAATCATGAGTTGCAATTCGTCCCCTGAGTTACTCAGCAATGCAATGTCATCGGCGAAGCGCAGGTTACTAATGTACTTTCCATTAATTCTTATTCATAACTGTTCCCATTCTAGGCTTCTGAAAACCTCCTGTAAGCACGCAGTAAATAGCATTGGGGAGATTGTGTCCCCCTGCCTTACACCTTTCTTGATTGGTATTCTGTTGCTTTCTTTATGAAGCACTATGGTAGCAGTTGATCCCCTGTAGATTTCTTCTAGGATGTTTATATATACTTCATCGACGCCCTGATTCCACAGTGTCTGCATGACGGCTGATATTTCTACTGAACTAAACGCCTTCTCGTAATCTATGAAGGCTATGTTTAGTGGTTGGTTATGTTCTGAGCATTTCTCTATTACCTGATTGATAGTATAAATGTGGTCGATTGTTGAGTAGCCTGTTCGAAATCCTGCTTGTTCCTTTGGTTGATTGAATTTTAATGTTTTCTTTACTCTGTTAGCAATTACTTTTGTAAATAGCTTGTATACTACAGAGAGCAAGCTAATCGGCCTGTAATTCTTCAAGTCCTTGTCATCTGCTTTCTTATGTATTAGGATGATGTTAGCGTTCTTCCAAGACTCTGGTACTCTTCCCGTCAGGAGACACCTCGTAAACAGGGTGGCTAGTTCTTCTAACACAATCTGTCCTCCATCTTTCAGCAGATCTGATGTTACCTGATCCTCACCAGCAGCTTTGCCTCTTTGCATGCTCTCCAAAGCTTTTCTGACTTCTATCATTACTGGTGGGGTGTCATCTGGGTTACTGCTAGTTCTTATAGTATTAAAGTCGTGGTTGTCCCGGCTACTGTACAGATCTCTGTAAAAATCCTCCGCTATTTTAACTATCCTATCCATATTGGTAGTTACTTTGCCTACTTTGTCCCTTAGTGCATACATCCGATTTTTGCCTATCCCAAGTTTCCTCTTCACTGCTTTGACGCTTCCTCCGTTTTTCAGAGCGTGTTCAATTCTCTCCATGTTATACCTTCTTACATCGGATACCTTACGCCTATTATTCAACTTAGAAAGCTCTGCCAGTTTTATTTTCTCTGTTGTACTTGAGACTTTCATGATTTGACGCTTCTTAATGCGATTCAACGTTTCCTGGGAAAGCTTGCCAGTGTCCTGTCTAACTACCCTGCCTTCAACTTCCACTGCACACTCCGTAATGATACTCGTCAGATTATCATTCATTGTATCTATGCTAAGGTTGGTTTCCTCACTAAGAGCCGAGTACCTGTTCTGAAGCGAGACTCTGAATTCCTGTACTTTCCCTCTCAGTGGAAGCTCATTGATTGGCTTCTAGCGTAGCAGTTTCTGTCGTTCCTTCCTCAAGTCGAGGCGAATTCGAGACTGTACCATTCTATGGTCACTGCATCGTACCTTGCCAACCACTTCCACATCCTGCACGATGCCTGGGTGTGCACTCAATATAAAGTCTATTTCGTTCTTTTTTTCGCTATTAGGGCTCCTCCATGTCCACTTGCGGTTTCCTCGTTTCGGTAGAAGGTATTAAAAATCCGTAAATTATTGTGTTCTGCGAATTTTTTTGTATTCAGCTGTAAACCAGCTTTTTCAAGGCAACCGAGGACTTCTTCGAGACGTTGCAGATGTTGCGAAAAAGTAGACGAAAACACTATGATGTCGTCGAGGTAGCATAATCAGGTTTTCCCCATCAGGCCACGCAGTACGCTATCGATCATACGTTCGAAGGTAGCAGGCGCGTTACAAAGTCCGAAAGGCATTACGTTAAATTCATAGAGCCCATCTGGGGTGGTAAAAGCCGTCTTCTCTTTTACTGATTCGGACACTGGTATTCGCCAGTAGCGCGATCGCAGGTCAAGGCTGGAAAAATACTCTGCGCCATGCAAGCTGATAGCGTTCGCGAGTGGTGACGTCGTGCCTGCGACATCGACGAGGTGCTAGTCCAAAACACCGATCACGTCCGTGCGCAACGCTGCTGCTTCGCATCCCATCAGGGTTCCTTTTGAGTAGTCGTATTTAATTTATTATTATTATTATTATTATTATTATTATTATTATTATTATTATTATTATTATTATTATTATTATTATTATTATTATTATAATTATTATATTATTATTATTATTATTATAATTATTATTATATTATCATTATTATTATTATTATTATTATTTACGCAAAAACATTATAGAGCTCAATATTTTTTAGGTCTGGGTGTGTTGATATGTCATGATCAATAAATTCGAAGCACACAAACTGGCACACTAACAGATAGACAAAAACATGCATGACAGACAAGCGCTAACTTTCAACACTTTATTGAAGCCAGGGGAACAAAATATGCAATGGCACACGTGACTTTACCTTACATGACGCCAGTGCAGGGGGCACAAAATAAGACATCATCATTGAGGTCACAGGTAACGTAATTTTTGAAAGATTGAGGGATTGACGGCTTGACCACATATTTATTTCTTACCATCCATTTTCACCACCTCGATTAGTTCCAGCAGGAGCTCAGTTTTGCTTCTTGTTACAATGGTTAAAAGTTCTGAGATCCCGTTTTAAAATGAAATGTTGAATTTTAGGACCTGCTTGCCATGTGTGTTTTTTGTCCTCGTTCGCTTGTTTGCTTCGAACTGATCCATCATGTTCAAGAGCTCATCTCGCAAAAATTACCGTTTCGATGTAGGCGTCCTTCTTTGTCACTGAGAGATAAGTGTTGTCCACTGACATTTCGCAGATATTTCACTCGACATTCGAAAAAAATTCAAATAAATAACTAGGAAAAAAGTTACCAGCCCAAGCGGGAATCGAACCCAAGCCTTCTGCGTGGCAAAGAAGTGTTCTGTAGCACAAAGCTATGGCAGTGCCTGAAGCCCAATTAAAATAAGATTGCTGTAAGAATGTCATGTAGAGGGAAGGGTCATCTCGGATGAGAACCGGCGCATTTAGCATGGTATCGCCGATGGCGGGGAAAGGGTTACCTCAACGTATAATTACTCCAAGTGCCAAAACATATTAACTGAGCAATGAGTGACTGGTGGCTGGCCACCCAATACGATATGCTAGGCTGGGCGTGGGACTTTATGGATGCGTAGTTGGTACATTGCAAATGTACAATCGACTTCAAATTAAATTCGAACAACGGCAAGCATTTGCATGGGACATTTTCACAACTTATGTCAAGACGTCGATAGTACTTGCAGTATAGGTATTCCACCTTTCCCTGAAACGCACACAAACCTTTCTTTCCTTACGGCACGGTTGAAGGCAACGCGCACAAAGCCCTATTACGCTTTCGTATTTTACTCTTGATGCCGATGCTCAACCATCTTCCAAATTTATCAACCGAATAATCAGTTAATCAATCAACTGACCAATCGATCAATAAATTATACAATCAATCAATCAATCCGTCACAGAACGTATCTAGGAACTTCTATAAGGTCCTTGTGCAGGCGCACGCTAAATAAAATAAAAAAATAAACGCCGCAATATAGACAACCTTGAGAAGAAAATGAAAATATAAGAACGATAATACGTAGACTAAGAAAATTTTAAAAAAATTGAAAGAGGAAAATACCATAACACGAGAAATATTTAAGTAAAATGTGAAATAACATTGCAGATATACAGACTTGCGGAAGGCTAGCATAAAGAAGGACGTGGGGAGAATTGTCAGAAAACTGTCAGAAAAGTAGGAACCTCTATTGACTGTGGTCGGTGAAAATAACAATGATTGTAGACATTGAAAAACGTCAAGCTTAAGAAAATAAAACATTTTACAGGTATATTGAATTCTGTGAGCGGTAGTGTTAGAAAAAAAATTGACAGATTCCACGTACAGTGGGAATCGATGATATGCGAAGCAAGATTGCGAAATCTTGATATGTCACTTTTAAATCCGCACAACGTTACGAGGTGGAGGTAAATGATGCCGTACATGACTTCCATGTCATGATTATCATGTTACGATGTGTCGTTTACCTTCGTCATCTATTCATGTCTTGTGACACCAAATAAAGTATATTTGGAGCTATAGCGAAACGGCCGGCAGCATGCTATGACCATAGTGTGTTGTCATATTCTTACATGACACGCGTGTCACGATTATCATCTTTGCAGCTGTCATATATTTCGTCATTCCCTGACGTCACGTAACACCAAATTTGGTGTATGGACCTAGCAAAATGGCCACGAGCGCATCGTGAAGGGCCCAATCTACTCTAATGTAGCGTTGATGCACGCGCACGCTGGGCACAGTGACGCTACGTTAGCAAAACGCGAGCACTCTATCGTCTGGCGCCAGGTGCGACCAGCGGCCGTCGGCGCGGCCCGACGGAAACCGGCGCGAAATGCAACATGCTGCATTTCGCGCCGATGCGTTATCCAGACAACACTGTGTCTGCCTCTTTCCGTGAGGGAGGGACGCCAGATGCGCTGAAACGCGCATGTGTCAAAGCAACGCAGCGAGGCGCGCGCCAGCGAGTATATGGTAGGACCGGCACCTGGCATGGCAACGCCGGCGTGACGTGACGAAATTAACGCCGGCGAGCACGCGCACCCCGCCACGTCGAAATGTATTGGCGCCTTGACTGTGGCATGTAGCCATGTTCTCACATGAAACGCATTTGATGATAATCATGTTTGCACCAGTCACATACCTTTGTCCTGCATTGGCGTCACCTAATACCAAATTTGGCATATGTGAAGCTACGAAACGGTGGCGAGCGCATCATCAGTGTGGCATATAGCCATGCTGTTACACGACACGCATGTCATGATTATCATGTTTGGATGCGTCATTTACCTGTCTTCCGGTAGCGTCGCATAATACCGAGTTTGGTGCATGTGAAGCTAGTGAAAGGGCCGCGAGCGCATCATCAGTGTTGCATGTAGCCATGTTGTTACATGACACGCATGTCATGATTATCATGTTCGGATGTGTCATTTACCTATGTCTTCCGGTCGCGTCGCGTAATACCGAGTTTGGTACATGTGAAGCTAGCGAAACGGCTGTGAGCGCATCATGAGCGTAGCATGTAATCATGTTGTTACATGACACGTATGTCAAGATTTTCATGTTAGCGTGTGTCGCTTTCGTTCACCATGCAATCATGTCATACCATAGCAGTTTTGCAACATGCCATAGGAACGAAACCACCGCAAGAGCTGCAAGACCATGAAATGTAAATCATGACATTCACGACATACATTTCATGACTTCCATGTTATGACTAGTCAAATATGTTCTTCATACAGTCATGTTATGCCATACCAAGTATGGTAGCGATACCATAATCGAAACGGCCAGGAGAGCTAAAAGTCGTAGGTGGCTAGATAGATAGATAGATAGATAGATAGATAGATAGATAGATAGATAGATAGATAGATAGATAGATAGATAGATAGATAGATAGATAGATAGATAGATAGATAGATACGCTCAAACTCGCTGAAGTTCGCTGAGAAATGCTTCGCATTTAAAATCACAGCATATCCACGGAGTGAATAATGAGTGGGCGAAGCTTAGGAGTGTTTTATCAGTAAACCGTGAATTCATTATTAAACTCGTCCATCAAGTTCGTCCATTATTAAAAATCGTCCGCCCGTCCATCCTTTTGTCTCTAGCAGTGTTACAATGAAATCCAAAGTCTTTTGAAGCGAAACGATATTGTAAATGCCTATAAACTTTTTCTAGACTTACTCAATGATGTTACTGCTGGATTTTTGCTTTATACACTTGTAAACATTCTCGATATTTCCGACATTGCCCTACCACCCATGCGGCCGTGTACTGAGGGACCCCTGTACTGAAAACCTAGACTTCCTCGCCTGTAAAGATTTGCGCTGCTGCTTCTGGATACTATTTGGAAAATAAATGAAAGGAATTACGCTCAAAACATCTGTTCGAATGCTTTAAATACCTTTTACTCGTTACTACTAGTCACACAACGTGTGTACATGGAAAGAGGCAATTTCAAAGTGTGCATCCGAAGTAGGGTTTGTGATAACAAAATATTTGTATTGCCTTCGACCCGGAATGAAAACAAAGTTTTCCTGATGTGCCTGACGCACGATAAGTAGTGATGAGAGGGAAAAAATTTCAAGGCGTTGGCTTGTCCCCCAAAACTTCTTTTTTTTTTGTAGAAAAGGAACAAAACATTCGCCATGCGCTCTTGCATTTCCTTCGTCTGGTTCTTGGCCAATTCATCCCTTGTGTCTCTTGGCCACAGCTTGTTCGAAATGTCTGTGTTGCCAGCCACGTCGTGTTTAAATGCTTACATTGGCCATCTCGTTGGAATCGGTAGTAATATCCCTGTTGCCCTCAGAACCCTCATACACGATGCAAGAAAACATGCGGAAGCAGTGGTTTTGGAAAGTAAGAAGGCACTGAACTTCGCTATTTTATTGACATCGTTCACTGATATGTCTTATTTTATAGTATCAGCTGTTACACAACTGCAACTACGGTGTGCACTTGACTATATTGAGCGTCTATAGCGAATATATTTTTTCATATGTGTAGTTTAACATTATTATTTAAAATTAAGGAATTATTCATTTGTTAACGTGCCGTGGAAAAACTATGGAGTTTTAGTGCAGGCGAACGCAAAAATAAAACGATACAAGGAAACAACACAATACACGAACGCTTTACAAAAATGAAGTTAAAAGACTGAAAACACACAGACAAAATGAAATCAACGCAAAATGGGAAGAATAAAAACATGAGACGAGAACAATGGAATGGGAGTGAAAAATAATTATCTCCTTTATATGTAGGAACCGTCCTTTCTTTGTAGGAACCGTCCTGAAAGATGTAAAAGACAAGAACCTCTACATTGTGAAAAACTAAGTTAGGACAGTACACAGAGCTGAGATAAAATCAATGGCAGTAAAGTGAAAAACATCAATATCATGAGAGTTAAGAGTATATAGTCTTTGTACTCTGTGAACAGTAGAGTATTGAAAGGAGTTGGCAGGCACATGGAATGGCTGATTCTCTTAAGAGTACTGAACGCTAGGCGAGTTAATAATTCATAACTACAAAGCTGTGCACAAAGTGACAAGAAACAGAGAAGGCACACACAAAAGCGCAAATTATACAGTAGTTTATTGAAAGATACACATATATAACTAGTAAATAAAATATGACGTCAAAGATAGGAAATTGACAGTAAGATAATCCATATCTAGCTGGTGCAAAGTCACCGAAGGCCTCGCAACACACGTGTCGTCAAACTTGTGTATATAAAAAGCCTCAGCAACTTCTCTCGTTGTCCTATCTCTGTTCGGGGACAACACCATTCTTTCGCGAAGTAATGGGTAACACTTGGAATCCCCGCAATGTAGGCCCTGACTCGACGAAGGGTGGGCCTTCAGTGATGCCCTGTGATTCATTATTCGGTTATTCAAACACCCTCCAGTTTGCCCAACATAGCACTTACCACATGACAAGGGGATGAGATACACCGCACCCGTTTCACATTCAACAAATGTTTCTCGGTGATTGACCTCACAATCAGACCACTTTTTTTTCTTCTCCTTCACCTTTTCTTTCCACCGCTGTGCAGACTCAGCCCAACTTAATCCTGAACGAAAAAATTACGTTAACACCTAATCTGTTTTCCACCTTTTCCATACGGTGGGAGGAGGCATTGAAGATATAGAATGCACGTGAAAGGTAAACCTTTATCGATTCCCACCATGTCATTACCGCTCTGTTTGAGTCTCTTTCATAATCTTTCACTGGGAAGGCTCAGCTTTTCTTCTGGAAAGTTCGGTAACCTAATCCTAGTAAGCTGGCTCTCAAAAGCATCTCATATTTGATGCGGGCACTGCTTGCTATTTTCTTTGGTTAACTTACGCGAAATCAGAACACTTACACAAGTGAGTAGTAAAAAGCAGTATATTATACCGTGAACCAGTTTGTAAGGAAATAATAGGTCAGCGCAGTTTCGTAGACAGTGAAGTGATGTCGACGACAATAATATTGAAGTGTTGGAGCAAGATTCCGAGGTATTTCTAGCGAAAATATTGTTGTAAACGCTCATCAATTTTTTTCTGAACTCGCTCAATGGCGTCATTGCCAGATTTAGTGGTGCGACTCCAGATTACAGATGCATATTAAATTAAGGAAGACATATTGCAGTGCACAATTTCCGGAAGGCTGTAGGAGAACTGAATTCTCAGTATACTCTGCAAACACAGCCGAAAAAATTATAGCCACGCATGGCTGCACATTTAGGTTGAGCAAAAGCATTTAGCATGCTATCAAAAAGAGCACCTAGATCACTGAATTCATAAACCGACACAACAACATGGTATTTACAGAGTAAGAAAATGACACAATGTATGTTTCGCTAGATATACTTCTGAATTCGATCTTTGCGGCATTCAGAGAAAAGTTATTGTTGTCACACAGTTCAGAAAAAGAAAACAAATTTGACTGCAGCAAGCGACCGTCGTTAACTGAATGAATTTCTTTAACTAACTTGATGTCATCAGCATACAGGGAAAAGAAGAATGACTAATCGCCTAAGAAACATCGTTAACGTAAATTAAGTATAAGAGTGGGCCTAATATCGACCCTTGAGTGACTCCACTAGCAACTTAGTCACTCCACTAGAAATCTAAACAATTCTAACCACTAGTGGTGAGAAAATTCTTGGATGCACAACTCATGTATGCCTACTCGTGTTAATGGCTGAGTAGGCAGGGCAGCAGGGTGCAATAAATAAATAAATAAATAAATAAATAAATAAATAAATAAATAAATAAATAAATAAAAATTTGGTAAACAAATAAATGGTTGTATCTCGAAAATATTATGCTAATTAGAAGCTGGAGTTCTCCCTAAAATACGTCCCGCTAAGATATATTGGCAGCTACGAACAGCTAATTGCATTCCGAAAGAAAGAAAGAAGAGGCAGTGAGAAGTTTTTGACTTTTACTTAACGAGAGGTTATGCGTGCAGACACTGAAAACAAAAATGGGAAAGTTCTAATACAAACGCAACGATAAATGTTTTAGCAAAAGGTCATAGTAACTTATGAGGCTTAACGCTTCAGAATCACCATATGATTATGATAGATATCGTAGTGGTGGACTAGGTAAATTCCGACTACCTGAGGTTCATTACCATGCACCTAAATATGATTACATGGGCTTCGAGCGTTATCCCCTTAATCATTAATGCAGCTGCCATAGCTCCAGAAAATATAAAGGCTTGTATGGGGATTAGTCTGAATTTTGGTTTTGCACGGCGGGAAGAATATGGTCATTAACTAAAATATATTAGCAAGTTATGTACTTTATGATGACGATCTGCATTTTTTCGCACAACGAATGTGAAGCAGAAACTTCGGTTTTGTTCAGTTTCACTCTCGTTTCATTTTACAACAAACCTCTCTCTTTGATGCGATTAAATTATAGCACTTAGTGGTATTGTGTATTACAAGCAATAATACTTAATTTTGTCGACGAAAAACAACCTGATGCTGTAGCCGGAACCTTAAGAATCTCATTCTAATGGTCGTGTTCAACACTGATGCTACAATATGTATTGAGCTCCTATGTAAAGATTTTCGAGATCTTTAATTACAAGTCACAAAGTGGGTAAGACGTGAAGTGAAAAGAAAAGGAAGCCTCGATTGGCCGTACCCGTCAATGTAAACGGGGCTGATTTAAATCCAGCTATGCAAAATGAGCATTAGGAAGCCAAAGACGCAGAAGTGCATCAGAAAGAATCCATAGGTGCTGCGCTAAGCAAGAACCCCCAATGCTTCTCATTATAAAGGCTGGCTCTAAACGGATGCAAATGACCTGACTTTAAATCAATAGGGACAAATGTATATGATTGGTTATTCTAAGGAAGACCCGATTTTCAAGCTTCCGAATACGTGCTTACGCATCGAAGTTCAAGTTACACCTCCGAGGGCAAGGTTTTTCGCTTCGACCGTGTTTGATTGCTGCCCACGTCGAGCGCTTCGAAGTCAAAGAAGAAAGGCCTCGCTTCGAATGAAATAGACGACCGTTTTTGCAAAGTTAGAGCCAGAAGAGAACGAGACTGAAATACGGCGAAGGAGCAAGAAAGCAGGGGAAACATTGGCAAACGTAATTCTCTTTATTGGAACGATAAAAGAAATGATAATGAGCACCACTTGTTTCTCAGTTGGTCCCGTCATGACTGTTTTGCGCTAACGTACGTTGCAAAACGTGTTGCCAGTACTAGAAACTCAATAATTGTTAATAAAACAGGTGCAATGCAGAAAAAAGACGAGATTACTTCTGCGCAGTTTGTTCTTTCAATATGAACTTGGAAACAATCATCCTAACCTTTTGCTGCCATAATAACGTGAAACTTGCTGTATTACTGGGTTGCCAATAAATATATTGAACTGTTGCGGCAATCACTTGACTTGACAAGGCAAATTTCTGCAAAGAAAAATCGGATGTATGCAATTAAGGGACACGGAAGGCAATGTCATAACAAACGTGAATATTATAGTTGAAGTGGCGGAGGAGTTCTACAGAGAGCTGTACAGAAGCCAAAACAACCAGGATGATTTCGTGAGAATCAATAATAGCCCATTGAAATTCAACATCCTACCAGTAACGACAGAGAAAGTAAGGAAAGCTCTAGACGAAATTCAAAGAGGAAAGGTAACAACGGACCCGTTAAAATATGGTGAAGAAATTGTGTTAAAAAAACTGGCCACATTATATAGCAAGTGTCTCTTGAGGGGAAGGTTTAAAGAATCTTGGAAGAACGCCAACATCATCTTAATACATAAGAAAGGAGATGTCAGGGACTTGAAAAATTGCAGGCCGATCAACTAACTGTCCGTTCTCTGCAAACTATTTGCGAAAATAATAGCGAATAGAAGTAAGGTTATATTAGAATAAAATAAAGCAAAGGACCAAGCAGGATTTCATACAGACTACTCTACGATAGACCATATTCATACTATCAATCAGGTAATTGATTTATTTGTGGAATACAACAAGCCCATATACAAAACCTTAATAGATTACAAGAAGGCGTTTGACTCAGTCGAGACATCAGCAGCAATGCAGAAACTACGAAATCAGGGCATCCGGGAACCTTCCATAAACGTACTGGAAAAAATTTACAACAGAACCACAGCCACACTAGTTGTTCACTAAGAAAGTGACAGTCTACAAATAAAGAAGTGTGTAAGGCAGGGAGACACATCTCCAATGCCGTTCACCGCGTGTGTACAGGAGGTTTTATGGGCCCTAGATTGAGAAACAGGAGTTAGGGATAAGAGTTAAGGGAGAGTATTTCAGTAACCTGTGATATGCTGACAAAATTGTCTTGATGTGTAACTCAGTGGATTATTATCGCTCAAGATTACTGAACGCGACACGGAAAACAGAAGAGTTGGTATGAAAAATAATAAGCAGAAAAATGTATTGTCAACAGTCTCGGCAGAAAACAAAACTTTACGATAAATGGAGAGACGGTGGAAGTCTTAAAGAAATGCGTCTACATATAACAGGTAGTAACCACGGAGCCGAACCATGAGAGTGAAATAACTAAAAGAATAACAATGGATTGGATCACATTCGGCAAGCATTCTTAAATAGCCCACTAACCCTTAAAAGGAAAGTGTATAACAGCTACATCTTGCCAGTACTTATCTACGGAGCAGAAACCTGGAGCCTTACAAAGAGGATCCAGCTTAAATTGAGGACGACACTGCGAGCGATGGAAAGGAAAATGATAGGTGTAACCATCACGGACAAGAAAAGAATAGAGTGGACGAAGGAACAAACAGGAGTTGACAAAACTATACTTGAAATCAAGAAGAAATGGACATGGGCCGGGCACGTAGCACGTAGGCAGGATAACCGCTCGTCATTAAGAGTAACTGACTAGATTCCCAGAGAAGGCAAACGCACTAGGGGGAGACAGAAAGTTAGGTGGGCGGAGGAGATTAACAAGTTCGCAGGTATACCATGACAACAAAAAGCACAATATCGGTCTGATTGGCGTAATATGGGAAAAGCCTTTGCCCAGCACTGGGCGTAGTCAGGATGATGATGACGAAGTAGATTCCTTGTTTTTTTTTCTGAGATCAGCGAATTAAAACAGAATTTCACTACCATGGGCACCAGACCTGTTTGCAATGTTCTATGCCTGTTTAATTTCCACCTTGATCTTTGCACATACAAGGGAAGGTTCGACTAAATTGAATATTTCTGTTTTCTATCCCTTTGTCTCGCAGCCGCCTATTGACCGGGAGGAAGCCACGCTCGTATTGTGGTTGCTATAGGGCACTCGCTACGATGGGTAGCATAAAAATTAGGTAACCCAAAGAAAATGGCTTTTGCATCGTAAGGCTTCATAAAACAAGGTGAAGTGCTTTTCGCATGAAAAAAAGTGGCGTGATAAAGCATCGCCTGTGCATTGCATAAAAGAGAATATGACAAATCCATACCTGGTAAATGTGGTTTGGAGCTGCGCGCACTGCTGCATCTACTATTGAAGAGGGCAGAGAAGAGACGGAGAACAAGGGGTGAGAAGACAAAAGCCGTGATGAAACTGGCAATAAATATCAGTAGCAAAGGGCTGCGACGACAGCCGGCCATGAATATTACCAAGATGTGGGCAAGTACTTGATCGGTGTGACGGGGAACACCAGGAAAAGTGATGTAGAGTGTAATGCAAAGTATGTACAATGTCCATACTATTCCGAGTCTGCAATGCCGGTCGTTTGTTATGGGTTCTAAGAGGAGAAGATGCCGCTACGTGTACTGTTACCGTTGATTTCAAGTAACGAGTGTTCACACAAGAGTTTTGCTGTGTGCCATGATTGCTATCGTTTCGATAAGGCTCTGCCATCGTTTGAAGCCACATTTGCAATTTAACACGACAACAAATATGAGCATTATATGCGTACGTTATTATTACGGCCTAAACCAGTTCTGTTGCCAGAGTGGTGACAAAACAATGCGGCATGTTGTCTGCCACAGTTTAAAGTATACCCTGAACAGGTTAAACATCAAATTAGCATATATAAAGAGCACCAGAACCATTTTCGAACATTACTGCGTTCTTGGGTTGCATATTTCTTCCCTTGGTATCAATTCTGCCAAAGTCACCAAGGTAGCACCCGAGCTCCGAAGTATTGATTGATTGATATCTGGGGTTTAACGTCCCAAAACCACTATATGATTATGAGAGACGCCGTAGTGGAGGGCTCCGGAAATTTCGATCACCTGGGGTTCTTTAACGTGCACCCAAATCTGAGCACACGGGTCTACAACATTTCCGCCTCCATCGGAAATGCAGCCGCCGCAGCCGGGATTTGAACCCGCGCCCTGCGGGTCAGCAGCCGAGTACCTTAGCCACTAGACCACCGCGGCGGGGCGGCTCCGAAGTATGGTGGTGACGATGCTTGGATGCTCACCAAAACAAAGGATGTTAGGTTGGTGCAATGATATTCGCAGTACGATAGAGGTGAAGTTATAAAGGTGTACTAAGTGATTTCACTGCACTGTAATGAGTTCCAAGTGGTTGGAATTATCGGAAGACCTCTAATACAGTGTTTTAGTTTGAAGCGCTTTCAGATGATAAGCTCCATCCCGTTGCTGCAATTGACATCTCATATGTAGAAGGTCACAAAACCCCTAGTGTTCTCCCTAAAGCCAGCTAAACCTCGCGAGCGAACTGCTACTGCATGTTCTGTGAGTTTGGATTAGCAACATATTTCTGTCTTCTTCACTGTCTTATCTACTAATACCTACTTTCTCTTTGCCAAGTTCAGAGTAGCAAACAGAAAAAAAATGCTTAGTTAACATACCTTGCTTTGCACTTTAGGTTCTTTTTCTCTGGCCACATGTTGGTTAACCGATCAAGTGTTGGCTTTCCGGCCAAGTGCAGGAATTGCTGTCAATGTTCGTCGCCTGACTCAATGAGGGCTTAACCGAATGCCTTGACGCACAGAAGAAACGAAGCGGAAAAGACTTCGCCCCCATGATGCAGGTGTCTGCTATCCGAAAATGTAAAGGAATCTAGACAGTGGAGGGTTCTGGGAACGTGCGCGAAATAAGACGGCCGTACTGCCACCTGAGACAGGTATTGCTCGTCTTGCTGCGATAAATCAGTGAAAAGAATGACGCGCTAGCCGCTTGGCTTTACAAATCTCCTCGGTTTACTCCTTGTCGTTCCTGGCACGCTTCAACCTTTTCAGGTACAATGTTTTCAATCGATTGGCTCCTGATAGCTTTGTGTTGTAGCCCTTTCTTCGTAGTGCATGGGTGGGCAATCATTGTTGTGTTAAGGTACTGAAAATATTGCGATTGAACGTGACCAACGTATCTGAAATAGTGCGATGGCAGGATTCGTCAAGCAGTCTCTAGCTTGTACTGTTTTTTCGGTCTGTTGGCTTTGACTCCAAGTCAAAAGCCCATCTATCGAATCTCTTTTTACGTTGCTCCGGTGTCGGGTAGCCAACTGTACACGTTTCTAGTTGACCGTACTTGCCTTTCTTTTTTCTTGCTACCTTTCTTTTTTGGCTACACGAACAGCATCCGGTGCCACGAGCTATCACACATTTCGCTAGATTTCGATTGATATAATATCTTGAGATAGTCGCAAGAAACGTTTACGTTCAGACGCGTCAGAGATGTATTATGCGCTAAAAATTGTCAACTTAAAATTCTCTGGTCACGTGCATCGCACCTATTTCATGGAATGAGTCAGGTGCGCTTCGCAAACTTTATCGAGAGGTCGAGTCTTTACTGCTGGGCATCTGAGCACAGGCTACACTCTTAGAAATAAAGTTTGCGAACAGCGAGGAAATAAATACATGCACTTTTCGGTTTTGAACGCTTCTTGCTACAATCGTAGCATCTCGTAATTACACAGTAGCTACTTGTTAATTTGGTCATGATTAATCAAAGGAACTATCTTGGTGTTTCTACAAGGTTATACAAAGCCACATAGTATTCAGGAGCTTAGTTGTTACCATAGTCTCCGATCCCGCAATTTTTAGTCTCGTACACAATTTAGACAACATTGGTTTTTATTGATTATGATAGAATAACGTAATCCATATACTTGGCAGAGATACTGGGCACAAAATATCATTCTTCTAAATTTGATGGCTTCTATACAATGCAAAGCGCGTTAGTTCGGAGTGTTATCTCAAATGTTGCTTTTCACTAGCTAACAAAGTAGTGGATTTCACTGACGTACATGTCATTACCTTCACTTACCACGAAATTAGCACTTTTGTTGCAATTAAACGCTTAGGATTTAGTTAGTGATTATGCCGACTTTTGTTTAGAATGTTAAAGTTTGGAACCGAACGTGATAAGCTTAGCAAGCAACTCCAGAATTCGCCTGCAAGATAATGCATACTCTACTGTGATGCGGGACGCGAACATTTTGAACGTTGGAATACGAGAAATGTTCGCGTCCCGCATCATTTCGCGACATAACATACTACTGATGGACACACATTGAACCATCGTATATGTTCGTCGAAAATATTTATTTCATTCATAAATTTAAAACTTGACTTTTGAGAACCTCCAAATTTATTGTTTCACACGTAAGTACAACGAGTATGTATGATATTTTTTTGCTTTTTTGCTTTACCTTTTAACTGGGGTGTCACTGTCTTTCTGTCAGTCGCTGGATGTAAATCCATGCAGCTGCCGTCGCTCTGTATTTGGTGAATTATTCCGACTTACACATAAATGAACGTTGAAGCCATATGCTACTCGCAGAAAGAGGCTACTTACATGCGCATGCTGCTAACGGAAAGATGTCTCCACATATTCAAAGTTGAAATTCACTCCACGTGACTGGAGCAGATGGACTTAAGGTGGTACCAATACGCTGCAACTACGCTGTGTCTTTTGCAAACACTTCGACCCAGGTCAACCATGGCCTTCCATTGGTGGAAATTCGAGCACCACAAATATACATTATTGCATAGCGCCCAACTTTATATCGGTGAGCTTCTCTTCCTAACGCCCATTAAGCCAGATAGGTGTACTGTCAGCGAAGACAAGAATAGACGTGCAATACTAAAAAACAAAAACCGCCGAGCTAAGGTCAAGCAGGCCCCAAAACACTGAAAAACAGGCGCGTCATCACATTGACGTCATTAATCAAAAATTCAAGATTATCTAGTTATAAAGAAAAATTGACTCGCGCAAGCCCTCCTTCTTTCTACCAAGAGTTGTCGCTGCTGCGAAAATTCGTGTAGCTGGTTGCCGATGGTACAAAGACACCTACTGAAAACGCCCTCATTAGCAACCGGTCTGGTCTGCGTACGCCGTAATCATGTTGCTCAGCGAACCTTTGGTGAAGTTTCCCTTTTTGTGGTTCTGCAAAAGCCTGTTTGTGATTCAGGTAACCTTAATGGGTGTGCGAATGAGATTAAGACAAAGTAGGGTATAAAATTGCAGGTGTAATTTAAGCTTGTCATCTCTCTCATGCTATGAGATTGTATGTGGGTGAAAGCCGATGCAGCATTCCATGCACGAGTGATCTGGCAGATGCTGCTTTGCGTCAAGAGAACGTATAATCCAGCAGGGAAGCACATGCGCAGCGAGTATAGATGCTGAATTGTGAATAAGTGCTGCGGAAGCAGAAAGGTAGGCGTGTGTGAGTGTGTGGTGGCAAAGTATATAGACCCATGTTTAACCATGTAGGCGTGTATGTGTGTTTACAAGACAGAGAAATAGGGAGCAGAAAACTGTGAGCAGAGGCACAGCTCACAGTTTCTGTTCATCTGCTGAATGCCGACCACCATGCATGTTCAGTGTTTAAATTGCAGATTGTTAGATATTGTGTTTCGTCACATGTAGAATTATTTAAATACAGTCAACAACAAACACATGACAAATATTATGGTGAATTTACAAACCAATATTACGGACTCGGAAGGTCAAGTCACTCAGCGTTGCTATTTTTTATGTATTTTCTATGCGCTGTATAATGTGAATTGAGCTAATGACCGAACTTTTTGTCATTATAACCATCTCAGCCCGAAACGAGGCCAACACATAGTATGAAGCTATGAAAAAGTTAGACAAACGTTTTTTAGTTCTACCCATTCCTCTCTTTATGGCACTCAGGATAGACCGTTAGCCCTTAGTTGGGTTGCTGAATCAATTATAAAATAAAGAAAATATAAAGGAGTCATTCACTGAGCATCGTTTTATTATTTGACGACTTCAACAACGTTCGTTCCATTACACATCAAACTCCTTCATGACAGGGCTTTTAAATAAAGCTCTTAACTGTACGTTAGCCTAGCACTTTCATAAGCCATGCTTCATTTTTTCGGCCTCGACACCACGGTTCTATATGCAAACAAAACAGGGCGAAAGCGTGATGCGCGTAAAGGGGGAAGCCTGTTCATTATTTGCATATTTCACTATATTACAATTACCAAGGTGCTGGTGTGGCTGACTAGATATTGAATGCGAACGCTGGCTCTTTGTCGAATATTGTTAGTCGGAGGATCATCACTAGCAGAGCTGTTGAAAGCAGGCCAATGCGAGGTGATTTCTACGATGGGTGGTGAACTGTCAATTATGACGCTGTGAGAAATTGTATTGATCCTAAAATGAGTATTCCACGCTTCTACGCACGAGCTATCGGAACCTGTTTGTGCGACAATCGATTTGAGCCAGACAGTTACAAGTCGCATTTACTGCCACGATTGCCCAACATTTATATAAGTGTAAAAGTATTGAAACAAAGACATATAAAGGATGAAGGCAAAGCGTGGTGGCTAAGTGAGATAGAGGCAATTTCGCCATTTTATTTAGGAATGAAGAAAAAAGGAGAAAAAAGCCCAAGAGGATGAAAGAGAACCTGGGATGTCGCGAACGCAATTAAGAGTGCTCAGTATAATATACAGCCTCTCAGTCAGGCAACATCCACAAGTCGTAGCAGTGCTTTCGTTGTATACGCTATCGACCATATACTAGACGGTGCCCAATGATATTGTCAGACATGAAAGGGCATTCGTGAAGCTGGTTTAGAGTTGCGAGGAGGCAACTCGTTTCACCTTCAAGTAATGGCCAGACGCGGTATTTTACACTGTTTGTTGCATGACTTTGCCGGTAACATTTTCTGGGGAAAGCAGTCATCACTGCACCCCTCGGCAACACGGTAATTCCTTCTTTTGAAAAGCTGTAGTACAGAATGAGCGCCCGGCAAGTTTTAAAACATCTATGTATGTGAATAGAGAGAAAGAGAGAGAGAAAGAGAGAGGGAAAGAGAGAGAGAAAGAGAGAGAGAAAGAGAGAGAGATGAATAGGAAGGCCTGGAGGTTAACCAGTGATTAGTATGGGGATTGCTACCCAGAATCAGGGAGGGGTAATATGGGCAAGAAAGAAGCTGCAGAGAAAAGAAGATAAAAATTAAAAAAAAACATGCACGTAACCACTGAAAAAGCACACAAACACACACAGGAGAATCGCATTCTTATTACAGTCGTCCAGAAATGCAAGTCGGTGAAGAGAAGCGTGGGAGTGCATGCAGGGAATGCGACATATTTACTTGCAATACACACCTGAAAATACGTAAAACACCTTTGTATTGAGAAGAATAGAGAGCGTATATTCCGTTTCCAAACTTGATTTATATCTCACTGGTATAAGTACTCGAGACGTCTTTTAAATTTCCGCCGTTGCGTTTCTGTTCATCACCTATGACATTGCACAGTACTTCCTTGTAAGCTTCTCTCGCTTGTAAAGCGTGTATTTCCGCAAAATGAATTGGTGTGCAGAGAAGGCATTCTTATGCATAGCTGGATTTTCCATCCATGTAATATAGGATTGTTTGTTTGTTTGAGTTAATTTCAATGCGAGAGCGTTAAATAACTTTCCGCAGAAATTCGGACGTTGGCGTTCGTGTCAGCGTGGACGGCGTTAACTGTGAGCGAAAAATCATCATCTTATCCGTGACTCAAAAATCAAGAAAGATCCATATAAAACACAAAATAAAAATCTCCCGAAACGAGTATCAAACCCATGCCGTCTGCGTGGTAAGAAAGTGTTCTACGTACCACAAAGCCACAATATTTGTGGAAACTGTTTAAAAAATACTGTACGAATGTCATGCAGTGAAAAGAGTATCCTCAACGCATCGTATATTGCGTGGAAGAAGCGTAAAATCGCACCAGGCATCAAAATATGTTTTAAAGGCCGACTCATTGCATAAAAAGCACTTACACATATAAAATTCTCATAGGAAGCAGAAGCATCAACACAGGGAACATTAGGTTCATGTGTTGTGCTACAGATGCAATGCCGGCTCCTTACTTATTCTTAAAACGAACAATTATAGCGTAACAGGCACCTAACTACAGCGCTTGCATTAGGCATTCAATGATACTTTGAAATGGTCGTTTTTGGGTCCACAGTAAATCGTTTCTAAACGGCACGGTTGAGGTATGCACCTATAATTGAAGGAGGCTGGCAGTTAAGAAGGTGATGTGCATGAGTCTCGATTACGCTATCTGAATCAGCTCTTCAAGGCAAAGTTGAAGCGTCCTTCAAATTGTGTGTGTGTGTGTGTGTGTGTGTGTGTGTGTGTGTGTGTGTGTGCGTGCGTGCGTGTGTGTGTGTGTGTGTGTGTGTGCGTGCGTGCGTGCGTGGGTGTGCGTGAGCGTGTGCGTGTGTGGTAATTCAATGTCACAAAGATCAGAGCAAATAACGCTATTCAGTGTCCTACAAATCGGTGACTTGGCCCTAGATCTCGTTTAGGCTTCCGTAAAGGTTTGACTCCTTTGGCGGCTTCCTCGGCTCGCTGGAGATTATGGGCGAAAAATAATTAAAGAGCAAGTCCACTTCGAATGTGGGTGACAGAGAAACTGTTTATAACATGACCGAAAGGTGACACGGAAATATATTTTAAGTCACAGAGGATCACACAAAATGCAATTAAGAACGAGAAAGTTCCTTCTGAATATAGCGGCTGGTATAGTATATATAGGTTTGGGCCCGTAATTACTTCGATAGAACGAGAAATAGTTGGCTTACCGAAGCGGCAACTTGAACTAAAGTAATGGGCTCGTTCACTCGGTTATGTACCTTCTTTAGGTCAATAAAGATGCCTTGCAACAGTATGATAAAAGCTGAAAAAAATGACAAATTACTTGTAATTTATGTTACATTGTTAATCCGTCAAGCAAGAAATATAGTACACAGATCCATTGTATGAGAGTTTACGTCTTAGCAACAACAGGAGGAGGAGTAAAAAAAGCAACTGAATTGCTATATCGTTGTAAGTCTTTTTAGGTGGTTGGATTAGAAACAAAAACTATCCGGGAGTCTCGGAAAGAACCCACACTTTCTTACTCCTAAAAATCTGCAGTGTAGCGGAAAAGACAGTGCAACAGTACACAATTCGATCGCTCAAGAAACGCTGCACACAAGCGAAGTTATTAAAGCAGACGGCTTACGCGAGGACGAACTTCAATATATCGGTTCACTGGCCGTCTCGCCGGTCGCGTGATTTTCAATTACGTTTTCAAAATCTAATTCCGGTGACCTCCCGAGGGATTTGTTGCGTTCAATTTATGTGTTCCTCTTTTTGTCCTATGTGTGTGTTCGCGTTAGACCCGATGAGCCAGGACTGGCCTTCGAAACAAAAGAGAGAGAGTGACAAACTTGGACAGCCTTCTGTATATGCGTGCAACTTTTCTGTGTACAGGGTTCACAATGTTCAAATATTATAAAAGATTTTTATACAGCAGGCCTGTTATGGCCGAGATCTACCGTGTGTCACAGATAAAAACGATAATCATCTTGAACAGGCAGGCACTTAATCACCATCCATTCCCTGGGATCAGATGGTTAACGAGAGCAACTGCAGCATGTGGCTCCTAATCAGTGCTCGCTGCCTGGGGGTCATATTGTCAACTTTTAGTGAAGCAGTCTATTGAGTACTGGAACTTGCCCTATTTCTGCAGCACATACGCACATTTAGCGCAGAACTGTTATGGTCGAGGTTTACTGTGCGGCATACAGAGAAAGAGGTAGAAAGCCACAAACTAAAAGAAAGGTACAAAGAGAGCAAGCGTATAGTGTGGTATTTTATAGTACAATATAAAAAGGGGTGGCAAAAGCCTAACCAAATCAGCATGAGCTCGGGGTCCACCAGCCTTGTTATGACCTAGAGTGCTATGCAGGATGGCGCGAGCTTCTCGTGCAGAAGTTTGCACTGAGCTCGCTCTACAGCGGCCATGGCATGAAGACCGTGTGGAGCGCGGGATGGCAGCGCTGGTGAAAATGGCTACAAGATCGCGCGTGGCGTCAGAAATGCATGTTGGGCATTTGCGGTGGTTATCAAAAAAAAAACGGTGTGCCAACGCGTCAGTTCCGCCACTTCGTCAACATTTGAGCTGTGCAGAACCATCAGCTTGATTATCGAGCTATGTTTTTGCCAGCTCAACACGCCCCTCCCACGACAGGGCTGGGCAAAGATACTTTCAAACTCGATACGATACAAGATAATAGGACAAAAAGTATTGGATATACAGGTACACGATACGGCTTCAAAAATTGTATCGATACGATACTTGATAAGTATATCTCAAGATACTTCGATACATTCGCCATTTTCTTGTATGCGTATCCCCCACAGCCTGGTAGGGAATGCGTGTGCCCAAAAACGACGGCTTGAAGACTTCAGGAATTTTTCCAATTTTCTTTTATTAGAATGTTTGTTGGTATCTCAAAATTCTTATTCCAAATTAAATTACTTCGCTTATGAAGTACTTACTACAATTAGATTTAGCTGCATAAGAGGACAGTTCTGCATACATTTCGCTGACTGCTCTTTTTGCATCATTTCTGTATTGGATGAGGGTCGCTGCTTAAAGAGCTTTCATGTGCGCTCCAGCTCGGCGCACGATACGCGCGCACATGAAGGCTCCTTACCTCTGGTTTGAACACACTGCCCAACTTCGTCGACCGTTCTTGACGCGATGTCTGGTTCCATCGTAACCAGTGAAACGCAGTGCGCTGAGGGGTGAGTTTTACTTTTAATGGGCCAGTCAGCAGGCTCCGACTTTTTTTAGACCCCCCCCCCCCCCCCGAACAAGCTCGCCCATCTTTCCTATTCCTGACCGACATCCTTCCAGACACAGCGACGTAACTCGGCGATCGGTGACGCTGACTTCATTACTGTTGGTCGAGACCTGGTTTAGACCAATCGACGAGCTGCGTGCTGCGTCACGTCACCGATTGTCGAGTTGACGTCAATGCGCGTCGAAGGAAGTTGGTCAAGTCAACGCCACCAAGATAATTTCAGGTCTGCTCACTGTGTCTGCCAAGGGCTCTGACGTCACTCCGTTTTGACAGGCGTGTTTCGCTGCGCAGGCGTGCCTATGCTTGCTCTCGTCGCTCGACAGACATGGATTGCCAAGCCCGACGAACGTTTTCGTGTCGTGCTGGTGTGCTGATTGGAGACTCGAGAAGTCCGTATTTTTCTGTGTACGTGAACTGCAGCGTGGTTATGTGGTGGGTTTCGTGCACTGGATATTCGCGATCTGTACGGCTGAAAATCCGAACAGTTTGGCGATGCTGCGTGGTGAATTGTCGCAAACACCGAAGTTAGGAGCGTTCTTGTTTCGTAAGGACGACGGAAGAACGAAATTGGAGCGTGTCGTTTGTCAAGCTGACGTCGGCATTCGTTTTTTTTTTCGTGACCCGAAGGTAAGTGTGTCCATACTACATATTTCTAAGCTGTTCCAATGGCCCCATGTTCACCATGTTTCGCTCTTGCCCTAAAATAAAAGTGTCATGTGTGCTTCTGACTTGTTGGCGTGAGCCCTGGCATTAAAATAAACGCGCGTGGCATGACGTTTTGAGAACAAACGTTTTTACTTCAAGGTCGGTAAACATTTTGCTATTAGTGATTAGCGCCGCGGACTTGTATTACCTCTGTTTACTTGGTTGATAAAAATGGAAGGAATTATTGCTGTAGCATTACTCAGTGCATCGGTTTGTGCTCATTATTTTGTTTTGCTGGTGTTCCTTCCACTTTATTGCGCTATTTTTGCGATCAGCACCTCAGCTTAATATGTTTCCTTGAAATTTAGATGAGTCTAAACAGTGACGGGAAAGCGCTTTCTTAATTGGTTTTCAAGTGTGTGGTTTTGACTTCAAGCTACAAGATTTAGGAACCACTTCGAAAAACATACTACTTCATGAACCGGAAGTGCCGTGGAAGTGCCTACGGGGGCTACATTGTTTGATACAAACCCAGGTCTAACACTTTTTCTTAGGACCAAAGTTATATGATCGACTACGCACCACTGCGAGAGAGGCCAGAGCAAAAGAGGAAGTGCCGCTCCTTGTGTCGGTCACAAGAGATTTTTGTGGAACGAAAGATTTTGTTTTCTCTTGCTAAAGTCATCAGCTGATATTGTGCTGAATAACATACTTGGGGCAGCAGCGCACACTCTCCTCGATAACTACGTCCCTACGAAGATATATATGCTCGAAAGAGTACAGATAAAGCTGCAGAAAGTTTGCAAATCAGCAGGAACAGTTTCTCTGCATGCTTTAGAGAGTGTGTGCGTGTGTGCGCAAATAAAGAATACATCTTACCCTATTGATTTTGTCACTGTGTTAGTCCATCATAGTTTGCTATTATAGATCGACCAGACGTTCGTTGGCGCACAATATTTGTCTTTTTCGTGAAAGAATTGGCTCACTAGTTAATCTCCAAACACTTTCAAGCGCAATCCAATACTTAAACCAGCACTTTTGTTACCCAAAGGGTAAACTAAAGCTGTTAAGCATGTAAAACTCGCCGCGAACGCTTTATCCTTTAACGGGAGATGATGGTGGCGTTGAATTCACAGCCTTCCGTGCGATGCGCTCGCTTGGTCAAAACGAGTGACGTCACGGCGGCAGTGAGCAGGCCTGATAATCTTCTAGGTGGCACTGGTCAAACGTCGAAAAGATGCGCGAGCTTGTTTAGGGGATGTAAAAAAAAAGTCGGAGCCGGTTGACTGGCCTTTTATATGCGAAGAATTTCTTAGCGCGTCTCATGCCGCATGCTCGCGCTTTGTGCCGGTCCAGGAAGACACTCGCAAAACTGTCGCTCTCTTCTCCCTCTATCACCTCACAAGGCCGACTCGGGTAGCTTCTGCTAATTAGAAAAAAAACAAAACACGACTTGTCGCACTGTACTACAGTTCATTGGCATTAGATCGGGCGTTAGCAATTCAGGGAAGAGATTCATTATGTAGTGTTCGCTTGGCGTCGAATTCAACGCCTCTTATTCATTCAAAAAATAAGAATAATAAAGACGAAATAACATTTGAAGATTCTGAAGCCATACCAAATCACGCAATATTCGCTCGATCCCCCCCCCCCCCAACTGTGCGATGCATTTACTCGAGTTCCCCCCGTGAGAAGCTGCGGATAGCGTTTTTTTTTCCTCCTGAGTTTCACCAAGCTCGGGTGATCCTGCATAGTGCCCCTAGTCTAGAGTGACTCAGGGAAGCCGTGCATTTTAATTAATGAATAATTGAATATGGTTTCACTTATTCTTGCTTTGCTTCGCTTCAGTGTTGCTGTGGCTATAGGAGTGTTGCACCTGACCGAACATCAATAGTTCTATTCTTATAATATCACAAAAATGTATTGCCACAAAGGCGGTAAAAATAAAATTGACGAGCAAAGACTAGAACCAGCTAATGCTTGAGGCACTCACCTGCGGAAGGACACGGTGACGAGCTTAGGATAATATTTATGTTGTTAGTTACCACGTTAGTCTTGACAGCTAGAAAGGGCGCGAGGTGCACAACCGATTAATTATAAACGCACTTGAAGAATGTGCAATTGATATGCTACAAGTGGTAGGGCCCGAAATACAAGTATTCTTGTGGTATCAGTATTCTCTCTTGCACGAAATAAGAGTACAAACAATCAACTTTAGAAAAACAGCCTGACGTCAATCTAAAGCAATTGCAGTAAAAAAAAGCACATCTAGTTGGTATGAGTGTATTGTGGAATAGCGCAAAAAAAAAAACACAGGCACACAGGCCACATCTTTGCTCGCTATTTGCGAGTGGGCTGTTTAATATTTTTTATCCCCAATTGCATAAAAAAGGGCTGGTGAGTCGGGGAAGAAGAAAATGACTGTTATACCATATCTTACGATGCTTTATACAAAAGGTTTACAAAAAATTACATTGCGAAGGTAACATGTACCGCCTATAGCGAACTTCGTCATGTGTATCTTGTGGTTGAGCGCGTGTTTTGTGAAGGAAGTAAAAAAAAAATCAAGGACGCATATAGAGAAAAAACTAGTTACAAGATCATGAAAATAATATCCCGATAAAGTGTAAAAATAATGACCACATAGACCACTGTGAAACAAGCGGGCTATTTGAGCCATACCTACGGATTGGCTTATCAGGAGTATAGTTGAAAGGCCCATTAGCTCCGCTAACTAGTCTGTGTAGGGAACTAGGGATTTACGGTTAGTATACGGACGTCACGTAGGGAGCTGCAACACCCTTTTGTGGGTCGTTTCATTCCGCAAGTAGTTTATCAGAGACACTTTCAATTCACGCTAACTCCAGCCTTTCGAGGTGCGGTTATTTACAACAACAACAAAAAAGCCAGAGCACGCATGAAACTTTCTTAACATTGCTGCCCGAGGTCAATAAAAATGGACCATTCGTGATAAAGCCACCATAACATTTGTTTCAGCCAAGGCGCTTGCCATTTACGCAACCTCTTTCCACCTTGCCCTTTTCTTAACGCCGTAAGCGTTTGCGCTTAGCAACTTCTGAGTAGTCTAAGATAAGATAACTAGTATTGCTGTTCGCCACGTAATGCGTGCACGTAGACACTGAGGCTTCTCTGCCCATTGGCACGTTTTTCTACCGGTGCCTCCTCCCTCCGGCTTGGCTTTCATCGCACCTCGTCTTTCTCCTCGCAATTTCTTTCCAGCGCATTTAATAAGAATGTACTGTGTCGCGACGTTGAGCCAAGCGACGACCCTGTTTGCCTTTCTTCTTCGCTTCCTTCCGCTATTACACTCTGTCCCAATTCACGTGGATATCAGGTCCTCTTTTGGGGAAAAAAAGTGGCTGCTTCTAGAACGCCAGCAGTTTATGGAGGCGACCTCATCTGGGCGCCTCCCACTTTTGTCAGGGAGAACTAAAACGGGTCGAAGTTGAGACGGTTAAGCGCTGGCCCTTTTATGCCCTGCTTAAGTGAGTCTCAGCTAAAAGTGGGTGGGGAACCAGCATGAAAGGGCAGGCTCATCATCAATTCTGCCGTTAAACAAAAGCCCACGCACAAGATGTGAGATTTCCGTGCTGATAACGGCTATCCCCTATTCTGGCTTACATTCAGGCATATTCGTCCCCTTTCACCATGATGGCAAGACTTTTCCCGCTTGCTTTATGGGCACTTTCTTTGGTTTGTTAATTTTACTAGTCTTGCTTTTTTTTTTACCGGCAGTCGGCAACCCCAGCCTGCGCCATTTACTGGAACCACCACTGACTTAATCGTGTTGTAATACGCCTTCTCTAACATTTATTTCACTACCCAAAAACTTTCAAGACAGAAAAAACATTTTTTTCAATGTCAATCACATTTTTTCTTGCGCTTGTCTCTGTCTATTATGTCCGCGTCTACGTAGTGCACTCTCATTTCACCAACTCGCCCAATCGAGCATATCGACAAGGTACATTTTTCCCTCACCTCTCAATATGCTCACCCTTAAAATGTTTTAATTTCAGAACGACCTCTCCTTTAAAATGAATTAGTGCATTTTATCCAGAGGAGAAACAGCAGAAATTACTGCGGGTACTTCAAGAAACGGTTCAAAGTGTACATGTCAATCTTCACTTTTTCTTTCATTTCTTCCCGCGGAGATCTATTATGCATCATTGTGAAAAGTAAGCCGTAACATAATAGTATATTGCTCGCTTTGTAAACAATTCATTTTAGTTTAATTCTGGAGAGAAGTAAAACATAAAATGGCAAGGAACATGGCCGTCATGGTATAAAAAAGCTGCATGGGTATGTGTTAGCCCCTCGTAGCTAATGGTCTTTCCTGTATTTCATAGAAGCATTTCTTCGAAGATTTGATTGGCGGTGACATGCAGGCAGCAGAGACTTAAAGAGGCTCTAGACTCTTGCTAAACAACGCTGGAACGAGTGCAGTTCTCAGAAAAAAAAAAGTTCGTTCGCAAAGCCACTCTCCTATGAAGAATTCAGGGTATGATGAAATGCAGTGGTCTTTGCCTTAATATGCGGATACAATTCGTTAATGTTCGGTACAGAGCCTTGTGGTTTCCACTGTATAGACAGCATGAGCCCGTGCATGAGTCTCGTGGAGTGATAAGCTCCGCCTCTGTCTTCCGGTTTAAAGCCATTTTGAAAAGTACGTCGCATAGCTTGGTTGCCATGTTCAAAACGACAGTAGTGTGGGGAGTACCTATGTCATCTTTACCCTTTTTTCGAATTGCACTGGTCACATCGGAGACGATTCCTACTTATTTTGTGGCAATAAATAGTGGGAATATGTGATATTACACACATCATTTAGGTGAAACAAAGAAAGTGTCAGATACCAAGAAGGGAAAGCTTGTCATTGTTGATTACATAATGTCAAGTAGAAGTTTGTTTGGGCTAGTCGGTGCATGTTTATTGGAAGGAATAAGGCGGCAAAGGAGAGGAACATAAGAAGTGACATAGACGAACAGCTAAGGCGTTCGTCATTTCAACAAGGTATGGCGTCTTCTGTGCAATGTAGCAGGAATGGCGACGTGCAGTTGCTAAACCAGTGCTTATTTAAAGCGGAAGCCTCACATGCCTCGTCAAACTCGAAGGTGGACGATCGGTGTGAACACAAATGTGTTGAGAAAAAAAAACTTCCCGACAGGACGACGTCACATTGTGAGGTCATTAAGTAACCATCGGCCAAACATTTCATCAAGTGATGGCACCATCGCTTGGTCAAAGGCGGACCACTCACGGAGGATGTGCAAAGCCAGGAGAGGTGTAGAAAGACTGCAGCGCCACCGACCCTGAGGGTAGCGGAAAACCACGTTAAGGGGTATTCACATCGAGGATGAATCTTCGGAAGAGAACCTAGGGTTGTGGATCACGTGTCAAAGACGTCACAGATTAGCGAGTAGGTGGGACCTTCCAGCGCACCCTCGGGGTAGAAGAGGAGGACGGGGGGCCTCTGAATGACTGTACAAATTATCCCACCGCGGTGGGTGATACAGTGGAATTTTGAGCATCCTGCAGGTGTTTGGCCACACTGTCGCCCCTGCTCCGGCAGACAGCAGCAGCGCCCTGATAGTATTTTTGTCAGCCGCTTGTGCACAAGCCACCATATCAGTCTGGTAACACTGGTCTCCCCTCTACGTTAGCCTCATCTATGTGAGTGGGGGGGGGAGCATTTGTGAGAATATATCCCCCGAGCTGACGTCACTATAGGCTCCGCTTTAATCCCCTGAGTATTTGTCCCCCGTTCGAATACCCCTCTAGGTTCAGAAAGCTCTCGGTTGGTGGCGAGGGAAGATCTATACATCCACTGACAAAAAAGCAAGAAAGCTATTAGTTTCAGCTGCCTTAAAGAAATACAGAGGGAATCCTCTCAGTTCTCTTTGTGTGACATTTTCATTGGGCTACGTGAATATGGATGAACTATATTAATACCTTTTGGTGCACGTTGAGTTGAAACGAAACTGTCAGCTGCAAATAGAAGCATTCCTCACAAATCTACTCTCCGAGAGAATGCAAGCAGATACTATGAAGCGAGGAAACTTGGGCAAGTTGGTAGGACATAACTGAATGTAGGAACAGCGCAACCTAGAAGAAATTACTTCGTAACAACGGAAGCGAAAATATATATGTACACCACTCCGATATTAAATCTTTGTTGAAAGTCAGCGCTCTTTTCTGTCCTTGTTTTTTTCGCTTCCATAGTTACGAAGTAACTACTTCTAGGTTGCGCTGTTTCTACATTCAAGCAGAAACTATTTGGAAGCACGTCGTTGCTGCATTGAAAATTTTGTCTGCTGAACCAAACCATTATTCGGTCAAGGCTTCGGTGCCCAAGCAATGGCAATGTGCCGACGCTCGACATTCATTGGTAAATTTTGTGGCACCAAGTGCATAGCCGAGAATATGAAGATATCCGGGAGCTAGCAAACACGGTGCTTATTCTGAATGTCGAAGCTTATTATGTCTCAGTCACAACTCCGTTGGCTTAATATTTTAGTGCACATTCGTTGTCCTGAATTACTCGTAGCTGATCTCTTGAAATCACCGGGTTGATTCGCCGTCCGCTGATTTTATGAAGTGCGGCCTCACGGTTTTTTATGCCGTGGTTGGTTCATCTTTCTTTCCAGCCACCGGCATCGACAGCGCTCGTGGCTTTGTTTTCAGAAGTGTTTGCCTCTGCCGTCTACACCGTTCCCACATTTGCTTCGGGTATTGTTGTTGCGCTCAGCATTCAGATTTTAAGTAACTCAGCGCGTTTCCTTTTATTTTTGACTGTGCTCTGTTCACATCCTATATTTCAAGGAAGCGCAGTGATTTATAGGAATAAACTTCACTGCAGACACCGACGATGAATGGGAGCCATTAAAAGGCATTCACAACTTGTCTGTTGGAGCCAGTTCTTATTCATAGCTAATTTACATCAAAATTAGCTAATAATTCTTTGCGATCACGCCTTAGAAATTACTTTGCGCTAGTGATACTTGCGACGTTTGGTGCTGCTGCATTTTCAGCTGCCAGCGAGTCTTCTAAAATGTAATGCTGAAGAAAGTTGCGCTTCTAGTGCCTTGCTTTAAAAACGATGAAATTATAAAAAAAACCATATTTATACGAGCGAAAAGCTTTCGCGTTAGTTGGACAGTTTGATAGGGCCAGCCCTAAAACTACTCTTACATTTTGAAGAGAATCGTGTTCGCCATTATTGAGAAGTGGACATCTTTTATAATTGACGTAGTATCATTACTGATGCAGGCTTTTTAACGACTGTTTTTTCTGGAAGGATCGCCTGCTAAGAGCTTAGGTGGGAAGTAATCTATTATGTATGAGCTATAGCATTCTCTAGTGAAACAGAACAATAAAAAGATAAGGGTGACGGCGCAAAAAATACTAGGGAAAAGTTCCCAGAACTTGAAGACCAAAACAGTTCAAGGCACTCCATCGGACATCTTCAGGGAAAAAAATAACGGACAAATAAAGATAACAAAAAAGAGAAAGAAGACAACCACCCATTTGTAGCACGAAGCAACAAGGAAATGCATACAGATTTCTCAGAAAAAAAAGCTTCTTTGTCGCCCGAAATTCGTCCTGGTACGGATTTCACTTGTACCGGAGTTCATATTCCAGAACAGGACGAACGTTCTGGCGACTAAAACGCTTTTGTTTCTGACAAATTTATACAACTTTTTGGGACACACTGGTCATGAAATGAATAATGTCACAATCTCGTCACGCGCGTCGTCTAACACTTCCAAAAAAAAACCGTGGCACACACCCCGGGCGAGTTTGCTGCCACTGGTATGCGATTACCTGCCACAGGTGATAAGCATCTTATATCTACCCAGGAATAGCGAGAACACACATGGGTAATTTTAACTCTAACGAGTTAAGAAAAAACTGAAAGACCCTTAAACTTTGCCTTTAGGAGTTCAAGTTGATAGCAAAATCCGGCTTTTAGTGTACCCTTCAACCGCTAAGTGCATACTTATTAATATGTTTTGTTACATACACACACATACACGCACGCGCACACACACGCACACAGTAGATTGTACAACAGCACGCGGGAATGGTTTATACAGGGTTTTTTTCTAAAGCAGGAGTCGCATGGCCTCCAAGATACGCGGCGCACGCTCGCCATCTCGGATGCCGTAAAGAGTCTCACAATGCCACACAGATGGCAGCACATTATCTAGCGTTTGCTGTTTGCTTGATCAACGCCTTTGGAAAGGTGTGATATGTTTTCCAACAGATGGACATAGTTGTCTATTTTAAGAGCTGTTTGAAAGTTTCTGTGCGTTTTTAGATGTGATTGCTGCACTATCCCGGCCTTTATCAACGTAGTGTGAGGCCTCCCAAATGCAAGTACAAATCGCCGAATGGGCTTGTTTTTGTCAAAACACCTGTCAATTAAAATGCGTTAAAGGGAACCTAAAACACTTTTCATGTAACCATGGAATGAGTTCACTAGAAGAGCTTATTGCCTCAGGAATTCAATGGCGCAAATCTTTTAGGAATCCGTCCAGTGCGAGTGGAGCTACAAAGGGTTGTCGCATGCTGCAATTGTATTCTCTCTTTTCTAGTAGTAGTAGTAGTAGTAGTAGTAATAAGTGATTCTTAGGAGAGAGAAAAGAAGATAAAAGTGAACCCTGTAACCGTCGGCATCATACCGACGAAAGTGCTGGAAGCTAAGCAGGGAAGAGTAGCAGGGGCAAAGAAACCACGTCGCCCGCAACTCGTGACATTGAGCACGTCTTCCTTTTTTGTTTTTCGAATGCGCGGCTTTTTCAGTGTGACCGTGCGCGCACGCATGTACAAGGAACGGCCTCCCGCGGCGATGTCTGTAACGAGCTTTTTCGCTCACGGATATTTTTTCGCTCACAATTAACGGCGCCGATGCCAACGGTGGAACTGCTGCGACACGAGCTCTCTAACGCTATCGCGTTAAAAGCTGCCATAGGCAGCAATGTTGAGGGTTACCATCCTCGAAAGCCCCAGTGCAAACACCAGCGCTTCATATCGGCTTACCGCTTCTGCTGTAGCTGTGGATATCGTTGCGCAACTGCAAACAACTGCTAATGCAAAAAAAAAACATATGCTGCTGTTTAACGTATATGTGTGCGTAGGTTTGTACATATATTTAGTGCCACTTGATAACGTCTCGCTCAATAAAAAAATAAATACAGTCTCCTGGCATCCGCATGCTACGCATAACATCGATTCCCAAGATACGTGCCGCATCTTTTTTACTTTATTATTGCTAGCTGTTTTGCAGAGGCTCTACTATATATAAGTGGTCACATGTGGGAAAATTAAGCTCAATGCAAGCTACACTATGATCATTGTGTTAAGTTTCCATGAAACTAAACAACTTGAGGTGTCCAGCGTGACGAGGGAATGCCACATGAAGTGTTTTCAAGCAGAAATCAGAAAGAATTCAGGAGCAATGTTGTCGGCCTCACACAGGGCATTCGGCGAGGAGCTTCTTTTCATCTTTGGGAAGGACGCATCACTGAAGGCTCAGCCTACCATCTAGGCCGGTCTCTAATTCCGGCCGGACTGCTTGCCGACATTGTTCGCGAAGGATACGTGCTTCTGAAAGCAAGTTGCCTTTCGCAGCATCTGGTGGCCAGAGAAATAGGCTCATGTGGGAGTATATTAGGAAACACAATAGGAAAACACTAGAGAAAGGGGCACAAATGAAATCTATAGAAGTAATAGTCTCCGGCAGTAAAAACACTCAAGGCAGTGTACGCTGCTTGGGAAATTGCTCAGAAAAACATTGTAGGCCCGGAAGAAATCATTAGGATGTTGCTTCACGTACGATGTTGGAAATACCTGTGATTGAGCACAACTCAAGCGCGATCGAAACAACTCTGAAGAAGCAATTTCATGATGGAAGCCACGCCGCCGTAGATAGTTTCGCCAAACACGTGATTTTCTTCTGTTGTCTTTTTGTCTAATATATAAGCGCTTTTTCGCTTACAGTATCAGGTTGCGGTTTCTTGATGATGCCGAACTGCTTTTGAAGGCCTTACACTTTCGGTGTAAAAAAGTAAAACAAAATAAAAAGGTGATGCATACGAAGTCACACACACACACACACACACACACACACACACACACACGCACGCACGCACGCACGCACGCGCACACACACACGCACGCGCACACACACACACACACACACACACACACACACACACACACACACACACACACCCGGGAATATATTACAGTTGGCTAATATGATTGAGAAAGTGCTAACTTACATACTACAAAGGCAATGAAAGTAATACAGAGCCCAAAAAAGACACATTTCTAAAATACCTAAGCTTTCACATATTTTCGGCTTGTTATTAAAACTGCATGTTCACTGCAAGCTCTTACGTGAGATTTTTGAGAAAGTGGTTGTAAACTGCGCTGAACGTTTCTCTATCTCTGCTATATTGTGAGGTCAAGCTTCTTCGCTTGCGCTGGCGTGCTTCTGCAACTAAAAGTACTCTGGTTTCCTATTAATCTGCCACAGTAGGGGAACAGCTGATACGAGTCACCACGGTGACGCGCTTACATTTTATTGCACAATTATGAAATAGTACGAGAATAAATGTGGCTGCAAGTATGTGCACATGACCATTTGTAAATGACTGATTTTAATTCTCTACGTAGTGTCGGTGTATATATGTGCGATAGAGAATTCGCTTGACAGTCGTCTGCAAACAGTCGAAAACATTTAGTCGAGGGCTGGGAGTTAAAGCTGCGAGCAATATTTGGTGTCAGAAGCCGTGTGATCGTACGGAATAATCATTACCGTTATGTTACGGATGTCTCGTATTTCGTCTAAAGCATGAACTTGAAAGGCAAAGTGTGGCTGATTCGGAAACTCAAGATATAACCTAAATGATGCTACTTCATATATTTTACATCTCGGAATTACTAACAAGCGAGCTCCTCGAAAAATTACTCTCATTTCCTTAAATTTAGTAAATAACAATAATTTCGCCACATGAAGACCTCATTCCCGTCGCGTCAAAGTGAACATTGGTTTTCAGCGTGTACTTTTTTCGAAATGTATGGCGACTCATTACTTCTGATTTAATGAAATTGTAATTGGCGCATGCTGCACAAACTCAACAAAACATGTGGAAAGACCTGCGAGAAAAGTGGAGTAGCAATAACCGTACCATCAGCGCCGCAAGCTTCGACGCTTCTCTCGACTTATTTCCTGGCCTGACAGCTCGTAAACGAACCCCCAAGAAGCTCTGCTTCAGCCACAGCAACTCAAAGACGTTCGAAACAATGCCTATATGCTGCCGCTTTATAGTTGGGTCACTTTTTTTTCTCCCATCGTAAAGAATACAGCGGGGCAAAGCCAATTGGATGATGATCCCATCAGTTTTTCGGCGAGTAGAAATAACTCTATATATATGGTCTTGTTCCAGCAAAGCAAATCGGCTACAGTTCATCGTTTTTTCGCCTCACAGAAAACCAAAGGCAACACTTCAAATGACCGGTTGTGGTGGTGTGCTTCCCGTAGCTCATCGCCAGACAAAGTTTCTCATTTCATTGACATAGAAAAGCAACTATTGAGCTAAGAACGGTAACTCTGGATATGAAATGTCAGTTCAGTGAAGGCCCCAGTGTGTAGAGATTTGGTTAAATGTGCATTGTTCTGCTAATATTGTTACAACAAAATACAAAGATATACATAGACACAACACAAAAAAAACAGTTCTAACATTACCACTTTTGATTGTTTTTCTGTGACAAAAGTAATGTGTCAGTTCGTTGCATTAAACCGGTGCTTCATAAAAGTGCCAACAGCTCAAAAACAGCATATTATTTTAAATAGAAAAGAAATGTTCGCAAAATCATGTAATGAAACTAAGTTGTCATCCTCTTGCCATTCAGAACGAAGCTAAAAAAAGAGTTCATATGGAATGCTCAGAAACGCTACTGATTTTCACGCATCAATCATTTATATAGCAACGACGGTGTACTAACAAATTAAAATCGTATTGGGTTGTAGACGGCTATGCACCAACAACATTTACCGTTCACGATTGGATTTGTGATAGTAAAAATAAGGGCATTTCAGGTTGAGATAAAGTAATTGTTAGCGTTCTCAATCAGACAGGAAAGAAGGAAATGCCTTACCAGAAAACTAACATCGTGATACGCAGGCACAGCCAGACACAGGCACGAACACTCAATGTGTGCATCCGTTTGCACATGTGTGCGTACATATAGGTATGCTCACACCAGCATACACACGTACAAGACAGCTTCCGAGTCCGTCGCATCTCGGAGCACCCGCCAATCGATTGCCAATGGCAGCACTGAGGAGAATCTCCTGCGAGAGACGTGAGCTTCTAACGTCTCTACAGTGCACATACAGTCTTGTTCGATGCTCGTCAATACGTTGGCCCTTCCTCTCTCACACACGTTTGGGGCGACCCTTGTTCTATGTGGCGTGTATTGCCGCCTATTGCTGTGCTACATTTTGGCGCTTCCAGCACAAGTTGGTGCTTTCTCTTCGCGTCGTCTCACTGGCGCCCGATGTCTGGCCTCTGCGACCAAAGGCTGTTTGTTTTCACGTCACTCGTTCTGCCGAGGACATGTCTCAGTCGTCGTCACCAAGTGCATGCACTTGCATGCATCCGTTGTTTACCGAGTCTGCTGGGTGGTGCTTGCTCATTTATTCTTTCGCTTGCTTTAGCGCCTATACTTTCGTCGATCCACGACTGTACGTCAAGAAGAAACGAAGAGTACCATGTGTTCATTTCGTTAAGAGAAGATGAGCAAATGACTGCCACGATGTCTCACGTTAAGTGCTCCCGTCTTGCATCGCTCGCATTTGAGCATTATTATAGATGCAGCATAGGATAAAATGCATGTCGTTATTTTGTTCGTATTGCGCTTCTATCTTTCTCTATTTCTTTACGATGTTCTATTTTCGTCCCGCAGAAAGTGCCCACTTGAATGCTTAGTAGCTCTTCTTGAACAGAAAAAAATTATTTCAAAACCGTGACTGATAACTAGAAGCCGGGCTTCTAGCCATTAAAAATCACGCTTTCAGCACCAAAATATGCAGACACAACAATTTTTCTAGCCTTTAGTGTAAAAATTCAGTGTGTCTATTTATGTTTAGACTTGGGCCCACAGAATGCTTACGCAAATCCAAATGATTTCAAGCGATAACGCCGTGACCCGTATGTATGACAGAAAGACACAAAAAATACTATTGTTTATAATGAAACAAATGTGACAAAAGTTGAACGTAAACGTGCATTTGTCCCATAAAACTGCTTGACTATCGATAACTTGACTTTCAATAATTAAACTGCGTGCATTCATGTTAAATGTGGCCCCTGTCGCTTACCTGAGCGTTACATACTGTGAAAGAGATACGGGAAAAGAATATATTACAGTTGGTAATTATGATTTAGAAAGCGCTAATTTATATGTTACAGAAGAAAATTAAATTAATACAGTCAAAAGAGACATACTTCTCAAAACCTTCTCAACCTGAGCTGAAATTGTAGCGAAGCCTGTAACCTAAAATTTACAAATAATTCCCAAAGTCAGCAATAGATTTCCCGCTGCACTCCCCACAAAAAAGGTGCCATATAACCAAATTATTGGATCATGCACTCAAATTTCATGGTCGCCTCATGCTTGCGCTTGCTCGTGATCTCATTGAAAGTTCGAATAAAAAAAAAGAAGGAAGGAAAGTAGGGGGAAAAGAATGGCAGAGAGGTTAACCAGTCTATAGGCAGCCGGTTTGCTACCCTGCGCATGGGAGGGTGATGGGGGCGGTGAAAGATAGAAAGGAGAGAGGGGAGAGCAGCACACGCGAGCACACTCAGTCACAGTCCAAAAGGAAAGAAAGTGCTCAAGGTGAGGACGCACGCAGACGAAGGCATCTATCTTGCCCTTTGCTGTTCCACCTGATCTTTTTTGTAACGCTGAGTAGCAGGCCAGCAAATAAATTCAGGCAGACTTCTCAGCTTTTCTGCCACAATAAACAGTTCTCTTTCTCTCTCTCTCTCTCTGCCTTTGTCATCCCCTCCCAGTGTTGCTTTTGTGCGCTCTCGGGTACGAAAGGAGAAAGTTTTTTAAGCAAGTGACACATCCCCTTCTTTGCTCGCATCTACGCAATCTAAAAAAAATGTGACAGTCCAACTATCAGACAATAAGTTTTTAAATGAAGCCAAACGACGATTTCTTGGAAAAATGTTGCAGAGCCTCTTTAAAGAACGCTGTGGAATAACCATTATACGTCAAACAAATATGAATAAAACGTTTTTCATGATATAACACATGGAGAACACAGTTAAAAATCAATAATACCTTCGTGCAACACCGCAACCGTGAACGAATCGCCAGATAAATGGGGATATCAATGTTCAACGCAGTTACAGCTTTTCTATACTTTTGTCGCCAATTTCAATGCGGGCAAGCCATGCCACAGGCTCTTTCACACGCTCGAGAAAAGACATGCACCAAGACCTCGTGGTGGTTGCCAGCCACTGCGACTGCTGGAACACATGCAGTCTCGACAGAAACACGCGCTCATAAGCTGTCTCTACCGGACACCCACATTTCGGAAACGCATCACGTTGCGAATGGGGACGAACTTGCCCCGGCAAGAGGTTTCGAAGGTTATAAGGACAAAGAGAAAAAAAAACACTTCAGGCGTGTTCATTGACGGCTCGCCACCCTTCCTGCCATTGTTTTGCAGTGGCGCAACCAGTTCCATATAAATGCTTACTTGGACAACCGTAGTGTATGATGTGTACCTTAGCAGGACAAGATGCGAGACCGAATTGAAGGCGCGTCAGCTGGAGCTTTGTTTTGCATGTATACGTAGCGCTATCAATTACGGGCCCACTACATTCGTGAAAGTGGTGTGGCAGAAACATGGCATAACTTCTTATAGTCTGAATCACCACAGCAGTGTGAAGGGAATACGAAATTCAGGGGTTCCTTCCATCTAAAGAAGAAAGTATAGAGCGATCTGATTCTGCGTGAAACTGGTCCGCAGGCGGCATTTGCCGGTCTTCAAGCTCAGCACGTGAGAAGACAGCGTTGTGTTTTGAGCACGTTAAAACGCCCTCGTTCTTGCAGTCGTTCCTGAAAAAGTGAAGTTCTACCGCGATTCATTTATTTACTTCTGCTTTCTGAGAGACATTGGAAATATTGTGAGCTTCTTTTTTTGTTTAAATTGAATTACTAAGATTACCTACATTATTCTTACCTTACGACATTCCTGATGCCACACAACAAACTTCCAGAATCAATAATAGAAATGACACGTTGGTGACAAAAATACTGCTAGAAAAGCTACGAGATGATATTTCTTGCCTCCAAGTAGAATACTAAAGTATGCATATACAAAAAGTGCATTATTAGATTAAGTGCTTCGATAAAATTCCATTGCATAATCGGTTTGCTTATTCGACTTTCTTAAAGTGCGTGCAGAATGCTAAGCGCTTGATTATGCGCAGTGCCTGCAGCTCACTGCAATGCCAAAGTTTAGTTTTCGAGCCTCACATAATCGGGATTAGATGTGCAAGAATTAAACGCTTGGAAAAGATGTAGCGCGCACGAGAGAGATGTAATAAATTGAAAGAAATGCAGGGAGGTCAACCAAAATTGTACATCCGGTTTGCTATCCTGCTCTAAGAGGAGGGCGGAAGGGAAAGACAGATGAGAAGAAAAGTGGAGTGAAAAGTAGACACGCGTAAAAGGAATGACCAAGAGCGGGGTGCTACAGTCTATTCTCTATAGCAATAGGCGTGGACGCAAAGTGTAGCTTGGTTAACTGAACAAACAAGTCACCTTTAAATGTTCGAATGCACAGAGATGAAACGGCGCATCCTACATAGAGATTGTGATTTCTTCAAGCATGGAGAGCAGAAACATAGGCAGACACTTTTTTCCGGGAAGGGGAAGGAGGAGCACCTTTTTGAAGTAGCCATTTTTTGCTCTGTATGCCATGGCAGAAAAAAGTGTTGAGAAGGGGGGGACGAGCTCAATGTGCCCTCCCCCCTTGGCTGTGCCACTGACGGAGGGGTACTAGTGCTGGTGTACAAGATGGAAGACGTCTTATCAGCAGATTGCACAAGGCGCGTCTTGAGTAGAGGAATAGCGTACACTGAACTAACATGGCATGTTTATGTTTAGTTCGACGCTATTTCCAGGATCTTCGTGTTCATCGACCATGCCTGCCTTCCCGAACCGCTATCTCGGGAGAGTGGCTGGCACCTAATGCAAACACCAGGCTCACAACAAAAGCCGCTCTGCTTACTGGTCTGCTTGAGTATGCGGCTCTGATTCGCTGTTAGCCGCATACATAATGAATGCTGTTTCCACATCGTAATGGTAGAAAGAAGCTAATCTAAGTTAAATATAGAGTCCTATAATTAGATCTTCTCTGTTAATTTCTGTTTTGCTAAAAAGGTAGCTGCGCGCTCGGCCATTCGGGTGGTGTGCTTTTGTAAGAATAATAAATTTCAAGGGTAATATTTCTTTCAACGCCTATCCCTTATCGGTGGCATATTTAAACTTGCAGAGTATTCGCGCATCTATTCTTTCTTTACTGCCTTGTCATGTTGTATATTTATAGAATAATACTTATTAGCCCAAGAAATAAACAACTGCATTGGGTATTGGGACACTGTGGCTTTTATAAGAGTAAATTTTGTCTTTCCTTTTTGAGACTGGAGCAGCGATGGGCTGGTGGCTGCAGAAATAATGCAGTGATATAGCTTGACCTAATTATTTACAGTTATATCATATCACTTAATAGCTGACTTCATATCACATGTTGAAGTTTATATCTGACAAAAAACAAAAAAACAAAGCGCAGACACATTTGAGCCACGATATATAAAAAAAGTACATTCACTTGCCACGCAAGCGATCCTGATTCAATTTCCACTAATACCCGGAATTTTTTATTTATTTATTTGCATCTTTCTCGATTCTTCGGCCATGCAAAGATGGCCGAATATTCGGCCACCAAGAATGGTGATTTTCTCGCTCACAACTAATGACGCCGACGCCGACGCTCGAATTTCTGCGAAACAAATTTCCGCGACACTTTGCAGAAAACGACCATTTACTGCGGAGTGTCGCGAATTCACGACATACCGAGAAACTTCGAGCAAACAAGTCACGAAATGCGTTCCGCCTTTAACGCCGGCTGTGAAGTATACTCAGGGCGAGCGTAGCTTTTAGCATGAAAAATGCAGTGCCGTTTCGTCTGAGGTATATTTGCCATAGTTAATTGCTTTGTTTCCAACGGCGGAGAGCGTGGAGCGCGTGCAACAGCTCTCATTTCTCGCCCGGGTGACCTAAGTAAGTTCCATCTTGAATAATTTTGTTTATTTGTTATGCACGCACCAAGAAGGTGGCATAGGTCATGTTACGTAATACTGAAGTACCTTGCTTGTTGCAAAGTCCTCACTTAATTGGCTTCTGGAGAACTTAAAAGTATGCATTAAAGTTGCATCTTAGATAATATACCTGCAGAATCATTTAAAGGTTAATGTTTAAAGCTATAAAATAAAACAATTTTTATTTTGTTTGGCAGTTTTATAACTGCGGTATTGAAGGGTTAAAACTATTACGTCCACGACGGGAGTGAATTAGCACTTAAGATTTATTCACAAGATGTCAAAAGCGGAGGGATGAAAGCTAACGAGCAAAGCAGAGTTGTATCACGACGCTCAAATCTTTCGTTCCTTTGTTAACCCAGTCACAATGCTGCCCACAATGGACTGCATGAAGTCAGTAGAACATGCCAAGCCCAAGGGCGTTTCTAATTAATGAGAGAACGAAGTCATGACTGTATTCACGAGGAGAATGCGTTTGTTTTCATGTTCTTCTGTATCGTGCATTGTTGGTCGAAAGGTTGACATGGATTGATACTTCTTACAGGCCTACACGGCTAGACTTCAGTAGCTACTGCTCTCAGCCTTCATCCCCCGATAAAGCCTGCGTGGTGTTTTGCCCTTTCTCTGGTTCGCTGATTAGAAATTTCTAATCAACCAAGGCAGACTAAAGAGACGAGTAGCATATATGCTGCGTGCCTTGCCCTGTCGCTAGTACGTGCTATCTTCGCTCGTTTATTTTTTCCAGGACAGCTGCTGCACAGCGTTGCGCATCATGTGAGCTGTGAGCCTTGAAAGACGTGGGATCGCGTTGTATCTGTAACCTCTTTGTATTAGAAAGTCTTATTCTCTCATCAGCCTCTACTTTGGTATAGTGTTTCTGTGACTGAAAGGATAATTTGGGCCCGTTTTATTATTTCTTTTTATAGGTGAAAAAAGAAACCGGAAGGCTTGGAGGAATAGCTGATCTGTTTTACAGAACAGAGCTAGTCGATTCATTGCGCGTAATCACAGCTACACGTCCAGCGTAACACAGATTAAACATAGCCTTGCACTCGAGCCACTGAAAATTCGCCGCGACATCTCACTTTTATCACTATTTCACAAACTCATCCACACCAGCATGATGCCATCTGTTCACCTTAATCTAGCACATCGAACTTCGAGCAGACTACATAACACCTTTAGCTTATCACGCATGTACGGCAATTTATTTATTTATTTTATTTATTTGACAATACTGCTAACTCCTGGTGGAGTCGCCGCAGAGTGGGGTTACAATAAAAAATGAAGACAATACAAAGCAAAGAACCAACACAATTAGTTAAACAAAACAGGCGCACAATGTATAATGTACAGGCGCACAATGTAAACAGGCGCACAATGTATAAAGAAAAAACCAAAAACAAAAACAGACACTCATTCAGGCCGAAATATAAGGCGAAAGGCAAGCAATGCATAAGAAAGGAACTCCACACAATCAACCGGCAAGCAATGAATCGAACAATTCCACACTGTTGGCCTCAACGGTGGGTGCATCCAGGGCGTTCCACTCAACGATCGTTCGCGGAAAAAAAGAATACTTAAAAACATTATTAGCCGTTTGATATGGAGTGATTGAAAAACAATGTCGCATTCTGGTATCATAACCTGTTGAAAAATGCACATAATTGGATATACTGCCGTTGAGATGACCTTTAACTATTTTAAACATAAAACGTAATCGTGCAATTTTATTCCTCGCCGAAGTGTGCTTCAGGTTAGCCTTAGCCACTAAGCCTGAGACCGAGACCCTATCGTAGCGATTGAAAATAAATCTTACGGCTTTGTTTTGGACTCTTTCTAGCTTATTAATATTAGATTGGGTAAAGGGGTCCCAAACAATATTAGCGTACTCTAGAATAGGTAAGACAAGTGTTTTAAATGCTATAAGCTTAGTATCACAAGAAGAATGACGAAGGGAGCGTTTTAAGTAATGCAGTTTCGACATTCCTTTGTTAGAGATCTCTGTTATATGATCATTCCAGCGCAGGTCGCTACGAATGTGAAGACCAAGGTACTTGTAGTGCTCGACGTGAGATAGGATGGTACCGTCAATTGTGTAGTCAAATGAGTGTATATGTGTTTTATTTGCGATAGACATGACAAGACTTTTCTTAAGATTTACTGACATTTGCCATGTATTGCACCATTGAAAAAGCTGATGAAGTTCCTTGTTCAGTTGCAGTTGATCATTAATAGAGTTAATAACGGAGTAAATTACACAGTCGTCCGCATACAACCTAGTTTTTACATTACAATTGTCAGCAATATCATTGATGTAGAGTAAAAATAATAATGGTCCTAACACCGATCCTTGGGGTACTCCTGAAGAAACCGGAAGCATGGATGAAGTAGCTTGATTAAACGAGACACACTGTTTTCTAGAAGTTAAGTAAGACTCTATCCAGTTACAAATTGTACTATTCTTTAAGATGTGCGAAACTTTAAGTAGTAGTTTTGGGTGCGACAGTTTATCGAACGCCTTGGTGAAATCCAGAAAAATAGCGTCGATTTGAGTATGATTGTTGATCGCCGAAGCAAAGTCATGAATTACCTCAACTAGTTGTGTGACGGTGGAGAACCCATGCCTGAAACCATGCTGTGCAGGTGATAAAACTGAGTTGGCTTCCAAGAATTTCATAACATGCTTGTAAATTACGTGCTCCAATAGTTTGCAGCATGTGCAGGTGAGGGCTATTGGTCTGTAATTGGCTATCAGGTGTTTATCGCCTTGCTTATGTAGGGGTTTAACTATCGACGTTTTCCAGTCATCAGGTAAAAGACCAGTAGACAGAGATAAGTTATAAATTAATGTAAGATACTTGGCGCACCATAACGCGTACCGCTTTAAAAACGCATTGGGTATTTCATCTGGACCAGGACTTTTTTTTATATTCAGGTCTAACAACAAATTAAGTACCCCTGATTCTGATACATCTAAATTTTCTATAGGGGGCAGATCACTAAATTTTTTATAAAAAGGGGAGCTTCCATCATCTGTGACAAATACAGATTTGAAGTAATCATTAAATTCACTGGCAATTACAGTAGCATCAGAGGTAGAAACATTTTTTACAATGAAGGTATCACAATTTGAGATCACCGGTTTTATGAACCTCCAAAAAGAGGCAGGGGACTCTTTTATCATTTTACTCAGCCTAACATTATAAAAATTATGTTTCTCTTCTCGCATCTTAATTTTAAGTTCTTTAGATACGCTTAAGATTTGATTATGAATATTTGTGTTATGGTGGCGCTTTTTTTTAGCTTTCTTCAAACGCTTAACCTTCCTTTTTAAATGAATAATGTCCCGTGTAATCCAAGGATTGGATACGTTAGTTTTTTTAGTTCTAAGGGGTACAAAAAGTTGTATGCAAGCATGGACCATGTTTCTAAATTTTACCCACAAAGCGTTAACATCACATGTGTGAACACTGCGAAAGAAATCGTCGTAAGATGATTCCAACATTTCCAAAATAGATACATCATCAGCTCTTGCAAAGTCATGAAAACTTATAACCTTAACATGTTTCGTCGCCTTTAAAGAAGGAAACTGTACAAGCACCGCATGATGGTCGGAGATGCCATCAACTACATCACACTCAATAGTTCCCGGAATGTTGCTTCGAACAAAAACGAGATCCAGAATGGATTTAGAATCACCGTGAACACGTGTACAATCCTTAACTATTTGTCTTAGATCAAAGCGAAACGCAATGTCGATAAGTTCTTCACCACACACTATATCATTATTAGTAGCTGAAAATGTATTCCAATCGATTCCCGGCAAATTAAAATCCCCGCAAAGAATGAGCTTTGTGTTTTGCGATATAAGGGAAGCTATAAATGCCTTCAGCTCTTCCAGGACTTTTACATCTTCGCCGGGTGGTCTGTAAACTACTCCAATTACTAGGCATTCGTTTTCAAAAAACAATTTGCAGAACATGGCTTCGGCTCCAGGTGGCTCGGACAAGCGTACTACTTTTAAGCCTTTTCGAAACAGAAGTGCCACTCCCCCACCCCTGAAATTCCTATCTCTCCTGTGAGCGCAAAACTGAGGGGGCGTGAATTCGCTATCGAAGACACCGTTGTGAAGCCATGTTTCGGTTAAGGCGATTACGTCAGGATCGTGAATTGAAGTTAAGTGCTCTAAATCGAGGCCCTTGCGCACAATACTTCGACAATTTGCGTTGAGCAGTTTCAACGAAGAGGGAGGATGCTGGGGTCATTGTTTTGCGTTTCTAGAAACTGCAACCTTATCGTTAGATGCCTCATCCCAGATATACAGAGTTCCATTGACAGACACCTTGTCGTAGGAAAGTTTAACCCGATCCCCGCGTTCTCTGTGTACACTGGTACAATCCCACAACCTTTTTCTTATGTTCCGTACTTTTTCTGAGTAATCTTCGGTCACATACATACCAGAATTTTTTAATTTGCCACAGTTCTTTAGAATTGATTGTTTTTCTCTATAATCAAGTAATTTAATAACGATTGGTCTCGTTTTGTTTGGGCGTTTTGATCCAATCCGGTGACATCTTTCCATACCATTTATAGAAAGCTGAAGCTTTTCTTGAAAAAAATCCCTAGAAACACATTCACACAGGGATGACAATGTTTCATCTGCGGGTTCACGAAAACCGTGAATAATAATGTTATTTCGCCTGCTGCGATTTTCGAGATCGTCAACTTTATCAGCAATAGAGGCAATGCTTTTATCTATGCTCTGCATGTGGGATTTCATAGAAGCAAATTGCTCCTGAGCATTGGCAATCGGTGTGACCGATGCCTCCAAGGAATCTAGCCTGTCTTTGAGCTGAACTAAGGTGTCCTGTAAAGAAGTCTGCGCCGTGCTATAATCGTTCATACGGCGAATTATTTCCTTTTGGCCTTCTAGAACGTGAAGTAGTAATTCATGATCACTTTCAGAGTCTACTTTTGAGCTGCGCAGTTGGCGTGATACCTTATCATCATTAGGCCCTGGATTTTGCTCAACGTCACCGCACAGTAATAGCACATCAAAAAAGAAAGAACTTAACGAACATAGTAGACTACAAAATGCACATTTTCGCTTCTGTGGGCAAGGCAGCAGGACAAGAAAAGGATCATTGCTTCGAAAACATTTAGCACCGCTAAGGTAACTGACCTGCACAAGGAAAAAGACGTGCTTGTTCAGCATAGTTGCAGGCACGCTGCCGCCTCGCCCACTGAAGATGCGCAGGGGTGGCGGCGAGTATATAAGTCCTGGGCCGGATGACGTCACGTGAAAGGAGGTGAAGGCATGGCTCGCAAGTGCACACGAGGCGCCTGGTTGTTCGATGAAACTGCAGTAGTTCATGAATGTTGAATTTCCGTGTTCTTCGCCAGATAGGGCACGAGAAACGTCGGCTGGGCAGAAATCCTGATCGGATGCCGGCACAGGGCTGGACGAAATGGCGATCAGCATCTGCACAAGGAAAAAGACGTGCTTGTTCAGCATAGTTGCAGGCACGCTGCCGCCTCGCCCACTCGCAATACTAACAAGCAATACTAACGCTTTCCACCAGTCGGCTCTTCCACGAGCTATTCGTTTGTGGAATAATTTGCCAGATGATCTTGCGTCAGAACAAGACCACACAAAGTTCTATCATACTCTTAAAAAATACTTATGCACCAAAAACTGCTCTATCACATCTTCGTAATCATCAGTGTTTATAGGACTGTTGCCGATGTTTTTGCACTATTGCTAGGTTGTAGTTACTGTCATAATAGTTTTTTTGTATTTCACCTTCACATACTGTAACTCACTTTTCTAGTTTGTATGTTGCTTACATGTTCATAAGTAGAACTGCATTTTCTATTATATTCATTATTTGCCTATATATGTGTAGATGTTACGTATATGTATTTTTCTAACATGTTATCTGTACCGCCCCCCTTACACAATGCCCCTCGAGGGCTCTGTAAGGTACTGTAAATAAATAAATAAAAATAAATAAATAAATTTGTACACTCCACCTCAACTTGGAAACTAAATATTACGCGAAAAGTTGTTTTAAAGTGACTAATATTTTTAGAATAACGATTGATTCTTCTACCGATAGCAAAATACATTTCCAGGATTATTCGAAGTGAGTTGATATCTCTGGCTGATGAAACAAAGGCATCCACATAAAGCTTGGTACGATATATAATAATTATGAAACCGTAAATGGCTAAACAATGGGCCATCGATGTCAGCGTCTCGTGACGCGCCGTCAACACGAGTGACGAGAGAAATCACCATCACGTGATCATGATGTCATGGGCGATCATCTTGGGTCACTGCGACGTCACATACGATGATGTCATCGCATGACGTATTAACTTGGTGAAAGTCGAACCAGTGACGGATGCAGCGGAAAAAAAATGTTATAGGGGCAAAGAGCTTTCGCAAGAGGGCCGGGGCAGCTCAGTATATATCTAATGTGGAATAAAAAATGAACTCCACCACCCAGTCGCCTTAGGCGAATGTATAAGAGTGTTTGTTAGATTTTTTCTGTCAATGCTCATAGTAGAACTCGCTGGTGTTTATAATTTGATGTCATATTTTTAATTTCACTATTATTCGAGTTTTCTAAAGTCTGCACTACATTGACTTGAGCTTCGAGGTGGGCTCTTGTCCGAGCGCCAGGATTATGTACAGTCTCACTCAATAAAACGGCCAGGTGGATTAATTAGGTTGTGCTCAGAAAGGCCTGTGTTCTATATCTCTCGTTTGTCCATGCTACAAGAGCAAGAGCGCTTATTGCGATACTCGGTGCGAGTATTTACGCTGTTAGTACTTTTCGAATCTCGCCGGTTTCTTATTTTTGTTCTCGCTAAGCGGTCGTTGTTTAACAAGGCTCCTACTCTCATTTTTCACAAATGGATGTGCCTCGTCTCAGAACTTCTACTCAGCTTGTGGAGAAGTAGAAAGAAAAAATGATGGCAAATAAACAACTTTAACAACTTTGTTAAGTAATACATGAGCCAGAGAAAGGTACACAAATCTCTTGCGAAGTCACTTAATGAAATGCTTTGCTCGGCACAAAGGCTAACATCGTGGAATAGATTTTAGCGCATAAAAATGAGGGAAACAAGATTATTAAGCTAGCTTGATATTTTTATTTTAAAAAATAAAGCCAGTGGACAGTGAGAGCTTGTTTAGTCACCGTGTCTCCTGGTGTGTTGTCTTTTCTCATTCACATCTATTCCAGACACTTCTAAAGTTGTCTTTCATACAGTTTTGTTACCTGCTGTAGTTTTCTTTATTTGGAATTTAATGTGATAAACTAACTTTATTGCTCTTGTGACACCTCCCGACGAATTGGCTGCACTAACGTTCGAGGCAACGAAGATTCATGCTTTTTTCGGCGAGGCTTTTTACTTCGTGACCTGCTATTAATTGACAAAACATTACGGTCTTTATTAACTCACTTCCACAACTCAAATATTCTATGGGCGAGAATCATAGACTGTATGACTGTTCAACAGAACATTTAGTTAATTTATTTCATGCTGTTACAGGGGCGTTCGTCGATTGCAAGTACGAGTGCATTCTAATAGAAAAAAATTATGACTGTTTTAGTAGCAGTCTGCCGGTGGATAGTGGCACTCAGATATCTTGAATAAGACAAGATTTTTTCTCATGCTGACACGAACGAGGGTTGCCGTTAGATGGCATTGCAATGAAGCCAGAACTCAAGCCAAAAGTAGCCAAAGTAGCCATCTCATCGGAAATATTACACGGTGAAGCAAGGAAAACAGAAGAGAGAGACAAAAGAAAGGCAGGAATGTTTACCAGTTCACCATAACCGGTATGCTACAATGTATAGGTATGAAGAATGGGAGAGACTCAAGGAAGAGCAAAGAAAGAAAGAGGAGGGAGCAGACCCAGAGTACACGGCGTCATTATCAGTCTACAGCCGCTCGAGAAAATATGTCATCCTGAGAACGTTTACGGAGCGAGAAAAAAAAAAGAGCGCCCGTAGGGAAGACGAGAGGGGAAGCATTTGCTCACTATTGAATTCTCAGTGGCCTAAAAAGCATTTGAGTTGGTAAGGTAGAGCGCAGAGAAAAGAGTGAAAGCAAGAAATCGCGCCAGCAGGAAATCAGCTTCCACTGTTAACTGCGGCATATTCACACCACCTCGTCAATTATAGCGCGAGTCTCGTGCAACGCGAATTTTGCGAGCACGTAGCGAGGCCGGCGAAAGTGTCACACGACGAAGCTAGAAATAACGATTCGGAACCCCTGGACCGGCCGCCAATAGCCGTGGCAGACGCGAATAGCCAATCCTTGTCTTCATCCTGGAGGGAGGCACCATGTCCAGCGTTGCCCGCAAAAAAATGAATGAGCTGCTGCTGTGGCGTGTGTATATAGCGATGGGTCACGCTGTAGACTTTTTTGAAACAGAGGACAGTGGTATTGGTGGTCTAAAAAATGATTTTGAGAACGTGCTGCTATTGTAAAGATTCATTCTATTTGTCATTCCTGTTAACCATCATCATTGGCTAGCGATCGGCGGATATAGTATATATTTCTGAACTCGCGTAAAGCTAAAAACATAAATGAAGACGAGTGGCAGGTTGACCGTCATATTATTCGCAAGTTCACTCGCGATGCGGCATCGAGGCACACTCCGGAGCTGCAATTTTTTTGCTCTCGTATTAACATGCATTTCATTGAAAATCTCTCGTTGACTGGGATTACTCGACTTTATAAAAAAAGTCTGCCGCTGAGTTTCTTTTGCATTGTACCGTATCGGCTATGAGTCAGTGGCATCGCAGAAATAGTTATAACGCAAGACGTTGTCAATGTGACACCAGGACTCCAGCAGGCAACCACTACGAATATTACATTCAATAGATGTTAAATCAAGAAGGAAATTTCTGGCTCGAATGTTATTTCTTGGTCTGATAGGCTTTGATAACTACGACAAGACATCTAGCCGCGGCTTTGGCCGACATTGCCTCAACGTGTCTGTTGAAGTATTCCTGTCATGAGGAAAACAAAACACAGGTGCGATAGATCATATTTTGTTCTACCGCTATTGTGGCTTTCTTCTGTGCAATATTTCACAGATAGAGATCGTGTTTTACCGCAATAGCGTTAAAGTGTTCGTTTCGCAGAAATTTTGGCATAGGCGTTGTTGCCAACGTTGGCGTCATTAGATAGTGAGCTAAAAATTATGTTGTCTATGACCAAAAAATCGAAAAAGATGCAAATAAAATAAATAGTATTCATTTCTGGGTCCTATTGAATATCGACTCATGGCTGCCTAGTTTCACAACAGAGCCACGAACTTTCTTAAAACTGCTTTCGAAAAGAATTCAATGAATGCCTTGCAGGGGAAACAGTCTTCTTGCGGGCCGGATATTGTGGGGCGGAAGCACAGAATCGCGGCAGGCTTCAAATCATGTGAATTGAGGAATGAGTGAGTGTTTTAAAGGTGCATTCATTACAAAGAACTTAGAAATATTTCATCATCGTCAGCAATAGAAATACTACCAAAGGGAACAGCTGCTTAGAGACGGAGAGAATAAGCGTGAGTGAAGCACAGGGAGTTTAACCAGAGAAAAATGAGGTTCTCGTGTTGCCCTACGGACGGGAAGTGCACTCTTCACTGATGATCAAAAGGATATAATTATGGCGGAGCGTGTTGATTATTATGACATTCAAATAGTACTTTTTTCAGAAACTTTTCCACAATTATTGTACTTTATGTAAAAGCACTTGTTTGACACGCAGAAAGCCTGGGTCCAATTGTAATTGAGACCAGGAACCTTTTAGTATTTTATTTGCATCCTTCCTGACTTTTAGGTCACAGACAAGGTGATTTTTCGCATACATGGTTTTTCGCACACAACCAATTACGCCGAAACCCACTCTGCAATTTCGCCAAAACGAATGCTCTAACGTTCTCGCGTTAAAATAGCATGACTACATGATACGCTTATCATAAAATGTACCAAGAGAATTGAAGGATTCACACGGAATTCAGGAGACGCCTTATGATGCGACCTCTTTAAAATCCCGTAGCCGCATTCTGCGAAAATCTCTGGTGTTTCAACTTGACGCTTCATTGGTACAGAAACGAGCAACGTTTGCTGAAGAGCCAGTCTCATGCATAATACAGCATGGCCGTGCCGATGTTCTGGCTCTTCTTCGAGTAATTCCTTTAAAATGCAGCACACAAGGGAAGTGGGCGCTGCAGTACCGGGGCGTGCTTTGAGGAGATCCACCATTTCATTTTCACGTGGATATTTACGAATACGTGGACTGCCAGTATTGATACTTCTTTGAAGGCTAGAGTTGGTTCAGTTAAGGAGTTAAAGTATAGACTACTAACGGTTCAAGTTCTTTGACAGAGATTCCACTATGTTGGTGGCATCCACTATACCAACAAGCAAACTTGGCGAGGCTAGGTTATATGAAAAGAGAGTCGGCTCCACTTCATCGATGCGGTTTTCTTTTGATGATAATCGATCACGTCGATGTTTGCTGCTAGCGTGTGCAGAGGCCAGACAGCTTCCCAAGCTAACATGGTAACGCCGCCTGTGCCTCTTCCTGGTGACATCAGGGTCAATATGTGAGGACACGAATCGATACACGAATACACGAAGCAAAACGCAATGAGTATGGGGGCATTTTCACATAAAACTTACTGAGAGGCCTTACTGACAAGTCTATCAATCTTCTCAAGATGGGGCTGTCAATGGGCCTACACTGCAAAAGTTTGGAGACATTGACGAAATTTTCAAACTTTTGATGGCACACACTCCAATAATCAATTTCTGTGGTACAGTGGGCGCTGGTAGAACAAGAGAAAATATATTGTACTACTTGAATAACATTCTGAGTTCAACGGGCATTAATTCATTGTGAAGACAAAAATTGTTCGTGGTTTATATGCTCAATGAATTAGTACGAGACCATCTCAAACATCAATCGTGATGGCGCATCCTCATAAATTTACGACAACGATCTGCACACAACTGGCACCTAAGTCAATATGTGCTGGTCACAGAGGTAATTTATAATACCAGATTATTCAGACTAAGCAAATGCAAGACTTGCCTTAACAATTTACGTGTGTTTCTTCTCACTCTCACCATACGACAACCCTTTCTCCTCTCATACGAGAGGTATAAGAAGCGGAAACAATAAAAATGCCAGTGGTAAAAACAAATGTACGTCTCTCGCATTGTTGCCTATTTTCTTTTCTGCAAAACTTGATTCAACCATAGTCACTCTAACTTGATTAGACTGGTTGGTGGGAGTGCCAATTATTTCACTCATGACGGAGCTTGTGAGTTTGCCAACTGGTGATACACAGATCTTCAGGCTGCATTCTTATTGCATGCTTAACTTTAAAGTAGCCCATTTGACTGCATATTAAATGTGAATATGAAAACTACGCCGTTCTCAGCTTTTTCTTATTTTTTTTTCGTTGTGCCCATTCTATGTTCTAAGGCCTTCAACCAGCACGCCATTTTTTCTGGCGAGTGGCATGCTGGAGACTATGCATGTCATAAGAAATCCTTATATCAGTCTGTCTGACTGTTTTCATAAACAGAACGAAGTTCTGTATTGCGATCTACGCTAACCTAGTATATATTTGTAAGCAGCACACATAGAGGACCGCTCTTTCGGCTATGTGCCACCGGTGGCTACATACTCCATCGGAGATTGGACAGACCCACACCCTAAGGAGCTTTGCTCCTAAAAAATCTGAGCACAAATGACACAATGAGGCTCGAATCCGGGTCCGTGGGGCGCCAGCCTAGTATAATATTGACGCAACGTAGGCTGGCAACTATAGTAGCCAGCCTCTGAAGAGGACAACGAAGTAGTTCTGTGTGCGCGTGCTCTGGGGTTCGCGTTTCTGGCCCTTGGGTTAGGAAAGAAAACGCCCTATTTTGTACCTGCGTGCCTGTGTCTTTGTGACATTTTCTGGTGGAAGTGCTGGGTACGGTAGATGATACGGTTCCCTGAGAGCACCCCTGACGCAAGTCCATCGAGTATCTCAGCCGAGCTTACCCTGGTGCACGTACGTTCCAGCCGTCGTCTCCAGGGACTCGAGCCACAGCACGGTTTGCTGCCTGAACATCAGAGGACTATGAATCAAACACCGCCTAACGTCACCGCGCCAGCACCAGCGTACCTGGTTATCAACCAGCCCAAGACGCCGAAGACATTTCACGGAGCTGCTTTTGAAGATGCCGACGACTGGCTCGAGCATTTCACCCAGGTCGCCGTCATCAACGATTGGATCCCAGAGCGTAAGCTACGCTATGTGCACTGCTTCCTGGAGGACTCCGCGAAAACGTGGTTTGAGAACCATGAAGCAGCGCTTACGTCATAGGATGAGTTTCAACGGCAGTTCCTCAAGGCCTTTGCCCGAGAGGACAGGAAAGAGACAGCGGAGCGTGCTATAGAGGCAAGGGTTCAAGGCCCTAACGAAAGGGTGACGACCTACACGACCTACGTAGAGGACATGGATCGGCTTTTCAGGCGTGCGGAGCCCTCTAAATCCGAATCCAAGAAAGTTCGCCACCTAATGCGTGGTGTTAAAGAAGAGATTTTTGCCGGCCTGATTCGAAACCCGCCTGCGACACTTGCGGAGTTCCACGAGGAAGCCACTGCCATGGAGAGGGCCCTTCAACAGCGTACCAGGCAGTATAACCGTGGTGTAAACCCAAGTGAGGTCACTTCTGTCACTCTCGGCAATGACATCACCGCGTTGCGAGAGCTTATCAGAGCTCTCATCAAGGAAGAGCTACAAACGATGCAGGTGGCTGCTTCACCTGCAGAGCAGCTCTCCATTGCGGAGATGGTACGCGCCGAGCTACGGCAAGCCGTTCACGATCCCCAACCATCCGAGGCGCCACAACAGAGGCACTGCGTCGAGATGAGCTACGCGGAAGCAGTGCGACGTCCTCCATCGTGCAGTTCAACCAGCGTATTTTACCCCAATGAGCGACACACTCAGCAAATGGAGGTAGGCTTCCGCCTTCGCAGCTCACCGTTGATCGCCGAAGAAAGAGTGACATCTGGCGTACACCCGACCACAGGCCCCTTTGTTTCCACTGCGGGGAAGCCGGACACGTCTACCGAACATGTCCATACCGTCGTGTGGGTCTCCGTGGATTTTCGCCTAATGCCCCTCGTCCACGACCTGGCGAGCGACCACAGGAAATAGAGAGTTTCATCTCGAATCGTCGCAGTATCGAACATCGGTCACAAGAGCCTCGCTCGTCGTCGCCTGCTCGCTACAGGTCACCGAGCCCAGCCTATTCACGCGGCGCTCCAATACGCCGTTCACCCAGTCTTGCAAGTCGGGAAAACTGAGTTCAGCGACCTCCGGAGGTGAGGCCGCTGACGCTGACTCTACGGAAGATCCTCCACTACGACGACAGCGACAGCAGCAAAAAGATGTACAGACGCAGTCAAACGTGATGCGAAGAGTGGTGACATCAAACATTGCGGTAACTGTCGACGACGAATAAGTAATAGCGCTAATTGACACTGGAGCAGACACTTCCGTTATGAGCATGGGTCTTGCCTGCAGGCTGAAGAAGGTTTCTACCCAGTGGGCTGGGTCGCTGATACGTACGGCAGGAGGCCATCTTCTTACTCCGGTGGGGCGGTGCACAGCGCGAGTCAGTATTCACGGATTTACGTATCTCGGAGATTTTGTAATACTACCGAGTTGCTCGAGGGACCTAATTCTCGGACTGGACTTTCTGCGTGATAATGGAGCCGTGATTGATTTGCAACAGTCGCAAGTGACGTTTTCTACGGCACACGCTTTAGCGCGCAACCCTCACGGCAGTTACGTCAATGCTTTGAGAATTGTTGACGATGACGTCACGTTACCGCCGAAGAGTAGCGTGTTCACCTTGGTAGCCTGCGACGTTTTTGACGAATTCAACGGCTATGAAGGTATTGCAGAGGCAAATATCTCGCTGCTGCTCAAACGAAACATATGCGTAGCCCGATGCCTTGTTCGGTTAGAGAATAAACGCTCTCGAGTTCTGCTGACCAACTTCAGCAATGAGTTTCAGCACGTTCCTAGAGGGACTACTGTCGCTTTCCTCAGTGAAATCGCCGACTTTTTTGATATCGGCACATTGGATACGACTTCACCGCATGCAAAAGCTTGTGCTGACCTGGGAAGCTGCATTCACGTTAATCCAGACTTGCCATATTCACGAAAAGAGCGGCTGCTAAACCTTGTGAGGGAATTCTCGGACTGCTTCTCCACAGCATCGAAAGTTCGGCGTACCACCGTTACAAAACATCGCATTGTTACCGAGGAGTCGGCGCGGCCTCTTCGCCAACATCCATACTGTGTGTCCCCGAAGGAAAGAGAGGTGATTAAGCGTCAAGTTCAAGAAATACTGAATGATGACGTCATCCAACCCTCGACAAGTCCGTGGGCGTCACCTGTTGTCTTAGTAAAGAAAAAAGACAACACACTACGCTTCTGCATCGACTATCGACGGCTTAACAAAGTCACTAAACGCGACGTTTACCCCCTGCCACGAATTGATGACGCCTTAGACCATCTACGCCACGCCCAGTTCATTACATCACTAGATCTCAAGTCAGGGTACTGGCAAATTGAAGTTGACGAGGGCGACCGTGAGAAAACCGCGTTCGTGACGCCTGACGGGCTCTACGAATTGAAAGTGCTGCCTTTCGGTCTCTGTTCTGCTCCCGCCACGTTTCAACGCATGATGGATACTGTACTAGCTGGACTAAAGTGGCAGACGTGTCTTGTATACTTGGATGATGTCGTTGTGTTTTCAACCACATTTGACGAGCATCTTTCAAGGCTAAAAAGTGTCCTCACTGCAGTAAGGAGAGTGAACCTTACTATCAAGCCCGAAAAGTGCTACTTCGGCTATCAAGAACTCAAGTTTCTCGGCCACGTGGTTAGCCCGGAGGGTGTTCGACCAGATCCGGAGAAGTTGGCTGCCGTTGCCGATTTCCCTCGTCCTGGAGACAAAAAGGCTGTTCAGCAATTCCTCGGACTCTGTGCGTACTACCGCCGTTTTGTCGAAGGATTTTCGAAAATTGCGGAACCTCTTACAAGACTGACACGGCCAGATGTACCTTTCGTATAGACGGAAGAACAACAACAAGCCTTCGTAGAGCGGCGCAATCGACTGCAGACAGCTCCAGTGCTGGCAAATTTCGACGACACTGCCGACACCGAGATCCACACAGACGCCAGCAACGTGGGAATCGGAGCCATTCTAGTTCAATGGCAGAACGGCGCAGAGCGTGTGATCGCTTACGCGAGCCGCAGTCTCACAAAAACAGAGGCTAATTACTCTACCACCGAAAAAGACTGCCTAGCAGTCGTTTGGGCCATTAGCAAGTTTCGACCCTACCTATACGGCCGGCCATTTCGAGCGGTCAGTGACCACCATTCGCTCTGTTGGCTTGCCAATCTACGGGATCCGTCAGGCCGCCTCGCCCGCTGGAGCCTCCGCCTTCAAGAGTACGACATAACGGTAGTCTACCGATCAGGACATAAGCATACAGATGCTGACTGCCTGTCTCGTGCTCCTATTTCCCCGACGTCATCTGACACTGAACAAGATTTACCGTTTCTTGGCATCGTTGATGTGGTGCGGATGGCTGAGCTTCAACGTGAGGACACTGAGCTACTTCCTGTCATCCAGCATCTTCAAGGAGAAGACGTTATCGTCCCACGCTGACTCTCACGTGGTTTGACTACGTATTGCCTGCGTAACAATGTTCTCTACAAGAGAAATCTTGAGAGCAGCCAGGAAACTTTCCTCCTCGCCGTTCCAATGGCACTGCGTGAGGAAGTTTTGCAGGCGTGCCACGATGATCCTTCGGCCAGTCACTTAGGCTTTGCTAGGACATTAGCGCGCATCCGACAGAAGTACTACTGGCCACAGCTGTATTCGTCCGTTCAGCGCTATGTCCGACCCTGCTGTGACTGTCAGAGGCGTAAAGTTCCACCCGCAAAGCCCGCCGGTTTCCTCCAACCTTTAGATCCACCTCGAGCACCATTTCAGCAAGTAGGAATGGATCTTCTTGGTCCCTTCCCTACGTCATCCTCAAAAAATAAGTGGATAATTGTCGCGACCGACTATCTGACTCGCTATGCAGAAACCAAAGCTGTGCCTTATGGAACTGCAGTTGAAGTCGCCAGATTCTTTGTCCACGACATTGTTTTGCGCCATGGTGCACCTGCTGTTCTCATAACCGATCGCGGAGCAACAATTATGGCAGAGTTATTGCAACAAGTCACCAAGCTGACGCACACCAACCACCGGAAAACAACAGCTTATCATCCCCAAACGAACGGCTTGACGGAGAGGTTAAACAAAACATTGGCCGACATGCTATCTATGTATGTTGATGTAGAGCACAAAACGTGGGATGAAATTTTTCCGTATGTCACGTTTGCTTATTTATAACACCGCTGAGCAAGAGACCACAGACCTAACACCATTCGAGCTTGTTTATGGCCGTCACGTCACAACACCGTTAGACGCTATGCTTCCCGTAGACCAGGACAACAGCGGAAATGACAGCGTTGACGACTTCGTTGAGAAAGTCGAGGGAGCCCGCCAGCTTGCACGGAACCGCATTCGCGCGCAGCAAGATATCGACGCTCGCCGTTACAACAAAGGCCGAAGGAGCGTCCACTATCAACCAGGTGACTATGTACGGGTGTGGACAACAGTTCGACATCGTGGGCTTTCGGAGAAGCTATTGCGGCGCTACTTTGGCCCCTACGAAGTTGTGCGCTGCCTCAGTGACGTGAATTACGAGGTAGTTCCCCAAAGCTCCGACACCAGTTCAAAAAAGAGGACGTCCACGTCCAGAAGTAGTCCATGTAGTACGGATGAAAGCGTACCACGCCCGCGAGTTATGAACACTTCGAACTTTTTCCTTATTATCCACAACAGCGTGGGCTTTTTTTTCATTGACGTGATTTTTTTTCATTTCTTTCATGGCCACCTCTAGCATCTCAGTCAATCGACCGGGACGGTCGCTCTTGAAAGGGGAGAATATACGCAAGGTAGGCTGGCAACTATAGTAGCCAGCCTCTGAAGAGGACAACGAAGTAGTTCTGTGTGCGCGTGCTCTGGTGTTCGCGTTTCTGGCCCTTGGGTTACGAAAGAAAACGCCCTATTTTGTACCTGCGTGCCTGTGTCTTTGTGACAATATTACTGAGTTACGCCAGTGCTTGTAACTTGTTGTCAAACTTGTCTTAGGTAGGCTGTACCTAGCACCAACGACACAGTGGGGCTCGAACTCGGGTCCCCTGACTTCCAGCCCGGTATTCTACCACTGGTCTACACGGGTGCTTGTGACTTGTCAAATTTGCCTTAGGTAGGCTTGATATTGGGAAAGCAATCGCGTTAATACGACTTGTAAAGCGTTTTAAAACAGCGAAAGAACAACCAGTCTTGACACAATGCTAATAGTGTAACCAGTGGGCCGTCCAATGCTCCAACCCATCACATAATCTTGTTTTTGTTCTCCTATTAACTGTGGCGCATAACCACTTCTACCATTATTCCTCATAGTTGTCAGCCACTGCATGAACAATTGGCACAAAATTTCTTGCAAGTGTTTTGTGGATACCACGATTCTCAGAAAAATGACGAAAAATAGCATAGCAAATGCCGGCCTACTACCCAAAAAATTTATTAATAATGACCTAGAGGGTATCAAGCAAGTCGGCGTGCAGTAGTTACCCAATCAGTGTTTAGAAAAGGCTCCTAAAGGCCGCTCTTCTAGCTTTCGCTGTGACTATGCTGCGCTTTCCACGCAGGCCTTGCGTTTTTTTTTGTAGGTGACTGAGTACACAAAATAAAGAAAGAATGCCACACGTCTGAAAGAAAATGTTGTGCCTCGACTTTCCATGGAATGTTCAGTTTCCGGTGAGTAGTACATCTATGCTGAACAGCCAGGAAGTGGGTGAAGAAATAAACTACGAAAACATATAAAAATAGAATTTATATGTTTACTGACGAGGGACGTGTTTGCCGACGCTGCGGCCTGTTTTGGCAAAACATCTCAAAGGAGAAACCGATGCCCCAATTCCCGACCCGATGGCCGCGCGACTATATCACCGTAGGAAATGCACCAGACAGAACTTTTCGACAGAACTTACTGTAAACATCGAAAGCATGGAAAAGCACATGCATGATGCATAATCGTGGCGCGTTTCGTGTGCTATGTGAATTATTCTGGGCTGTGCGCGCGGAGAACGAGAACAAATTTCTCACTGACAATAGCACGAAATTTCGAGAAAGGAAAGCGTCAATGAAAGAATTATTTGAGTTCGCAGTTATATCGAGGTACAACAGCAAACAAAAAGATAAGCTTTATTACTTTTGCTACTGTCTTCAGATAATATGGGCGTATTTATTTAGATTGACATGCATACATTACAATTTGCAGAGGCTGAAACACTGTTATCACCCGGCACTAAGTGACCTTGCCAGATATTTTTTTTTGTTCAAGCGCCATTGCCCATTTTATTGCGGAAGGTTTGAGTACGCGTGCTATCCGGTGGAATGGACGATAGAAACACAGTAGAGTGCTTTCTAGGAAACACGCCAGGACCAGTGAATACGTGAAACATTTGATCAGTCATGCGAAAAGGAAAAAAGGAAAAAACCACGTGCCTGCGGTCGTATACACTATTTAGACGACTGACGACTGTGGCCATCTCTAGCATTGGGTGTTGAGTGTTTTTTTGTTATTTGATGCGAAGCAGCTCTGCCTCACGTGTGTAACGCCGTACGTGCGTGTGTGCGTACGAACGCGTCACAGCGCGTTTTCCTCGCCGCAGGTGTTGAAGCAGTGCCTAAACACTGCCAAGTAGGTCACGCCACAGCTACGGGTTGACGTTACGCTCCCCTCGAAGGTGCGCACTGACGTCACTCTCTCCCTGACCCGCAGGACGCTCATCACAGCACCCGCAGTGTTCGACTCGTCCGCCCACTCGGCACAGACTTTTCAATCGCTTCACTCTCTGCACCACCCGCAACCCTCAACCGCGCGTCGAGTGAAAATGCTTTTGCGGCACGTTTATCTGCGATAAAGCTTACATGAAACCTAACTTGCCTTTTGCGTCTTCGCGTTTCAAACAAACCTCTACTCGAGTAAACGCTACACCGAATTTTCGCTTCAAACTGTTCTTCCAGCACCCGCGCCGACGCCCGTTTCAACCGGGTCAACGCCGTGTGCACCGCTACTGTTTCGCATTCCATCAGGGTCCACTTCGGGCAGATTGTCCATAATTTTTTATGAGTAATATGTTAAACAAGCAGACAATATAGGCAACGAAGCTATATAGTTCGTGTAGTTTTCTAAATGCAGTGTCGTAATTATAATAAAATTCGGCAGATCTGGTGTACCTAGAGAATAGACGTTATGCAAATCATGCGGAGGGAAGGTGACCGTGTTGCAATCACTTATTGAGCGACATTTGAAATCACGCTGAATATATGTACAAATGTTGTACACACAGACATATGTGGAAGAGCTGAAGATGTTTATATAACAAGTTGTTTGCACTCGTGCAACGATGCCAATAGGAACACGAGTATATTAGGAACACTAGAAGCGATAACTGATATGAAAAGCTGGTGCTCGCAAGAATGTTAGCTCTGGCCACTGCTACATGAATCAAGTTCAGCACACGATACCTTGCCTGCAAATATCTAGGCATCTTGATATCGTCCGACTTAAATTGGACGGCGCATGTCGAACATATTACGAAGAAGGCACTCGGCAGGTTATTTTTTCTTAAGCGAACCCTTCGTCATTCGACACCCAAAACAAAACCTTTAGCGTATACCACGCTTATCAGCCCAATCCTCGAATATGCGAGCGTGGCCTGGTTCCCCTTCACAAACAAACATGTAGCCGCGCTTGAAAGAATACAACGTAAAGCAGTCCGTTTTATCTATAACCGTTATAGGCGTACCGACTCACCTACTGCTCTTTTGATAAAAGCGGATCTGCCTACCCCGGCGAGCCGCGCCAAGCTTCATAGTCTGAGATTTTTGTATCTGGTGCTACACAACTCTTTGAAAATAAATCCGGCTAATTATGTTAAGGTTAACAGTAAGCGCCAAACACTAAATAATCATTGTCACACACTTGATGAGTATCCCTTCAAGAACAATGTTTTTGGCCACTCTTTTTTTCCGCGAGCCATACGCACTTGGAATGCCCTGCACTCCACCGTGTTGACAAAGCCGACAGTTGATAAATTTGTTGATGGAGCGAGTGAAAGTGTGCTGACTTTTATTTAGCCGCGAATTCCTGAATCGATGATAACGCAAGTTTTAACTCTGTCTGTACAATTACGTTTTGTATTTGTTTTTTGCTTGCCCCAGCAACTCCCCTGATGTTTTAAGTCTGTCTGTGCAATTACGATTTGCATCCGTTTTTTTTTGCTTGCCCCCAGCAATTCATGTCATGTTTATATTCATAAAGACTCTTTGCCTATCACTACGGCGAATTTCGCGCTATGTTTGAGATATTTGCTTGAAATTTCTAGTGCTTGCAACATGTATTTTAGTCTGTGTATTGCTTGTTTTTACAATGAACAATATGACACCACTCCTGTAATAATCCCATCACGGGATTGACAGTATTCTGAATAATAAATAACTATAGCTTACGTTACCACGACGGGATGGCTGTATCATAGGAGTACATATGTAATGTTTATAAAATTGGATAGCCAGCACTGCATCCACAGTGGACGTTTCACAAACATGGGGGTCTCTTTGAACAGTTGTTCTGGGACCTGGCATTGTTTCGTGGTAGAATGCTTGATTGCCACGCAGAATGCTTGGAAATAATTTCTGCTGGGACCATGACATTTATTCTTTGCATTAGTCGGGTTAACGCTGCTGATGTCTGGTTTTTTCTTAACGCTCACGCGTTAAAATTGGCCATGTGTGTTCTCGTCGTTTTTCGGTAGATATTAAGTGTCAATGCCCTCTGGCACATACCAGCCCGCCGGTATATGTCACTGTCTGCGGGAAGTGTTTGGCGACATGGGCGACGACATTGTGAGATTATTCATGTCTTAAGCACTGCGTCATATGGCGCGCCTTTACAATAGACAAATTTCTGTTGAATCACTTCTAGCATGTCGTCGACAAAGGACATTGCAGCTGAAGGTGACCGAGGAACTGCTGGGGTTTTTGAGAAAAACGGGCCTGGAAAAGCGGCTGTGATCGTAATGTTGCGTATCCACGCTAGGTTGATGCACCCTTACTGACTAGGTGCTTGTTAACGTGCTGTATGATGTGCTATCTTTCTATTTCCTCTCTTTTTTTTTCTTCTTTGAAGTTCCCCCCTCCCGTTCTCACACGTAGGGTAGCAAACTGATTACCCTCGACTGGTTGACCTCCCTACATTTTCTTCTCTACCATTCTCTTTCTCTTTACATGAATGCTCCACAGCGTGGCCAGAAGCTGTTTGATTTTCGTTAGCTCCCCGTAGTTTTGGGTTCTTTTGTGCAGATTCTACCAAAAGGTTCCGATATATTATCATAGCATACCGAGGTATTATCTCGGCTACAGCATTCTATGCTTTTGGGTTGGAATCAGTCAAACAAGCCCAGGGCAAGCTGCAGAGCGTTCATGTTGAGCGTGCTACAGTCGTACACGTGTTTTAAAACGTTGTTAAGATTACAAGATTTAGGAATCAAAAATGAGTATACATAGAGATCAGTAAATACCGAAATCCTAAGTGCAACGAGCCCGAGGTGATGAAGACTGTGCGAGTAGTGTGCTCTTTGTTCCTTGGGATTCGGTCTGTTACTCTGCATGACCGGCGGTTATCCTGCCCTACGCGCAACGTATCCTGTCTATGTCCGTTTCTTATTTCTGCTTTTGAGTAAGATTTCCTTTGCTCCCGTTTGTTCTCTGAACCACTGTGGTATTTTCTGCACAACAAACTGTAGGAAATTTAGCTTATTGGATAAGGAGGAGGAGGAAAAGGAGGACAAAGATATTAGCCAGTTATCAGACCGGCTGACTATAATGTACTGAGAAAGGGGTTGAGGCCAGTAAAAAATCACAGAAAATTGAGTTTAAAAAAGAAGAAAAAAAGCGAGAGGAAGCAACTATAGTAAGATAGACGACAATGCTTAAAGTCTGTCTCTGAGACTGCTTGTCCGTAAGAAGCGCGACGACATCCTCAATGCTTTGCGTGCCGAGGACGGCCTCAGCAGACGCTCACCTTCGTACCTAGGGCGCACCGTCAGGAATAATACTTTCTGATTTGGTTTGTTCCTATAATTTGCGATTTAATCTGTTTGAGCCCAGCCAGGTGACAGTGAGTGAACTCGCATTTATTGTAGACCTGATAAAGTTATTTCATTCACTCCTACTTTACTTTATAGTGATTCGTCTCACGTGACAAAGAAACGAAGTAGCTGCACTTTTCTTTGCGTCTACATAGAAATGTACTAAACATAAATGGACGCATTCATCGGACTACGTTCGAAGTATATGCATGACATTTCGACACTGCATACCAGTGGTCCCGGATTCTCGCATCTGTGACACGGGACACAGTCCCGAAAAGAAAGCGACACTAGTGGTATCGGAGTGATAAAGAGATATGTCGTAAGAGCTGCTCACTGTGCATGTGACGATCTGTGTTGCAAAATAATCTACGGAGAAAGGAGCGGAAGGGGGGGCGGGAGGCGGGAATAGAAAAAGCCTAAATATAAAGGGCATGGATGTAACTAACAAACACACGCGTTCATGCACGTAATCAGTCGCGCATGCTCTTGTTCAAAGATAAGAAAGAAAGAAGGCAGAATTGACGCAGGAAAAATATCATGGCGCAGTTGGGGACTTCATCCACACCCTTGGATTCTGTCGCCATTTGTTTCCAGAATGAATGTCACCATCGTAACGAGGGGCCATTTCGAGCGCATGAGAAAATAGGACCATAGATATGGAGATCTTTTGTAATAAGTACAACAGATAATTGCGAAATAGACCTTAGCTCATGCACTAAATGAATACATTTCGAAATTTGGTAACTACAGCTAAGAAATATAAAAACACAAATGAAACGCACGAAGAGGCTGTGGATGTTCTTGCGTGCGTGCACAAAAAGAAAGAAATCTCGGGTTTGTGATCTCTCCTATCTTTCTTTTCTTCTTGTAATTAGTGTCTTGGCAGTTGAGTGCTCGCAATTCGAGTGAGGATGGGCAAGATGGCTTAAATGTGACTATTTCTGCTGAAGATTAGAAGCTTACCAAATAAAATAATTTAACTTTGAATCGATACAAGGGACTCGTCTTTTCCTTATATCTATGACTGAAAGGATGCCTTAAGCATTTGTTGTGGAAATGTCCAGCTATGCGTTTTTGACAATTTTTTCGGAAAGGTACACTGCAACAAACTAACTTTGAAGGATCGCACGCTGACCTGGAATATGGATTACGCTGCCTTGTGTAGTGATTAAGGTATTAGTACGTCTATAAGCATTACTGATTTACAGTGAAGAATAACGGTCACATCTACAGTCGACAGACATTACTAATTAGTTATAATTGGCCGTAATTATGAATGAACAAAAATAAGAAAAACAATTACATATTACTTCTATTGCAGCTCTACCGCCGATAATGCATTTCCTATTTTGAGTGTTCCTTCTTACAGCACAAATTGACTAGTCCGAGAGGCTCACCATTAAAAATTGCTACAGTATCCAACGATTGATTGATTGATTGATATGTGGGGTTTAACGTGCCAAAACCACCATATGATTATGAGAGACGCCGTAGTGGAAGGCTCTGGAAATTTAGACCACCTGGGGTTCTTTAACGTGCACCCAAACCTGAGCACACGGGCCTACAATATTTCCGCCTCCATCGGAAATTCAGCCGCTGCAGCCGGGATTCGATTCCGCAACCTGCGGGTCAGCGGCCGAGTACCTTAGCCACTAGACTACTGCGGCGGGGCCAGAATCTGACGACACCAAGTTTCAAGGTGTATATCAGTCATGATTGCAACTGATTATTATTTTTATTTCAAATGCAGAGTGATCATATCTAGCAATTTCTGTAGCCATTTTACTTTTGTGGACTTATATGCAGCCCTAATATATTACAATATGTTCACTGCAATATTTGTTTTCCAGTTTGCTTTGAACATTACCTGCGTTTCACTATATATTATTTTGTTTTTTATATTACTACATATACATATATATATATATATATATATATATCCAAAATTAGGTAAAATTATATATATATATATATATATATATAATTTTAACTAATTTTGGGAAGCCTTTATTAAAAAAAATATCCTCTTAATGTGTGGTTTTTATTTATGTATTTTACAATGCTGCAGGCCCTTCTTGGGGGCATGCAGAAGTGGGTTGAACTTCAATACAGTTCAAAAAAGTGGGAACAAAAAAAAAACTGACACCATCTCTTCAGAGCAGTAAATATGAGCACAACGAAAACGACAAAGAGAATGAACATTATGCAGTAAACAAGGTGTTCATATATATATATATATATATATATATATATATATATATATATATATAGACCCACCATTACCTCTGTCTCAAATCGCATCTGATGGCCTGCAACGCTCCCTGCTCAGATATACTCCTTTTTCGATTTTCGGCTTTCCTTTCTATATTTTTTAGCCCAAAATTACGTTTTCTTTGAAAAACCATTAGCCTTTTAGTTAAGATCCTGCCGCCCGGTTTTTGGCCGATCCCCCTTTGTGGGTGTGCGCCAGAGTGTCAAGGATCATCATCATCATCATCATCATATAAACAGCAAGACAGCATTATATTAACTGTGCAGGCCGAAGGTGTAGTATATGAAACACTAATGACACCAAATATTTTTACCATTTGAATTCTCAATTCGGAGTGCTGCTAATGAATTCATTGTCAGATGGGCAGTTTACATCCGCAGACAGATGTATTTCTAATATATCCGCATGCGGCATTTCAAATAGAGATAGTATAGGTACCTAGCCGAGAATAATAACTATGAGTAGGAAACAGGTGGTGGCACTATTGCGGTACACTGCAAAGGATATATCGGGAGTCCTTGAGAACGCGAACAAATGTTTCTGCACTGCAGTGAGACAGAAATTCTTCGTAAAGTGTCGCTGTCTGCAAATGTCGCAGGCTCAGCGCTGTTTCTTCGCCCTTTTGTTCTCTCGGGGGAGAAATCAGCCTGATTTGAACTCCCCTCGTCTGCGGCGTTGAGAATCCGTGATATTCTTGAATTGTGGAAACAGATGGTTTCTGCCGATCGACCCCAGGGGAACACCAGAGAGGCCAACACTTGGCTGCAGCGAGATGGTCTGGAGAAGCCGCCACCGTCTGCGTACAGGTGGCCGCAATTGGGTTAACGTTTGCCCGTTGTGCTGTCGTGCCTCTTTTGTTGATTGGTTTCCTTATTTGGCGCTCGTTTGTCAGAGAACTTACAGGCACCGCTGATTGGCCAAAGAAGAAGAGAAAGATAGAAAAAGTAAAAAGGTGCTAAAACGAGTGTTCCTTCCGGCTTTTGTGGTTTGGCAGAGAGGGTCTCGATGTATAGACATTCTGCTTTCGTAACAGAAAGTCGTTATTTGAACTTCGCTGAAAACCTCCAACAATTGTTGCTATAGTGTTTTCACTTGTATGAAGAGCATGTCATTGCTAACATAGTCTGTCACAGGAGGCGAAAGCACTTATAGTTCATTAGTTGAAGATACATGAATATTTATTCTTTGATGAAATAAATTGTCGACAAAAATAACCACATGTAACCACTTGTTGAAATTCGTCTTTTGTTTTTTTTTACTCGTCGGGAACTCAGTCCAAGAAGCCGGCATTTAACTTCTGACAGCTGTCAGACTATTGGTGCGCCACATCTGAATTTTAGTGAAGGGGATGGGGACATGTTTATCTTGTGAATTTACAGCTAAACCTACTAAAGCTACATGTTTCACAACTGTGAAGAGTGCAGCCTGTAATACGATGGTGAAGAAACGGCTACTCAAGTGCAAGTGCTAGTGCACCCTTTTTTCTTCACCACGGTTTTTCGAGTTGCATATTTCTAAACTCTGAAAGCATCATTCAAATACCTCTCTCTCAGTTACGTCCTACTAAGACATATTTCACAACAAACCACTCCTTTGTATATTGTATGACCTGCCACCAAATTGAATTGTAGCACACCATATACACAACATAAAGAGCTGATTTTATTCAATGAACACTAAGTGAAGCACGCTTCGCAGCGGTTCATTGTTGTTTATAGTAAGTTGTAGATAATCATAACAATCGCGGTAGGTTGTTAAGAGCAAAATCAAAAGTATCACATGCTAACCGCGAAGTTTACGACATGGTTAACGTCGTCAATCTTGGATCCTTCCTGTCTTCGTGTTTTCTCGCTCGCATTCGCCGTGCCATACTGCACACCTTCTGACGTTTACAGCTGAGTCAGGCACGACGCTGTTAATTAGAGACACCTTCACAATGTATGATACAGTAGGAAGGCGGCAGGTTATGTTTTTTTTCCCTTCTTTCTTGTAGCAAATAACCACTGGGCCAATTTCAAGTTGTTTGAAGAGTAGACGGGACATGCCGCTTTAATGACAACCGAATCTCCAAATTTGTTGTAAAACTTATCAATGTAGCATTCATTCTGTTTTTATGGGCGAAGCTCCTTACAGCGGCACCTGTTCGTCCCTCGTTGCTGTTGTAGTATGTTAGTAGTATAATATTTTGACCTTCAAGGCGGTGCCAGTGAGAGATTTCTTCTGTGCGTTGTTGAACAATAAAAAATAGTGCTTAATCTATATGCCAATGGCTGATAATGGGGAATGAGAGACAGGAGCATTCGGCTTTTAGTTAACGCGCACGCTGCGATCCCCATTAGCAGCCATTGGCATGTACATTGAGCACTGTCTGACAAGAAGGGGTTTTTCGTTATACTCGGTGGGTGTAACCGCCTTAGTTTTAGAAAGGTTTAGCGAGCGTAGAGCCGCAGTGCCATGAATAGAATGAACTAGTATATACCATGAATGAACTCGAGGTGGTTAAAGGTGGGAAGCAGATACGAAGAGCAAGCCGTGAGAAAGTAAAAGCCGAATTCTCCTGTCTCTCATTTTCCATTAGCAGCCATTGGCATGTACATGAGCACTATCTGACAGGAAAAGGTTGCTACGTTATACTCGCTGGGGGCAACCTCTTTGGTTTTAGAAAGTTTTAGCGAGCGTTGGGACGCAGTGCCATGAATACCGTGAACTAGTGTATACTATGAACTCCAGGTGGTTAAAGGTGGGAAGTAGACCCGAAGCGCAAACCGTAAAAAAGTGTGCGTGTGCCACCTATCGTTTAGTACTTGGAATGTCCGCTGGATGGCTGTGCTTCTATAAGGGGAATATATGATGAAAAGATGCGAGATGGTGGTACCTTGAGTGTTGAATGGATGGACGAACGGACACACAGACAGATGCATGGATGGACGCGTGAACGGACGCAGGGGCGGATGCATGGACGAACGCAGGGACCGATGCACGAACAGACGCACGCACGAACGGGCGGATGGACGCATGGACGGTCACACAGACGGACGCATGGACGGACGAATGCTTCGCCCCACTTTCCATCATTCACTCCGTGGATATGCTGCCAACTTTTTTGGCCCAACCTGACCCAGGAGCTGAAAACTGTGGTTATATCTTCACAGAACGGTCATATAACCAATATACATCTTTAAAAAGCACGAAAGATCAGACTGCTTCAGAAAAACAATTGCGAATGAATGGCGGATGGACGGTGAAACGCGGTGTTTGCCTCGATGTACCACAGCGAACTGACAACCACATCAATTCAACACACAAGTAAGCCAGGGAGAGCGTAGGCTGTTACTTAACTGGTAAACCATCGGTTAAGTAATTTGTTTCTGCGCAGCTCAATTGGTAGATCATGGCGGTGGCATTGTATTTTATCGATAGGAGGACCACTTTTTCGTACTCTTATCTCAATTAAATTTGCGATTCTTTTATTGTTATTGTTGTTGTGGCTGTTGTTTTTTTCGTCAAACAAAGACGACTCTACCGAATTTGGCTCTTCGGTTAACCAGTATATAAGCAGCAGCCCCCAAATAACTTCAAGTCATAGTAAAATACATGGATTAGCAATATTTAACAATTCCCAAGCAAAGCACTTAAGCACTTGCCCAATGTTAAGTAAGGTGACTTGATTTACGGATGTTTTACATGAAGGGAAGTCACACAGTTTTTCAGTACTAGTGCCCCAGTAACGAGTTAGTGTTTTGTAAGACTAGGGAACCAAAGTTTTTTCTGCTCTTTGCATCGGCTTTCTTCTGTTGATTTATACACGACCATCAGTTCATTCAATAAAAGTTCAAAATTTAAATTAGTGTAAAACAGTTTAGGCAGCTTTGTCCTAAGGGTACCAAGCCTGATTGATTCATTGTGGCTAACAGCGTGACAACCCAGAGTAGAAGTGTTGTCCACAATGAATCTGCACCTACTCGCGCAGTTGTCCATCTAGCCTGAATAAACCGCGGAGCTGGGCAACCTTCTTTGCCTCTCCTCGGTTTTATCTTTTTTTTCTGCCTTTCTTTCCTGTTCTCTTTTTCAGTGTTCCTTCATTTTTTCTCTTTCTTTATATTTAAACATATATCTCTGCCTTTTTCCTAATTCTCGCTTGCTCCTTCTTTCAGTTTTATTACGTGGTTTGTGATATAGTGTTTACCTATAGCCGTAGTAGTGATACCTTCGTTTATTACCCCCATAAAGACACTCGAAGAACAAGAAAAGATGATGGCTCTCTGGCGCATGAGTCATGGCATGAAAAAACACTATTAACAGTCATCGATTGTTCCTATTCAATCGATATCGACGACTTTTTTTGCTTTTCAAAATAAAACAAATATTTTCTCCGAGACAAATGTTCTCTTATAGACTGTCACTAGCCGGCGCGGTTTATACCAGAGAGATGATGTGCAATGTTTTACGCCTTTCTCGTTCGCTAACATGGAATGTGCGCGCGAAATGTCTTCGACGGACAATAAGGCAATCAACTTTAGAACATTCAGTCTTAAACACTCACTTATTGAATGTTCAACAAACACAAATTCTAATCTACTGCTTTGTTTGGTGTTTGCTTTGTATCCTCCTGCAGTTCCTTACGTCTATCGCTTTAGGTCTTCCTGTTTTTCATATGTATTACTTTTTGCCCAAATACTTGAATTCCCGATAGTTTTTATGTTTTGATTTGCACTTTGACTATCTTGTTGTTATTGTTTCCGTCTTTTGTGGTAAATGGTGTTTCTCCAGCATTGTAATATACGGTCCCCCTAGAGTATTTACACTTTAGGACGTTTTTCTGTACTAAGCTGGTTACAGTCTGTGTTATACCCTCAATATTAAATAAACTTCCTACTTTGAACTTGAGAAGTCACACTTAACTCGGGGCTGCTACAATATGACTGGATCAGTCAGCCAAGACATGTATGGACAATTCTCTTCTGAAATCTGTACTACCACGACATGCTGTGGCTCCACATAACTGGAATATATGTAGTACACGTTTATATTGACGGTACCTAAAAGAACAAATAATGTTGTATAGTTATTTCTCACTTAAAAATATGTAGTATAATCAACTCCTTCTAATTTGTCTTGGCAATCGTAATTTACACCTTCCTAAACTCTTTCCTCCTCTAATCAGTCGTTTTTTCTTCTGCCGCTGTCGACCGCTCTGCTGAGAAGTCTGGATGAATCCAAGAGAAACTTACTGAAATGAATTCTTGCAAACTACGTCTCTCGTATCAGCGCAGACAGAGAGACAGGCTTGTGCAGAGGTGGTGTCTTGGTGTCATGTATATATTTTGAGAAGCCTTGTTTCGTAATTGCTTTTCTTCCGTTTCTTCTTGTCTTGCAGATGTTATCTGTACGACAAGAAGAAACTGCCGTAAGAAGTACATATTTTATTTCTCGCTTGAAGCAAAATCTCACGAATTAATGTGAGGAGACAATGCTTTCAGAATATACATAGACACTGTGGAGACAATGCTTGAAAAAGGAAGAAAAAAAACGAGTGCGAAAAACAAAACAAAATGCGATGTAGAGGGGACGCGGGAGAGCAAGGCTGATCCACGCTGCGGAACTTGCGTTCCAAGTTTCCCCCAACATAGCAAGTGAGTGAACGCAAGCACGAGAACATGGTTCCAGAGCAAATGAGAAAACTTATACTTGTGTCCTACACTTTAACATGAATCCTTGTTGTATGCAATTTACGAGACGTGGGTGTTCGCGAACTTAGCCGGTGTTCCTGCATTTGACGAAGCGGGAATGCTCTGGGAACATGCAGACTGTGTAGATTGTGTTGCCATTCGCAAGGCGCGTTGCATCACTCGCAAAAATTTCACGCCGAGTAAGTTGCACTCGCGACATTCCAAGCACCTAGGAATTTGACAAGCTGTTGCCGGTAAACACACTCCAATGAAAGGCACAACAAAAAAGCCATGAAACAAATGAGCAGCTTCTCTAAGCGACTCCGTAAAAAAAAAAGGAATGAGGAAACGACCCTTTTGTCGCGTGGGCATACAGGTATTTAGTTTTTTGTCGTGTCACTGTGAGAAACATTCACCAGAAAAATTACTCGTATCTTCTTGTTCAAGCGCCTGGATCGTGTCCGTGTGCTTGTCAAATGTTTTCGCAAGGCTGACAGCACCTACAAGGAAAAGTAATTGTGGGAACAAAATGAAAAGCTACTTCAGTGGCGCGCGGGTAAAGAAAATATTGCATTTTGCTTTCGGCAGAATGTCCGGCTATAACTTTTACGTTAGAAGCATCACGCCGGTGTTCATTGCACTGCATTTCGCCTTGTCAAAAAAAAAAGCCGGTAAACCTCCAGTTCACACATCTTACACGCTGGAGGCGTGTGTTATACCGAAATGTAACAACACAACAGTGGTCCCTCTAGAGAGACTATGCTATACGCATTCTTTTGAACTTATATCAGGAAGAAATTAAAAAGCATGAACATCGTGTTAATGCTCACAAAATCACGTTTTCTATTAACAGTCAAAGACACATCATTAGGGGACGCTACGATGATTTGAGCAGTCCATTGGGTTTTTGTTCATATCTCACATTAAAAATCTATGTCACCATCAACGATAACGTGAGAAAGGAGACGCCAAAATTTCTGAACACTCTAATAAAATGCTTTTCTCGTTCACGGGGTAATTCTGCTTGTTTGGGTTTTGCTTGTCTCCTCGACTAAAATGAGTCGACGAGGGATCAGGAGTGGAATAAGACGGAGAAGGGCTGGCTCGAGGAGTGACACTGAATCAGTAGAGAAGAAGGACTGCAAGGATGTCTTCGACCAGATCACTTCCTTTTTATTATCTTGTGGTGGCTCGCTGATGATAACGGTGACTTTCAACGCCGTGAGGGAGTCGCTAGCAAATGAGAGCCGGACTCTATGAATAGCGGGACGAATGGTCAGCTGAAAGTTATCTGCTCCTCTAGAAATAAAGCAATCTATGTATATTCTGAAAATATCTGTTTTCTTCGTTTTAATAACACGCTGCTTAATTCATACCCGTAATCTTGAATGATAATTTTAAAAATCTTTCTCACTTCGTTTAACAGGAATGTGTTGGCTAGGCCAGACAATTTTATATTGCTAGGAAACAGGTAAGAAACTGAGGCTCATAATAAAAAATAATTTATTCCCTTGTTTGTTACCAAATTATGCTTAGGCCTTCTGTATGAGTCATTTACCTCCGTATTTATAAACGCTCCTCAACTCGATTTTCACCCTTCACTTGACAGAGTTGCGCACTGCGCCGCTGCTCGGCTGAAATTGACGCTGCGCTACTCAAGAATAGCAGCAAATTATCACTGATATGCAGTGACTTTTTCTACCTAGGGATGGCGCTCCCACCGGCTTTCTCTAGTGAAGGTGCGTTTTAGAATACAATGGTTTGAAACGATATGTTACTGCATTCAGACATACTTAGTGCGACTGGCCCGAAACACTTGGGGTAATTGCGGAGAGCATATGTCACACTTAATACAGAAGAAGGTTGGCACAGCTTCACATCCGAAATATCCTGGTACAGCAGTTGCTTAAAACATCTTCTTGTCAAAACGAGGAAGTAGATAGCTAAACTTTTACTCAAGCTTTTTGTGTGTGTGTGTGTGAGCCACTTCTGTGATAAGCGAAAAACATTGATGAAGAGAATGAAATCAGAAGGTGAACGGTGAAGAAAGCTTCTTTTTACCTTCTACACAATTTGCGGCGTGCGTTGAACCCGCCATAGCTTGAGTTTATCGACCTCCGAACACCTGCTAGAAGGCCTCGAAGTGGTGACTCTTCCCGCTAAAAACGCTCTTAGCACTTTTATTGGTCGTAGAAGAGCTTTAACTGCCGTTCAATGATCTTCAAACTTCGTGCTTTAAAAGTGAACTGTGTTCATACTCCATAGCAGACTGTGTCGTGGCAAGCACTCATAGGTCTGTTTGAAAACGATACCATGCAATAACGTACCAAATTGCAACCGGGGTATGATATTTGCTACAGTTAAGGCTATCTATACCGCAATCATGCGTGCATATGAACAACATACCCAATTTTTTCTGTTATATATATGAAAGACTGGATAAGGCACGCACACAAACACTGAGACAGTAAGGGAAAGCTAAGAACACTGGGCATCTTGTCAGGGGTGAATCTCCTTACGCCTTGGGTCGTTTCCTCCTCTGTAGCCTTAGTAGTGTGTAGCCATCTTTAGTTTAGGAGTTGCTCCATTGATGACGTTATGTGTTTATATCCCTGGGTATAATATAACAAGATGGCGTTAGTGGTTTTCACAGAATTCCATAGAACGAGTAACGAGTGGGGCGAAGCGTCCGTCCATGCGTCCGTCCGTTCTAAGGAGACAGACAGACAGACAGACAGACAGACAGACAGACAGACAGACAGACAGACAGACAGACAGACAGACGGACGGACGGACGGACGGACGGATGGACGGACGATTCACAGTTTACTGATAAAGCCCTCCGATGCTTCGCCCCACTTATCATCATTCACTCAGTGGATATGTTGCAATTTCTTCTGTTTCAACTTTACGGCATTCCCTTCTGCTTTTCTTTTTTCTCTCGCTCTTTGTCTCAAAAATAAATGCAGAAGCATGCCCCATCATTCACTTTCTTTTGTCCCTGTCCGCATGTTACTTATCTGTTTTCTTGCCATTGTCATTCACACGATAAATATTTTGTCTGTAATATAGATAAATTTTATATCTAGGAATATTGTATTGCTATAGCAGCATCTTAGTGGCAGCATGAAGAAGAGAGGCAATAGCAAACAGGGGAAGCACAGGAAACAAGATGAGCATCGACGTTTGCTTGTTTGTCCCTTTTATTCCGTGTTTCTCTTCCTCACTGTCGTCTCTTTTTTTTTACATATTAGACCTGCGTTGTACTCTACGAATATGATATTATAATGCCCAAACTTTCTCAATCTGCGGTATTCGTCTACGTAAAAACTACTCGCTTTAGCTCTCTGCTTTCTATCCATTCTTCAAGCTCGCCTTCCCGGTTTCTCTAATATTGGCACACATACTTGGCACATGCTGGCATTCCTTCAGATGATCGTAGCAACTCCCTTTGGACCAATACAACGCCACGTTAAATGCCCGGGTCGCATAAATCAACACAGATGCACGCTGTTGGAGCTCATTTCTATTTCAGTGTCGACAAGAAAAGTGTTCGTGTTTACAATGGTTGAAGCAGCATACTGGTTCACTTATAGCGCATACCTTGACAAGCTTACTCGAAATCGTGAGCTTAATTTTCTTTTTCAAGCCTGGCATGCTTGGTCTTTACGCTCGTGTTCATTTTTACATGCTGCACGAACCCAGTTCGTATGCAAATGACCACGCAGGGTGGCGCGTACTTCCCGGAGCTACTCGCGACTTGATAAATGGTGCATCGCCATGGAGTGCTTTCGGCGACATCATCCTCAATTTCTGTCTCATTATGTATTCATAACGGTCCTCGGAGCCCCATAAAGAACGGCGCAGCCCTTTCCCAATTTTCATTTTATTTTTTGTGCCTCACGTTTATTTATAGTTCTGGTTGTGTAATACGACAACGCAATCCATTTTTCTCTCTCTCTCTCTTCTTGCTTTAGGGAACAGCAAAAATATCCGCCATGTACTTTAGGCGAAGTTTATGTACGTTAAGAGATACAGTAATTATTTTACAATCATTGTGGTCAAAAGCTATTTCTCTTTTTACTGAAGCAGATTTAACGCTGAACTTAGTAACTCTGGCTTTTTGTAACTTTTTTATTTCAGGCACTTGTGTACCTTTCAGTAATGGCTATCAGATGTCCTCTCTAAAAGGAGCACTTCCTGAGAAAACAATAAGTCTGCTTCAGCATATTGTCTATTACTGTATCTAAATACTAGCCGGAATCTATGATTTTAAATACTGTGGTCACTTAGATAAAGGAAAATAAGTAGAAAAGAACATGTTCTGAGATAAGAACAGTTAAACTTCACAATGTGCATTATTTCAAAAACGAAACGAGATAAAAGCAAATTGATGGGCCCTTTCAATATGCACTAGCCAGGCCCTGATTACCTATAACATTTTTTTTTGTGTTGAAACCCCTTGTCTGGTCAGCTTCTTTTGCCGCCTGTTGTGCAGACTTGTCGGCAAAGCACTGTCGACGCAGGTCAAGGGTGCGCAAGCCCTGCTCGGTTCAGTGCCCTGGCGAAAATTCAATGGAGTCAGCACATTCACACGGGCTATATTACCATCAACAAAAGCGAGCACAGCATCAAGTGTGCACACTTTCTGTGTTTCGAGTCCGAGAAAAACTTTTTTTAGTGCACTCCCACACAAAAATTCATTGACCCACTAGAGGGAGTTTTCACACTGAGACATTTAGCAATTAATTCTGGATAATGTAGTTCCGGATATTATGACTTAACAGCCTAAATAACAAATGCTAGAAGGTGTTCTTCCTGAACGAATGGTAACCCATTCAATTGAGATTTGTTAAATTTACGCCACGTCCTTTGGGCAAAGCCCACGGGATTGATCAAGATCTTTTGATTCCAAGCGAAAATATATCACCTGGTCAGCTTTTTGCGTGTTCTACAAGCTGGGTTTATTTCTTTTATTGCCCTGCCATGGTGGTCTAGTGGCAAGGGTACTCGACGTCTGATCAGCAGGTCGCTTGATCGCATTCCGGCTACGGCAGCTGCATTTTAGATGAAGGCGAAACTGCTGTAGATACATGAGCCCTGATTCAGGTGCGCGTGAAAGAACACAAAGTGGTCGAATATTCCAGAGCCTTCCCCTACGGCGTCTCATATTCATGTACTAGGTTTGTAACGTTAAATCCCACATATCAATCAATCAATTATTTATTTTAGTTATTAAACGGCAATAGTTTTGGTGCTTACCAATGATGACGGTACTTGGACGTCCCCGGCTGGATCTATAGACTTCCGACGGAAAACTTGATGACTCTACTTTCTTTCGTTTTCGCAATTTTGGGCCCATTCTTTCTGAATATGCCAAAAGCACTCCAACTTGCATAACCTCTTCATACGGCTAAGGTGCTTAAACTGCAAGGCATCCCTAGCTACGCAAGAATAGGGCACGGCAGACCGCCGCACAAGTTTTGAAGTATTGTAAGGCAACGTTTAGGCCGCAAGACAGTTCTTTTATTCTCTGAGACTTTGCCTCACAACGTAGGTCTGAGTTGTGATGATGAGTATGTACATAAGAAGACGACGCGTATGATTAATGCCGCTCACACTCAGCGTGTCGGTAAGCGCTAGGTAGGATAATGTGAGGGGAGACGCAGCGGCCTGCCCATGGAATGAGGAAAGAGCAGACGTAGTTGACGATGACAGTGGTATGAGGCAGTGACAGAGAGAGTTAGCATCTTGGTGTTTTGGTCTCTCCCTCGTGAAGTGGCATCCCGCTGTAGAAAACTGCACTAATCCACTCGCGTCGCTTCGCAGACATGTCAGTGCGCTCTAGTCGAAATGATGCAGAACGAGATCGGGTGTAAAGCATGCTTGAAAGGCACGCTCGTAGTCGTCGCTTCAAGCGAAGATAGATACTGATGTCCGCGCGCGTGTGCAGTGGCGATGTGGTGGGAGCAAAATGACTGATAAAGCGGAGGAAGTAGGTCACCAGATCAAGGAAACTTCGTAGGTGTTTCAATTTTCTCGCCGAGAGGAGCTTATCACGGCAGCAAGCTTGTCAGGTGTTACGACTCGCACCGCCGCCGACAATGTTGCGTAGTGCGCTGAGGTTACGGGCCACCAAGGTTGTTTTGTAGCACGTTTCTCAACTCGCGGCTGCTTCTGCGCAGAGCTGATAGACAAGTGGACAAGATGAGGGTGAATAAAGGCAATCTTTATGTACAGCATGAAAATAGAGGTGTTAGATATTCGGCACTTGGGCTGACAGCTTAGGGACTCGAAGATCCGAGATGTTGTCTCTCTGACGCATACGTCGGTTGCCTGGCGATGCACCGCTTGGCTTTTTTATAGGCCCGGGGTGTTCCCTTACGTCAGCAACGTACAATCAGAGCCGCCACTCGCCGTGATGTCAGAATCATCCAGTCAGAAACTGCCGTTGGGTTGCACTCATGGACGAGTGATGTTGCCACGCATTGCGTAAGACTCGCCAGACTGGATGGCGCCAATTGCATCATGGGGTGCTATTGGGCTCGTGGATTGAGGAAGGTCGCCGTGCGTTGTGTAAGACACATCGGCTCCGCTGAGTTAGATGACGTCGTTGCGATGATGGCGTCAGGCGGGCTTGCTCGCTGGCCTTGACACAGATTGCCTTTGCAAAGGCAATGATGTTCGGTCTGGACTTTCAGTTGTGACACAGGATATGGCCGAACGCCATCTTTGCTGACAAGGTGGCCCCTGTTGTTCCACTGCCTTGCCGGTTGCTACCGGCAATCGTCGTTTTAGTAAAGCGTCATTCTGAAGCGGCGTCCACAGAGAAGTTATACAAGTTCTGCTGGGCCGTTGGTTCGCTTACCAAAAGCCCTTTAGACACACCTGACCGACGGGCTGCCCCAGTCAAAGCTCTTGTCTTGTCTTCGTTGCTTGGGTCGTCAAACACACCGCACGATGAACTGAGTGTGTGAGCTCAGTCTACAAGGACTTTTCCCACATTCCTTGATTCATTCGTACCTTTGCGGCCTCCCGGGAACATGCAGCTATTATTGATGAATCATCCCTGAACCTTGCTATACCGATTAGTTGACTCTGCGCGTGGAATTCCACGTCATTGCACTTAACTATTTGTACCGTGCTGTGGCATTGTTTATTGTGTGTATTGCCTTCACCATGCTAAGAACTGGGCGTGCATTTTCCCATTTCCTCAATTTAGAGGGAGGTATTGTTTGACTTTCCCTCTTCGAGTGCGAAAAGAAACACAACGATCTCATTGGAGTGTCTTCGACTCAATAGTTTTCTTTTGCAACGAATCTTGGGAAAACCAAAAATATAAAACGCGAGTGCAGAGACGCTCGGGGATGCTTCATTCTTTCATGTTGTATCACGCTGCTATAAACATGTCTATACTGTAGATAAATTATTGTAGATACTGTAGATACTGTAATTACTGTAGATACTATAGATAAATCACTAGCTCCGGCTCCTGTATTCCTTTTGTCCTTGGACTCGGATGGCTGCGGTCAGGACCACGCTACCCAATCCCGCCACCGTAAAGGACGTAGTGGGGTGCCTCGACACCTAATTCTTAGCACCCAACACCTGTATGTTATTAGTGGCCACATGGTATTCATTTGTATTTAGCTCAAGTCCAGCGTTGGAAATCCATGTAAAAACTTCGTTCAAACGATCAAGATGGTGAAGAAAAGAAGAAGAGCAAATGAGGTCATTTAGGTACAGAGACGTGTTTTCTACTCAAGGCCGCTTAGAACGGTATCTATCGTGCGTTCAAACTTGGCAAAAGCCTTACATAAACTAAAACGCATGACTTTGAATTCATACAGCCCGCCTGGTATTGCAAAGGCAGTCTTCTCTTCGTCTGCTTCGTGCGAAGGTATTTGCTAATAAGCAGACCGTAGGTCGAAACAGCAGAAAAATTCTTTTTTATCGTACATTCCATTGGTTCTAATAACTTCCCCTATACATTCCTTGGCATTATTTTTTGTTATATCTCATTATTATTGTGTCAAAACACGGAAAAACGAGCCCTTGAATATACGCTTTTTCCCCTTATATACATATATATATATATATATATATATATATATATATATATATATATATATATATATATATATATATATATACATATATATATATATATATATATACATATATATATATATATATATATATATATATATATATATATATGTGACGCTATGATGACTGGGAGACGTGGTCTGGCTCATACGCCATGTTTATTCTACTGTCACTTCTTCCTCATCTATTTCTAGAAACCATCGCTATACCTTCATGCGTCACACGATTCCCCCTCCCCCCAAAAGAATGCGCGAGCTACAAACTATGAAGCATGAACAAGTGGTGTCTCATCTTAGGAAAAAATATCACAAAATAGAGTAGTTCCATGTAACACGGCAGTTCCATGCACTTGCACAAAAACATTCACAGGGAAGGCAGTCCAGTGACATCTAGGAGACCTCAGGTGGGCGAGGTTGGCTGTTGCGTTCTGGAGAGCATAACCATGCATTCGACATGGAAAATGATGATGACACAGCCTGGATAGTAGCGAAAAATGAACAAGGTTGGGTGTCCTTGTAGCGTTGGAATGTTGGATGTCTAATGCGTCGGATTTCAAGTCGTGGCTGCGACAGACGCATTGTATCTAGAATGCGTGCTTCTTGAGAGATGTTGACGGCTAGATGCCTGTGTGCTGGCGGCGTGCAAGAAGTGCTTCCGCGTCTTTCTGGGCGTTTTCCGTAGTGTTGTCTGTGTAACCGCAGACGCAGAGAGCGTCTGTGGCGATGTTTCTTCATCCGGAAACGTCCTATTTCTTGAAATGACCCTTGGATCAAAGTCCTTAAGTTTTTAAGTTGTTCAAGTCGTGAGTGTGCTTCCGTTGAAGTTTTCGTTCGTCGTCGTATTTTCTTGGTTTGGTGATGGCTCTGAGAAAATTGTGGTTGGTCATCGTCGTTGAATAAGGAGACGCTGTTGGTAGTGCCAGCATTATTTACGAGTGGGATGAAGCATGATTTCTGTCAAGAAAAGCAGTAGATACATTTTCGTTTTTATCGGCGGGACTTGCATTGAATGGTGACTCCGTAATGTTTCCACTTTCGGTTGGTCAGGTTCCTGAGAATGACATCGCCGCAAACATCGCTTGACGTGGTTCCGATTCCGTAGGTTTGTTTCTTTGCGGGAGAATTGAGCCAAGCGTTCCTGAAAAACAATCGCTTTCGGAATGGCAGTGGCTTGACAAGTTATTTGGCCGATATTTCAGGTGGTGGGTTGCGTATGTGGCGACATCTTGAGGGGTGCGATGAGATTGACGAGCACCAGACGAGCTACTTGGCACAGAACCAAATGATGGCTTACGTAAGCAAGATGAAGAGTCAAGTACATTGGGTGCTTGAATATTGTCTTGATTTGTGTATTGTCTTGATTTGTGTGTGGAAGAGGTTAGCGTTGGTGACATTTGTGAAGATAGGAAACCAGGTGGAAGGTTCGGCCTTGTAGAAAAACGGCTGGGATGTCTTTCTATCAGCAGATGACTGACTTCGCCTGACGGGAATTGTAAACTTCTGCTCTGTGCTCAAACGCGTGAAGGCTGCATATGAATGTGATTACTGAATTTGAATGCATCGATATGGCTGGTTGTAACTGACTCTTCCTTATAGTCTTGAAACCAGATGATCATTTCTTCTTTTATCTTTTGCCAAGACTCGTCGTTGTCGAATATGTGGGTGAGATAAAACTTAAAAGCCTCACCGGTGACGTAATCGCTGAAGTTCGTGACCATCTCCTGTTCCGACCAAGATGCAGCGGTAGCGTGGAACTCGAACAGGTCGAACCAGTCCTGTACAGGTCCATCGTCCACTGCTCCGGTGTACTTGGGAATGGGAAGGTCGGTCGATGATTCTGTCATGGTGCTGGTCGCTGTGTGCAGCTAGGAGATGATTCCGTAGTCGATGTATGGTCAGGGCGTCTTGTGTAGAACTGCGTCGATGATGAGACACTGATGAAGTGGCTGGGAGGTCTTCATCCCGCCGACTTGTGTGACGCTATGATGACTGGGAGACGTGGCCTGGCTCATACGCCATGTTTATTCTATTGTCACTTCTTCCTCATCTACTTCTAGAAACCATCGCTATACCTTCATGCGTCACACACACACACACACACACATATATATATATATATATATATATATATATATATATATATATATATATATATAGTGTACCTCACATTGGAAGTTTCCTTTATTATCATGATGTTGGCCATACTCACGTGGACAGGCTGGTTGTAGCAATATGTAAATAAATAAAGTAGAATAGTAAGACACACAAGCGTGTTCTGTTAGCGGTATTTCATAACTGAGAGGCTTCAGCAAAAGAGAAATGCAGATTACTTTTCCTGGGATTGGTGCTCCAGCCTTAAGATCCTTGTTGTGTCAATTTCTTTCCTTCACTTTGTGTAGTGCTCTTCCACACACTTAGTGCTTGAGCGGAGATGCACCCTTTACAGGGTCACACTTCAAGGGAGTTGTGCTGGCCGTCGGTAGCAATGCCAATAATATCCTGCAAGCTTTCGACGCTTAAAAAATATTTTGAAATGCCAGAAGATGCTGATGTCAACACAACGCTTGATTACGGTCGGTTATTGTCACCGAAAGAATTCCAGTGCTTTAAGTCTTATTTCCACATAAATGTCGTGCCCCATACAATATGTTCGCGCAAGGCAGTAACGACACACTTGTGCTTTTTGAGGACGATAAGTTTGTGCATGCGTCTCTCACTTGTTGTGCAGTCCCGTACGCTGTAGTGAATTCTTTGTTTTTATTTTCCTTACACTTTATTTTTATGTTTCCCCCGCTCTGCCTTTTCTATCAATTGCCACTCTGTAATCGTCCATGTAGTGCTGCCTTCCGAAAGGTTTTTGTGAATGGCCTCCCCGCCTTTTCCCTCTACATTTCCTTCCTTCCTTTTATTCTCCGTGGCACAGCAAAAATAATGAACGTACATGCATATATGTGAATGCCCATACCACAATACAGGTTGATATCAGGCTGCAAACTTTATAAATTTATATAAACATTCTTGAGTTTTAAAGCTAGTTTGCAAGTGTCCGCTTCGATTACTTGCGTTGTATATGACTACGTACAATATGAACATACATATGCAGCTGTTAAAGGAGTAGAATTATTCAAAACGTTCTTTTCTTGGCTTTTTGTATCATTTTAAAGAAAACCAAACAATGAGGTTGTAACGAATGAGTTACGAAACACTATAAGAAGTCAAATTTGTTCGCGGCTTTTGCCATCTTGTATCGTAAAGAATAGCAGTTCAAAGACCTTCTCGTGAAAAATTTTGTTGACAGTTGTCAATATGCAACTGTGGAAGACGCAACCGTCGAATCAACAAGTGGTCAATAAACATTCCCAGAAGCATAGTATTGTGAGCCTGGCAACAGCGTGTTCTATTCAAGCAAATTGATGTGCGAGAAAACTGTGACCTCGAAGTGTGCGCCACCTTAAGTTTTACCATTCAAAGAGGAAGCACCGTGCGTGCTAAATTTATCGCGTCGTGTGAATAATGGCCTGCCATAAACGGCCCTACTAGAAGAAATCGATTGCGGAAAACGGCCCATTGTCTGAAGCTGTTATTCAACTGCTTGTCATTACAGGAATATTGGCAGCAGGGCAAAAGCAAGTAGTTTGTAGGCCCGAGTACGGGGCGGTCAATTGAAACGTTTTGCCAGACTGATCCATCAATGCCAGAAATCAGTTCACGCGATAGTTAAGTGGGTAATACGGTTTCTCTGTTACTGTTTGCAACGCCTGCAAATAATTTTTTTTACAATCCGTAACGAATACGTTAAACGTGAACACTGTGAAACGATGCATATGCCCGTTCTTTTTTGTACAAAAAAGTGAAATAAAATAATACAGTTTCTTAGGCACTGTTTATTACAAAATGACCTCCAGTATTTAAACACCTGAACCATCTCATTTAAACATCAGAACCATCTCAGAGAGGAAATAAACTGAGACAAAGGCAGGGAGGTTAACCAGAATCGTAGCATCCGATTTGACACACTGCACTAAGGGGAGAAGAAATGGGGAAGAAAGGTTAGGAGAAAAGTAAATAAGAAAGAAGACGTGCATGAAAAAAATACCATCAGGTGTGCTATAGCCTATTCATTAGGTCATTACCACGCAAGAAGTTCAATAAGGCCTTGAATGATTTTCTGTGCGAAGACAGATCGTGCCTATTTTTAAGCACTGACTTTTATAACAAAGGTCTATCATCAAGACGCGCTTACGCAACAGCTAGCAGTAGTCTGCACATCCTGTAGTGAGGACAGGTACAGAGAACGTGTTCTATCGTTTTATCGCTGCCGCAATTATCGCAAGCAGCACTGCCTTCCATGCCTATTCAGAAGGAAAAAAAATGCTGAAAGCAACGCGAAGCCACAGCTGACGAAGCACCGTTTTTTCGAGTCGAGAAAGTCTGAAAGGAGGCCGTAGTTGACGAGATGGGTCCAGCGTATGCAGTTACGTGCGCCCTAAACTAATGCATTCCACAGGGGTATTACATCTTTATGAGTAATCTGTCGTATTTTCATGGCAGTATCAGTCCTTGAGAATGGAATCAATTTTTCTACACCCCCTTTATGTGCAGATCGAGCTGATGCATCGGCATGTTCGTTGCCCAATATGCCGCAGTGATTTAGAAGCCATTTAAACGTGATGTCATGGGTTCTAATAATGACTCATAGATGATCACGAACTGTCATACTCACAATCAAGAGATTGCCCCGCCGCGGTGGTCTAGTGGCTAAGGTACTCGGCTACTGACCCGCAGGTCGCGGGTTCAAATCCCGGCTGCGACGGCTGCATTTCCGATGGAGGCGGAATTGTTGTAGGCCCGTGTGCTCAGATTTGGGTGCACGTTAAAGAACCCCAGGTGGTCGAAATTTCCAGAGCCCTCCACTACGGCGTCTGTCATAATAATATGGTGGTTTCGGGACGTTAAACCCCACATATCAAATCACAATCAAGAGATTGTATGAAAAGCACTTGGATAGTCAAACTTTTGTATTGTGATGACATGACAAAATTTGTAGACTTGAAGTGTACGATGGTTTCAGAAGGCCCAAGACTGAGTTCACTAGTAACCACTAGATAAATAACTGTTCGTGGTCATTACGCAGATACTGTAAGTTTGATTATTTATTTTTTATTTTATTTAAAATACCTTACAGGCTCTATTACGGAGCATAGAGTAAGGGGGGTACTTAGGAAAGAATGCTAGTGGGTTATACTTCTGCCACAATACAACGCAACTACAAAGCAAAGCAACTACAGAGCAACTAATAACTAATAACTAATAAAAATACAAAGCAAGTAATAATATTTGAACTAATAACAGTGGTTGCACAAGTGACAAAGAAGAGCTTCAAGCAACAACAAGAATTTTCCAGCCGCAAAAAAGCACAAAGAACAAAAACAGAATTCAAGGAGGTTATACAATGCTATTGAGATATATGTATCTTTATTTGCTCGCGAAAATTTTCATGATTAGTTAAATTGACAATGACGTCGGGTAGGTCATTCCAGAGTGCTATTGCACGAGGCAAAGCCGATGAATTGAATGATTTTGTTTTTCCAAAGATGCGTGTGATGCTTCGCTGATTGTGAGGTCATTTAGACAAGCGCAATGGTGCCGTTAGTGGGAAGGGTGGTGGCCTGGACGCGTGAATATATTTATGAAGCAAAGACAGGAGGGCAACTGTGTGCCGTATGTCTAGATGCTGTAATGAAAGGTCATGTTTTATTTGTGTGACAGAGCGCGCAGTAGCGATGCAGGTGTTGCAATATTTTACATTTTATAATTTTATCGTAACTTTAACCTTTCATACCTACTTTCAATAGCACGTATGCTTTAAAAGCATGAGTATTTATACAAATATTCAGCGAAAAAAGTTACTAAGTATAGTTGTAGGCTAATCTGAGTGAAAGAAATGGTATGTCATTACAAGTGATTTGAAAACATCTGAAACAGAGAGAGATAGAAAAGTTTGCGTGAATTTGGTGAAGAATGCGCACGATTTTCCACAGGATTCACTAGAGGCTAGTCAACCATAGGCCTTATTCATTCTATCAGTCGGGTGATACAATATTCAGAGGAAGACAACTAACTCATACACAAAGCCGCCATATATTAGAAGAAGGCATGTTACTCGCTCGAAATATCAGCAGTCATAAAGACGCCGTGAAATCGAGGCATTGCCGAAGCTTATATAAACATACTGGAACAAATTTACAGAAGATTCATAGCCGCAATAGCTCTTTATAAAGAAAACGGTAGAACTTCAATAAATAAGGATGGACCCAGGATAGCATGATAGGACTTTGGATTACCCAAAACGGCTCCAAAAGGTGCCTCTATGTGTCCGCGCTACTCCAGAGTTTAACGTCCATCTATGGTCTTCACTGAAAACAGCTGGTTGCGACAGCACCAAAAAAACACAGCTGCACTTAGTGCTCATCATCAGCTAGTGTTTACATACCTCGAAGAGGTTGCTTTATTTTTGCCTGTATATTTATTACATCGCTGTATTTGAACTACTTTGTTCGCATTTCCCGCATAGTGTGTCATTCGCCAAGCCCTAGTTTTGATGCAATGGTTCATGAAGCAGTTTTCAGCTCACAGCATTGCTTTCCGTCAGAATTCCACATTCAGGAACTGTAACTAAGGATAATTATAGGGAGCCAGGCTGCGCAACATCACAGCTTACTACAAAAGCTATCGTCATGGCAGCTGCTTTGTGTGACTCCATGAAAAATTGGAGCTGCACGCGTGCTCCTGCTACAAATCGGTGGTCTCACTTATTTCCTGACAACTTGCACGTCTTCTTCTCCAAGCTTTGAGTCATGACAGCTGCGAGTCTGGACAGCGTACTGTACTGATATATCGTCAAAGCACATCCTCCCTTAGCAATCCACTCAGTGTCAGGGCTTAGCACCACGTGTTTGGCAGCTTATTTTTACGCCCACTGAAGATAAAATGATGTGCGAAGAATTGCGGCACATCTTGCACAAGCTTTTTTTTTCGCTTTGAGCCTACTCACGCCATAAGGCCCTGACAGCGCACCAGATCGTGACCTGTGTAAAAATATCATAACCCGACATGAGCGAGTTTACAGGCAGTTCTCGTTTCTACTGCCAGATCCTCCCATTTTCTTGCTTTTTTGTGATAAAAGCCGCTTCCCTGTGACCGTAGATTTTCTTGTGTAGGTTCCACAAACGATGCCGTTTGACTTACATGTTTGCGCGCAAACGACAAGATTGTGCATAGTTAATGTTAACACCCTACGCCTGTGTGTATGTTTGGGAATGGCTGCAGGTACTTGTGCAAGGCGAAAGAAAATTTTTCGTATGTCCAAACCAGAGCTCGTATAAGTACGAAACGAGAGGGTGTTTTGGTACAGGTATGAAAACCAGTATTTTGAATCAAAGCTCTACGTCGGCATTTTTTTTGTACCTGCATACCAAGCGAGAAAAGCCTTTAAACTCAGCCATTTCACAACATCCACAACGACAGAACTTTATGCAATACTCTGTGCTTTACGCTTTATATGTTTACAGCCAGGTCCACTTCGATGGGTAGTTATTAGTGACTCACAGTCCTCATTAGTTTCTTTAAAAGGAATCAGCTTGGGAAACAAAGCTAGTGAGCTCGCATATGAAATACAGAGGACGTACGCTATAGCAAAAGATTTAAACCACACTATAATGTTCCAGTGGGTGCCAAGCCACTGTGTAATCACAGGAAACGACATAGTTGATCACATTGCACCTGCAGCACATGAAGAAAATAATATATCACTGCTACCTCTATCGATGAGCGACACACGTTGTCTTATAAATAAGATTAGCTGTCAACTGTCTAAGGAAACCTGGTTCGAATATGGTGCGCAAAACTCTCAGTTGTATAACATTGATCCCGGTATAGAATTGAATATTCCGTTAAAGGTCAGCCGATCGGTAGAAACAGTCATCCATAGGCTTAGACTTGGTACAACCTACACGAAGGCTTTCCTGTATAGAATAAGGAGAGCTGGCAGTCCCACCTGCTCATGTGGAGAAGCTCAAAAAGACATGGAGCATATTCTTCTGCATTGTAAAAATCATGACGTACCTCGAAAGAACCTTTTTCAAAAACTCAATTCTTTGGATAAGCGACCTCCATCAATTGCAAAAATCTTGGGTCCATGGCCAAAAGGAAAGCTACAAGCCACTGCAGCACGTGCAGTCGTTCACTTTCTGGAGGAATGAAAAATAGCTCAAAAGTACTAAACAAAAAACAAATGTTAACTGCAGTATGTTTCAAAACAGTATTTTCCTGCTTCACTACAATATTTTTGGGAAAACCTTTCTGAAAACATGCCAGTATTTAAGCGACAAGATCAACTTACACGTTTTATTGAACTTTCACGTTTTTGTGTGAACACTTAAATTGGCGTGATTACTTGTGTGGATTTCTTTGGTTTGGTTTTTTACAAACTCAGTGTGGCGCGGACACAGTTCTACGCAGTGTGGACTCATTTCTGTGTGGTGTGGACACTCAGTGTGGAAAAACGTGAACTCATTGTGTAAGTGTTGTTCTATGTACATATGTATAGCCTTGTGTTTGCTACTGAATGTGCGATGTTGACTTTTGTGCAAGAGAAGAGGAGTAGCTGGCCCCACGCATTGGCCCCAACCTCTCCTTACATACATTTAATTAAAAAAAACCAGTATTTGTGAGAAGATGTCGGCATATTCGTGATGAATTCAGAAATATGTTGTGCTTGGCTTCGACAAACATGCAAGCCAAAATGCGTGCCAGTGTTTCTTCTTCTGGCCTTGTAAAATTTTCTAAAGGCAGCATGCCTGTCAACGCAGGGTCCCAGTTTTGTAAATGTGGTGTGGTGATGCATGTCGTTATATTACAGCTTCATAGATATATTCTTTCTGAGCATTGATTATTGTATTACACTTCGCGGTAATATAGACCAATTTCTTTACACCTCCATGCCTGTTTACAAAAATATGTTGCCCCGCAGCGGTGGTCTAGTGGCTAAAGTACTCGTCTGCTGACCCGCAGGTCGCGGGTTCGAATCCCGGCTGCAGCGGCTGCATTTCCAATGGAGGCGGAATCGTTGTCCGTGTGCTCAGATTTGGGTGCACGTTAAAACACCACAGCTGAGGATACCAGGTAGTCGAAATTTCCGGAGCCTCCACTACGGCGTCTCTCATAATGCTGTGGTAGTTTTGGGACGTTAAACTCCACATATCAATCAATCAATCAAAACATATTGGGTTATATTACATATTATACATTTCTAAAACTTAAACTGTACCCAAACCCAAGCTACACAAAACGACCAAAATATTGAGCTAATGCAGTATTGAAGAGACGCCCATAAGCATACTGAATAGGAGCAGTTTCAAAGTTATGCCGCTCGGTAAGGTACATATATAAAGATACGATTGAAAATAATTTGATAGCGAGAGAAAATGTGGAATGTATCTGAGAAGTGCAAAAAGAAATGATTATTTTTCAGTCTCGCGGACGTTTCACCACCAATTGCCTTTTTTTCTTATGTGCCCCTCGTTATGCAGGCACCATTACTTTTTTGCACCGCGCTTACGCACATGCAAATTTCAGCGACGTATTTAAAATGCTCAAATCAAATTTTTTTCTCATTCTTGAATGAACGTGTTTTCTTGACTTCAATACACCGACGTCGGTTCAAGCCTGGGCCTTGTCAGTGGCCTTTCATAATAAAAAGCCTTTTCACTTCAACGAAGTTTTCAACGTGGAACGATGTACGTGACCGCCGAGAACGCATGTTTCCCTGCAGGGTCAAAACCACGAGAGCCCGTTACGGTGCGCAGTTCGAGCCTCTTTCCTGTCAGCGCTTTTTTTTACATTTCGCACACAGACCTGTTTCTTTTTATTTATTTATTTATTTTCAAATACTGCAGCGCCGTTATGGGGCTATCGCATTAGTGGGTACACAGCAAAAAATAATACACAGGTACATTGGCAGATCATAGAAATACAAAAATTTTACAAACTTTTCTGTCGTTTTCGAATTATTTTTGCAAAATCCACTGAGGTGGTCTGGCTCTGTTGTTCGTGCTGGTGTGATGTCTTACACATTCGCAAAACTTTCGCGCAAGTCCAACATACATGACTATTTGACCGTGCAGCAAAGCGACGCAATTAAATCTTACAACAAAAAGGTGGTCGCCAAAGTTAGTCAAATTGTCTGTTTTCCGTTCTTTTCGTGAAGCGCTAAATCTTATTATAATCGAGTGAGCAGCAACACAGTTACGTAGCGAAACCACCATGAGCGATTAGGAGAGCGCAATAGTTATGCGAGAAATAGCATACACGGCGGATTAAATATACACAACGTAATTTGTGGTCACACTTCAAGGACTGAACCCGCATTTTTATAAGTTCTGACCATTAAATCACCAGCACATTTTAGAGCGGGACAATGCATGGTTTATAGCATCACTACCAGATGCTATCAAGCTTACAAACAAATAATCATCACTAAAGCTCAAAAGAAGTGAAATTTTGAATACTTTTCTTATTTTATAATATAGATTTCTGTACAACAAATAGAAGTCAATGAATTCAAGGGGTGTTCATAAAATTTACTGTAATTATATGTACAGCAATAATATGAACAGCAAATATCGAAACCACATAGTTGCTTTTTGAAATTGTCGCCAGAATATGCTTTCTCTTTGGTTGTATGTAGATTTGCCAGTGCACCACCAACGTAGCTTATTGATTCCCCCAACGTATGTTTGACGTCGACACTCAGCTGTTTAAGGTTATTGACAAACGCGCTATTATTAAACAGGAAATGCATTGTTGGTGAACGTGGTCATCACTAATGTGGGTGCATTTGCAGAAAAAAAATGCAAATAGGCCCCCAATGCGTCACAAGTGACTGAAAATTTCAAGCGTGTAGGAGCTTCTCCTTAGACTCTAATAAAGGTAGACCGACTGACCGCCCGGCTGACCACAAAAAAAAACGGACACCCATTTACTACAAACTTAACTGGAAACCATGGGTTACAGAGATGTTACATCATGCCAACGGATTTTTATTGCCAACATTACAGTTAGTGGCTGCTTCATGATTTGCTCATTATCAGTGTGACATTCGTTTCGTGCTGTTAGGGAAACATTATTAATAATAATATTAACAACAACAAATCCTAATTACACCATATACCGCTAAAGGGAACCATTTGTATATGCGAAGCAGTGCGCGCTAACGCTTACACTGGCAGCGGCGTTGGCACTGGTGCTCATCGCGGCGATGCGCGAAGGAGAAACTTGGGAAGGCGCGAAGCACGCAGTGATGGACCGGTGTTTCGTACGGGTATGCCAATCGCTGCTAATGGGCAATGAGACACAAAAGACTCTGATTAGACACGCAGCCCACCTTTAGTTAACGCGCATGCAGTGAATATTTATTTTTCAACAGCGGACAGGAGAAATTTCCTATCGGCAATATCATGGAGGTAAAGATCCCGTGCCTATACATACGGGATGAGCTAGTGAACAATTGTGCAGCGCGGGCAGTCGATTTTATCAATCGAGAAACTCGCTAGCAGACGCTGCCTCCGCTGGCGTTTCGAAGCCAGAGAGGGAGAGAGAGGACGCTCATGCATAAAGAGGTGTAAACGCTGCAGGGAGGTATGTCTAAAAGAGAGAGTCGGGGGTGAGCGTAGGGTGGCAGACACTGCCTGCAACGGCAGTACGAGGCGAGAGAGGCAGAGCTTAACAGAAGAGAGTGGGAGAAACAGTAGGCGCATGTGCAGTGGAGCACGGACGCCACCGGGAAGCGCATTGGGTCAAGCTCACTTATAGTATGCTTCGCACTGCAACGTGGAGTACGCTTGAGCTTCGCTTTCATAAATATAATGGAAAGACATAATTTGTGAATCAGTGGAGGACCCTTAACGCATGAAGTATACCTACGCAGCCGCTCCAATTATCGGTGGTTTATCTGCTGTTTATTAGATATGTCTGAGCTCTTTGTAAATGGTCAGCCCTTAGAACACATTGCGCAATTCACGTCTTGACGCCTGGCGTGATTCGACGCTTCTACCACGCAGTTACATGCATACCCCTTCAACTATTTGAAATTTATAGTTTTGCTTTCATTTTCGGAGCAGTTTCAAGCAATGGTGTGGCTATGTGATGAAAACCTGCTTGGCAAGCGAGAATTCTGGGTTCTATTCCCGCTAGAGCCGCAAGAAGAACATACAATTGATTTCATTGTAATCTCTCGCGGTATTTCGATCACGAAAAAAGCTCAATTTTCGCTCAGAACCAACAATGCTGACACCAGAAACTGCGAAACGAGCTCTTTTACACTTCACCTATAACAATCTTTCCGTGGTTTTACGCGTGAAATAAACACGTCTTATTATGGGTTTAACGGGGCTGAATTAACAATACATTTTCTACAAAAATGCTGTTTTCTCATTCGACTTCGAACATAGCTAGCTATATCTCATAGTTATAACAGCATAAACAATCAAAAATATCTATAATACAACGTTTTTCCTAATGTGAACTCTAAAGCAGAAAGCCTGGTGCCTGCAGTCAGTAAACCGTGAATATGGGCGTGCCAGTAACATTCATAGACATTATAGCAGCTAGTGGATTGTATACAGGCTGACAAACGGCTTATTGTTGTGAAGCCCTCGATCAAAGCTTCCGAATCGGTAGTGCCTTGACTTTCCAGAAGTGCTCGTCCATTTGTTTCATGAGTGATTTTTTTAATTGGATCACACATCGTGAGGTCATTGAGCATGTCGCCCAATCTAGACGACTTGAGCGGCAGAGCCGCTTGGTCAAAGCGAAATGCAAGTTTATTTCTCGTTGTTGCGATATTTTGTCATAGCTTGCACTCTGTCTTTGAAAGTTCCAAAGTTTTCTCGCTTACCATTTATTAAGAATACGTTGTTCATTCAGTCACACCAACTTTTTCTTTGTAAATCGTGCAACCTTCACCACTTTTTTAGCCGAGTTACGAATCGTTTCTCGGTTTTCGTGAAGCAAACCTAGTCGTTGTAACAAATTCAGCTTTAAACTGCTGCCCTCTGTGCTTGCTCAAAGGCACTTTTGTATTTTTTTAACTTTCAGACATTACGCACCCACGCAGTGCGAATCTCTTTGACGACAATAAAAATCGTTCACGTAGTTGTAAATTCCAGTAGTTGCTGCTTCTGCTCCTACACTCAGAACATGAATGCCTGTCACTTTACAATTTCTAGCGTAGAATAAAGCTAAAAGACGACGTCTACGCCTTTATATTCGCATTTCCTTTGGATGCAGCGGCACCATTTCTTTTTTGGCTGCGCTTGGGAGCATTCCTGTAAAGAATGCAACGTGGTACTGTTTGAGAGATTTACTTTGACACCTAGGGAATAAACATATTTAGAATATTCTCGGAGATCACATTCCGCGTATTTCTGTGGAATCCGGGAAAATACCAGAGCGATCGAGGGAAGAAGCAAATGAACGTCATGCAGTGCACTGAATTTCTTGCCACTCTAAATGAAATTTGTGCATTGAGAATGCAATGAAGCAAAGAGACACATCGCACAGACCGCACTGCTTAGCCCAGCACTACACTTAGTTTCCTGATATTTACACTGACATCTCAAACACTCAGGAGACTTCACCCTTTGGTTTTTACGTCCTTTTTGCAAGACAAAGTCTACCTTATCGGCTACAACGAAGGACATCCTCAATTACAGCCCAACTTCCTGGCTATAAAAAAGCTGTCCTCTGAGCCTCTAAGCCGAAACGATGGGTGGTATTCACCAACTTAAATGGAGCACTAGAAATGCTGTTAAACTATTTAAAGAAAACAGGTCAACCACTGTTTCATTCTATATATCGTAATTACACCACTTGGCTCTTACCATGTGTCACTTCATCACATTTCAATGGATATCGGCTCATTGCAGCATTCCGGCCAATGAAAAAAAAAAAAGCTTATGCAGTGGCCCACACAGTACTTCAAAAGCAAACTTACAGGCTAACCTATGTCTCCATATTTTATGCTTGCCAGTGGGCTAAGTCTTGCTTCCGAAGAAAAAAACAGCCTCTGGAGTTTTCCGACACATCATCATGACTTCCTCTACTCTGGGACCCACATCTAAGAACTAAGCTTTCAGTCCGAGTTCTTCGACACCTGGAAACTCTCTACCATCAGCTTCGACGGAGCAGTACTTATGTAGACAGCTTACTGTACCGCTCTGGTCAAGCAGAATGTTTATTCTGCAATAACTGAGTCTTTATAGAAACTGTCAGGCACAATTGTTTGAGTGCCGAACGTATGCTGATGAGCGTGCGCTGTATGATCATTGCATGTATTTGCTAACCAGAAGAACTTTGTCAACTGACGGTGTCTTGGACCCTTAGACTACCTTACGAGGCATGTGATGAATATTGAGATATTTACAGAGTACCGGTCAGCTTGACGAACTTTAGTGGCACCCTGAAAGCACTTCTCAGCACACGTCTTCGTCCAGGAGACAAACAGCTCAGTCTGAATATTCCCTTTTGTGCGCCATTTTACCTCTTCATATTTTTTTCTCTTTCTTTTTCTGTCTATCAGTCCCTCATCCCCTTCTCCACGCCGAATAGCAAGTTTGCGAGTACACACACCAGCTAAATTATAAGCCTTTCAATAGGAAGCTCTCTCTTTCTCTCTATCGAGAATTCTGAATGAAAAAAAAACAGTAAAACTGATGTATCATATATCAGCCACATTCATTATAACAAATATATTTCACATGAAGTTGAAAAAAATTCAAGAGGTATGCTATTGCGTAAATTCAAGAAAAGTTTGTTTCAAAAAAGGTATTGAGATTATGAAATAGGTTACGACGATACATGCAATGCCCTTTTCGCCATAGACTCAGTGAATGTTTTCTTTTACGGGAGTCTCCACTTTTCCCTTAAGTTCTGTTATTCAAAGCATGTTTAGCTTCAACATCACTGGATTTCGCTACTTTTTTTTACTTGCGACTGTATCACATATTTAGCGTACGTTGAATTCTTCGACATAACACACGTCCAAAATAACTTGTGCTGACCTACGAAAAAAAAAATTCTTAAAAAATTTGCATTACGTAGCAGCTTATAATATTTCCAGAGAAGTGAATGAATGTTCAAAATGGTTGTCGTTAGCAAATAATAGCTAACATAGCAAAAATAGCGAGTCTTACAAAGACAAAGTAGCCAAAACAACATAGCGAAATTCGCGCATAGAATTTCAGCATGGCGAAAGTTGCAACTCAAAGTCAGACACAGAAAAAGATCCACCTAAAAGAATTTCACTGCTTAGTTTTTATAGTCCACCAAGAATATTTAGCACAACATTATTGTTGTATACAAAAGATTGATGCACTGACTTTTCATGCAAGCGAATGTTCTTGCGTCAATTTGCATTTCTGCAACGCCATTATTAAGGTTTGACAGTGTACGTGTTTTTTTTTCTTTCTTATTTTCGTTTGCGAAGATGGTCTATCTCAACTACCATCAAATGAGGGTCGTGCTTTCCACAAACAATCAAAAAAAATAAAAATAAAAAGCGAACAAAGGATCGCCGGGACGTAGACCAGGTAAGTGGGACGATCGGCCGGTGTTCGCAAGTAGAGGTGCTCCAGTTCTCGAAGAAAATCAAGCAGTGGTGTACAAGCGAAGCGAATGCCAAACTTGGAAAGATCGAGAGAAGAAAGTTCAGGCAGGGACTGAAGGAAGTGCGCAGAGGAAGCGACGAAAGCCGCTCAATGTGCCCTGGGGTGATAACAGAACAAGAAGTAGAAGCAGGTGGGAACGAAAGGGCGGAAGTCGCAGGAGGTAAGAAAGGACAGGAGGAAGTACGGACGTCGAACTGGTCGTGGCACTGAAGGTTGTCGGGTTCTGCGTTGCTGCTGGTGGACGGCTTTATTGGGTTCGCGAAGGCCAAGACGCGCCTCGAAGAATTCAGTCACGACAACGCTCACCCTTCTTCTTTCTTCCTTCTCGCTGCACACGCCTCGCGACAGGCGGCTGCTACGTCAGCCTCGGCGGGAACTCGAAGGCATTGACCGGAAGCATTCCAGAGAAGCTGCATTCGGAGCAGTTCATCTTCGCGCCTGGCGAAGTTTCGCTCACGTGGGGGATATTGAGATACTGCCTCATATAGAGCAGCTCACCGTAGCCGCAGCCATGGCTTGATGAATCTTTCAGTGCTGGGTGATAATTGTCTGCCAACCCCTTTTCTCTGTACCAAATGCTTCTGCAAAATTATCTTTCATATTTGTGCGAACATTGTGACAAGTCCTTACAACAGATATAGGGGTCATGTCATTAGGGTACATGTAGAATGGAACGAAAAGTATAATGCTAGTGAAGTTATCGGTAATGAAAAACGTCATTGCTTTAGAATCGCTTCGTTTGATGGTATTTTTCAAAGAAACATTTAGGTGAGCTCAAAGAACATTTATTAACTATATTTTTCGGCAAGAGTGAATATAGCTCCGAAGGGCTCGCGTAAGTAAACGCGAAGATAGGCTACAACGACACAGCCCCAAGCTGTCCATTTCGCTTGCGCCGGTGGAAAGCAGACCTGAACCACTTCTTATAAATATGCCTGAGGCTTCTAGTGGGCCGTCGACCCTATCTGCAGCGTGCGGGACTCCAGTACATCAAGCCGCCTGACTTGTAGCAATGGTTTTACGGTCCGAACCACAGGTCCCTCCTCGACTTAATGCTGCGAATTTTTTTTGTAATATGTATTGATGCCATAGGGCACACTTACGCAATAATAACAAACTATATTTTGTTGGTGTTATGCACTTTTCGTGGAACTAAAAGTCTTTGATACTTCATAATATCTACAGCGAAATTCCGGTATATCTTGAGCACTAGAGAGATCAATTTTAAGCGAAACAAGCTGGGAACAGCAGCCTAAGCGAAGCACTACTGGTTTGAGGCATTTGAATGAACTGAGTAGTTTAGCGCATATCGTGGGTTTACCAGGCTTGCCGACTGCACTGGCGACTAAAAGGCAGCTTGTGGTCCGACGTAACTTCAGTAGTCACATTGAAGCATTGCTGTCAGTATTAAAGAGATGAAATGCATACTAAAATGCACTTCTTATCGATATAGAGACGTAATATCATAAGCAGATGTCAGTGGCGTATTTTTCGTGAGTCGAGCAACACTTTCAACATATAACTTTTGCTGAGTCACTAGAGCTCCTAAGTAATATTTTTCATGGGCGAAGCAAAGGAGAAGAGGGAGATGGCTCAATTCCTCCCCTCCGAAATTTTTCAATTTTGCTTGCACATATATATGCACACACATACAAACGCCCGCATGAACAGAAACCAAGTATGGTTAGAAACCCCACTGCCATTAAAAAAGTTCTGGCTACGTCCTCGATGTTTATCGCGTTGATATAAAAGTGGATACCAGCACATCATCACGGATAACGTTGCCACGACATGCCACATGTACAAGGTATTTTGCAAAGCAATTGGTAGCACTGGTGCGTCTCTTGCAGTAGAACACTTCAAGACCACGCAGAATACCTTGGTTCATCGCTTGCTCGAATACTGATTTGTGTATGCTCTTTGCATGCTAGCTGCGACGGGCAACATCGCCACAAAAGTTGCCTGTTGCGCTCCAAGCTCACGGCGTAAAAGTATTGCCGTCCAGGCTTCGATATACTTTCCACGAAGGATGAAGCTTATATTTTTTACAAGCAACTACGAATAAAAAAGAGTGTTCCAAAAAGGTGGTAAAAACGATGAATGTAGCAGTGCCTGTTCTGTTACCCTGCACCTCCACCAAAATTCCGCGGCGATGAGAGGGTTCAATGAAAGAAATGTTTACAAAATACAGTGAGAGGCAGCTGCATTCAAGATGGTCGCAGAGCAACAGCTCGAGCACCATTGAAATCGTCATCAGTGCCTTGTGACAGCATTTTTTGTTTGCGTGATGACTTGTAACAATAGGACGTCATAACAAGTTTCATTGATACCGTGGGGATATACGGTACTGCTCCTCTTTTTTGGCTTGCTGCGCTTTATACTCTACCCCATCCCGCATTTCCAGCGAGAGTGCACCCCCCTAGAGACAGATTCCTCGTTAACCACGGACATGCTAACAAGCAACAAAAGGGCGCAATAATTTCTGCAAAAAGCATATGTTTTCCTGGCGACCTTTGTAATTAGGAGCGGCAAAAACGCAACGAGCGACCAAGGCTGAACGGCATGGTAACGACGCACCGCGCCCCAGTACGGCATCACCGTAACTAGCTAGAAGGCTCTAATACTGCGTTCCTTGTTCTCTTTCGCACAGTGCCACGAACAGCAGCATTGAAAGACAAGAGGCAGGTAGTGATAGAAATAAGCGAAAGACATGTAGGTTAACCACATGAAACTTGCGGTTTGCTACGCTGTGATCGGGTAAGGGGCGTATAGGAACGAAAGAAAAACATAAGTCTGTGATGATACCTGGCGATGAGAATAACGAAGAAAGGAAGGAACAGGAATGAAAGGAAAGGCGGTGACGTTAACCAGTCTAAAATGACTGGTATGCTACCCCACACTGGGGACAGAGGTAAGAGAGTCATGACTGTAGCACTTTCCGAGTAATACATGGCATTATTGTCCAAAAACATACGCAATTTGTCACTCAGTCTGATCAGATGTCGATAGAGGCCATGAGGGAGAGAGAATGCTGATTTCGTGTAGCTGTCAAGAGACTTGCTTACCCGGTGGCGTAACGACGTGGAGCGGCTCGGTGCGGTCGGTAAGACGCACCCTGGAAACAGCGCCAAGAAGAGTTATACACTAGTCACTAAATCTCTCGTGATAGCGCAAGTTGGATCTCTATGGCGCTGCACCAAGTTTGGCTGGAGGGCAGTAACGAAAGCTAAAATCGACTAAACGTTTTTGAGCCATTTCTCTTGCGTATCACAGTTACGAAATGTGACGAAAACATTGATATGGTTTTAAAAGTTACCACAATAATTAAACGTGTCTGATTCCAAGCACACCACTGTTCTAAGGCGTCGTGAACAGCAGTGGTGTTGCTAATACAATAAGCTTCACGTCCTATATTGATTTAACAAGACGTATTCTTATGAAAAATAGGCAAACAAAGCTTCACAGTCAGTGTTGAACTTCAGCTTCCAGTGAGATTATTCGAGGGTAAAAATAGGATGACACAGATAGGCAAGTGAAGTAAATGAAATTGCATTTAAAGAATAAGCAATGAAATAAAACAGAGTAGCACTCGATGATGTGAAATGCGTCGAATACAAAAAAGAAAACGAAGATCACATGCTTGTTTCAAAGCAAACATCACCGTTCACAGCTCCGGTGTTGCAGGAGGCAGTAACGAAAGCGGCGTGCTAAAACGTCGCTGTCTGCGATTGCCACTCGGCGAACAATTTGAAGGATTACGAAGTGCGTGAAAGAACCTTATCTCCTTAAACAGAGTGTTCCAACGTCAACGGATATGCTTCCGGGCCAACTGGGCTTCCACCACCCCGAACATATGCTTCCTTTATTTTTCTTTTAGCACAGAATACATCTTGGACATCAACAACAGAAAAATGCAAATGAATCCGTCAACGTTTTCAGAACTATTTTCGAAAATGGTGCCAAAATGTCGAGAAAAGTACGGTGCTGGTATTCTTAGGGATCGTGCACTGAGAACTCACGCACTCGTATCAGCGGTGCCCTCATTGAATTGTGGTTTGAATGGAAAAAGGGCCCAATGAAAAGTAAAAGACTGAGTGGACAATTTCGTCTTAGCAAAAAGAGCTTGCGTCTTTATGGCCCTAAATTTGATTGGAAGTGCCTGAATGTGAACGAGAGACGTTCAAGCGAATGCCCTTTGGGATGTTTGCGTGCTAATGCGCGAAGTATAACCGCTGCGGCTGAATAGGACATCTCTAAATCTTTAGCCAGACCAGGGGAAAAAAGATTAACTGCATCGCCGTATTACTTATGTCTCCTTGCTTCAATTTACTAGTTTAGAGAAACGTCAAAGATCACGTTTGTTGCACGCTGATGCATGTAACAAGTGCTTCCTAAGCGATTTTTGTAGTGGTGAAAGTAGGGTGCTGCTGCAAACGCACACACACGTGGGCATACCCACACATGCACGCACGCACGCACACGCGCACACACTTACGCATACACAAGCGCACGCAGGCACACACACGAGAGAATTATTAGTATAATCTTGATAAGATTGTTTCAACTACGGCAGCGATGTGCCTCGTAGTAATCATCGTAAAGCCCAATTTAAACTACCTAAGAGCCTCGTATACGTACGTTCGAAGGAATCTCAATGATATTCGGTCTTAGGAATACCTCGTCAACAATGATTTTACATGCCAATTTATATATTGGTGCCCGGCATCACACAGTCAAGCTTAACACAGCAACAGGACGCATTCATATAAATTAGTTGCAGTCATGCTCCGGAAACAGTAGCGACGCGCCTGCACGCTTCCACATTTTAGCAGCTCTATGAATTCGTCGTGTGGCTTCGATTTGCTGTATATAAACAGCATGTTATTATTTGAACATGTGCGCAAAAAACGTTCAGGAGTATGCGCGAAGTTACTGCTTTATGGAGCAGTCGATAAAATTAGTTGCGTGGCTTTTGTCGATGATGTCATATAATAAGCCGTATCTGCGAACATAATTGACAGAAATGCGCAAAATTTAGAAGCAGTTTTAATGAGTTTCGTTTTCAAGAACAATAAACTCTGTTAACATTCGCTTCCGATAACATACCTTGCGTTAAAAACATAATGACCATTCGCACACTCGCTGTAAAATCATGAACACTCGCACACACTGCTGAGATATACGAGGTGCAAGGCTACATTAGGCTTTACTAAGCAAACCTGTTACATGTCGGCCCAGTCAGTGACCTTTTTTGTCCTGCTCTATAACTTTCATTCCCCCTCTTTCCTTCCCCAGTGCAGGGTAGCCTGCCGGGGCTCAGCCATGGTTAACCTCCCTGCCTTTCTCTTATGTTTCTCTCTCTCACACACACACACATATTAGTCAAGATTTTTTGTTACTGTCACGTTTTTTGTTTTTTTTGTTACTGTTGGCATTAAATATCCGTTTACGTTGGGAGACGTGTGAAACACAATAAAAAATAAGCTCAGAGGTGGTAGTACTCGTCAAGATTTTTAGATATAAACGTACTGAACATTTTGCTACGCTAAAGCGCAGTCCTGCAGTTAATAGTTAATATTTGACTGATCGACCGATTGATTGATTGATTGATTAATTGATTTGTAGGTGGGCTGGTTCGTGAGATCATGCTTTGTTTGGATAACCTGAATTGATACTGATGCCACCATAATTTGCTACTTTTAAGAACACTAAGCGTCATCTGCTAATTAAGCACCCTCTCTCCATTTTTTATCTGATGTTTCCCTTGTTCCCCAAAATGTTTAGAGGAACGAGCAAAGCAATAATAACTCATAATTTTGAAAATAAACCTTTTTTCACATCCGCCTGCTAGTGAGGTCGAGATTTCTGGAGACATTGGAGACAAGATGGCAATGTTGAGAATAATCATAATAGGAGCAATGATGATTGCGATGAAGCAAAAGGGGGCACCAAGAACGTACGCATCTACGACGTTAGCACGTTATAAAAAACGCATCAGGTTCCCCATGTGTTCATGAAATACAATGGTGCAGTCAACGGTTTGAGTTTTAAAGTGCTTTGTGGCAGGTGCAAAGAAAAAAAATCCTAGTAACTGACTGGAGAGTTCGTTTATTGACCTTGCTTAAGGAATCGATGTTATAATATGAGGAATAAGTTTGCCAAACGCCCGTCTTTTACAACACACAAATTTATGGCTAATTTACAATCTTGTATTATTGTTCTCGCCCAAGTCGATTTCATTAGAGAACCGTGCAGCAGCGAGTACAAGCTGAATGCAAATGTGACGAGGACTGCAGCATATTCTTTTATTAACAGCGTAATTTGCATATCAGGATAACTAGGACGCTGAATAATCTCTTGCAACCGCTCCATTGTATTTTTTTTCCATTTCACCAGTTCTCTTGATGAATTCTAAAGTATGATATGCGCTACAAATATTTAGTTGGAGTTGGAATAACAAATGCTCTGGTAAGGAACTCAGCACCTAATCTCAGCTCTTCTTTATTTTAAAACTTTCAGGAAATGAGATAAGAACTTGAGATATCTGACACGGTAGCTGGCTTTCCTTAAAGACAAGAAATAATACAAAATTTACCACGCAGTCCTGCTCAGAATTTTAAAAGAGGACTTTCAGGGTCTCGAACGTCAAGATAAGAAGCGGTGCGGCGAGTCTCTCATAAAAGAAACGTTTGTCAATGTTAGTGGAAAAAAGACCTTGTAGTACAAGCCAATGCAAAATTAAATTCACGCTAGGTTGTCATCGTTACAGCGCAGGAGCGGCTTCGTTTGTTTCGCTTTTCACAAAGTTGTGCGGAACGGAGCTTTTTTTTCTGGATGCACAAAAAATACTGCGCAGAACATAAAGTGTGGCATTTGAAGTTGGTTTTAAATTAAGAAGTGAACGCGTCATATGTAATTAGTGAAAAATGATTCGTCAAAATACTGGCAGCAAGAGTTCGCACCATAGTGCATGAAAATTTGGTCTTCCTCAAAAAGTACACATTCCCTATTCCCATAAGCTATTGACCACTGGAAGAGATTAGACAATAATGTTGTCTGTAGTGACACAATTCAATCATTCATGAACTTAATACAGTGTGTTAAATTAGAATTATGAGTTTTTGACATTGTGTCTTTTTTCTTCTTTCATGTATGTATGTTGGGTTCGTTGTTTATGTATGTATTTTTTATTTCCACTCTTGATTGGGTTGAGACTAGCCTGCATTGTGTTCAAACAAAAAAACAACAACGAAACCACAGAATCATATTTAACTATTTATACTGCAGCTAAAATTCAGTGTAATAGTTGTGTGAAAAAATTGTCGTGAGGTGGGAGCTGGTGTACGTGACAGCCAGGAACAATGAACGAAGCAAGGAACACTTTGAGCCAGTTAGCAGAGCCAAATTGTTGTGTTTTTCTTCAATGAGCAGTCAAGTTTCTTGACAAGATGCCACATTTTGGGTACCCTGATTGCTGCCCACTCAAGAACCTGAGATTTTGTAAAATCTTATTTTTTTATATTGTTTTTACCTCACACTATCTTGCCTTGTTCGGCACCCAATGTTTGCAGCAGTACAGCAGACGTTACAAAGCTGTCAAAGTATATGGCGAAAATGAACACACATGGGCAGCGTAAATCCAGCAAAAATTTTATCTGCTTCGGTTTTTTTTAAATACGTTTTGCACTTGAAAAATTATGTTCCTGTGGTAATGAACGACACACAAACCTGTCAGCTTCGTTCTTATGCCAAGAAAGGTGGCTCGCTTATCTATTTCATCTTATAAAGATCTGTTGTTGGGCTTGTTGGTTTATTCTTTGGTAATATTTACGGTGCCACCAATACTACTACTACTACTACTACTACTACTACTACTACTACTACTACTACTACTACTACTACTGCTGCTGCTGCTACTAAACTTTCCGGTCATATGCGTGGTTGTAATTATTTTTCGTTAAAAATATTTGCTCAACCAAGTGCTGTATGATTTTACCTGCTTCTTTGTGCATTCACAATGATTGGCTCACATAAAAGAAATTACAATAAAATTGAATGTCATATAGCCCTCTAAAATACTAGATGGTCAAACTTTCACAATTATATTGTTCTTCTGGGACGTTAAATCGCAACAATTTATAACATACGTTTGTCCAACTCAATAAATATGACAGTGCACAAACGCGACGTTACATATGAAATTTAAACAGAAGTGCTTTTGGCATTTCCTAGCCTTACTATTGTGGTTTCATTTGAAGAACGGTGAGGCTTGCTCCAAGTTATGCAATGACTTAAACAGCGAAAAACGCTGATTTTGAAGACTAATCTGGTTGTCCCTAGGTTGCTTTTATAGGTCGTTGCCAGGTCTTAGTTAGGTGACGCTAGGTTGGTTCTACGTTGATTCTGCGTGAATATTGCTCAAAGTTCAACTACAGACATTCCTACGCACGACACAGCCGTCTAAACTCCAGAAGCAGAAACTTGTGCCGATAGAAAGACTTCGCACCTCTCATAGTTCTACTGGCACGGCATTGTTGGCGTAAGCCATTCATTGATTTGGGGTCTCCTTGCAGCTGTCGTTGACTTTCGCGTTCCGTAGTATTCTCTGGTTGTAGATAATCGTAGTATTAGGCTCACCACTGTCGCTTCGCTGCTGTTTGCTTGTATAATTTGTGCCTTCTACAATTTCAGTGTATCAAAGGTGATTAGTGCAATTTACCCAATTTGTGCTACAATACGGGTTTATGAATAAAGTTTGCTAGCAGATCACACTCTAAAACTTCGGCTAGCTTAAGCATCTTCACTTAACAAACGAGAAAATGCGTGTTTTAATGGACACTAACTGGAAAACAAAATGAAATATAAGGGACTTTTAATATTCGTCTTTAAAAGTTTGACGTGACTGCGATATTTTGTTTGTAGTGCGTACTTCAAACAGTTAGTGTATGAAATCTTATTGAACTTCCTTTGCACTTACTACCTAGTCTTGAGAGTGCACTAGCGTGTGTGCCTTTTTTAGTGGGTGACTGGCTTTGAACTATGAAGTCAATAGGATAGTCTCATGTCCTGAAACCCTATGGTTTTGTGCGCTTGTACTGTGCATTTATACGGCAATATTTCATGTATCGTGAAGCATGTATATAGAACGCATGTGTTTGTAAATTATGAAAGTAAGGTTCACTGCATTTCCAAGTAGAGAAAGTTATTTTGACTGTATTCACAAAAAAGTACAATCAAAAAAGAACTTCCAATCACAGCTAATGATATTAGGTTCCTCTCTTTGAAAAAGAGCTTGACCCATAACACTGTGTATGATCAATTGATGTTGTTGGGACTGTATTCTCTATAGAACGGTCGCATGATTGATCGACATGCCAAGCCACCATGGTCGACGAGGTCTGTCTTCCGAGAAGTAGTTACTGAAGTGCGCAGCGTTGTTGAGACTTCTGACCCAGTTCCGGAGTGGTTTCTTCTTCAGGACGCTTGTGTGTGCTTGCTGACTTCAGATGAATTATGTTGTGCGTAGCTCACATAGCTCCCGATTACTGGTGTTGATTGATTGATTGATATGTGGGGTTTAACGTCCCAAAACCACTCTATGATTATGAGAGACGCCGTAGTGGAGGGCTCCGGAAATTTAGACCACCTGGGGTTCTTTAACGTGCACCCAAATCTGAGCACACGGGCCTACAACATTTCCGCCTCCATCGGAAATGCAGCCGCCGCAGCCGGGATTCGAACCCGCGCCCTGCGGGTCAGCAGCCGAGTGCCTTAGCCACTAGACCACCGCGGCGGGGCAACTGGTGTTGATTCAATGCATTAAAGAAAGGAAGCCAGTCTAGTGCCCTGTGTCGTAGAAGAGCTGCTGGTCACGCAAACTACCCGGGTTCGATTCTCAATCAAACATAGAATGATTTATTATTTATTTGCATCTTTCTTGATTTTTTAGTCACGCAAAGATGCTTGATTTTTCCGTCACGTAAAGATGATGACTTTTTGCTCATAACCAACAACATCGACGCCGGGACACCGGAATTTCTGCAATATGAGCTCTTGAACGTTATTACTGAAAGTGGAACAGTTTGAAAGTGGAACAGTTTAACGGCTTTTACTGGAACCTAGGCGAATTTGTGACAATCTCTAGGCCGCCTCCTAGATTATTGAATGTACTTAGACAAAATGTTTTTCGCGCTGCAGATTGTTTTCTAACGATGATGATGTACGCCGCAATCTCTCAACCTTTCTTCAAAAAAATTAGATGGATCACGAATAAGCATCGCCATCATCGACCTCCACCAATAACAGTGACGAAATGAGAGGACAAAGCGCATATTGTAACGACAAGAATTCTTTATGATATTGAACAAATAGTTGTCAATTCTTTAGTTATGCGGGATGCAGTTATTCTTGATGGAATATCTGTTTGCAATCGCTACCACTCAGCGAAGAACAAAAATACATAAAGCCTAACATTGTGGCAATACACGAGAAAAATCAAAGGTATGTAGTTGTTCACGTGAATTCTTCTTTTAAAGCACGCACACACTTGACTCATATCGCATTTTACTCATGCTAAATAATAAAACAGTCGAAGAAAAATGTCCGTTAGGCTTATATGATTTTAATTACATTTTACAAGAGCAAACCTATTTCCATTCTTTCTTCAGCAAGATAAAAGTTTTTACTAGTTTTATCTTACCTCAATATATTTTTTCTTGCTTTTTCGCGTGTTTGGATGTTACTTCTGGTTTATCTACTGCGCCCTTATCCTGATGTGTTACTTATGTGTTAGTTATTTTGCTTTATTTACCAATCGTTAAATTCATGTGAAAGCAATCTTATTCTCTAATAACAACAAGACTACTTTCAAAGATGCGTGACAATTTTGAAGTTTATAAGAAATTTATTTATTCGAGGGAGGTTACTAAGACATGGAAACAATGTTCATGCAACAAGCACATAAACTAAACGAACGACTCATCACAATATAGATACCTTTTAACCAATATGTCCAAGTCCGCAAGGTGTCCGTAACACACGCTACTAAGGACTAAAATACTCACACTTATCACAATATACACAATGTACATGATGATGTGTATACAAATACACAAGATTTAGTAAAAATGTCGGCAGATATGCCTAACATATGTAATTGTGCGTGTAAATTTACATAATACACCGTGTTCAATGAAGTGCATTTATTTATTTATTTATTTATTTATTTGTTATTTTTATTTACTACATACTTCGGACACTAAGTCCATGCAGAGTTTATAGAACACAATGAGTTAGAATAAGTAAAACAAGTAACGTGTTTTAATCTTTAATGGTGCGCGAAAAAAGGGAATACATGAATGGCTTAGTTCGGGCTAAATGCGGGGTTACAGCATTTGATCGATGTTGACGAGAAGGCCTCATGAATAGTGGACTTAAATAAGCTGCAAACAACAACCCGGTTGTGGCGGCTGCATTTCCGATGGAGGCGGAAATGTAGGCCTCTGTGCTCAGATTTGGGTGCACGTTAAAGAACCCCAGGTGGTCGAAATTTCCAGAGCCCTCCACTATGGCGTCTCTCATAATCATATGGCTGTTTTGGGACGTTAAACCCCACATATCAATCAAGAAGGACCCACATACCCACATTAAGAATCCATAAGGGGCATACACAAACACGCAGAAATATTAAACACATACAAATATTAATCACATACAAATTATATGCACTAATGAGTTAGCAAACCTGCTCTTCAGGTAATCAGAAATGTGAGGTCGCCTTACAGAAATGGTGAAATACCACAATGTATCGCAGAAACTGTGGAATGTGCCTCATCGCAGGGTCACAACATCGTATTCCAATGCATACCCAGCCACATTGGAATAAAGGGAAATGAAGATGCTGATAGTCTCGCGAAGAAAGCATTGAAGGAAGGACGGGATTGCACAATCCCTATATCTGGGACGGATATTCGACATTTTTTATCGCAAGGAGCTAAACATTGTTCGATGGAGAAGTGGTTTGAGAGCCCTAAATCAAAGGAAACGGTACTTTATGAAGTTGATCCACACAGAAAATTTTCCATAGCGACAGACCTTCCACGACACCTAGAGACATTGATCCACCGACTTAGATTGGAAGTAGCATACACAAACAGCTTCCTGCACAAGATACATCGATCCAACTCACCGGAATGCCATTGTGGTCATGCAGAAGAAAATGTTCGCCATATTCTTTTGGAGTGCGTTAAATACGCGAAGGAAAGAGAAAAATTAAAGAACAAATTAGCAAGTTTGGACAGACGGCCCCTCACAATAAACTACTTGGACCATGGCCTGAGATGCATCTTCAGAAAAAGGCAATAATCTTCCTGACAGACTTTTAGTGGAGACCGGGCTGGACAAGCGCCTATGACTGACAACCAGAAATGGGTATTATGTAAAGTATGGTCATGTATATACTGGCATTAGAGTAGTAAGGTGTGCGTGTAAGTAGTTTATGACTGTGTGACGTGCGTGAAGAAAACTGTATTGGCATGTTATTTGAACTGGTTTCAGTGTGCTATTATGTGTTTTTTTCCTTTTCCGTATTGTTAATTTTTGGGTACCGTTCTGTATTATTATTTTATTTTTCGCTGCAGAACTTTGTGATATGGAGTAGCCGAGGCAACAGGCTCCTCAACCTCTCCACAGCAAAACAGTTAAAACAGAACAAAACAGAACAGAATTTGCAATTTCATTCAACACATCCTATTATTCTTACAAAGTCCACATTACTTTGCACAAGTTCACTTCTAATGAGATTCTCCAGCCTATATGGTCGGTGAATCAGAGGCGATTCTTCGTGCAGCACTAGATGTCTTATACTACACTATAATACAGAATACCACCACGCTACACCACACTACGCGGTGATACGTTACTGTACCTACGTCGCCGACTTTTCCTTTACTGCGCCCTTCAATTCGACCACATTTTTGTAGAGAAACGCATATAGCTTTGTATGCTTCTTCTCATGGTTTATCGTATTGACGCACACGGAAGAATTATGACCTTCTATTGTGAACCAGTCGATTGAACAATGGACATTCTTCAGGTCTGTTAAGCGCTTGCATTCGCTTTGTTTCATTCCAGAGTCATTCGATGTAAACAAGTATGGCTTGCTTGTTTTACTATATAGAGAATAGTAAAGAAAAATGGTACCGCCGAATAAAGACATGCAGAATGGTTTCACAGAAGATATTCTTAGGGAAAACCGTGGGCGTCGTATTGTTTGGTACTCCTGATTAGAGAAAAAAGCGGGAATTTTCCGCTTTAACTCCCTGAGTTACTGGGATTGAAAAATACGCAAGAGAGGCTGCGCTGCAGAACAAATTGATTGGTTGATAAATGAGCTTTCATCGGGAGTGGCAGGAAGGAAGATTGCTTCTCACAGGATTTTGGAAATCAAGTTTTGTAGAAATGAAAAGATTCTCCAAAAACTCAATATTTTGGCAAGTTGTGCTAGGGTTTCTAATCATCAAACAGGCTTATTTCTCCACGTCTCTTCAAATGAACAAAAACAGCCGCTTTCTTGCTTAAGACCACTCATGCATGAAATAGTATGCAGAGTGATGACCGAATGGAATGTGTCCATGATAAGCACAAGAACAAGAGGGAAAAAATTAGACGTGACGAAGGCCAACCTCCCATCAGGGACAAAAAAATTCAAACTGCGATATTATTCAGCCTTGTATTGCACAAGTATAGTGAATTATATTTTAGGTCCTATATGTGGTTTGTTTCGCTACATACATTACAAAAGCTTTCTTTTAATTTGCCTTCTATGTTGTACTGTCATTCAATGGCATTGTCATTACAGGTCACTATAACAAAAAGGAGACTCCGCTAAAGCGCTTTCTTTATACAACAGAAGTTTGAAACTGATGCGATTGTAAACAAACAAAACTAAATGAAATATTTTAGTTCTTTCTAGTACAATGAGCCAGAACCTGCAACTCTGCACTTGTCAGCCATATGAAGTGAAATATTTATTTCTATTTACCGCAGCTTCAAAATTACATCAAGATGGCTTCTAGATGGACAGAGAAAACAGAGCCGTGTAAATGTGGAAGTACTTGTGGATTGTAGCACGGAAAAAAAAGAGAGACTCTTAAGCTTCGCTTTCAAAAGAGGTGAGCGTGATAGCAATATTATGTGCCTAGTGCTTACTTCAACCACTTTGCGAAAACTTTTTATTATATCATGTTACTCGAGAAGTTTAAATTGTGAATTACGACAATGTAAATGATAAAGTTGAAAGTGGCATGTCAGCAAAGCTTTCGCATATGGCTGCATTCAGTGTGATGGGTAGCAGGCATGTTTAAACCATGAGCAATAACGAACATGAAATCGTTTCGAATTTGCTATGTACCCACTACGTGGTCTTGAGGAAATACGCGTGGTGTTATCCACTTACTTGAGGAGTGTTACAGCGGCACATGTAGCAGACATTTTTTGTTAAGTTGACACTTTTGTTGGCATGAACACTAACTCAAGATGATGACGTAGACGCTACGAGGCGATGGGATATGATTGTAGGTTGCCAAGGCGGAGGCGGTGTCTTATCATGGAAGGTGTACGTGGCCTAATGGCCACTGCCTCGTGCGTTAAATTCTACATACCCGCATGTGCTCATCGTAACGGCTCGAATCTTTACATGGTGACTACGTTCTTCTGCTATTCCTTGAAACGCACCTGAGAAAAGGAAGGATAATACAGTAGCTGCGTTTGCATTCGGAAAACAGTTCCACAGCCCTTCTGGGAACGCCGTCATGCTTAATCATGTGATGACACGTTTATGAACAGCTCACGATCATTGTCAGTGGCTAATATACGCAACAGACATCTAACTCGCTTGTGTTTGTCATGAAAAATGCATGAAAACATTTTTATATGCTGAAAATTTAAGCAATTACAGCCTAGTTCGGCTGCCGAGCCTGCATTATTTGGTACGGCTTGCTTTCAAATGTATGGAATCATTCACTACCTATTAGTGCTACTGTTTGGGGAGGTCGAAACTAGCCCAGAGCCAACTGACCCTGTAAGTTTGGCTGAGCTAAAGAATACATCTAGTGCACGGTCTATGCTTCTTTCCAAGGTGCAAGACCTAAAGCCTTAAAAGTGCAACTATAAGCACTACGGGAAAAATTATTAGTGATCGATGTAATAGAAGAGAACTACAAGACCCTTTCAACTGTAATCACTCCTCACAATGAAAATTTGGTTTCAGGATGCAGAAAATAGCTCACAACGCAACAACCTCATATTCCATGCCTTTCCGGTTACTAACTACTCCAATATTTTTCAGAATTGGAAGAACCATTTACTAACTTCTGCGGTGAGCCCTTAACCATTCATATTGTTCCGAACGAAGTTGAAAGAGCACATCAGCTCAGTTGCTACAAGACTTCTTCATCTGCACCGTCTTAGCATAGTTGAGTTTACATCTTTCAAAACCGAAAAGCGATCATGTCTAAACGCAAGAAAACTGAAAGGCACAACTTACGGAATCAAAGAGGACATTTCACATTCAAGTCAGAATTCAGGATAGGATCTTATCGCCTATGGTAGAAATATACGTCCACTGGTTTTTCACGCGCTTACCAAACGTTGTTCTTTGATTCAAGCAGTACGTCTTCGACAAAGTGTCACAAAGAGGTAAAGGGATTCTATAGCAACCCATGCAGCATCGCCAACTGTTACACCAGCCCCGTAATCACGCTCGACCAAATGTAACAACTTTCGTAATCTACAGCAACGTGCGCTGCTTTTCTTCAAAGCATGAACAGATATGTAATCTTGTTTCGTCAACCAGAAGCAATGTAATCGTGCTGCCTGAAAAGTGGTTTTTAAATGACGGTATAGATTATGAAATCCTGACCGATCTTCCGTACTTGAACATTCTGAGAAACGATCGCAATGGTGCAAAAGGTGAGGTATTCTAACCACGTAAGTTAACATGGTGCTCGGTCGTTGACATTACGTCCGAGTAGAAATTTTTTTCGCTATGCCAATAAGTCTGATGCTTGAAGGGTGATATCTACCCCATCGAAAAGCGTAGATTTTCCGCCGAAACATCACAACTTATTGAGCTATCTTACTTTGTAACCATCCCAAAACACGTGTTCTGCATTTCTGTTTAACTATGCCGTCATCGACTAGCACGATCAAGCAGCGTTGTCAGGAACTGGCGAGGAATAAAATAATGCGTGAATACCGGCGTAAACTGTAATCTCATTCATATGGTACTGGAGCCGTCCAGGGTGGGAAGCAATTTAACGAATGCAGACGACTTGGTAATAACAACGCACCTCGAAAGTTTATCTTCTCCTACAGACCTACGCGACATCAGCGATTATAAGGTCATACACTCAGTCTTCAACTTCAGTCACTTGCCTCGTCAGCTCCAATCGAAGACTGTCAGTTCCTACGATAAAGCAAATTTTGAGGCAATCAACAACCAACTTCAAAGCTTTCTTTCAGACTTTGAAGCTTGTTTTCGGAATAATGGCTCAACAAAATGTTCCGAAGCATGGTATATAATGTGTCTGGCTTCTTTGGAGGACAGTTCTTCGTAAAATAAAACTTCAGGACAGTTTGATCTGCGCTTATTCATACCATTTTCTTTACTCTTATTGCCGAGTAAAAAAAAAGCCACCCGGTTTGCTTTTCAGTTACACTGTCCTTCATTTTTACCGATCAGGAACAACAGAGGCCTAACAGACACCACCAAAATTTGTGAGGTTATGGCTACTGGTTGGGAAACTTCTAAGTGGTGTTGCTTTCTTATTTTCTTTTTGCACGTTTCCTCAATTAGCAAGCGTCTTCTCGCAGCATGCATGGCATTCTTAGCGCTGTAAGAAATACTACAATGAGAGCTAAATTAAATGTTTGTGACTTAGTGTCTGTTAAGAAAGATATCATGTAACATATTGTTATGGAAGCGTAAAACAATGCAATAAGTGAATTTCGTACTATGCGCTGTTGAAATAGAGTGGTGACGTTTGTTGTTTCCTAGTACCATGCGGTCGGCGTAGAAATCATTTTAAATTACCCGAAGGTATATATTTATAAGGTCAGAGACCACGTTCTAGGTATTTTTTGTCTATATATAATCTAAGAGATCAATGCATCTTCTTGCCGCGTTCTCAGTTTGGCTTTAGTGTATTAGAATAATACAGTTTCGTGACCTGCATGGTTTTGTCTGGCTGTATACGCTTCCCGCGCTTTGCTTGCTTTATTTATTTGTTATTTCTACTCATTTACAGGTCTGCCATCAACATCGGTGATTTTAGCAGGGTGGTACACGAAGTTAGTCGTGAGAAAACGGCAAGCACTAGGGTATATAATATATACAGGCTATAAAGCTTCTCTATTTTGTATAGCTATGTCTGACAGATATATTCTCGTCGTTGCGTTCCTTTTAAGTTTGTTATTTTTTAACAAGACATAACTCATGTACAAAAACTATGATGAAAACTTGTAATGCTGCGCATAAGTAGAGGCTTATAACTGTTCAAATGCGCCTATATGCAATGCAAGTTGGCATGTGGCGATCATCACAAGTGGCTCACTCTTATTGGTATCTATATTCACAAAGTTCTAGCTTTATGGAGCAAGTATAGGCTGAATAATGCTGTTAGAAAGGCTGGTGGTACAAAATAGGCATGTATGAGTGATTTTTCCTTCCTGACGTAGTGCGTAATGTACGACAGGAGCTTTCACGTTTGTGTCATTTTTTCTTTGCTAGGGACAATATTTAGGTTTAATATAGCTTGCGATTTTATTTGGTGTCATATATAGTAATATAATTGCCGCTTGCTTGGAGCCTGAAGTTCTGATTGCACGCACACTGTGGTGCATATTTTAAACAAATTTACAGTGACGATATCAAACAGGCACAATTGCGCCGAAGATAACTGCAATAAACATGTAAATAAGACAATCTTCCCAGCTTTAACGCTCATAATTTAGAAAGCACCGTTCTCCGGTTAAATTGAGCCTTTCACATATATTGAGGATTGATTAGCTTCTGTGTTACCACGCGGGCCTGTGAGTGAGCGAAAAGGGTTCAGGGAATGGCTGGCCGTTCGGCCTCTGGATCAATGGCTCAACGAACGGTAATAGAAAAGCGGTGAAAAGAAAGCTTGTTATAAAGGCCCAGGCAGTTATCCTGCAGGCCTGCCATACCGTTGCTGGACGCAGCTTTCTATTCAGAGGCGCTCACCCGTCGCTCCCAATAAATTTGCCGTGCTCGGTCGGTTGTCGAAGCGTGTATTGGACGAAGCAACTTACGAAGGACAGAATGGTTGGGAAAAATGTCCAGAATCCTAGATAGAATCAGAGCTATAGCCGAAGGGCATCATCCCTCCGATATTTTTATTTGTTCGCCGATTCATTCACCGTGAGAGCACTGAGGGTCGTTACCAGCGAAAGAGGACCACTTTCTACGCTGTTTTAAGACATCTTCACTATAGAGGGAGGCCAAACATCACATTTTCTTTTTACAAGTACTTCAACTATAAAAGAAAATTCGGTTCTTTTTTAGCTGATTGGAAAGAATGAATTGACAAATTTATTGCTAGACGTTGAGATATTGCCTATGTTATTCGGTTCAGTGGATTAAGGGTAACGCACAGAGGAACTAGCTTTGCCAATAGCTGACACTTAAATTCGAGAGGTGGCTGAAAACGTGTGAAAGTGTACGCCATACTCGTGTACAGTTGAATGAAAAAAATTGTATTTTTGTATAGTATTTCTTGATCACGTTCTATGATTGTCTAATCTTTCTGTTCTCAGAAACCAGGGATTGTTGTGATACAGACAAAGAAAAAAGAACACCATCACTTCGCTCAGCTTATAACTTTATCCCCTCCCCCCCCCCCTGGAATGCAATATGTTCTCAGCCACGTCATTGCGCATGTGAGTGCCTTAATTGTTTTAATCAACGTCTTCTTCTAAAGCCCAATAGGATATATTGTAACTCTTTATTGACATCAAGCTAACACATTGCTCGCCCAGACTGCGTATCACTTGCCACGAATACATCTCATGCCTTATTGCTCCTGTACTTGCTGGTTATTTGATTTTTCTTAATGGCAGACAGCTTAGTTAACGAGGCCTACGTGCTTCCGCTGTCATCCCATAGGGACAAGTAGCAACAGCGAAACCATGGTATGCGAATCCACTAAGGATGCCAGAAATAGTTAGAAATCTAATGAACATGAGTCTGCAAATGGAAGCGTCAGAGGACGTGTTTGGGACGTATTTACTTCGCTTCATTGAACGTGTATATTATAGACATAACACAATGATAAAACCCAAAACCCGTAGGGTTGGTTATTTTAGGAACCCAAAAACATTCATTCGGATGCTGAGCGTAAACTGATCGACTACCTCTAGGCGGTTAATGAGCGAAAAAAAGTAAAAAAGACGTATGGGTAGTCAGA